>NC_092335.1:382939000-383652000 GCF_046630445.1 Rutidosis leptorrhynchoides
TGCTTGGTAGCCTAAGAATTAGGGAACATCACTAATTTTGAGAATTAGTGCACGCCTAATTGACGCGAATCCTAAAGATAGATCTATTGGGCCTAACGAACCCCATCCGTTGTAGTGGATGCTTTAGTACTTTGATGTTATTTTATATCATGTCCGAAGGATTTCCCAAAATGATAGGGGATATTCTTATATGCATCTTGTTAATGTCGGTTACCAGGTGTTCAATCCATATGAATGATTTTTGTCTCTATGCATGGGACGTATATTTATGAGAAATGAAAATCTTGTGGCCTATTAAAATGATGGAAATGATTATTTATGTTAAACTAATGAACTCACCAACCTTTTGGTTGACACTTTAAAGCATGTTTATTCTCAGATATTAAAGAAATCTTTCGCTGTGCATTTGCTCATCTTAGAGATATTACTTGGAGTTATTCATGACATATTTCAAAAGACGTTGCATTCGAGTCGTTGAGTTCATCAAGATTATTATTAAGTCAATTATAGTTAGATATATTATGAAATGGTATGCATGCCGTCAACTTTCGATGTAATGAAAGATTGTCTTTTCAAAAACGAATGCAATGTTTGTAAAATGTATCATATAGAGGTCAAGTACCTCGCGATGTAATCAACTGTTGTGAATCTTTTATAATCGATATGGACTTCATCCGGATGGATTAGGACGGGTATCTACAATATACGTATATCTTATAGGGTTTTTATCATATATACCCCTCTTAACCTTTAAAATTACATATTTACTCACTTAAATATGTTACTTTTAGACATTAAAAATGGACATATATGATATTATTCACCTTATGTGGGCAAATATGAGATTTCAAAAATTAATACTAGTATATGATAAAAAAAAACCTATTTCGTAATATTGGCAAATATTTTATACTTAAATAAAATAAAATCATCACATTAAATGCACGTCGAATCAGTATCACCAAAAATCCCCTTTAAAGGTTAAGATGGCAGACAAAAGGTTGAATATTTTCTCAAATACAGTCTTCTCTCAAGTACACCAAACACAAAAACTTAAAAAATCCTTTTTATTTTTTAAAGAATACAAAAATGGAAAAGTTACTCAAGCGAACATACTCGAAACTCTTCCACAAGATATGCGTGTGGAAATTTTATCTCGAGTTGGTCAGGATTCATCCAAGTAGTTGTTCATACTCAAGTTGGTTTGCAAAAGCTTTTTGAATCTTTCCGACGATCCTTTGGTTTGTAAAAGGATATCCTTAGATAGGTGGGATCTCGTACCTTGGAGAAAACCTAAGATGGATCATATTATAGAACTTTGTTATTTTTTGGAAACCCTAATGCTATTTTTCGCAGGGGTTTGATAAATTATTTTGATAAATCTTACACCGAGTTAGGGCTTCGTCTTTTAGAAGAAGCTGCGAACAGCCAAATTATTGGGGCGGTTTATGTTTATGGTTTGATCATGTTTGCCTCTCACAAATAGAAGCAAAGCATGTCGGATTACAAGTTTTGAATAAAACATTCCCACCAGTGCTGGACTTGGTGGTTGCGGTGAGAACCAAGGTTTTTCATTTGTTGCATGAATTATGGTTACATAACCGCCGTCCTTTTGATGACTTGGCAATGCATTGTCCTATCTCCGACTATAAGGGTTATTTTCCACGCATCCGAGCCAGTGGGTTTGAAATGAGATTACCAGAGTGCATGTCGTGTTTTTGGGCCTATGAGTTGGGTGTTTTTGCATACCGATTTGGGTATGTTACCCGGTGAATGTAAATATCAGTAGAAAGAAAAAAACTAGATTTATGTTGGTATTTTTTAGATTTTGAATAAATGTTACCCAGTTAATTAATGTAAATGTTAGTAGTAATTGCTATTATCATATATATGATCAGTTGATTATATTGCTTCCATTTTTCTTTCGTATTATGTGGATTGTGATGTTATTTATATTGCTATATCTAACATGACTATTTTCTATGTTAACAAAAGAAAAATAAAGGCTAATTAAGTGCTTTTTGACAGTTATTTCAAACTAATTAAGTGCCTTCGAATCTTACAAGAGTCATATAAGAGGAAAAGAGCCTCTAATAAAACTAATAGTGTAACACAAAAGAGAACACCCAAAGAGGTGATTCCTTGTTAGCGGTTGTATGTTGGTCTGCACTTTGCTGTTGACTTACTGTTGCTTAAAACTGTCACCATTAGTCCCTTTCTATATTTTGATATGTTGGAGAACACTTTCTTCTAATCCAAACTTTAACTACCTTAAAAGGAAGGATTCCATTTGTTTTGTTTGTTTATGTTTAGTCTACTATAGTACGTAATACAGTATTTTTTATTTTCTTAAATGCAGAATTCAATATGGTAATTCTATCCAAATTAAGTAATGGGAAAATGGGTAGTATTCAATTCGCATCATTAGATCATTAACTAACATCATCAAATACATCACTAAATATGGGTGAGTTACTTTTCTGTATTGTTTGGGTGAGTTACTTTGCAATGTAAACTGAATGTACAATGAATACACATTGAAAGAATCGCAAACCTTATCTTAGTTCATCTTGTTGTAACCAATTTCTGCACTAATTGTCAAATTGAAACACATAATTTGAAGCCAAAAGACATAAGAACAAGAACAGTCACATACATTCATCTAACTATCAAAATAGCAATTACTACTCACAAGACAACCACAATTGCTATGATAGTTAAAAACAACTTATCATAAAGTTCCAGCTTTTTCTTGAAAATAGCTAAGTCTTCTGTGAGTTTCGAATCTTCAACATTATGAATTCGAGGGTTTAATTTCTTAGTTTCAAATGCATTTTGTATAGCAGATCTTTGTAATGTTGGTTTAGAAGCTCATCGTCAAAAAACATAAAAAATTTACACTTTCTTTGTTTATCCTGCAAAAGAAACAATTAATTGGGGAAAAAAATTAAAAACTTAAAATTAGGGCAAATTGAGTACTTACAAATACTGAACACCCGACGAATCTTCTTCCTGGGTTTGCTCGAGTCCATGCAATTCCATCATATAATCGATACCCACAATCACAATATTTTCTTCCTTGCATTGGATTCGTGTTGTTTGGAGAGTACAACGAATGAGCAGCCATGGTTTGAGACTTGAGTTAGCTAGGTTTGAAAAGTACGTAGTAAATAAAAAAAAGACAACAATGCTTTAACTATTGATCGATGAGCATGTTTTTTGGGCCATGTTGTTTAGGCCAAACAAATAAAAAATGAATTCATTAAATATGGCTCAACCACGATTCCCAGCTGAAAGTCCGATATGTTATACACACATTTTTAACAAAAGTGAAATAATACGACTTAAATAGTAAATGTGATAAGAGCAATTTTTCACAACCACAATTTAAGGGTCCTATGATAATTAGGACCTTAAATACCCAAGTGTCCTATTGTTATGACCATATATATTGTTGGTCACTCATTATGAGACACCAACACGATAATGTCCTAATAAGTCCATTTTTTCGCAACCACAATTTAAGGGTCCTATGATAATTAGGACCTTAAATACCCAAGCGTTCTATTTTTATGACCTTATTATCTTGTTACTCACTCATTACGAGATACCAACAAGATAATGTCCTAATAAGTTCATTTTTATGCAACCATAATTTAAGGGTCCTATGATAACTAGGACCTTAAATACCCAAGCGTCCTATTGTTATGAACTTATATCTTGTTGGTCACTCATTATGATACACCAACAAGATAATGTCATAATATAGGTCAATTTTTATGCAACCACAATTTAAGGTCCTATGATAATTAGGACCTTAAATACCCAAACGTCCTATTCTTATGACCTTATTATCTTGTTGGTCACTCATTATGCGACACCAACAAGATAATGTCCTAAGAAGTCCATTTTAATATAACCACATTTTAAGGGTCCTATGATCATTAGTACCTTAAATATCCAAGCGTCCTATTGTTATGACCTTATATCTTGTTGGTCACTAATTATGAAACGCCAACAAGATAATGTCCTAATAAGTCCATTTTTATGCAACCATAATTTAAGGGTGCTATGATAATTAGGACCTGATATACCCGAGCGTCCTATTATTATGAACATGTGTATCAAATGAATGAATCAAGTGTCCTATGATAATATGACCAAAAAATTATGTGTCCTATGACCAAAAAATTATGTGTCCTATTATATAGATTTTATTACACCAGTTTATACAATCATATCATAGTGTGACTCACCTTCTAAGTGTCCTATAAAAATATAGAATCATAGGACCCCAACAAATAATGTGTCATATTAAACACCTTTTTAGGACCAAGATTATAGGCTTATCTAATAAT
Source organism: Rutidosis leptorrhynchoides (assembly GCF_046630445.1). Classification (NCBI taxonomy): domain Eukaryota; kingdom Viridiplantae; phylum Streptophyta; class Magnoliopsida; order Asterales; family Asteraceae; genus Rutidosis; species Rutidosis leptorrhynchoides. Next base: position 382,943,359 of record NC_092335.1, read on the forward strand.
ATGACCCAAAAATCATGTGTCCTATTCTATGACTTTTTAGGACCCCACTTTATAAGCGTAACGCGTTTTAGGACACCACTACTTTTGCATATACCTAATGCGACCCCCAGAACTGCCCCGTCCCAAATTATGGTTTCTTAAGACGCTTTTTCAGCGGGGTCCCAGACGAGGGGTCCTATAAAGTCAGTTTTCTTGTAGTGCCACCAAAAACTAGTAAGAGAAAGGTCCTTAAGTTAACATTGCATACATAGTCCTTAGTGATATTTAACTAATGACTTAAATATTTATTTCTTTTACTAGAAAGTTACTTAAATAGCGACTCAAATTTAAATGCACATAATTTATTACCTTAAAATTTCGGGATGTCACAACTCTCCCCCCATTAGACCGTTCATGTCCTCACGAAACATTCTTGATGCACCGAAGGATAATAATTCATCAACCATTCTTCGGGTTCCCAAGTACACTCGGACCCTTTTCTAAATTCCCATTGAACCTTAAGCAAAGTCACTTACCTGTTCCTCAATTGTTTGGTTTTATGATCTAGAACTTTCACCGGTTTTTCCGCATATCTCAACTTTTCATCCACTATAATTTCATTAAGTGGCACATAAGTTGTTTCATCCGCCAAACACTTCCTTGGTTGCGACATATGAAATGTGTTATGAATAGCACTAAGTTCATCGGGTAAAGCTAACCGGTAAGCAAGTTTGCTAACTCTCGCAATTATCTCAAACGGTCCCACAAACCTTGGACCCAATTTTCCTCTTTTCCGAAAACGAATAATTCCCTTCCATGGGGAAACCTTAAGCATTACTTTGTTACCAACCTCGAATTCTATCTGTCTCCTTCTCCTATCTGCATACGACTTTTGTCGATCTTGGGCCGTTTTCAATCTCTCACGAATTTGATCAATCATTTCGGTAGTTTGTAAAACTACTTCCGTACTTCCTAATTCCCTTTGACCCACTTCACCTCAACATATCGGGGTTCTACACTTTCTTCTATAAAGCATCTCATAGGGTGGCATTCCAATAGAAGAATGATAACTGTTGTTATATGAGAATTAGACTAAGGGAAGATGAGTATCCCAACTACCTCCAAAATCTATTACATATGCTCTCAGCATATCTTCGAGGGTTTGAATGGTTCGTTCGCTTTAACCATCCATTTGTGGGTGAAACGCGTTACTTACATGCAACTTGGTACCCATTTCTTCTTGAAACTTCCTCCAATAACGTGAAGTAAAGCAATTGTCATGGTTCGAGACAATGGAAACCGGCACTCCATGTCTAGCTACAACCTCTTGCACATATAATTTTGACATTGTTTCTGAAGATGAAGATTCCTTTATAGGTAAAAATAGCGCACTCTTGGTCAACCTATCAACAATAACCCATATAGCATCATGCTGATGAGGATTCCTAGGTAACTTATTTACTAAATCTATAGTAATATGCTCCCATTTCCACACCGCTACCTCTAACGGTTGAAGTTTACAATAAGGCATTTGATGATCGGCCTTCACTTGAAGATAAGTAAGGCACTTATGAACATATTTAACTATATCCATCTTCATTCCCGGCCACCAATGGTCCATTTTTAAGTCTCTATACATCTTGGTAGCGACGGGGTGGATCAAATACCTAGACTTATGAGCCGCTTCTAGAATATCGTTTCTTACATTACATTGGATAGGAACCTAAATCTTCCCATACCGTAGTTTCAAACCTCGAGAATCCTCCTCAAAATCATTGACTTGACCTTTAATCCTTTCCTTTCGTACAATGTCGGGTGACAAGGCCACCTTTTGAGCTTCTCGTATCCGTTCGAAAATTTGAGGGGTCACAATCATAGCTAGGCTCTTTATCCTTAATGAATCATGGCTCAACTTTAGACTTAAAGCATCCGCTACTACATTAGCCTTTCCGGGTTGATATAAGATTTCGCAATCATTATCCTTAACTAAATCAAGCCATCTCCTTTGCCGGTTATTTAAATCTTTTTGATCGAATAAATACTATAAGCTCTTGTGATCGGTATAAATAGAAAACTTTACACCATAAAGATAGTGACGCCAGATTTTCAAAGCAAACACTACTGCTACTAAATCTACGTCATGAGTAGGGTTTCGTTTTTCGTGTGATTTAAATTGACGCTAGGCATAAGCTATAACTTTCCATTTTTGTATTAGGACACACCCCAAACCTTTCTTAGATGCATCAGAATATACCGCCATATTCTCATTCCCTTCCGGTAATACTAAAATCGGAGCTTGAACAAGCTTCTCCTTTAGGAGTTGAAACGCTTGCTCATGCTTTTCTTCCCATTTCCATTGTTCATTCTTACGAGTTAACTTCGTAAGTGGGGTGACTATTCTCGAGAAATTTTGTATAAACCGTCGATAATACCCCGCTAACCCAAGAAAACTTCTAACTTCGGTAGGATTCGTAGGCGGTTCCCATCTCAACACAGCATCAACCTTAGCCGTATCAACGTGAATACCATTCTTGTTAATGACATGACCCAAAAATTGAACTTCACGAAGCCAAATTTCACATTTCGAAAACTTAGTGTAAAGTTTTTCTTTCCTTAAAGTTTCTAACACTTGTCTTAAATGCTCAGTGTGTTCTTCTTCGCCCTTAGAATACACCATAATATCATCAATGAATACTATTACAAACTCTTCGAGCATTGGATGACACAATCTATTCATTAAATCCATAAACGCGGCAGGAGCATTAGTCAACCCAAACGTCATAACCACAAATTCGTAATGACCATACCTAGTACGAAAAGCCGTCTTAGGGATATCCTCTTCCTTCACTTTTAATTGATGATAACCCGACCTCAAATCTATCTTTGAAAAGGAACATGCCCTTGTAATTGATCAAATAAATCGTTGATTCTCGGCAATGGGTATTTATTCTTGATTGCGACCTTATTTAATTCACGATAATCTATACACATTCTCATCGCACCATCTTTCTTTTTTCACAAATAGAACGGGAGCTCCCCAAGGTGAGCTACTAGGACGGATGAAACCCTTATCAAGTAAACCTTGTAATTGAGTCATCATTTCCCTCATTTCTGATGGAGCTAATCGGTAAATCACTTTCGCAATCGGTGTAGCTCCGAGAATTAATTCTATTCGAAATTCTACTTCTCGTTCAGGAGGAACACCGTGCAATTCATTCGGGAACACATCTAAATATTTATTAACTACCGGAACATCACTTGCCTCAACAACCTTCTTTTAATCATCTATTACATCTGCCAAGAAAGCACAACACCCATGGGATAAGAATCGCTTTGCTTTAGCATAGGTACATATTGGGATAACACGTCTGGCCCATTCTCCATAAATCCAAATAACTTACCCATTAGGTGATTGAACTAGTACGATTTTATTTCGGCTTAAAATAATCCCTTCATTGTTATCAAGCCAATCCATACCTACAATCACTTGAAATTCTTCCATTTGCATGGGTATCCGATCTATAACAAAATTTTCATCATCTAAAACAATTTCACACCCTTTATACACACTATAGACCATAACAGTTTTATTGTCCGCTATCTCTACTTCTAGTGGGTATTCTAACATACTTGGGATCAGGTTAACGTGCTTACAAAAATAATTCAAAATAAATAACCTCGTAGCACCGAAGTCAAACAAAACACGTGCAGGTATATAATTTACAATAAAAGTACCCGACACCACATCTTGCGATTCTTTGGCTTCAAGAGCGGTAATTTGATGGGCTCGGGCTCTTGGTCGACTTTCAATTGTCCTTGGTTCCGTCTTAACATCTTGCTTGACACCACCACTTGCCATGTCCTTCTTATTCTCGGGACAATCAACTTGCATGTGTCCCTTTTGGAAACAATATCCATCGCTTAATGACCCGATTTCCCACACGAATAGCAATCGGTTGACCCGTCCTACATTCACCCGCATGATTTTTACCACACTGGTTACAAGTTTTTACTTCTTTACCACCACCACCCCCCTTTCCCGTATTGAAGCCCCCTTTTGAATTTTGTGGAGACCCGGAATTCAACTTGCCTTTCTTCGGGCTCATACCTTGGGATGACTTAAAATCTTGATCAAGTTTTTGTTTGAGTGCGACCTTCTTCTTAATCTCATTTTCTCTCACTAGTGCCTTATTCATCATTTCAGGTAAGGTCTTGTATGTGCCCCTATCAATGAACTCACTTATCTCAGGACTTAACTTCTCGTGGTAGCGACCCATTAGCAATTTTGGACTTGAAACAAAATCAGGACAAAACCGAGACTTATCATTGAATTTTGCTTTAAACTCGGTCACAGACTTACTTCCATGCTCTATATTCATAAACTCGGATTTCAACCTACTAACTTCGGCAGGTGGCGCAAATTGATCCATAAACATCTCATGCAACTTTCCCAAGAAAATTTTATGGCTATCTCCCACCCGTGTGATTTGACTATAAAATTCCACCACTCATAATCGCTCCCTTTCATTGGTGAGCTGCATAAATCACTTTCAATCGTTCAGGTCAAGAGCACAAAAGAAAAGTTTCCTCTATTTCATCAATCCAACTTTGACTTACAATCGGGTCTACCTTATCATGAAACTCCTGCATATGACAATTCACAAAGTTCTTAAACTCGAAACGTTCCTCTTTCTTGTTTGTAACTTCACACTCATTCCTTTTAAGTCCACTCCCCACTTCACCGTCCCGTGGGGGGTTATTCGCTATATAGGTTTGGAATTTGATATCTAATTGATCATCAATTGGTTTCTTAATCTTATCTAAAAGAGTCGGTGTATAACGAACTAAGGCTTGCCCTATTTGACCGGACAAATCATTAACATCAGGGGCTACAATAGGCTCCGCTCATGAGGTTTCAATGGACTCACTTGACAGAGTGTGAACGAACTCGTCGTCCTCTTCATGACTTTGGTCTGGTGATATAATAGCCATTCTGAAATAATACATTCCAAATCATTAGTCCATAAACATTTATCATTTAGGTACACACATATATGTACATATCGATCATTTAGTCCCTATCACTCACCATCACATCCATGGTAGACTTCCGTATGCTTTATGATAATGTAATTACGGAGGCCAGTCGTCACTACATCACCCTAATGCACACTTGATCAAACCATGGTACATGATTTAAGAGCTTAATACTCTATGCATAACACATGAAAATCTTGTAACAACTTTTATTCCTATGGAGCATGACACAATCCCATAAACATCAATCATGCAAGTCCTAAACCGCTTATTTACAACAACGATGGTTTAAGCCTAGATAACCCCTATAGTGGATTATCCAAGTCCCTTAAACCATAGCTATGATACCAACTTATAACACCTGTAACTAAAAAAAAAAAATGATAGAGAAAAAAAAATTACACATGCACGGTGCGCGGCTCGCAATTTATGATCGGCGCGCGGGAAAAAGGTGCACGGTTTGCACTTTATGCGCTGCGAGCGGGAAAGGGGTGCGCGGTGAAATTATATTTGCGCGCGGTGCACACATCCCCCAGGCTATATTTTCACTATTTTCATGCATATTTGACCCATTTAAGTCACACAACATCAAATTTGACACACGACATCATTAAAACTCAAGTTTGGACGAAAACATGGTTGTTTTAGTTGCTAACATTCAAAAACACATATGCCATGGTCATGTATGACCTAAATTACAAATCCATCAATCTATTTGTCCCAATTCATACAAAAATACAAGTTCGTTCATGGCATCATTAAGCGGTTTCGTGAGCTACGTACTAAAAAGACTTGCACTACCACTTACTACGTGTCGAATGCTCCTCTAATCACGGACCGATTCTTTACCTTCGCGACGACCCTAAGAACCTATCAACATAAACATAACAATGGGGTAAGCTACATTGCTTAGTGAGTTACAGGCAAGTAAAAAGAAATATATAATTACATCGTTCATGATACAACATAAATATGATGTTAAATTAACCTTTCAACCCGAAGGTTGTTTATTAATAACGGATCCGACTTAACATACTATAGACACAACTTACTAAGTTCAACCTAGTAATTGTGCCTAAGCTAATCACAACCATAGGCATACGCATATGGCTATGCTAGCTCTATCGCATAACACAAGTACATAGACAATAAAGTGTCTAAGCTAAAATCCCACCATAGGCATAAACATTAGGCGAACCTATTGATTATGCCTAAGCTAACCATAGACTCCACTACTAGGCAAGCCTAGTGGTAGCATCTAAGCTAACTATCTAGTGACCTTAGTCGTTGCCCTCTTGTACGGATACACTAAGTCACTCTTGACCCGCCCAATTTACCCCCTATAAACTCACCATGTTCTCTAGCACTTCCTTGATCACTTTTAGCTCCTTTATCTTGTTTAGCACCTATCATTGAGCTAATCTCGTTAACTTTACAATAGACTAATCAACTAGATTATCTTTAAACTTGTTAATCTCTTACACTTTCATCTAAGCTCTTTCATAAAGACAACAAATTTAGTCTCATCACTTAACTCATCACATTCATCCATCCATCCATCTAACACTTTTCAAACTCTTTCACACATCTTATACTCTATCATTTAACTATCATGTCATTCTCATATAACAAGTATTAACCATTTTATTCTATATGTTCAAAACATTAAACTACTACATTTATTTCATCAAAATACAAAATTTTCTTTCTTTTAAGCAATTCAACAAACACTTAGTGTGTACAAGTTCAATTAAGCTTTTAACATGGTCAAATTTATCATTTTCATCACAAATCTTGTTCTTGTACAAGTTTGTGTACAATCTACACCTCATACATCAAACAAATCCAATTTAAGTGTAATACAACCAAATTTCATGTTAGGACCAAACCCCATAAACATAAGTATTCAAAATCAACTAGAACTTGCACAAGAATTCTTAAACATGAAATTAAACTTTCAAAAGTATGAACTTCTTGTTAAACCATGATCTAAACACATTTAGGCATACATATTGCAATTTCAGTTATAAAATTCATACCTTAAGCCTTGAGAATTTAGGAACCCTAATTGCGCACAAGAGGAAGAATTTAGAGATTTCACAGCTCCTAAGAGAATCTACACACCCTTAATTACTTGAAATTGTGCTTGCATGAAGTTAATTCTTCCAATTTTTGAAGGGTTTTCTCCCTTGGTCTTGTTCTTGGTCGCCACTTAACACACATATATACACTATGTATTTTTTTTTTGCAACTGATACCATTTTCTTTCCTTTTACTAGCTTAATTTTTGACAAATCTTTAGTCTAAATACACTTTCTACTCTCCCCAACAAAAATTAGTTAGAGAAGGTCCTTAAGTTAACATTGCATACATATTCCTTGGTGATATTTAACTAATGACTTATATATTTATTTCTTTTACTAGAAAGTTACTTAAATAGCGACTCAAATTTAGATACACATAATTTATTACCTTAAAATTTCGGGATGTCACAGCTGAGCCGCAGCAACGGCTAGTTTTTTTGTCTCTCTCAAAATAGAAAGACTTTGAGAGCTTTGAAGAATTAACCCTCTTGGATGCTTCAACTCTAATTCATCAGTGAATCACAAGATCATAATTCATATATATTTGTGATTAGCAAGAGAAGTTCTATGATCTCGTAGATTGTAGAAGTGTTGTAAACTTACTATCAAATTACTATCTTTGTGAGTTTACTTAGTGTTGTATTATCCTTTGAATTGTCTTAGGATTTTCATCACTAAAAGGGTGAGTCTTGTACTTTGTAACTAGAAGCATAAGCTAGCTTAGCTATCATCTTTCTTAAAGGAAACTAGGAAGTTGATTAATTCCATTGGGAATTAATATTTGTCCAAGGTGAAGACAAGTTGATCAAAGTTAGAGGTAATCTTTCAAATGGATAGAAAGATTAGGTTTGTTGTCTACAAAGATTACAAAACTTGTAAATCGGATCTCCACCGGGTTTAGAGAAAAGGCTTAGTGAACCGTGGAGTGGATTAGTTAACATCCACCCGAACCACTAAATCCTTGTGTTTATGTTCCCTACTTTACTTTTCGCATTACTTCAAACATAAACACTACACACATTGAGTTTAAGTTGATTAAGTTTGTTGGGGGAGAATGTGGGTTAATGTGGGATTATGCTTAATGACTATACTAATCTTAACCCATAACAATAAGTGTTTTGATGATGACATATGCACATAACTAAAGGAGATGGTAGACATCTTCACATAAATATAAAAGTTCACTAATCCACACTTACTCTAGCAAAAGACCAAAACCAAATAAAGCTTAAACGGAAAATGTAAACTACACAATTAGGTCCACGGTCGACTGCAGGTTAGACAGTGGAGCCTTGCACTCTGATTTGTGAAATCAGGGATGCACGGTCGACCTCACGGTCAACCGTGGGTCGACCTTAAAAGGTTCTGTCCTAAATTCTACCGATTTTAGTACGACCACTTCGAGGCATCTATAATTTATGAAACTTGCTCAAACATGCTTAGAATAGTTGCCTCCTTCATACCCAAAGGAATTTTGGTCACTAGAACACTAATCTTGGTTAATCACACCTAATGACACCTTAATGATGATTAAACCTTGATTAAGGATAACACATAAGTGTTGTAGGAAAACATGTACATCTAAAATGTATTTAGACGCACTTAGGATGGTCATCAAGTCCCAACCAAGAGTTGCTCCATCCTTGTACATGTGTTGGACATTAATGTGTACTTATACATTAATCTTGCAATGCCACTTTGCAAGTAAAACATACATAGCCTTGGTTCAATGCTGCTATGTTACACTATGTGTTTAATTCTAGATTAATTAGTGATCTCTTGCTAGTCATTACATGAATATTACTTGACTACTTGCTATTAGTACATGTGTATTATTTGACTATGTGCTAAGTGCTAAATGTTAAAGTAGTTACTTAATATGTATATGTATGAACCTTGTCTTGCTATTTGTTACAAGTTGGGATTCCACCAACTAGTATTTGGTCTACTTTAATATATGGTTGTGCTACTTAGATAATGCTTAAAATGTCACAATCTAGTAATCTTAAAAGACAATGAATCATTAACACACATAGGTTAGCTTAAGTCTAAAATTAAGTTTATGAATAAGTTTAAACTTGATTCAACTTGATGTTTTGCAACATGCTTAATTGATATTACTTGTTTAAATTGTCGAGACATCATTAACACACTTAATTAATTACAAAATCAAATTTGAATACTAGCATGCTTTGTGAATAACGAGGGTTGCTGTCATCAATGACATGTGTAACGACCCAACTCGTTATCTGACCAAAAACACGCCTTAAATTTTTTTTTTGTGGGACAGTACATCTGGACGGCATCCAGTTCTGAAAGACTGGACGACGTCCAAGCCTTTTGGATGGCGTCCAAATGAACTAAAAGATTCTGATCTGCATTTCAATTTTACGCGGGCAGAAAACCCACTTCCCGACACTTTCACACAAAAACACTTTCACAATAGGTTATAATAATTAAAACTAAGAGTTTTTCACGATAAAACCGAGTCTTATGACACGAGGCCCGCATCGGCCGTTTTACGACTTTCGTACAAATACAATTTTTCGACCATATAAATTTTAACACAAAGACAAAGACCGAGCATGGTGATTGGGGATGCACTACACAATCCTAATCAAATCCACAAGCACGTCTTCTAAAGCAAGCTACACAAGTCTACTAGCCCCACACTTACCCGAGCCACCGCCTCCATGCAAATCTATAAAAATGTAAACAACGAGAGGGTAAGCTAACGCTTAGTGAGTGAGAATATACTACATACATATATATGCATAAAATGGACACGCCACACAATTAATCAAATAACACATATCGGAGCATCCAAGCATAAGGCAACTACCAAAGCATACCGTACAAGCGCTATACAACAAGCTAAGAAGTCAACAAAGTAAGTTCACCAACGACTATGTGAACAACTCCAACAAACTACACCCGGAGAGTTAGCTACATCACAATAATACGACGATATATATAACCGAGAACCACTTCACCTGACCCGCACCCATTCTACACATACATATGCATATAGGATATTAACACTCACCTTGTCGTCTTTGATGAATGCAACCGAAATCCGCAACACGCCAATAGAAAGTACATATTCCATTATCACAATACAAACAACACACTTAGAGTGGATTTACAAACCAACTCAAATCGACACTTAGTGCAATTTCGACCCATTGCACTTCCAAGCACCAAACCGCGTCCAAACCAACCAATAATTACTAACACAAGTGAGAACGGTCCTTATAAGCCAATTAAACCCGAACACAAGTGTTAAACACTTGTCTTGCCCAAATTGACACATAAACCCTAATTTTGACTCATTTCAAAATTAACCAACCAAAAACTCCCAAAAGGGTTCCAACACTTCCATAACCACTAAACCTAGTGATTAGAATATTGAAGCCTAAACATGGCCAAAACGTCAACCAACCCGAAACCCGCCAAGTGACAAGAATAACTAGTCACCACAAACCCACTTCATCATCTAAAAGGGTTTCACAACCAAACAAGCTCAAACACTAACTTGAATATCAAATCTTACAAATGAAATTCGGAGTTTGAACTTACCAATACTACTACAACGTAGCCGTGAACGAGATGAACAACTTTAAAATCTGAGCTTTTGCGAGAATCCGACTCCTTCTTCTCCAAATCAACCACTCTATCTCAACTCTTTCTCTCTCTCTCTAGATACAAGTGTGTGAAGGGAAAGATGTGAAATGAGGATAAGATAGGCCATGGATCAGTTTTGTGGCTCCAAAACCGACCCTCAAGTGAAAATACCATAATACCCCTCATTAAGTCAAATTACAACAGTTGGCCCATCAGTTCTGTTGGACGGCGTCCCGATTATTGGATGGCGTCCAATCTTTCTTTGCTGGACGGCATCCCCCATTCTGGACGGCATCCAATCTAACTGAACAAAACAGTAATTAGAATAGGGTCTTACAACTCTCCCCCACTTAAATTGGATCACGTCCTCGTGATCTCCATTTCTTAACCACCCGGACTAACACTCAATGGTCCTCAAACTTACGCTCTAAAACGACGTCCGCCACACTTATCGTTAATCTCGAGAATTATTCCACTGACTAAATACACACGTGTACGCATGCCGGAACGTGCAATGCACAAAACATCTGTAATATACCACAATCGCTTAACATACGCGGAAACATCGCGTTTCCTTCCAACTTCTCGAGGCAATCCTTCTCAATGAATCACCCTTAACACTAAATCGTCATCCGCGATTTATCAAATTCACAAATCCGAGCACTAAAGCTTTCTCAATCCCTCACATCGGGAAAACTCATCCAATCTCGAACCGAGATATCAACCCTTTGGCGTACCATTACCAAGTAAAATGCTAAAGCAACCAAGTCCCAACCTAAGGTCAACAACCAAAACGATGAAGACCGAGCAAAAGCAAATCCTTATGGATAATACTTATCACTAAACATCCCTTGTAGTGAGCAATACGACCAATACGCAACTATCGTAACATCATAAGCAAACGGCTAAAACCGATAGCACCCAAAACGACTATGGAAATGCTAATCCCAAGGTGTACAAAATCGACTATTGTCACACCCGTAACAACATGTGAGCGAAACACAGCTATCGCATCACAAATCACACAACCTGGTCCTCACGACCCCACCATTGGTGTATAAAAACAACTAATAGTTCACAACACAAACCACATGAAGGCTGGCCGAAAACTACACGCGCCTTAGTGAATCTGCACCACACGCGACTCACCACCTCCACCGCAACAACAATCGGGATTGGCCAAACTACACGCGCCTTAGTGAATCCAAACTACACGAGAGTCACTATCCTAATAGAATGACCGCATCCACACGTGTCATTGTGAATCCGAACTACACGAGACTCACTTCCTCAATATAATGACCGCACCCACACGTGTCATTGTGAATCCGAACTACACGAGACTCACTTAATATAATGACCGCATCCACACGTGTCATTGTGATTCCGAACTACACGAGACTCAATTCCACAATAAGATGACCGAACTACACGTGTCATCGTGAATCCGCATCCACACATGATCCACCTCCCAAATCTCAACACAGGAATGGTACTCCCATTCTCCATTGGTACTCGCATTTCCCGATACGTTATACCTTACTGATATAACACTACTCCCATGATGAAGTTAGAGGACTGAGTCACGACCATAACCCACCAATCACCCACGCTCTTTTGGCCTCAGACAACGAGTAGTGTAACATCGCGCACTGCTACACCATAGTGAATCCGAACGGAATACACTAACCATCAACACATGCTCTTTTGGCCTCATACAACGAGTAGTGTAACATCGCGCACTGCTACATCATAGCGAATCCTAACGAATTACACTAGCCATCAACACCAAAACCAATATCCATTAGTGTCCTTAACACCGCGTAACACTAACTCCCAGGTGGTGTCTTAACACCTCGACTAACCCACCTAAGTATACCATCATATTCATCCGCGCATCATAAGTACGGGTACACAACGCCAACACAATCGAGCAAGAACCACCTATATCGTACATAGGCGCACAACAATAATTCTCTATGAGAGAATCCGACACGCACACTCCTTAACCGAGGGATCTCACCTTGCTCGTCAAACACGTCCATTATCTCTAAGTGAGATTCACCATATTACCACCTCGGTGATAATTTAAATCTAAAACCATTAGTACAATTTATTCCAAATCGTACTTTTACCACAATCGACCAACGCAGGTCTCAACGCTAGCTCCGAATCCATACGAGCATCGTCCAATATCAATACACTGGAACATCTTCGTGCGAGAGTTCAAACTTCCCACTTAGAATCACGTTCCCTAACCGCATCTTGTACAACCGTACAATGCTACCAAAGGTAGACTTTACTAACAATTGGGTTCACACGGCCTGTCACCACATCTTACTCTGACCTTGAGCATACGAAAGATTTTAACCTATCCTTAAACACTTCGAACGAAGAGTTTACCACAATTACACAAACTTTAATCTTGCAATCCTCCGATTGCTCTAGCTTGTCAAATTTCAACCTAGTCACTCATGTACCTAAGGGTTTTTCTCCGGTACCATAAGTAGAATGTAACCGCAACACCATCGGAGTCGAACACCACGCTAGTAGGTATGAAAGAGGCACCTATCATTGCGCCATGTAGACTCCTTCAACAATATACATCGAGATCAACACTAGATCTCTCGGGTTTTATCCACCCGACGAACCACATGGTTCCACCATCCACAACACAAAAGCGAACACGCGCTTATCATCCGAACACCAAAGGCCATACACATGGCTTGGTAGAAACATTTTCCAAATACCAAGGAATGCTTGGTTGCATCAAGTTTTACGCCCTTTGCCCGACAACCAAAACGTCACCATTGGGTAATTCCATTAGGAACGTCACCCATAACAACATCATGCACAACACAATGCATTTAACAAACCCGAATTCATCGGCACATAATAAATAATCAAAGGACATATTCATTAAAACGAAAAGTACCTTAACGTCTTCTTGTCACACCCGTCCCCGCTAACTCGGGACACTCTGACTTACGATGTCCCTCTTCTTGGCAATAGAAACACATCGTGCCATCACCCTTTGGCACCGAACATTTCCAAGACTTGTCACCCCTTACGCCACAATTGTAACACCTAGACGCACTAGAATCCGATATACTCGTCCGTGTACCACCCGTGCTCACACCTGCACCCCTAGTTCTCTTACTTGGAGCACCATACGAAACAACCCTTCTCTCACTTGAAGGTTCACTAATCTTTGATCGCGAATACGACTCGAAACCCCTAGCCACCGTGAATAGCTCCACAAACGATTTCACGTAACCTCAACTAATTTTGTTCTTCAAGTCATCATTCAAAGTCTGATAGAAATCTTCCATCAACTAACGATCATTCCCCATATACTCCGGGCAAAAATGAGCCTTCGCCATGAAGGTCGTCTTGAGAGTATTCAAATCCATAGAACCCTGTTGCAAATTTCGCAACTCATTACACAATTTTGAAAAATCGGCTGAAGTTCGGAACTCCACGAAGAATTCCTTCTTAAAATCGTCCCACGATAAAGCCATAAACGGTTCACCACCGACAAGAACAATGTTACCATCTAACCAATCCTTCGCCCTACCCCGCAACAAGCTAGTAGCGAGTCTTGTCTGCTTCTTGGGAGGGCAATCAATAGTACGAAAACACCCTTCGACATTTGAGATCCCAGTTGTGCTTACCAAAGGATCCGATTTCCCGTCATACATCGGGGATTTAGTCCTCATGAAGCTCTTATGACAACGATCCATTTCACCCCTACTTTGAATTTCAGAATACTTCTTATCCATTTCTTCTCGAAATGAACTCATTTGCTCCGCAACGGCGGCCGCAACTCTAGTGTTAAACTCCTCGTCATTCGTCTCGAACTCGTTTCGCGTCATCATTCTAAAGAATGCAAAAACGATTAGTCCACGAACGTATAAATCCACATGCACAACACTGCCCCATCTTGCTAAAAACTCGTCGTACATCGCTTGTTAGACACGATTTGCACCCGTAATAAGGTTTGCAAATCCTTATTACGCACACACGCCGTATCAACTAGTTAGTACAACAACCGCCTCCCTCGATGATATAAACGACACAACCAAATATTCTACTCGACATAAACATACGCAAGAATAATGTCACAACACAAGCCAATACCCTAGTTAGTTCACCTACACGCTAAGGCACTAACCAAGTTCCCATTCCGACCCGTAATCCTACAAGTCCCGCAACAAATAAGCACACACAAAAAGTCTAACTCTAGGTGCCTATCTCAAGTCACCTAAATCCCTTAGACCATGCTCTGATACCATTTGTAACGACCCAACCCGTTATCCGACCAAAAACACGCCTTAAAAAAAATTGTGGGACAGTACATCTGGACGGCGTCCAGCTATCTGGACGACGTCCAGTTCTGAAAGACTAGACGGCATCCAAGCCTTTTGGACGGCGTCCAAATGAACTAAAAGATTCTGATATGCATTTCAATTTTATGCGGGCGGAAAACCCGCTTCCCGACACTTTCACACGAAAACACTTTCACAATATTTTATAATAATTAAAACTAAGAGTTTTCGACGATAAAACCGAGTTTTACGACACCAGGCCCGCATCGGCCGTTTTATGACTTTCGTACAAATACAAGTTTTCGAACATATAAATTTTAACACAAAGACGAAGACCGAGCATGGTAATTGGGGATGCGCTACCCAATCCTAATCAAATCTACAAGCACGTCTTCTAAAGCAAGCTACCTAAGTCCACTAACCCCACACTTACCCGAGCCACCGCCTCCATGCAAATCTATAAAAATGTAAACAACGAGAGGGTAAGCTAACGCTTAGTGAGTGAGAATATACTACATACATATATATGCATAAAATGGACATGCCACACAATTAATCAAATAACACATATCGGAGCATCCAAGTATAAGGCAACTAACAAAGCATACCGTACGAGCGCTATACAACAAGCTAAGAAGTCAACAAAGTAAGTTCACCAATGACTATGTGAACAACTCCAACAAACTACACCCGGAGGGTTAGCTACATCACAATAATACGACGATATATATACATATAACAACAAGCGTAAAACGCCCAAGGTTAACCCCTTAACCCAATACCAATGTCAATTACCACAATGAAGATTGGCCGAACTACACAAGCCTTAGTAAATCCGCATCCACACGAGACTACTATCTTCAATATCACAACAACATCGAGGTTGGCCGAACTACACGAGCCTTAGTGAATCCGCAACCACACGAGACCACTACCTCAATAAGATGACCGAACTACATGAGTCATCGTGAATCCCCATCCACACGTGATCCGCTTCTCCAATCACAACTCAATACCAACCCTTCGCCATTGGAGTTATATAATCCACATCACAAGCATATATGATAAGGTACACACAAAGTTTGCACCTCGCCAAAGGTGGTCAACTAAAACACACAACCGTGCCAATTGGACCTATACGCAAGTCCATCAAATCCACCTATACGTGAAATGAGCTCTATAGCCGAGAACCACTTCACCCAACCCGCACCCATCCTACACATACATATGCACATAGGATATTAACACTCACCTTGTCGTCTTTGATGAATGCAACAGAAATCCGCAACACGCCAATGGAAAGTACATATTCCATTAGCACAATACAAACAACACACTTAGAGTGGATTTACAAACCAACTCAAATCGATACTTAGTGCAATTTCGACCCATTGCACTTCCAAGCACCAAACCGCGTCCAAACCAACCAATAATCACTAACACAATTGAGAACGGTCTTAATATGCCAATTAAACCCGAACACAAGTGTTAAACACTCGTCTTGCCCAAATTGACACATAAACCCTAATTTTGACTCATTTCAAAATTAACCAACCAAAAACTCCCAAAAGGGTTCCAACACTTCCATAATCACTAAACCTAGTGATTAAACCTAATATCGAAGCCTAAACATGGCAAGGGATGGCAATGGATCGGATATAGAGTGGGTGATGCCGTATCCACATCCATATCCATTTAGTTTTTGTTCATCCATATCCATATCCATATCCGTTTAGTTTCAGGTCATCCATCCATATCCATATCCAATGGATTAAGCGGGTTAATGGATATCCAATGGATATTAAAAAAATGTTATGATATTTTCTAATATGTGATTAAAATAAAAATGTAGCATAGCAGAAATAAATATAACATGACATATTTAAAATCTATCTATAAGAATGTGTAATCTTTGTCGAAGATATAACAAAATTTGTTAAATGTTACTATAAAACATGGATTATGAAAAATTAAATATGCAAATTGTAAGTTTATTTTATTAGATGTGCGTGTTTTATTGTAATATATTATAGTTATTTCATTATAAGGTCGAAAGAAAAATATAAATCTAACGGTAAATGAACTTGTAATAGTAAATATATAAGCATATATCTATATTTATGTATTTTTGTATGTATTTCGGGTGATAATGGATATATCCATGGATGAAACTTTTCATCCATGTCCATATCCATATCCATTTAGGTTCATCCATATCCGTATCCATATCTATTTAGGTTCGTCCATATCCATCACGAAGCGGGTGGATCGGGTGGATATCCACCGGATCGGGTGACCATTGCCATCCCTAAACATTCCCAAAACGTCAACCAACCTGAAACCCGCCAAGTGACAAGAATAACTAGTCACCACAAACCCACTTCATCATCTAAAAGGGTTTCACAACCAAACAAGCTCAAACACTAACTTGAATATCAAATCTAACAAATGAAATTCAGAGTTTGAACTTACCAATACTACCACAACGTAGCTGTGAAAGAGATGAACAACTTTAAAACCCGAGCTTTTACGAGAATCCGACTCCTTTTCTAAATCAACAACTCTCTCTCTAAACTCTTTCTCTCACTCTAGATGCAAGTGTGTGAAGGGAAAGAGGTGAAATGAGGATAAGATAGGCCATGGATGAATTTTGTGGCTCCAAAACCGACCCTCAAGTGAAAATACCATAATACCCCTCATTAAGTCAAATTACAACAGCTGGCCCGTCAATTTTGTTGGACGGCGTCCCAATTATTGGACGGCGTCCAATCTTTCTTTACTGGACGGTGTCCCCCATTCTGGATGGCGTCCAATATAACTGAACAAAATGGTAATTAAAACAGGGTCTTACAACATGTTGACCAACCAATCGGAATTTAGCAAATGTGTTAATTACAAACAAAAGATTATGACAAACCTGAAATTACCTCAAATGATTATCATGATTTGTATCCAAGAATGTTAGACTTTCCACTTTGAGCATGACAAGTCACTATCAAGGCAATACATCCAATGTAAATGGACATTTAATGCATAGAGTATTTTATCGGATGTTGGGTATCTTTTGTAGGTGTTAAATGAAGTAAAGTTTCCAAAGATTAATGTTCAAAACTTAATGAAACGGCTATACAACGGATAGGAGTTTTGAACTGGACCGCATGCGGTCGATCCACGGTCGACCGTGGTCCAAGCCGTAGCAACGACTACTTTTTTATCTCTCCAAATATATGCAAGGCTTGGAGAACTTTGAAGACTTGGACCTCTTGCATGCTACAACTCAAAATCATCAGAGAATCACAAGAACATAACACTTATACATATGTTTGTGATTAGCAATAGAAGTTCTATAATCTCATAGATTATAGAAGGGGTGTTGTAAACTTACTTTCAAATTACTATCTTGTGAGTTTATAAAGTGTTGTATTAATCCTTATAATTCTCTTAGGATTGTCTTCACTGCAAAAGGGTGAGTCTTTGTACTTTATATTTAGATGCATATGCTAGCTTAGCTATCATCTTCCTTAAAGGGAACTAGGGAGTTGATTAATCTCATTGGGGATTAATACTTATCCAAGGTGAAGATAAGTTGATCTAAGTTAGAGGTAATCTTTTAAAGGGATAGAAGGATTAGCTTTGTTGTGTAAGGAGAAGTACAAGGTTTGTAAATCGGATCTCCACCAAATTTGGAGAAAGGTGCTTAGTGAAGCAAAACTCCCGATTAGTGAATCGGGGAGTGGATTAAGGTGGATTAGTTAACATTCACCCGAACCACTATAAATCCTTGTGTTTATGTTCTTTACTTTACATTCCGCATTATAACAAACATAAACACATCACACATTGGTTTGAGTTGATTATAGTGATCAAGGATTGTTCAAATCTTGTTGATCATCGAAAAAGTTTTGAAACTCGCATTAAGTAACTATTCACCCCCTCTAGTTACTTATAAAGTTGATTAAGGATTGACCAAATCTTGTTGATTATCAAGTTTTTAAAAATCGTATTAATGAACTATTCAACCCCCCCCCCCCCCTCTAGTTACTTACAAGGTGTAAACAGTATCAACCAATTATCTATTCCGTCAAGGATAATTGTGATTCTTTGAAATTATATCAGTAAAAGAATAACGTTAAAAATTACTTGTGACTCTGATTTAATTGTTTGCTAATTATACTTAAAACTGAAAATCAATCTTAAATAACAAAAAAAATTGTATTCACCCCCTCTACAAACTTCCTGTTGTTAATTCGGGACCAACAATATCTAACTCTGAACCATGGAGAACATTATACGAAAAATCCTCGCGTCATTCTCATATAGCTGAAGGTGTAAAGGTTCTTGTGGGTCTTGATGTGGGTAACAACGCAGTAGTTCTTCGTGTATCTGAGGGTAAGTAGCTCTTTCATTGATGGAGATGATGTTGTTTATAGGAAGTGCTTGTCAGTTCATACATACATGTTGGGTAGTGTTATGAGAAAGCATGGCTGCTTAATAACTATGCTTATTGTATAAAGACATTCGGTTGGTTATCTGGCCTACCAGGTCTCACGCTCAGGGGGCTTGATTACCCGAGGTTTTACCTTCTATGGGGAGCCAATGTGCTCCTTATAGGAGGGTTTCCTCTGTGACGCCCCGTACAAAATCATCATGTACGGATCATCAACAACAGGTCCATTACACGGTATAATACTATATGCTGTTTTAAAACAAGTTTTGCATTCATTAAAAGGTAACGTTTTTACCAACGTCAAATGTTTTACAAAAGATAACGTGCTTCTACGAATAGAAAGCATTAACGTAAGTACGTGACACAAAAGTCATTACAACGCCATTGTTCAAAAATAACATAAGTTGTGAATGCAAAGTAAAAATTCCATGCTTGAGAC
Source organism: Rutidosis leptorrhynchoides (assembly GCF_046630445.1). Taxonomy (NCBI): domain Eukaryota; kingdom Viridiplantae; phylum Streptophyta; class Magnoliopsida; order Asterales; family Asteraceae; genus Rutidosis; species Rutidosis leptorrhynchoides. Next base: position 382,963,297 of record NC_092335.1, read on the forward strand.
ATCTCTAAACAATGCAGCGGAAGTCTAACATAGCGTGTCTGTAATAGCAAGTCTATAACACCAAGACTATAACAGCAAGTCTAACAGCGGAAGTAACAACGTCTAAGCACCTGAGAAATACATGCTTTAAGAAGTCAACACGAATGTTGGTGAGCTATAGTTTGTTTGTAATCAGCAATGGAATGTAGACCACGAGATTTTGTATTCAAAACAGTATGAAAAGTATATGCTTGTCCGTGGGCACCCGGTAACTAACTTAACGTAAAATAAATATCACCCCCTAAAAGTACACTTGGCGAGTGCGTATGTTCTCGAAGTATCAAACACCCGTTAAATGCTAGCACGACTAGCCCACAAATATGTCAAACCCTATGGATCCATATCTAATATTCGCGTTCACCAGTTCAAAAACCAATGATTAAACGTTACCATGCTAAGGGGAATATTTGTGCCGTTATATCACCCACACATATATAAAGTTTAAGTACTCGTGTCTAGTATGTAAAACATAAAAAGCGCATGTATTCTCAGTCCAAAAAATAGTTAAAGTAAAAAGGGAGCTATAACTCACAGTGAATGTGCGGTAAAAGTCGATATGAAAAGTATGCAAGTAGTATGTCGGTCCGAAAGGTCCTCAACCTAAGTCAAAGGTTACTAGGTCAGTAATTCATCCCTAAAAGTTTAAAAGTAAATAAGTTAAGTCTTAAGTATCATCATCATCATCATCATTCGTGAAAGATAAATTAAGTTTTCAACAAGAATAGATATCGAAACAAAGGGCTGACTTCGGACAGCTGCTACGATCTCTATACAAACTGAAATGACGCGCGGCCAGTGGCCAAGGCTCCGTTTGTGAGTCCTCTTACCGCTCTCCAATTTTAAGATCCTAACTCGATGTCGTTTGACCGTGGAGACGGTTCAAGCGCGAGTAGGTCAGTGTCATTACGAAGGCGTAGTGATTTTCGGAAGGATATAAATCCTAAACCGTATATCGGATTTAGTCAAGTCTTAAACGAAAAGTCATCTACTCGAACCGAACTATCTGAAAATCAATTTTCCAGAAGTTGCAGGAGTATGATCAAACCCCGAAAAACAGAAAACATGTGCTCCGGTGGGTTTCTTGGTGCTTGATGCTCATCACGGTTCTCATCCTTGATGCGTATAAGCCTCAAGTGTACAACTCTTGATGTCTTAGGATCACTTTGACCAAATTTCAACCATCAACACACAATGTTAAGACTAAGAAGAAATACAACTCATTTAAGAGTTTTAGAAGGATGATGAACCAAGGTTACATCATGTTCTTAGTCTTAACACAAATACAAGTTCTATTCAAAATTAAAGATACAAACTTTAATTCAAATCAAGCAAGATCTTAAGTTACATAACTTAGATTAAACAAAGTAATGAAACCCGAAGCTAGAAAGCTTGGATCCCTTAACAATAATTATGAGATTTCAAAGCTAGAAAGCTTGAATCTTTTATGTCCTTGAAGATCTTTAAAGCAACAAGCTAGATCCTCAAGTTTCATGAAGATCATAAACACAAGTTTTGATCGTTTAGCAAAAACAAAGTGATCTTAAGCTATAAAGCTTAGATCCATCAAAGTAATGAAGGTCCAAAGCTAGAAAGCTTGAATCTGTTTATGTTCTTGAAGATCTTTAAAGCAAAAGGTTAGATCTTCAAGTTCCATGAAGATCATAAACACAAGTTTTGATCTTTTAACAAAAATAAAGAGATCATAACAAGATTCAAAGTAATGAAGCTTAGATCCAACAAAGTAATGAAGATTCAAAGCTAGAAAGCTTGAATCTTTCATGTTCTTGAAGGATTCAAATCAAAGTTTGAATCTACAAGATATAACAAGATCAAAAAGCTAAAAAGCTTGATCTTAAGATGATGATGATGTCATGATCATGAAGAGAAGAAGAAGAAGAAGAAGAAAATTTAAAACATACAATTTTTAGTGTGAGAAAGACTAGAGAGAAAATTAGAGAGCAAGTGTGTGTAAAATGAGAATGAGATTAAGTTTGAAATGAAGAATGAAGTGTGATATTTATAGTGGGTTGGCCGACGGCTAGGGGGACAAGGGGGGACAAACTTTTCTTTTTGCATGGTGGTGGTCTAAAGGTGGTGCTTGTTGTTGGGATCCCATGCAACATGTGTGGTAATAGTTAACAAAAATGCTAGCATGTTGGCTCATATAAATGGGTTTTTGTCCTACATCTTAATGGATCATAAATCCATTAAAGTTGGGCTAATTTAATGGTCCATTAACTAGAGTAGGGTGGGTCTATGTCCATTAAGGTAAAAAGTCCAATAAGACTATCTAGTGTGCATTAGTATATTACTAAGCGTAATTAAGCAACCAAAAAGCCAAGTAATTTTTATTAATAAATAACAATTATAATTAAGTAGTCATAACGCTCCAATTATGACAAAAGTTAAACGTGTACCAAGTACGTAGCTCGCTTTAAACGACAAGTGACACTAACGGTCATAAAAGCATTCGAGAATCAAGTTAAGTAACTAACTAACACGTTTTAAAATATAAACAAAGGTAACCAACATGAATTAAGATCCCAGAATATAATATAGCTCAGTACGCACAAATACGCATTTTCGCGAAAGTAATAAGCACAAATATAAGTCAAAAAAGTCGGGTCGTTACATTACCCACCTGTTAAAGAAAATTTTGTCCCGAAATTTTAAGCTGAGGTAGACGGTAAAGTTGTGAAGAGGTGAGGATACTTCTGCTTCATCTGATCCTCTCGCTCCCAAGTAAACTCGGGTCCTCGTTTAGCATTCCAACGGACTCGGACGATTGGAATCTTGTTGCGTTTCAAGGTTTTGACCTCACGGTCCATGATCTCAACAGGTTCTTCCACGAAGTGGAGTTTGTCATTAATCGTAAGCTCGTCAAGAGGTATGACAAGTTCTGGTTCAGCAAGGCACTTCTTTATGTTTCGATACCTGGAAAGTGGGATGAACTGAGCTCAATTGAGTCGGGAGATCCAAACGGTAAGCAACGGGTCCAACACGCTCCAAAATTTCAAAAGGTCCAGTATATCGTGGATTTAGCTTCCCACGCTTTTCGAAACGGATTACACCTTTCTAAGGTGCAACTTTCAACATCACAAGGTCAACTACTTGGAATTCGAGATCTTTACGTTTCAGGTCGGCATAGCTCTTCTGACGATCACGGGCCGTCTTGAGCCTTGCTTAAATTTGGACAATATTCTCGGTTGTTTCATGGACGAGTTCGGGTCCGGTGATTTGCTTTTCTCCTACTTCGGCCCAACAAATAGGAGAATGACATTTGCAGCCATATAAACCTTCGAAAGGTGCAGCATTAATGCTCGAGTGATAACTATTGTTGTAAGAGAATTCTGCCAGAGGCAAATGCTTTTCCCAAGCTTTTCTAAAGTCAATAACACAAGCTCGTAACATGTCCTCCAAGGTTTGAATCGTGCGTTCGCTTTGTCCGTCAGTTTTCGGGTGATATGCGGTACTCATGTCTAAATGTGTTCTCAATGTTTCTTGCAAGGAACGCCAAAATCTAGAAGCGAAGCGGGCATCTCGGTCTGAAATTATCGATAAAGGTACACCGTGACGAGATACAATTTCCTTTATGTATAGTTGCGCGAGTTTGTCCATTGTATCGGTTTCCTTCATGCCTAGGAAGTGAGCAGATTTGGTAAGACGGTCAATAATAACCCAGATGGTATCATATCCTCCTACCGTCTTTGGTAGTTTCGTGATGAAGTCCATTGTTATTCCTTCCCACTTCCATTGCGGGATTTTGGGTTGCTGAAGTAATCTGGATGGCCTCTGATGTTCTGTTTTGGTCTTGGAACAAGTTAAACACTTTCCAACATAAGTAGCAACATCCGTTTTAAGGTTTGGCCACCAATATTGTTCCTTGAGATCGTGGTACATCTTACCAGCTCCTCGATGAATCGAATACCTTGACTTGTAGGTTTCGTCTAGAATAAGGCTTCGTAAATCCCCATAACTAGGCACCCAAATTCTTCCGGCAAAATATCGGAGTCCAGTCTCCTTAACCTCGAATCGAGAGACGAGAATGTTCAAGTGTTCTTGAGAAATATTCTCCTCTTTGAAAGCCTCATCTTGAGCTACACGGATTTGGCTATTGAGATTTATATGAATGGTGATGTTTAGAGCTCGGACACGAAGAGGTACCATTCTCTCCTTTTGGCTCAAGGCATTAGCTACTACATTTTCCTTGCCAGGATGGTAACGAAGTTCACAATCATAATCTTTCAACGTCTCAATCCACCGTCGCTGTCTCATGTTTAGCTGCTTCGGATCGAATATGTGTTGGAGGCTTTTGTGGTCGGTGAAGATAATACTCTTGGTTCCGTAAAGATAGTGTCTCCACAATTTGAGTGCAAAGACAACAGCTCCAAGTTCGAGATCGTAAGTCGTGTAATTTCGCTCGTGAATCTTCAATTGTCGAGAGGCGTAAGCAATAACCTTCTTTTGTTGCATCAATACGCACCTAAAACCATGTTTCGAGGCATCGCAATATACAATGAAGTCATCACTGCCTTCGGGAAGGGATAAGATAGGTGCGGTGGTTAACTTCTGCTTCAGGGTTTGGAATGCCGACTCTTGCTCGGTTTCCCAAACGAACTTCTTCCCTTTGTGAGTTAACGCGGTCAAAGGACGTGCAATCAGAGAGAAAACTTCGATGAATCTACGGTAATAACCAGTGAGACCTAAAAATTGGCGGATATGAGTAGGAGTAGTGGGGGTTTCCCACTCGCTAATGGCTTCAATTTTCGCGGGATTGACTTTGATACCTTGGCTACTAACAACGTGGCCAAGAAATTGAACTTCCTTCAACCAAAATTCATACTTGGAGAATTTGGCATAGAGTTGCTCCTTCCTCAAAAGTTCTAGCATGAGGCAAAGATGTTGCTCATGTTCTTCTTCGCTTTTGGAATAGATCAAGATATCATCTATGAAGATGATAACGAATTTGTCTAGGTATGGCTTGCATACGCAATTCATAAGATCCATAAACACGGCAGGTGCGTTAGTTAAACCGAATAGCATCACCAGAAACTCATAGTGACCATAACAAGTTCAGAACGCCATCTTAAGTACATCGCTCTCCTTCACCCTCAACTGGTGATAACCTGATCGCAAATCGATGTTGGAGTAAACGCTTGATCCTTGCAGCTGATCGAATAGATCATCAATCCTGGGAAGGGGATACCGATTCTTGATCGTCAACCTGTTTAGTTCACGATAATCGATACACATGCAGAACGATCCGTCCTTCTTCTTCACAAAAAAAAAGGTGCGCCCCAAGGCGATGAACTCGGTCGAATAAATCCACGGTCTAGTAATTCCTGTAGTTGACTCTGCAACCCTTGTAGTTCGGAAGGTGCGAGTCGATAAGGTGCACGAGCTACGGGTGCAGCTCCTGGCACTAGATCGATTTGAAACTCCACTGATCGCGGCGGAGGTAATCCCGGCAATTCTTCTGGAAAGACTTCGGGAAATTCGTTCACAATCAGTACATCCTTCACGCTTTTCTCCTCAGCCTCCAACTCCTTCACATGTGCCAAAACAACAAAACGCCCTTTTCTCATGACCTTTTGTGCCTTCATGCAACTAATAAGGTTCAGCTTTGGGCTACATCTTTCCCATTAAACAATTTGTGGTTCACCAGTCTCGTGAGGTATACGAAGAATCTTCTCACCATATATAACTTCTGCCTTTACCTTGGACAGCCAGTCCATTCTGACTATCACATCAAAACTCCCCAACTTAATGGGTATCAAATCAATCTCAAAATCCACACCAACTAAGTTTATTATACCTCCTCAGCCAATTTGGTCAACTTTCTCAAGTTTTCCATTGGTTACCTCAACAAGATGACTCTCCTCCAAAGGAACTAATGACCAATCTATCTTAGAGAAAAAGTGTCTACATACATAACTCCTATCAGCACCAGTATCAAACAAGACAGAAGCTAATAGTTTATTGATAGTGAATGTACCTGTAACCAAGTCAAGATCCTCACGGGCATCTCTGGCATTCATGTTGAAGACTCTTCCATGTGCTGTCCCGCCATCCTTCTTCTTGTTAGGACATTCATTCTTGAAGTGGCCCTGCTGACCGCACTCAAAACACTTCCTTGGGCCATTCGGATTTGTCCTCATAGCTGGGGTGTTGATCTTACAATTTCTGCCAATGTGGCCAGTCCTTTTACACTTCTCACACACTACGTTGCAGTACCCAGTATGATGCTTATAGCATATCTTGTACTGAGGAAGGCTACCTTTGTAGTTATGGTTAGGGTTAGGATTCCTCCAGTCATTGTTTCCCTTAAAGTTCTCATGCCTCTTAACTGGGTTTTGATCAAAACCTTTACCCTTGTTTCCATCCCATTTACGTTTCCCATTACTAGCTCCCTATTCGGATTTCACCTTCTCTGGCTCTTGGCAGGTAATTTGATTCATCAGGGTGTGCGCCATACGCATAGCTTCCGGGACATTTGCTGGTTTCGAATAGGTGACATTTCTCTGCATGTCCTTGGGGAGTCCCCACATATACCGTTCCATCTGTTTGTTCTCAGGAGTAACCATTGTGGGGCACATCAAAGCTAACTCCAAGTGCCTTCGGTTATAGCCATCAAGGTCAGTTCCTACAACCTTCAGTTCCCAAAACTCCGCTTCCATTTTCTGAATTTCGGTTCTGGGGCAGTATTCCTCGATCATAGCCCTCTTAAACTCCTCCCAGGGTGTTGCATAAGCTTCGTCAATTCCCTGAGCCTGGGCAAACGTATTCCACCAAGTTAAAGTGCCATCCTATAGCGTGCATGAGGCGAACTTAGTCTTGTTCACTTCGGAGTAGTTACTAACACGAAACACCGATTCTAACATCTTAAACCATCTTGTTAAGCCAACTGGCCCTTCCGTTCCACTGAAATTGTGCGGCTTACAACTCTGAAATTCCTTGTAAGTGCACCCATTCTGAATGTTCTGGTTGGCCGGTGGAGCTTGTGGGTTGACATTCGCCATAGCTGCAGCTACTCGAGCAGCTATCATCTCCTCAATTTGCACTGCAGTAGGTGTTCCACTTGGACCTCTTCCATTTGCCATCGATCTTCCAAACAAAATTTTTGACTTAAGTCAAAATCCATTACTCATTAATCAATAACGTCATAGCATGGGGTAATCAACATGGAAACAACACAATACATGTTAACTAAGCATGGCAACTAGTAGCAGATGGAACAAAAACCAACATGTAATAACTTAAATAAAACGCCATACAATAATTCAAACAACAGTAATTCCATTCATAATAAGAAAATTTGCATACAACTTCATAAGGTTTCGTACAATATATGAATGAAAAACATGAAACTACTAACGGGAATACGTAACGAAATCTAATACAACAGTCCTAGGGTGAGGGTGGGTAAATGATGTCCATCGTGTGGGACACTTGGTCCTCGAGCTCAGTCACCCGAGCACGTAAGGCATGTACTTCCCTCGTTAGCTCCTCGATGGTGGGTAGTGTCGGTGGTGCAGATGGTCCAGATGGTGCAGATGTAGCACTAGAAGTAGATGGCACAGTGTGGGCGACCTTACGCACAAATGGATCAGCAGGATACGGCACAACCCGCTTACGAGCTGTGACCCGAACCAACTGTCCATGTGCGTTCATGAATGGCTTACCTCCATTAACCCCTGGAATAACGGTACCATCGTAGCGGTACCGCTTCTTCGGTGGGGTAGAGGGTGGCGGTAAAGGATCCTTCTCGGAATCCTCCTCGGGATCCTCCTCGCTGGTGTCATCAGATGATGATCCGTTTGAATCGTCTGAAGGTAGTGCAGGTACATCACAGGCGAGAGAAAGCGTCTGGCCGGTGGCCATGGCCCGGTATCTGCCAGGTGGAATCAGCACGACTCGTCCATCAGCGGTGCGTCTGACCCAATGCCCACACTCATTACAAAAGGGACTGCCCCTGTTTCCACCAGAGATCACATTACCATTGAAATGATGCTATGGCCCTGGGAGTCTAGGGCTGGGTGGAGCTGGGATCTCCTCGGGATCCTCGTCTCTGTCTGAGATGTCCATTAGGTCCGGTGCATGTCTACTATCCCCAGAAGACGAATCGCCAGAGTCACCGGAGGGTAGCGGTGAGTCAACAACAATAATAGGTGAAGTAGCGAACGTATCTGAATCACTCTCAAAGTCAATGGTCATGGGCGGCATGTCCGACATCTGAACAAGGAAAAATAACTTTTTCCATGTCAGTAAGACATATGGCAAGCACGTAATCGTTCATAATAACTACAGCAGCCTAGATCATCTATAGCAGTACATAGCATGGCAATAATAACAGTATCATACCGAAAAACATGCAATCAAAAGCAGAGAGTAGCATGCAGTAGCGAGAATAAGCAATAGCATACAGCAAGTTCATGTAGCAGTAAAAGTAAGCAGTAGCATGCAGCAGTTCCGTAGAAACAAGTAAACGAGCAAGTTGTAGATTAGTCCTATTAGTGAATCCTACTCGACTCGGTCAAGACACACTAATGCAACCTAATTCCCTACAACCAATGCTCTGATACCAAATGTGACGCCCCGTACAAAACCATCATGTACGGATCATCAACAACAGGTCCATTACACGGTATAATACTATACGATGTTTTAAAACAAGTTTTGCATTCATGAAAAGGTAACGTTTTTACCAACGTTAAATGTTTTACAAAAGATAACGTGCTTCTACGAATAGAAAGCATTAACATAAGTACGTGACACAAAGGTCATTACAACGCCATTGTTCAAAAATAACATAAGTTGTGAATGCAAAGTAAAATTTCCATGCTTGAGACATCTCTAAACAATGCAGCGGAAGTCTAACATAGCGAGTCTGTAACAGCAAGTCTATAACACCAAGACTATAACAGCAAGTCTAACAGCAGAAGCAACAACGTCTAAGCACTTGAGAAATACATGCTTTAAGAAGTCAACACGAATGTTGGTGAGCTATAGTTTGTTTGTAATCAGCAATGTAATGTAGACCACGAGATTTCGTATTCAAAATAGTATGAAAAGTATATACTTGTCCGTGGGCACCCGGTAACTAACTTAACATAAAATAAATATCACCCCCTAAAAGTACACTTGGCGAGTGCGTATGTTCTCGAAGTATCAAACACCCGTTAAATGCTAGCGCGACTAGCCCGAGTGGGGATGTCAAACCCTATGGATCCATATCTAATATTCGCGTTCACCGGTTCAAAAACCAATGATTAAACGTTACCGTGCTAAGGGGAATCTTTGTGCCGTTATATCACCCCACACATATATAAAGTTTAAGTACTCGTGTCTAGTATGTAAAAACATAAAAAGCGCATGTATTCTCAGTTCCAAAAATAGTTAAAGTAAAAAGGGAGCTATAACTCACAGTGAATGTGCGGTAAAATTCGATATGAAAAGTATGCAAGTAGTAAGTCGGTCCGAAAGGTCCTGAACCTAAGTCAAAGTTTACTAGGTCAGTAATTCGTTCCTAAAAATTTAAAAGTAAATAAGTTAAGTCTTACGTATCATCATCATCATCATCATCATCATTCGTAAAAGATAAAGTAAGTTTTCAACAAGAATAGAGATCGAAACAAAGGGCTAACTTCGGACAGCTGCTACGACCTCTATACAAACTAAAATGACGCACGGCCAGTGGACAAGGCTCCGTTTGTAATTTTCAGATCCTAACTAGATGTCGTTTGACCATGGCGACGGTTCAGGCACGAGTAGGTCAGAAATTTCAGCACGTCGTTACGAAGGTGTAGTGATTTTTAGAAGGCTATAAATCCTAAACCATATATCGGATTTAGGCGAGTCTTAAAAGAGAAGTCATCTACTCGAACCGAACTATCTGAAAATCAATTTTCCAGAAGTCCCAGGTGTAGCGACCCGAACTTTTCCATGTTTATATATATATATATTAAATGAAATTGTTATTTACATGATTAAGTGTTTCCAACATGTTAAGTAATCAAACTTGTTAAGACTTGATTAATTGAAATAGGTTTCATATAGACAATTGACCACCCAAGTTGACCGGTGATTCACGAACGTTAAAACTTGTAAAAACTATATGATGACATATATATGGTTATATATATAGTTAACATGATATTATGATAAGTAAAGATATCATTAAGTATATTAACAATGAACTACATATGTAAAAAACAAGACTGCTAACTTAATAATTTTGAAACGAGACATATATGTAACGATTATCGTTGTAACGACATTTAATATATATATATATATATCATATTAAGAGATATTCGTACATCATAATATCATGATAATATAATAATTTAAAATCTCATTTGATATTATAAATATTGGGTTAACAACATTTAACAAGATCGTTAACCTAAAGGTTTCAATACAACACTTACATGTAACGACTAACGATGACTTAACGACTCAGTTAAAATGTATATACATGTAGTGTTTTAATATGTATTCATACACTTTTGAAAGACTTCAAGACATTTATCAAAATACTTCTACTTAACAAAAATGGTTACAATTACATCCTCGTTCAGTTTCATCAACAATTCTACTCGTATGCACCTGTATTCGTACTCGTACAATACACAGCTTTTAGATGTATGTACTATTGGTATATACACTCCAATGATCAGCTCCTAGTAGCCCATGTGAGTCACCTAACACATGTGGGAACCATCTTTTGGTAACTAGCATGAAATATCTCATAAAATTACAAAAATATGAGTAATCATTCATGACTTATTTACATGAAAACAAAATTACATATCCTTTATATCTAATCCATACACCAACGACCAAAAACACACCTACAAACACTTTCATTCTTCAATTTTCTTCATCTAATTGATCTCTCTCAAGTTCTATCTTCAAGTTCTAAGTGTTCTTCATAAATTCTACAAGTTCTAGTTTCATAAAATCAAGAATACTTCCAACTTTGCTAGCTTACTTCCAATCTTGTAGAGTGATCATCCAACCTCAAGAAATCTTTCTTATTTACAGTAAGATATCTTTCTAATATAAGGTAATACTCATATTCAAACTTTGATTCAATTTCTATAACTATAACAATCTTATTTCGAGTGGAAATCGTACTTGAACTTGTTTTCGTGTCATGATTCTACTTCAAGAACTTTCAAGCCATCCAAGATCCTTTGAAGCTAGATCCATTTGTCTCTTTTCCAGTAGGTTTATCCACAAAACTTGAGGTAGTAATGATGTTCATAACATCATTCAATTCATACATATAAAGCTATCTTATTCGAAGGTTTAAACTTGAAATCACTAGAACATAGTTTAGTTAATTCTAAACTTGTTCGCAAACAAAAGTTAATCCTTCTAACTTGACTTTTAAAATCAACTAAACACATGTTCTATATCTATATGATATGCTAACTTAATGATTTAAAACCTGGAAACACGAAAAACACCGTAAAACTGGACATACGCCGTCGTAGTAACACCGCGGGCTGTTTTGGGTTTGATAATTAAAAACTATGATAAACTTTGATTTAAAAATTGTTCTTCTGGAAAAATGATTTTTCTTATGAACATGAAACTATATCCAAAAATCATGGTTAAACTCAAAGTGGAAGTATGTTTTTGAAAATGGTCATCAAGACGTCGTTCTTTAGACTGAAATGACTACCTCTTACAAAAATAACTTGTAACTTATATTTCCGAATATAAACTTATACTTTTTCTGTTTAGATTCATAAAATAGAGTTCAATATGAAACAATAGCAATTTTATTCACTCAAAAAGGAATTTAAAATGAAGAAGTTATGGGTAAAACAAGATTGGATATTTTTTATTTTTGTAGCTACGGGAAATATTAACAATTCTATACAAATCATATCCTAGCTAACTTATATTGTATTATACATGTATTCTAATATATTATGTAATCTTTGGATACCATAGACACGTATGCAAATGTTTTGACATATCATATCGACCTATGTATATATATTATTTGGAACAACCATAGACACTCTATATGCAGTAATGTTGGAGTTAGCTATACAGGGTTGAGGTTGATTCCAAAAATATATATACTTTGAGTTGTGATCTAGCCTGAGACGTGTATACACTGGGTCGTGGATTGATTCGAGATAATATATATCGATTTATTTCTGTACATCTAACTGTGGACAACTAGTTGTAGGTTACTAACGAGGACAGCTGACTTAATAAACTTAAAACATCAAAATGTATTAAAAGTGTTGTAAATATATTTTGAACATACTTTGATATATATGTACATATTTGTTATAGGTTCGTGAATCGACCAGTGGCCAAGTCTTACTTCCCGACGAAGTAAAAATCTGTGAAAGTGAGTTATAGTCCCACTTTTAAAATCTAATATTTTTGGGATGAGAATACATGCAGGTTTTATAAATGATTTACAAAAGAGACACAAGTACGTGAAACTACATTCTATGGTTAAATTATCGAAATCGAATATGCCCCTTTTTATTAAGTCTGGTAATCTAAGAATTAGGGAACAGACAAACTAATTGACGAGAATCCTAAACATAGATCTATTGGGCCTAACAAACCCCATCCAAAGTACCGGATGCTTTAGTACTTCAAAATTTATATCATATCCGAAGGGTGTCCCGGAATGATGGGGATATTCTTATATATGCATCTTGTTAATGTCGGTTACCAGGTGTTCACCGTATGAATGATTTTTATCTCTATGTATGGGATGTATATTGAAATATGAAATCTTTTGGTCTATTGTTATGATTTGATATATATAGGTTAAACCTATAACTCACCAACATTTTTTGTTGACGTTTTAAGCATGTTTATTCTCAGGTGATTATTAAGAGCTTCCGCTATCGCATACTTAAATAAGGACAAGATTTGGAGTCCATGCTTGTATGATATTGTGTAAAAACTGCATTCAAGAAACTTATTTCGTTGTAACATATTTGTATTGTAAACCATTATGTAATAGTCGTGTGTAAACAGGATATTTTAGATTATCATTATTTGAAAATCTTCGTAAAGCTTTTTAAACCTTTATTGATGAAATAAAGGTTATGGTTTGTTTTAAAATGAATGCAGTCTTTGAAAAACGTCTCATATAGAGGTCAAAATCTCGCAACGAAATCAATTAATATGGAACGTTTTTAATCAATAAGAACGGGACATTTCACCAGGAGTATGATCAAACCCCGAAAAACAGAAAACAAGTGCTCCGGTGGGTTTCTTGGTGCTTGATGCTCATCACAGTTCTCATCCTTGATGCGTATAAGCCTCAAGTGTACAACTCTTGATGTCTTGGCATCACTTTGACCAAATTTCAACCATCAACACACAATGTCAAGACTAAGAAGAAATTCAACTCACTTAAGAGTTTTAGAAGGATGATGAACTAAGGTTACATCATGTTCTTAGTCTTAACACAAATACAAGTTCTATTCAAGATTAAAGCTACAAACTTTAATTCAAATCAAGCAAGATCTTAAGTCACATAACTTAGATCAAACAAAGTAATGAAACCCTAAGCTATAAAGCTTGGATCCCTTAACAATAATTATGAGATTTCAAAGCTAGAAAGCTTGAATCTTTTATGTCCTTTAAGATCTTTAAAGCAACAAGCTAGATCCTCAAGTTTCATGAAGATCATAAACACAAGTTTTGATCTTTTAGCAAAAACAAAGTGATCTTAAGCTATAAAGCTTAGATCCATCAAAGTAATGAAGATCCAAAGCTAGAAAGCTTGAATCTTTTTATGTTCTTGAAGATCTTTAAAGCAAAAGGTTAGATTTTCAAGTTCCATGAAGATCATAAACACAAGTTTTGATCTTTTAACAAAAATAAAGAGATCATAAGCTAGAAAACTTAGATACAACAAAGTAATGAAGATTCAAAGCTAGAAGGCTTGAATCTTTCATGTTCTTGAAGGATTCAAATCAAAGTTTGAATCTACATGATATAACACGATCAAAAAGCTAAAAAGCTTGATCTTAAGATGATGATGATGTCGTGATCATGAAGAGAAGAAGAAGAAGAAGAAGAAGAAGAAGAAGAAAATTTAAAACTTACAATTTTTAGTGTGAGAAAGACTAGAGAGAAAATTAGTGAGCAAGTGTGTGTAAAATGAGAATGAGATTAAGTTTGAAATGAAGAATAAAGTGTGATATTTATAGTGGTGGTGGTGGTGGGTTAGCCGACAGCTAGGGGGGACAAGGGGGGACAAACTTTGCTGTTTGCATGGTGGTGGTCTAAAGGTTGTGCTTGTTGTTGGGATCTCATGCAACATGTGTGGTAATGGTTAACAAAAATGCTAGCATGTTGGCTCATATAAATGGGTTTTTATCCTACATCTTAATAGATCATAAATCCATTAAAGTTGGGCTAATTTAATGGTCCATTAACTAGAATATGGTGAGTCTAAGTCCATTAAGGTAAAAAGTCCAATAAGACTATTTAGTGTGCATTAGTAAATTACTAAGCGTAATTAAGCAACCAATGTGACGACCCAGAAAAAACATAATCTTTACATAAGTTTGACACGATAAGCGAAGTCTGTAATGTTAAAGTCTCAGAACCTTTGAACTGTGTTCATGTATATATTTGACCTTTGACCATGCCCGACGATTCACGAACAATTGTTTGTAAATAAATATGTAAATATCCTATATAAATAAATATAAGTGTGTATATGATATTTTAAATTAATAAAGTACACTTAATCAATTTGAAATTAAAAATGTATAATAATAAATAGAATAATTAAGTTACTAATATATGAATATATGTAAACATATATATGATATTATGAATCTATATATATAAATATATATGAATTCTGTATATAATTATTATTATATGTATATTGTATTAGATATAAATATTAAATATTCAATATATGTTATTATATATATATATATATATATATATATATATATATATATATATAATTAATAAATATTACATGATTAACAATATGTGATATTAATGTATTATATTAAATTACAAATTAAGACATAGTTGTTATTGTAATATTATTATTACTTTCAGTATTACTATTAATATTAGCATTATTATAAAAACTATCATTACTAATATTATCATTATTATTATGTTAGTTATTAATATGGTTATTATTATTATTATTAATATATTGATATTAGTATTATTAATATCCTTATTATTAATTCTATTATTATTACTAATTATAATATAATTATTTAACAGAATTATAATTATTAAAAATTAAATATCAAAATTTAGTTAATATATATAATCAGATAAAAACGAATTCTGTTACAAATCAATATCAAATTTATATTTCTTTCGTCCTTTTTGTCTGCTCGATTGAAAATAAACGACCATCTTTTTGATACCAAACAAAAATTGATCACATCATTCACTGCATCAAATATTCGATTCTCCTTTTTATATACAGCCATCTCTATCTGTAATTGAGGAAATTAAAAACAGCAAATTTACATGTACAGCTCGAACACCCTGTTATTGTTATCATCTATTCAAAAACACGAATTTAAATAAAACTTAAAAATGTAACAATGCAGTTCTATTAGGAATCATCCATATAAACTATCTGTAAGTTTTCAATCTCCAATTCTTTATATTGAATCTGAATTTACGAGTCAAAGTTTTATCTAAAAAAAGTCAAAGATTGTGTTCATCATAAAATTCAAAGTCTGATTGATGTTTCTGGTTCAATTAAGGATCCAGGAAGTTTATAAATATGTTTTACTATCAAATTCATGTTATAAGTTTTGTACAAAACTGTCTTAAATTCGAAATTTGATTTTAAGTTCATGTTCTTGAGCTTTGAAAAAGCAAATACTCAAAATCGAATCGTATTTTAAATTCTGTTAATGAAGTCTTGTTAGGAATGTTTTACTCAAACTTTATGCAAAATTTCAGGTTTCAATTCGTCAAATCAAGTTCGAATTTGAAGAGTCAAACTTAGAATTCAAAAGTCAACTGATTTGTAATTTCTAAAATTCGAAATTGTTTGAATGTTTTAAGTTCAATTGAGGATATATAAAGTTTTTAAGAATGATTTAAAGCCTAATTCGTGTTGTGAAAATTGTCCAAAACGATCTTGAAATGGAAATCATTTTTTTTTCCTTCTCTTAAACAGTGACGAGCAGGCAGGGACTATTTTATATTTTTTTTTCTTTTCATTTTCAATGAATTCAACACCCATATCAGTTGTTTACAATTCGATTAACAGTAAAAAATAGAACTTAATACTCACTTGATGTTTCCTTGGATGATTTGAATTGGTGATGAAAAAGATGAATATGGTTTTAGTATAACAGAAATTAAAACGGGTATTACTCAGTAAAAGCAGGAACGGAGGAGAGGTAAAGACTGTTAGCGGGTGAGCGGGTGAGCGGGAGGTCGCGGGTTCGAGCCTCTCTTGAGGCATTCTTTTTATAAAAAGCTTATTTGAAGGTAGACTCCTTTTTATTATGCTATATTTATTATTATTATTATTATGGTTATTATTATTATTTGTTATAATTAAATTATTATCAATTGTATTGTATTATTATTTATTTGATTGTATTTATTACTAGTAGTAATATAATTATTAGTATTATTATTAATTAACACTTATTATTATTAGTGTGATTATTACTACCAAACATTATTATTATTGTTACTAGTATCGTTAATATTAGTTATTATTACTACTACTAGTATTATTAAGGATTATCATTATTTTTATTATCATCATTGATATTATTAACATTATTAATATTATCATTATTATCAACATTTTTAGAAGTATCGTTTTATTATTTTTCACTAATATTAGTATTAATATCATTTTTGTAATTATTAGTTTTACTATTATTATTATTAACATAAGTATCAATTTTAACAAATTACTTTTTGTTATTAGTATTATCTATATTAAGAAAGTTACTATTATTAGTAAGTTATTATTATCAAAACTATCATTTTGTTACAAATAACTATATTCTTACCTAAAATATACTTAATACATATATTATAATTATAGTAATAGTTTATATACCTACATATCAAATATAATAACAATATTTATATAAATACTTTTATATAACAAACGAATTATATATATATATATATATATATATATATATATATATATATATATATATATATATATATATATATATATATATATATATAGATATATAGATATATAGATATATTAATATAATTAAATATATAGATATTAAACATTTTGAATATATATACAAACTAAATAAGTATAATATATAATTTAAAATAATATATAAACTTGTTCGATTACAATTATATATTTTAACTTATATACAATGATATAGGTTCGTGAATCCGAGGCCAACCCTACATTGTTCAATGTCGTCATATGTATTTTTACTACAAAATACAGTATAGTGAGTTTCATTACTCCCTTTTTAAATGCTTTTGTAATATATATTTTTGGAACAGAGAATACATGCGCTTTTATAAATGTTTGACAAAATAGACACAAGTAATTGAAACTACATTCTATGGTTGAATGATCGAAGCCGAATATGCCCCTTTTTGCTTGGTAACCTAAGAATTAGTAAACCAGTCTACTAATTGACGCGAATCCTAAAGATAGATCTATTGGGCCCAACAAACCCCATCCATTGTAGCGGATGCTTTAGTACTTTGATGTTTTTTTATCATATCCGATGGATGTCCCGGAATGATAGGGGATATTCTTATATGCATCTTGTTAATCTCGGTTACCAGGTGTTCAATCCATATGAATGATTATTTTTGTCTCTATGCATGGGACGTATTTTTATGAGAAATGTAAATGAAAATCTTGTGGTCTATTAAAATGATGAAAGTGATTGATTATGATAAACTAATGAACTCACCAACCTTTTGGTTGACACTTTAAAGCATGTTTATTCTCAGGTATGAAAGAAATCTTCTGCTGTGCATTTGCTCATTTTAGAGATATTACTTGGAGTCATTCATGACATATTTCAAAAGACATTGCATTCGAGTCGTTGAGTTCATCAAGATTATAATTAAGTCAATTATAGTTGGATATATTATGAAATGGTATGCATTCCGCCAACTTTCGATGTAATTAAAGTTTGTCTTTTTAAAAACGAATGCAATGTTTGTAAAATGTATCATATAGAGGTCAAGTACCTCGCAATGAAATCAACTATTGTGAATCGTTTATAATCGGTATGAACGGGTCCTTTCAGTTGGTATCAGAGTGGTGGTCTTAGCGAACCAGGTCTTGCAATAGTGTGTCTAACTGATAGTTGTTTAGATGCATTAGTGAGTCTGGACTTCGACCGTGTCTCCATGTCAAAAGTTTTTCTTATCATTTAGTGTCGAAAAAAAATTATTTGCTTATCATCCTTAAAGTCTAGACACATCTTACTGCCTCTATTTCATAGACAGTGTATAGATAAATTCATATCTTAGCGCATATGTTATTGTTACCTTTGCCTGACAGCTTCCGTAGATTCCTCCATAACTTATGGGATTTTAGTATTATATATGCATATGTACATTATGTATTGCAGGGTACTAATCTACATCCTATAATCTATTTCTTATCAAAAATACTTCATCTGATCGTACGATATGAATCCCTCAACCAGTTCGAGTCCCTCAGATTTCGATATCTATTCTGATAGTTATTCCGACAGCTATTCCGATATGGATTTCCACTCGAGCTCCGAAAGCAGTGTAACCTGAATGAATTAACCAATTAGCCATCATCTATTCTGGATGAATTGGAGATGAGTTCCTAGTCGACTTAATCAATGGAGACGCGAAGAAGGCGATCCTTTCCACCAACCAAATTACCCTCTTGACGATGAACCTGAAGCACTTACCGGCGAACCTGTTCGAGATACCATTTTCTCTCTCATTTCCAGAGTATCTCGTCACAATTAAATTCTATCCACAATTCTAAACCTTATTCATCCACTCGTTCCGACCGACAATCATCCCGGAGTAATACAAGAAGTCAGTGAACTTCGTGCTCGAGTAATAGTTTTGGAAAATATGGTGCAAAACTTACCAGCTTCAGCAACATCACCTACATCAACAGGACCACCAGCAATAGCACCCATACCATCAACAACACACACCTCAGCATCCCATTCTGTACCTCGAGTATAATCATCATTCTACATATCGTTCTACATCATTTATCTTCGTTCGACATGGCGATTATGTAATCTCTAATGTTTTAGAGATTATATATCCTTGTTCTAACAGTAAATCAAATGAGTCTAATATCATATTGACTCATTAAATCCATGATTACATCTAAAGAAAATATATATGTATATATATTTTCATAAAGATTGTAATTAAAAATTCTTTCGTACAAACTGTTAATGGTGAAAATATTTTAACGGGTAGGTAACACCCGAGGAATATTTAGATTTCACATTAATGAGTTACACTGTACATTCTTTCAATCTGATTCAACAGTCATTTACTATCCTACTTACATCCACCGATATACGAATCCGTTCATCACAGAATAACCATTTTCATTCAATTTCATATTTGAATTTTGACTTATCAGAATCTAACAAGTGGCATAATGAAGAAAACATTGGACAAAATAAAATTTGTTAGAAACAAACAAATTAACTATGAGAAATTCTGTTAAGAATCCACGCTAACAAAGTCCTAGCTAACTGTTCCTAGCTAACTGTTAATTCCTTATTATATTTATTTATCCCAATTTAATTATCGTAATTTATTTATCGCAATTTAAATTCTCGCAATTTTATTTATTGTCATTTAATTTCTGTTATTTATTTTACGCACATTAAATATCGGGACACGTATACAAGGTTTTGACATATCATATCGACGCATCTATATATATTATTTGGAATAACTATAGACGCTCTATATGCAATAATGTTCGAGTTAGCTATACAGGGTTGAGGTTGATTCTACAATAATATATATACTTTGAGTTATGACCGAGTCTGAGACATGTACACGGGTCATGATACGTATTAATTAATTCAAATATTATATATTAAGATATATATGAATTAGTGGACTGTTAACTGTGGACTATCTATCACACCCCCAGTATTGGGCCTAGGTGAAATGTGACTTAATATCAAAATATACCAATATATTATAATAAACGAGAACAAAACTAAATGAGAAAATTAACTTTATTGAGTACGCAGCGGAAAGTGAAATGTCGTTACAAAGGAATAAAGTAAATGTTTAATGCAATAGTAATAAATGTGATATCTCTTGATCCTATGTCCAAGAAGCATCACATAAGCAGTAAGTATAAGAGCTTGAATCAAACAGCACCTAAGACAAAACATGATAAAGTGTCAACCAAAAAGGTTGAGTGAAGTTCATAGGTTTAACAAAACTTTGACCGTTGTTTTAGACCACAAGATTTAGTTTGTAAGGTTGATCTCCCGCAGGATCAAAAAGTTATGCCAATGCGTGATATTTAGACTAAACGTTCAAGTTTGCTCCAAGACAAGTTATCGTTTATACTTGTCGGTTTAATTTCATTATTAAGTAATACAAAGACTTAGTCAAATGTATCGGGGACGTTACTCCCAATAGGCCTACCCCCAATAATTAAGCATGCAAGCAGCAATTAAAAATATCACTGTAGGGACTTAGTCGGACATAGCCTGGTATAGCATAGTTTTAACAGTTGGTACTTGTGTCTAAATTGTAAAATGTAAAAACAGCATGTGTCTCACCCCAAGAAAAGTAAAAGCAAATAAGTTGCGCAATAGTAAGTGGGATTATGAATTCGCCTTAGTAGAGAGAGAGCTAGTTATTCCTCGGAATAGAAAGTTGGACGAGTGAGCAGAAAAAGTCAACCTATGATATTTAAGAGTAGTAAGTGTTTTTGCCCATATTTAAATAAATGTTTAAATATGATAGTGTTTTAAGTATAGCTTGTTTTACTAAGTTTCTATAACTAGAAAGTTTCCACTTTTAGTAGGTTTCTTATCTTAGTAAGTTTCTATAACTAGAAAGTTTCTACTTTAAGAGTGTTTTCCATTTTAGGATACTTGCCGTATTAGATAAGCTTCCAATCACCCCAAAATGTTTTTATGTGTTATAACATAAGTAGTAGGTTATAGGTGTTAGTAATAGTAATAGCATATACATGTTAATTAATAGTATAAGTTGTATTAGGGTTTCATTAATTAGGGTTAGTTAATTAAAGTAGCAATTAATAACTAGGGTTTAGTAATTAATGTCCTAGGGTTTCATAAATTAGGGTTTAGTAATTTAGGGTTTTATTTAATGTAGTAATGATAAGGTAATGATTAGGATTTTAATAATTGAAGTGGTATTAAATAATTAGGGTAGGTTTAATAAATTAGGGTTTAATAATTAATTAGGTTTTTAATAAAACTAGGGTTTTGATTAAAGTAGTATAGTTTAAATTAGGGTTTAGGGTTTTAGTATGTATATGTACATAATGTCGTGTATATATATATAGGTTTATTTTGTTTCCTTAATTAACACTAACAAATCTCCTAATTGTATCTAGGGTTTTAAAGAGCAAAGTTTCCTTCCCTTTTTTTTTCTTCTAGTCGACACACATATACATACATATATATTTACTTTTTTTTCTTTCTTACATGTATAGATCTAGGTTTGTTCTTATGTTTATATGTTTATGAATATAGATTAAAACAGAGATCAAAGAATTATGGAAATAGTTTAGGGTTTTAATTTATACCTTTGAAGATCCAAAAAGATTAACAAAGAAAAGATCAACACTTTGAAGTTTGAAGATCAAAGTCTTAAAAATCTTGAAGAAACCCTTGAAGATCCTTGAAGAACACGAAGAACGCGAAGAATAACTCGAAGATCACTTGGAAATCCCTTGAAAGTGGTGGTGAATTTCGATGGTGATGGTGGTGGGGGTTTTCGGTTTTGGCCCAAAATAAGAGAGGGAGGGAGAGAGATTTGGGAGAGATGTAATTATGATTTGGTACATGGAATGAGTTAGGTTAGGTCTCTATTTATAGAGAGGATAGGAGGATTGTAGAATTAGGGTTTAATAAGGAATTACTTAGGGAACAAGTTGGCTTGGAAAAGGAGTTAGGGTTGGTGATTTGGGCCGAAAATTAGGAGGGTAAGAGGGTAATTTTGCCCTCTAAAAATTGGCTAGGGTTTATTAGGGTTAGGGTTTGTGATTTTTTACTTTAGTCCTTGTACTTTAATTTGCTTAAATGAATCCTTAATTATCCTAGTTTAATTATTTTAATTACACAAGTTTTAAAGGTATTTATTTAGTCACAAAAGTTAATAAGCTTATTATTTTTATCTTGTATTTACTTGTCATTTACAAAGTTAATTATTATTATTCTTAACAAGCGTTAAATAAAGTCTTAATTGTTAAGTTTAATAATTTAGTTGGGCATTTAATAAGGAAAAGTATAAAATGGAAAAATGAGAAATATAGAATGGAAAAATGAGAAATATATAATGGAAAAATGAGGGACGTTATAGTACCTCCCCGTTATTGAAAACTTCGTCCCGAAGTTTTTAGGTAGATTCCTTGTTTGCATCAGCAGTTGAGAAGAGATGGGGATATTTCCGTTTCATATGGTCTTTGCGCTCCCCGGTATATTCGGGGCCTCTACGCGAATTTCAACGGACTTTAACGATAGGTATATTGCTTTTACGCGTTTATTTGACCTCTTCTTCAATGATTTCTATAGATTCTTCAACGAAGTGCATTTACTCATCAGTGCGGACATCATCCATAGGAATAACGAGTGTGTCGTCAGCAAGACACCGTTTAAGATTTGAGACATGAAACACATCATGTACTTGACTGAGTTCGGTTGGTAGTTCTAATCGGTATGTCACGGGACCGACTCTTTCAGTGATTTTGAATGGTCCAACATATCGTGGACTGAGTTTACTTCGTTTACCGAAGCAGACAACACCTTTTCAAGGGGATACTTTCAACATGACTTTATCTCCAACTTGGTATTCGATGTCTTTTCATTTCCTATCGGCATAGCTCTTTTGTTAGCTACGGGAAGTTTCTAAACATTGCTTAATCTGAACGATCTTTTCGGTAGTTTTGTGAATGATTTCAGGACTAGTTAAATGTCTGTCCTCAAGTTCATCCCAACACAGAGGAGATCTACACTTCCGTCCATATAAAGATTCAAAAGGAGCAGCTTTAATGCTGGAGTGATAACTGTTATTGTAAGAAAATTCAACCAAAGGTAGATGTCTATCCCATCCTTTGCCGAAATTGATTGCAAAAGCACGTAGAATATCTTCCATGGTTTGAATAGTCCGTTCACTTTGACCATCCGTTTGAGGATGATAAGCTGTACTCATGTCGAGTTGAGTTCCAAGAGCAGATTGTAAAGTTTTCCAGAATCTAGAAACAAATCGACTGTCACGATCATAAATAATCGAGATAGGAACACCATGACGTGAGACGATTTCTTTAATATAAAGCTGTGATAATCTCTCCATCTTGTCGGTTTCCTTGATTGGTATGAAATGTGCAGATTTAGTAAGACGATCAACTACGACCCAAATAGTATCATTACCGTTCGAAGTCTTAGGTAACTTAGTAACAAAGTCCATAGTGATACATTTCCACTTCCACTGCGGAATATCAGGTTGTGTCAACAGACCATAAGGCTTTTTATGCTCGGCCTTGACCTTCAAACAAGTAACACACTTACTAACATAAGTAGCAATGTCAGATTTCATATTAGGCCACCAGTAGAATTGCTTCACATCGTGATACATTTTACCGGAACCGAGATGATTAGAATATCTAGTCTTATGTGCTTCATCCAAGACTATTTCACGGAGATTACCGAAACGAGGAACCCAAATTCTATTGCCAAAGTACCGTGTACCATTAGCTTTCACTTGAATTTGGTTCTCGAAACCAATGGGTCCTTCACCTTCGATAAGTGTCGGTTTAATAGCTTCCAATTGAGCTTCACAGATTCATGAGATAAGATTTGATTTGATTTTCAGGTTTAGAGCACGAACACGTTTAACATCATCTTTCTGACTAAGGGCATCGGCAACTACATTCACCTTGCCAGGATGATATTTCAGCTCACAGTGATAATCATTCAATAACTCGAGCCATCGGCTATGCCTCATATTCAGCTGTTTCTTATCAAAGATGTATCGAAGACTTTTATGATCAGTGTACACCGTAAAATGGGTACCATATAAATAATGTCTCCATATCTTTAATGCAAATACCACGGCACCTAACTCAAGGTCATGTGTGGTATAGTTCTCTTCATGTTTCTTCAACTGCCTAGATGCGTAGGCAATAACTTTTTCTCGTTGCATTAGAACACAACCAAAGCCTTGCTTTGAAGCATCGCAGTAAACAACAAAGTCGTCAGTACCTTCAGGTAAAGATAGAATCGGGGCTGTGGTCAATTTTTCCTTCAGAATCTTGAAAGCAGATTCCTGTTCTTCGGACCACTCAAATTTCTTCCCTTTTGAGTTAGCTTCGTAAGAGGTTTAGCAATGAGAGAAAAATCTTTTATGAACCTTCGATAGTAACCGGTAAGTCCCAAAAATTGGCGAATATGATTCGCAGTCTTTGGTATCTCCCAGTTCTGAATAGCAGTAATCTTAGCTGGATCGACATGTATTCCATCTCTATCAACAACATGTCCAAGGAATTGTACGGTTTTGAGCCAAAACTCGCAATCAGAAAA
This sequence comes from Rutidosis leptorrhynchoides, assembly GCF_046630445.1. Classification (NCBI taxonomy): domain Eukaryota; kingdom Viridiplantae; phylum Streptophyta; class Magnoliopsida; order Asterales; family Asteraceae; genus Rutidosis; species Rutidosis leptorrhynchoides. Next base: position 382,988,115 of record NC_092335.1, read on the forward strand.
TTTAGCGTAGAGTTGTTCCTTTCTTAAGAGTTCAAGAATCATACGCAAATGTTGCTCATGTTCTTTCTCACTCTTGGAATAGATCAAGATATCGTCAATGAACACAATAACGAATTTATCGAGGTAAGGCTTGCAGACATGATTCATAAGATCCATGAATACAGCAGGAGCATTGGTCAAACCAAAAGGCATGACACATAATTCATAATGTCCATATCGAGTACGAAAAGCAGTCTTGGGAATATCGGATTCCTTGACTTGGAGTTGGTGATAACCAGATCTCAAATCAATCTTTGAATAGACGCTTGACCCTTGGAGTTGATCAAACAGATCATCAATACGTGGCAACGGATAACGGTTCTTGATAGTAAGCTTGTTAAGTTCGCGAAAATCAATGCACATCCTTAACGTACCATCCTTCTTCTTAACAAATAGAATAGGAGCTCCCCATGGGGACGAGCTAGGACGAATGAAACCTTTATCCAATAGCTCTTGGAGCTGGTTGGATAATTCCTTCATCTCGGAGGGTGCTAAACGATACGGAGCTTTAGCAATAGGAGCAGCACCGGGAGTTAAATCAATTTAAAATTTAACTTATCGAGGAGGTGGAAGACCAGGAAGATCTTCGGGAAACACATCGGAAAAATCTTTAACCACTGGTACATCTACAATACGCTTTTCCTTCGATTCAATCATCTTAACGTGGGCTAGAATAGCTGGATAACCTTTCATAAGGTATTTGCGGGTTTTAATACAGGAGAAAATATTGAGATTGAAACCACTCTTTTCACCTTGGATGATGAGAGTCTCTCCATTTCCCAATGGAACATTAACAGTTTTATCGTAACACATGATAGCAGCATGTAATGGACGTAACCAATCCATTCCAACTACGACATCAAAACTTCCGAGCTCGATCGGCAAAAGGTCTATCTTAAATTCCTTATCGGCTAGGATTAAGTTGCAGTTTTTATAGATTTTATCGACTTACATGACTTTCCCATTGGCTACTTCTACTAATCTTTTAATTTCTAAGGGTTGAGGCTTTTCAGTAAATAGGGTACAAAAATCATTAGACACATAACTTCTGTCGGCACCAGTATCGAATAAAATAGTTTCATAACAATTATTGACAAGATACGTACCCGTGATGACCCCATCCTCATCTCGAGCTTCAGCAGCGGTAATAACAAACGCACAACCCTTCGCAGCAGTAGCATTAGATCCAGTAGCAGGATTATCCTTTTTCTTAGGACAATTAGGACTAATGTGTCCCTTCTCTCCACAAGTATAGCAGGTTGGAGGAGCTTTGGCTGGAACAATAGCCTTATCCTTTGGAGGAGTCTTACACGTCTTGGCAACGTGTCCCACTTTCTTACACAACGAACAAAAAGCAGTACACTGCCCCGGGTGATTCCTCTCACAACGAATACAGAAAGGATAGGAACCCTTATAATTCGACTTTGTACCATCCGCAGGCTTCTTACTAACATTATGAGTCGAACCTTGAGATGGCTCAAACTTCCTCTTACCATCATTACCCTTAGTTTTAACTTACTTATTAGCCGACGCTCTTCTTCTCTTAGCCAACATCAGATTTTATGCCATAAGAATCACAGCATCCAGAGTAACCTTCTCGGCAGCTATAACATTCCCTTGAACATCCTCGGGGAGACCTTCAATATACCGCTCAATTCTTCTAGCTTCGGTAGGAAACATCTCAGGACATAGAGTAGAAAGTTCCAGATAACGATTGGTGTAGTTCTCAATATTATTACCCTTGACCTTGAGTTCCCAGAACTCAGCTTCAAGTTTCTGAACTTGACTTCGAGGGCAAAATTTGTTGACCATCATGCTTTTGAGTTCGTCCCATGGAATTGAATTAGCATTATCAATTCCTACGGACTTGGCATGAGCAGACCACCAAGTCAAAGCATTACTACCCAGTGAGCTAGTGGTATACTTTACTCGATCGTCATCACCAAAGTTGCAAATACGGAAAATAGATTCCATCTTCTCGAACCAGCGAACTAGTTCGACAGCTTCTTCATTTCCTTTGAACGCAGGAGGGTGACAGTTTGAAAAATCCTTGTAGGAATAGGGTTTCGGTTGAGGATTGACATTATTAGCTTGATTGTTGCCTTGTGTGGTGGTGAGTAGTTGTTGGAATTGCTCGGTAGTCAATACGATATTGTTAACAGTAGGTGCAGCTGGACGAACCATGATGTCGCTACATAAGCGAACATAAGTCGAATAAGTTAAAAAATTATAGGGTTGAGCAATTACAAGTATGAATAAGATAAAGTATTGATATCACATGATATATATAAAACACGTTATATTATTATGGAACGAGGCATTAAATAAGCCTTTTTAATACACGATTCGGAAATAGAAATAGTTTTAAGGCATAGCCTTTACATAGATGGAAAAATAGAAAAGATAACTAAAGAATATTAAGATTGAAATAGTCTTCATATTTCTTCTTCTCGTCCTCTAACTGCTTCATCACTTTTTCCATGTTATCCGTCACAAGTTTCTCTAGCCTTTCGGTTTGAGAATCGAGGGATTCTTTGATAATTTCCTTCAAGATTTTGTTTTCTTTTTCTAGGTTGTTTAGACGCACTTCTATTCGAGCAACATGACGTCTACTAAACTCCCTATTCTTCTCACAGCTACTCTGAAGGTTGATGATATTAGACTTCACCCTTATGTGCTCCTCGTTATTACAGAATAATGGACTGGTAGCGGGTTTGGGTTGCTTTCTCTTTAGAGTTGAGTTTTCAGTCGATTCTTCAACAGGTTCTTCTTCAGGTTCGTAATTTGAGTAGTCGCTGTCGTAGTTAGGGAGAGCTTGAAGAGCATCCCATTCGGGAGTACTCATCGGTTTATGTACCAATGAGTGAAAAGAGCCAGAGTCAGCAGAATCAGCAGGGCTTTCTCCTTCGTTTTCAGATCCTTGAGTTGGGTGAAATTCAGGAGAAGCAGGTAGAGTATCCAGACTATAGTTTGGTGAGCAAGGACCACCAAATCCATAAGGTGGACTTTAGACTGATTTTTCAGTGAAAGACCCTTTAGTATCTTCTTCGGTTGGCCTGATGAGAGTTGGTTTATTAATGCTTGAGCTTGACATCCTAACATTAGGAAAGAGACTTTGATTAGAATCTTTAAGTCAAGTTTAGTAAAGCAGAAGTGTTAAGATTATAGGGCAATCCTAAGTGCTTTAAATTCTAAGGCAGGAAAGGTTATAGTTTCCTAGATTGCTAAGGCACCCTAGCTAGCAAATAAGGCACACATAAAAATGCAATCCCGGTTCTCTATAATAGCCTGGTTATGCTCTGATACCAATCTATCACACCCCCAGTATTAGGCCTGGGCGAAATGTGACTTAATATCAAAATATACCAACATATTATAATAAACGAGAATAAAACTAAATGAGAAAATTAACTTTATTGAGTACGCAGCGGAAAATGAAATGTCGTTACAAAGGAATAAAGTAAATGTTTAATACAATAGTAATAAATGCGATATCTCTTGATCCTATGTCCAAGTAGCATCACATAAGCAGTAAGTATAAGAGCTTGAATCAAACAGCACCTGAGACAAAACATGCTAAAGTGTCAACCAAAAAGGTTGAGTGAAGTTCATAGGTTTAACAAAAGTTTGACCGCTATTTTAGACCACAAGATTTAGTTTGTAAGGTTGATCTCCCGCAGGATCAAAAAGTTATGCCAATGCGTGATATTTAGACTAAACGTTCAAGTTTGCCCCAAGACAAGTTATCGTTTATACTTGTCGGTTTAATTTTATTATTAAGTAATACAAAGACTTAGTCAAATGTATCGGGGATGTTACTCCCGATAGGCCTACCCCCAATAATTAAGCATGCAAGCAGCAATCAAAAATATCACTGCAGGGACTTAGTCGGACATAGCCGGGTATAGCATAGTTTTAACAGTTGGTACTTGTTTCTAAATTGTAAACTGTAAAAACAGCATGTGTCTCACCCCAAGAAAAGTAAAAGTAAATAAGTTGTGCAATAGTAAGTGAGGCTATGAATTCACCTTAGTAGAGAGAGAGCTAGTTATTCCTCGGAATAGAAAGTTGGACGAGTGAGCAGAAAAAGTCAACATATGATATTTAAGAGTAGTAAGTGTTTTTGCCCATATTTAAATAAATGTTTAAATATGATAGTGTTTTAAGTATAGCTTGTTTTACTAAGTTTCTATAACTAGAAAGTTTCCACTTTTAGTAGGTTTCTTATCTTAGTAAGTTTCTATAACTAGAAAGTTTCTACTTTAAGAGTGTTTTCCATTTTAGGATACTTGCCGTATTAGATAAGCTTCCAATCACCCCTTTCTCTTCGAATGGCCATTTCAGGTCTAGGGGCTTGAGCTATAGGACCCTTTAAATCGGAAATCCAAACCCTTTCGCCTAGAGTTTCGTAGAAACCATTCATCAAGAAAGTTCGAAGATCTATACATCTCTAATACATATCCCAAAATGTTTTTATGTGTTATAATATAAGTAGTAGGTTATAAGTGTTAGTAATAGTAATTGCATGTACATGTTAATTAATAGTATTAGTTGTATTAGGGTTTCATTAATTAGGGTTAGTTAATTAAAGTAGCAATTAATAACTAGGGTTTAGTAATTAATGTCCTAGGGTTTCATAAATTAGGGTTTAGTAATTTAGGGTTTTATTTAATGTAGTAATGATTAGGTAATAATTAGGGTTTTAATAATTGAAGTGGTATTAAATAATTAGGGTAGGTTTAATGAATTAGGGTTTAATAATTAATTAGGTTTTTAATAAAACTAGGGTTTTGATTAAAGTAGTTGTGACGATCGCTCCAAATCCATATGGACGAACACGTTATTCATCGATTTTATTGCGAGGTATTTGACCTCTATATGATACGTTTTGTAAACATTACATTCTTTTAAAAAGGCACACCATAAATGAATATTTAAATCAAAGGTTTTCGACATCTGATGATTTCTACATATAGACAATCACCGTAAATAATAGTTTACGATAATACTTCCGTTGACAATGTAGTCAAAATAAGATACATGGTGATGATTTGGTGAATGCAATGTTTCCTTGAAAAATATGTCATGTAAGACTCCATGCACATAGCTTGTCTAACACATAAGCAAACAGTGGAAGACTTCTAGGAAACCAGAGAATAAACATGCTAACAAGTGTCAACACAAAGATTGGTGAGTTCATAGTTTTATTGTTTCATAGAATCTGTATATAAAGGTGGATCACAAGATTTCATCAAAAGTTTATCAATAGATTCTACATAATAGAGCACCCTGGTAACTAAGCTTTAACGTTATAATGATAAATACCCCATTCGTTTTAATACACGTAAACCAACGTGTCCTAAACTCAAATAACACACGTCCGTTAAAAGGCTAGCGCTCTAGCTTGGACGGGGATGTCAAGCCCTATGGATCCATATACTGTTATTCACGCCCACAGTCCATATCCTATGTACTGGCAGCTACTAGTTACCAAAACTAAGGGATTTTTGGTTTAAACTCAGTGTAGAATTTAGTATGTACTTGTATTCATTGCGTTTAAAATAAAGTGCATGTATTCTCAGCCCAAAAATATAGATTGCAAAAGCAATTAAAAAGGGAGCAAATGAAACTCACCTTAGCAGCATATAAAGTCGTTCACCAAAATGTGACCGAAACTCGGATTACCAAATAACCGTAGATCTCAACCTAGAGAACATATGTTGGTCAATAAATGTCTATCAAGCTAGGTAAGGTCATAGTGTATCACAATCCTAATGCTCGAGATCGACATACAAAAGTTATCCAAAGTCGTTTCAAAAAGTCAATTTTGACAGTTGTTTAACAAAACGAGACGTACCTTATATAAGGATTCATTTACTCGGTTGGTAATATTCTAAAATCCAATTTATCAATCTCGTAAACAAGTTGTTTAAATCTTAATTGTAGATTCAAAAGCAATTTCAATTAACGTCAATCATAATTCAGTTGATCATATCTTTTAATCCGTTCATCGAAATTATTCGATATCTAAAAGAAAAGTTATTGATTTTTCGCCAGCTTTCCAAAAATATGTATATCATATACCTTTTACCAGTAATATATGTATTTAATTCGTGATTCATTATAAACTGTTTAACGACGAAATTTAGCATACATGCATGCATAAATATATATACTCGAGCACTAGACATGGATACACAATTAATATATAAAAGATAAGATATGAATGCTCACGTATCAATATTGTGATTCAATATTGCAGGAAAGTACGTAGACGTAACGGAGATGATAAACACTAGGTTTGACTTGCGAATATTACCCATGAATATTACCCATAACCTCCATGGCAATAGCCCATAATTTCCTTAGCTCTAGCTTGCTCGAAAACTTGTATTGAAATCATTTGGACATCACTCAATCGTAATATTTTATGTATATTATTATTTTTGTATCGTAAAAATAATAATACTAATACTATTAATAATAAGATTAATAATAATAATCTTAATATTAATAATATATATATATATATATATATATATATATATATATATAGAGTCGAAAGATAGATATATGAATGAATTAGAAACAGAAATCGCGAATTTATAGATGTGGCCAGCAAAAGGGTGCCATGCGATCGCATGGCTTCCCAAGCCATTTCCCATGCGATCGTATGGGAAGGTATGACAGCTCACAAATGTTTTTGTCCTACGCTTGTCGACATATTTATTAATTATATTTATAATATATAATTTATATAATTAATTATATATTATATTAAATTCACGTGCATAGTTGACTTGTAATTTTTGTTCCGATAAGTCGTACGTCATCACGCGACTTATGTCCCGATTCCGGTTTTTCGAACGTCCTTTCGTACACTAAGAAAACTTGCATTTTACGTTTCGTGACACGTACCTTTGTTAAAATATAGTCTTAAATTATCAATAAACTATATCACTCAAAGTGTATCTTAAACTTTCGAGTGTTTTGGTCATTTACTTCTATAAATCATCATCTCATAGTATATACATATACATATATACATTTTCAAATAGTGTTTTACTGTAGCAAGTACTGTAGCAATGTTTTTTTTACTGTTACAAATAGTGATTTTCGAAAACACTGTATCTTTTCGGGTACTGTAGCAATTCGAAAATACTGTAGCAAATTAGTGTTTTACTGGTTCATTTTAAATGTTTTAGTTAACTTATCTAAATATCAATCGAATCAATAATCGAATGTTACTATCGTTTACTAAATAACTTGAAATCATATATATATAAGCACATTAAGTTATATATATATTATTCGTGAATCTTCGAGAACAGTCAAAGAATAATTGATTACATGAATATAGTTCCAAAACTTTCGTGACTCAACATTACAGACTTTGCTTATCGTGTCGAAAACATTAAATCATTTAAAGATAAAGTTTAAATTTGGTCAAAAATTTATGGGTTGTCACAGTACCTACCCGTTAAAGAAATTTCGTCCCGAAATTTGGTTGGGATGGTCATGGATGACAATAAGTATGTTTTCATACGAGTTGGAAATTAGAGTTTTATCATCATTGAGTAATATGGATAAAACAATTTGTTTATGTGAAGTGTACGAATGAAGTTATCACAAAAGAGTGAAATGAGAAAAAGTAAGTTTCGTCATATATTTTGATGTAGATGGGTTGATTTCCGGAGTTCAAAAGATTTGGAGAAAATCTTTGTAATAAATTTGATTCTTCGGTAATTAAGGAAATTATGATTCTTTTCGATTTAATGCAATGATCTGTCTCGATTTTCCTGTCTGACATTATACTATAAATCTACCCCCTTCGTTTCCTTATTTTCCACAGCTCATACCTTTTATTCTTTCTCCCTCAATTCTTATTTTAAAGCATTCGTCAGTATGCTCCATCCAGTTCAGATTCTTGATATACTTCTAACCTTCATCTCCGTCATTCTTCTTTTCCATCTGCCGCCAGAAGAATCTATTCACTTCTACTATACTCTTGGTTTTATAGTGTTTTTAGTCCTCCCTTGTCTTTATATTGCTATATTCATCGATATATACGGTTTATAATTTCTGGGTGGTTGTTGGGTTTTATATCTTCCCTTATATTTCGATGTCTCTGCTTTTGTCTTTCCATAATCATTGACATCCACAGTTAATACTCTCTCCAATTTACTGTGATTTATATATACTCCCATTTATATTTTGAAGCTTCATGCTTTTGTTTTATCTTCCTGACTTTAAATCAAGTGAATAATGGTCCAGAATTCGTAGGTATGAATTTCGGAATGAACATAATTAATGTTCTAAGAAAGAAACGGTAATAGCACAATCTGACTTGTTAAATTACCAGAATACCTCGAAAAAAAACCGAATCATTAAGAAAATATTTTCTTGATAGTTTAGAGGTTAAATAGAATGAAAGAGTTATGTAACATGGTTCATGATAAGGGTATGATCTGTGAACCTTTATCACGTTCCATTAGAAACTCAGCATGACTTACTGTAATATAATTACGTTGATCAAGTGTCATTATATTATACTAACTCATGCTTCAGTTCCCAACACTACTTCAAAAACATCCATTTTTCAAGATTTTCAGAATTTAGAAACTAAAATAGTTTCTTTTATGATGTAACACAGATAGCGCGAAGAGATAAATAATTTCAGATAATAATAGTTATGAAGATATCTTCAGAAATATCGAAGATATTTATAATGAAAGATATAATGATATCTTAGAATTTATAATATCGAAGGATGATGAAGAAGATTTGTTCGTAACGGTTTTGAGTCAGGAGCAAGGTATTCATTAATGACTTCAGCAGATACTGAATCATTTGTATTCTTTGAAGGCAGGTTTAGTCTTTGTGATTTGTCCACAGCCTCCTTCATGGTTTGCTCAATTCGTTTTCCAGTTTCAAACCTTCTCTTTTTTCGAGTTTTGCCTACACACTATTCTTTATCATCAAACTTTTGGCTGATAAGGTCATTTACAGTTTTTTTGCTGCTTCATCAGCATTCAAAAGTATCATAACCGAATCGTCAGTTATCAATCCGAGGTGTTTTTAAAAGTTTGAAGGGTTTGCATGAAGGTTGTAATTATCAAGATACATATGATGTTCTAGAATTTTGGATGATACAAATATTTTTATGGGTTTATGGGTAGAAGTGATGTTCTAGCACAGTTTTGAAGTCAAAGTATAGCTTTGAAAGATGTAAGAATCTAAGAGTGATGTTTTTTCTGTTAAATCTTGACTTGGATCTTGATTTTTCAAAATTAGAATATGTAATCAAATTTGAATGCGAATGGTTGTTTTGATTTCTAGGAAAGAATGTATATCGTTGTGAAAGTAGTGAGTATAGTTGATGATTTGTTGAATCAGAATCGAAGAATGTAACATATTATTTGTGAATTTATATATCTTTTGGGTATTACCCACCCGTTAAAAGTTTCACAAATAATATTTTGTACAAGAGAATTTTATTACAATTTTTATGAAAATATTAGTATGTATGTTTTCTTCAAATGTAATACAGATTTAATGAGTTAATATCATATTAAGCTCATTTGATTTTTAGCTGGAACTAGAAATGAATAATCTCTAAAACTTTAGAAATTTCGTAATCTTCGTGGATTATCTCTTCAGCGTAAATGAAATTATGAATCAATACTTCGTTATTCATTTTTATTGATATTTCCTCGGTGAATGATATTAGTGCTCGTGGAATTCTTATGAATAAGATAAATGATGTTTTCTAGAAAGTTTCGAGTACATCGAAGATAAAAGTGTAAAATCAAACATGTAGTTGATTATTACACTAAGTTTATTATGAAATAGAATTCATTGAGTTGAAACAGAGATTGTAGTTAACGATGGTTAAGTCGTTAACGAAGGATGTACATCATAGCATATTAGTAATATGAATTAACCGAGTAGTACCTACTAGTTAAGATTCACACGTAATAGCTTAGTACGAAAAGATTTATTTTGATTTCAAATTTCACATATATATATATATAAAATATACATATAATTTCTTTAGAGAGAATGAGTTAATATTTCATAACTCGTTGATACAATATACGCGTTGGTGATTAGTGATGATGTTTGCGGTGATTATGGATCTGGCGGAGCTTGTGACATTGTATATGTTGCTGATGTTGATGATGCTGAAGGTACTGACGGTGCTGGTGAAACAGATCTAGCTTGTAAATCATGCATCATTCCGATCAGGGTTTTATTTCATCATTTCTATTCGCTCACTCATCTGGTTTACAATTAGAACTAGAATAAGTAATCTCTAAAACTTTTAGAAACTACATATTCTCTGCAGAATATTTCTTCGTTGAAATTATGAATCAATACTTCATCGTTTGTTGTTGTTGATATTCCTTGGTATCTATAGGGCGTATGATGTTGACGCTCGTGGGACAGATTGTGAAGTTGAGGTTTGCGGTACGGTTGTTGTTGGTGGTGGTAATGGTACTGTTGGTGTTGTTGTCGGTGGTATTGATGATGCCGGTGATGCTGTTGGTGCTTGTAACCTTTGCACCATATTCTCCAAAGCCACTACCCAAGCGCGAAGCTCGTTAACTTCTTCTATTACACCGGGATGATTTTTGGTTCGGACGAGTGGATGAATAAGATTCAGAATTTGAGATAGTATATTATCGTGACGAGATACTCTGGAAATGAGAGAGAAAATGGTGTCTCGAACAGGTTCGCCGGTAAGTGCTTCAGGTTCTTCGCCAAGAGGGGAATGTAGTGGATGGAAGGGATCACCTTCTTCTTGTCTCTAATGATTAAGTAGACTACGAACCCATCCCTAATTCATCCAGAATAGGTGATGGCTGATTGGTTGATCTATTCCGGTTACACTGTCTTCGGAGTTCAGGTGAATATCTAAATCGGAATAGCTGTCAGAGTTTAAGGAATTTGAACTAGATACGGGATCCATCTTGTATAATTAGGGAGATGATTTTTGATGTGAAATAGATTATAGAATTTAGATTGGTACTCATCAATACATAATTTACATATGTATATATAATACCAAAATTCCATAAATCACGGAGGAATTTTCGGAAGATGTCAAGCAAAGTTTACAGTAATAGATACGCTAAGATACGAATTCGTCTGTACACTATGTATGCAATAAATGCAGGAAACGTATCTAGGCTTAAGAATGATAAGCAAGTAATTTTTGACAATAAATGGTAAGCAAAACTCGGTAAAAACAGATACGGTCATAATCCAGACTCACTAATGTATCCTAAAAATTACCAGTTAAACACACTAATGCAAATTCTGGTTCTCTATGACCTCAAGCTCTGATACCAACTGTGACGATCGCTCCAAATCCATATGGACGAACACGTCATTCATCGATTTCATTGCGAGGTATTTGACCTCTATATGATACGTTTTGTAAACATTACATTCTTTTAAAAAGGTACACCATAAATGAATATTTAAATCAAAGGTTTTCGACATCTGATGATTTCTACATATAGACAATCACCGTAAATAATAGTTTACAATAATACTTCCATTGACAATGCAGTCAAAATAAGATGCATGGTGATGATTTGGTGAATGCAACGTTTCCTTGAAAAATATGTCATGTAAGACTCCATGCACATAGCTTGTCTAACACATAAGCAAACAGCGGAAGACTTCTAGGAAACCTAAGAATAAACATGCTAACAAGTGTCAACACAAAGGTTGGTGAGTTCATAGTTTTATTGTTTCATATAATCTGTATATAAAGGTGGATCACAAGATTTCATCAAAAGTTTATCAATAGATTCTACATAACAGAGCACCCTGGTAACTAAGCTTTAACGTTATAATGATAAATACCCCATTCGTTTTAATACACGCAAACCTACGTGCCCTAAACTCAAATAACACACGTTCGTTAAAAGGCTAGCGCTCTAGCTCGGACGGGGATGTCAAGCCCTATGCATCCATATACTGTTATTCACGCCCACCAGTCTATATCCTATGTACTGGCAGCTACTAGTTACCAAAGCTAAGGGATTTTCAGTTTAAACTCAGTGTAGAATTTAGTATGTACTTGTATTCATTGCGTTTAAAATAAAGTGCATGTATTCTCAGCCCAAAAATATAGATTGCAAAAGCAATTAAAAAGGGAATAAATGAAACTCACCTTAGCAGCATATAAAGTCGTTCACCAAAATGTGACCGAAACTCGGATTACCAAATAACCGTAGATCTCAACCTAGAGAACATATTTTGGTCAATAAATGTCTATCAAGCTAGGTAAGGTCATAGTGTATCACAATCCTAATGCTCGAGATCGACATACAAAAGTTATCCAAAGTCGTTTCAAAAAGTCAATTTTGACAGTTGTTTAACAAAACGAGACGTACCTTATATAAGGATTCATTTACTCGGTTGGTAATATTCTAAAATCCAATTTATCAATCTCGTAAACAAGTTGTTTAAATCTTAATTGTAGATTCAAAAGCAATTTCAATTAACGTCAATCATAATTCAGTTGATCATATCTTTTAATCCGTTCATCGAAATTATTCGATATCTAAATGAAAACTTATTGATTTTTCGCCAGCTTTCCAAAAACATGTATATCATATACCTTTTACCAGTAATATATGTATTTAATTCGTGATTCATTATAAACTGTTTAACGATGAAATTTAGCATACATAAATATATATACTCGAGCACTAGACATGGATAAACAAATAATATATAAAAGATAAGATATGAATGCTCACGTATCAATATTGTGATTCAATATTGCAGGAAAGTACGTAGACGTAACGGAGATGATAAACAATAGGTTTGACTTGCGAATATTACCCATGAATATTACCCATAACCTCCATGGCTGATGTTATGCGAGGTGTATATGAAATAGCTTTATTTTTACAATTAAATACGATACAATTTTACACAAGATATTTATTTATTTATAGAATGGATATACTTAAACCTTGCTACAACACTTATAGGCAGTGTACCTAATCGTACAGTAGTGTAGTTTTTAGTAAGTCCGGTTCGTTCCACAGGGAATTTTTTAAACAAAGTTTAACGCTATATTAGTTTTAATTTATAAAAATACAAATATATATATAAGTAATATTATTATTATAAAAGGGGGGTTTTTACAGTTTAATGACCGGTTTGTCGATTTTAAAACTTTAGTCGCAGTTAAAACCAAATGTAAAATATTAAAAATAAATAAAAGACTTAATTTAAAGCGTAAAGTAAATAACGATAATGAAATTGCGATAAATGAAAGTGCGATAAAATAAAAGTGCGATAATTAAAAAGTACGATAATTAAAAGTGAAATTAAATACAATAACAATAAATAAAAGTAGGATAATTAGAAGTGCAATTAAATATAAAATAAAGGAAATTAAATATGAAATAAAAGAATTATGCTTATTTAAACTTCCGTAATCATGATGTTTGACGTGTTGATTTTAGTTTTATGCCCATGGGTTAATTGTCCTTTGTCCTAGATTATTTAATATGTCCGTCTGGTTTTTGTCCATAACAGTCCATCAGTCATAAATATAAAGTGCGAGTGTCCTCGTCAAATTATCCTTATACCCGAAGTCAAATATTCCAACTAATTGGGGACTTAAACTGTAACAAGGATTTAATACTTTGTTTAATAATTACACCAGGTTATGGACTGCGTGTAATCCAAGGTTTTAATACTTTGTTATCAATTATGCCAAGTGTCCTTGTACATAATTTCACCCCTGTTTTAATAATTCCATAGACTATTAATCCATTCTCGTATCCGGTTAAATGAACGATTATTCGTACATATAAATACCCCGCCCATCGTGTCCGATCGAGTGTATATGTTATTTATAGGGACGTCCAATTGTAAATCTTTATATTAAAATTAAAAAACTATCATTTAGTTAAACAAATATAAAGCCCATTAATAGCCCATAGTCTAATTTCCACAAGTGTCGTTCGTTTGTCCAAACCCCAATTATGGTACAAAGCCCAATTACCCAATTTTAGTAATTAGCCCAACATCATGATTACTTCGGTATTAAATAAGCATAATAATAACTTAGCTACGAGACATTAAATTAAAAAGATTGAACATAACTTACAATGATTAAAAATAGCGTAGCGTTACACGGACAGAATTTCGACTTACACCCTTACAATATTCGCTAACATACCATTATTATTGGAAATTAAAATTAAAATTAAAATTAAAATATAAATTATATATATATATTTACGTATATAGAGAGAGATGATATATGGATATATAAAACGATCAAAATGCATTAGCTTTTATAGGCATTTTAGTCCAGGGTATCTCCGCGAGTCGCGGTCCCTTTGCACTACAAACTCCGCAAGTCGCGGAGTTCGTAAACCCAGCTCACACAAGTTTGGATCCTAGTCTGCCGACGGTTTTAATATATAAATATAATATATATATAATTTATATAATTAATTATATATTATATTATATTTATATACATAGTTAACTTGTAATTTTTAGTCAGTTGCGTCGAGCGTTGAGAGTTGACTCTGGTCCCGGTTCCGAATTTTCGAACGTCCTTGCGTACAATTTAATATCTTATACTTTGCGTTTTGAATCTTGTATTCTTGTAATTTTGAGACGTTTCTTATCAATAATTGGAACCACTTTGATTGTATTTTGTACTTTTGAGCTTTTTGGTCGTTTGCGTCTTCAGTTCGTCGAATCTATCTTTTGTCTTCACCTTTTATTATTTAAATGAATATCACTTGTAAATAGAACAATTGCAACTAAAAGCTTGTCTTTCTTGAGAAATAATGCTATGAAATATATGTTCGTTTTTAGCATTATCAAATATTCCCACACTTGAGTGTTGCTTGTCCTCAAGCAATATAGTCTTGAAATACTAGAATCACTTCTTTATTCTTCACACTTTGTACATCAGTGATTTCTATACGTCGGTATAAACAATGGTAGTAACGATGTGGTTTACAGTCTCACATGACTATAAAAATTTAGATCCATTAAGGAAATTGGATCTTTATGAAAACATTTGATCTTTTTAAAAATTCAATCTAGTTTTTTACCCTAGATAAGTTTTCCGGAATAACCCTTCACCGGTGTTTGCAAAATATTATTGTGGGTTTGGTGGGTTTCAGATTTGAAAATTTTAGCTCAAAACTTGTGGTTTTGTGTCACCCACTTGCTAACCTTGTATTAGGAAAGCAACACGTCCAGTATACTTGCTCCGTATATTACCTTTCGGTAAACTACCGTCCGGTTTTAAAGGAAAGCGTTGAACAAGCAACTGTTAAGGCAATGTCCCCTGACATTCTTTTATGGTCTATAACGTATCGGATGTAGTGACCCGAACTTTTCCATGTTTATATATATATATATATATATATATTAAATGAAATTATTATTTACATGATTAAGTGTTTCCAACATGTTAAGCAATCAAACTTGTTAAGACTTGATTAATTGAAATAGGTTTCATATAGACAATTGACCATCCAAGTTGACCGGTGATTCACGAACGTTAAAACTTGTAAAAACTATACGATGACATATATATGGTTATATATATAGTTAACATGATTTTATTATAAGTATGTATCTCATTAGGTATTTTAACAATGAGTTATATACATAAAAATGAGACTATTAATTTAAGAAACTCGAAAACAATATATATAACGATTATCGTTATAACAACGTCTTACTAGGTACATATGAATCATATTAAGATATTGATACACTTGGTTAATTATTCTAAATGATAAGTAAACATATCATTAAGTATATTAACAATGAAATACATATGTAAAAACAAGACTACTAACTTAATGATTTCGAAACGAGACATGTATGTAACGATTATCGTTGTAACGACCTTTAATGTATATATATCATATTAAGAGATATTCGTACATCATAATAGTATGATAATATAATAATTTAAAATCTCATTTGATATTATAAACATTGGGTTAACAACATTTAACAAGATCGTTAACCTAAAGGTTTCAAAACAACACTTACATGTAACGACTAACGATGACTTAACGACTCAGTTAAAATGTATTTACATGTAGTGTTTTAATATGTATTCATACACTTTTGAAAGACTTCAAGACACTTATCAAAATACTTCTACTTAACAAAAATGCTTACAATTACATCCTCGTTCAGTTTCATCAACAATTCTACTCGTATGCACCCGTATTCGTACTCGTACAATACACAGCTTTTAGATGTATGTACTATTGGTATATACACTCTAATTATCAGCTCTTAGCAGCCCATGTGAGTCACCTAACACATGTGGGAACCATCATTTGGCAACTAGCATGAAATATCTCATAAAATTACAAAAATATGAGTAATCATTCATGACTTATTTACATGAAAACAAAATTACATATCCTTTATATCTAATCCATACACCAATGACCAAAAACACCTACAAACACTTTCATTCTTCAATTTTCTTCATATAATTGATCTCTCTCAAGTTCTATCTTCAAGTTCTAAGTGTTCTTCATATATTCTACAAGTTCTAGTTACATAAAATCAAGAATACTTTCAAGTTTGCTAGCTCACTTCCAATCTTTAAGGTGATCATCCAACCTCAAGAAATCTTTGTTTCTTATAGTAGGTTATCATTCTAATACAAGGTAATAATCATATTCAAACTTTGGTTCAATTTCTATAACTATAACAATCTTATTTCAAGTGATGATCTTACTTGAATTTGTTTTCGTGTCATGATTCTGCTTCAAGAACTTCGAACCATCCAAGGATCCGTTGAAGCTAGATCCATTTTTCTATTTTCCAGTAGGTTTATCCAAGGAACTTAAGGTAGTAATGATGTTCATAACATCATTCGATTCATACATATAAAGCTATCTTATTCGAAGGTTTAAACTTGTAATCACTAGAACATAGTTTAGTTAATTCTAAACTTGTTCGCAAACAAAAGTTAATCCTTCTGACTTGACTTTTAAGATCAACTAAACACATATTCTATATCTATATGATATGCTAACTTAATGATTTAAAACCTAGAAACACGAAAAACACCGTAAAACCGGATTTACGCCGTCGTAGTAACACCGCGTGCTGTTTTGGGTTAGTTAATTAAAAACTATGATAAACTTTGATTTAAAATTTGTTATTCTGAGAAAATGATTGTTATTATGAACATGAAACTATATCCAAAAATTATGGTTAAACTCAAAGTGGAAGTATGTTTTCTAAAATGGTCATCTAGACGTCGTTCTTTCGACTGAAATGACTACCTTTACAAAAATGACTTGTAACTTATTTTTCCGACTATAAACCTATACTTTTTCTATTTAAATTCATAAAATATAGTTCAATATGAAACCATAGCAATTTGATTCACTCAAAACGGATTTAAAATGAAGAAGTTATGGGTAAAACAAGATTGGATAATTTTTCTCATTTTAGCTACGTGAAAATTGGTAACAAATCTATTCCAACCATAACTTAATCAACTTGTATTGTATATTATGTAATCTTGAGATACCATAGACACGTATACAATGTTTCGACCTATCATGTCGACACATCTATATATATTTCGGAACAACCATAGACACTCTATATGTGAATGTTGGAGTTAGCTATACAGGGTTGAGGTTGATTCCAAAATATATATAGTTTGAGTTATGATCAATACTGAGATACGTATACACTGGGTCGTGGATTGATTCAAGATAATATTTATCGATTTATTTCTGTACATCTAACTGTGGACAACTAGTTGTAGGTTACTAACGAGGACAGCCGACTTAATAAACTTAAAACATCAAAATATATTAAAAGTGTTGTAAATATATTTTGAACATACTTTAATATATATGTATATATTGTTATAGGTTCGTGAATCAACCAGTGGCCAAGTCTTACTTCCCGATGAAGTAAAAATCTGTGAAAGTGAGTTATAGTCCCACTTTTAAAATCTAATATTTTTGGGATGAGAATACATGCAGGTTTTATAAATGATATACAAAATAGACACAAGTACGTGAAACTACATTCTATGGTTGAATTATCGAAATCGAATATGCCCCTTTTTATTAAGTCTGGTAATCTAAGAATTAGGGAACAGACACCCTAATTGACGCGAATCCTAAAGATAGATCTATTGGGCCTAACAAACCCCATCCAAAGTACCGGATGCTTTAGTACTTCGAAATTTATATCATATCCGAAGGGTGTCCCGGAATGATGGGGATATTCTTATATATGCATCTTGTTAATGTCGGTTACCAGGTGTTCACCATATGAATGATTTTTATCTCTATGTATGGGATGTGTATTGAAATATGAAATCTTGTGGTCTATTATTATGATTTGATATATATAGGTTAAACCTATAACTCACTAACATTTTTGTTGACGTTTTAAGCATGTTTATTCTCAGGTGATTATTAAGAGCTTCCGCTGTCGCATACTTAAATAAGGACAAGATTTGGAGTCCATGCTTGTATGATATTGTGTAAAAACTGCATTCAAGAAACTTATTTTGTTGTAACATATTTGTATTGTAAACCATTATGTAATGGTCGTGTGTAAACAGGATATTTTAGATTATCATTATTTGATAATCTACGTAACGCTTTTTAAACCTTTATTGATGAAATAAAGGTTATGGTTTGTTTTAAAATGAATGCAGTCTTTGAAAAACGTCTCATATAGAGGTCAAAACCTCGCAACGAAATCAATTAATATGGAACGTTTTTAATCAATAAGAACGGGACATTTCAGTTGGTATCAGAGCGTTGGTCTTAGAGAACCAGAATTTTGCATTAGTGTGTCTTATTGAGTTTGTTAGGATGCATTAGTGAGTCTGGACTTCGACCGTGTTTACTTGAAAAATGATTGCTTAACAAATTTTGTTGGAAACTATATATTTTTAACATGTGAATATTATGTGATATATTAATCTCTTAACGCGTTTGATATTACGTGATAGATGTCTACCTCTAGAACAAGTCCCATTGACTCACCTAATAATAATGAAGAGTCAAATGTAAATTGGAATGATTCGTGGACTGATTCACAAGTTCCCGAAGAGGAACCGGAAGAATAGTCGGAACCGGAAGAAGAATCGGAACCGGAAGAAGAATCGGAACCGGATGAAGAAATAGAACCGGTGGGGGAAATAATAAAACGGTTAAGTAAAAGAAAATCCTCAACCAACCGACCAAGGTTAATTATGGTCAATGGTGTTTCCACCAAGGAAGCAAAATATTGGGAGGATTACCAATTCTCCGATGAATCAGATTCCGACGAGAATTCCGATGATGTTAAAGAAATTACCCCAACTGAATTTAAAAAGGCAAAAGAAAATAATAAAGGAAAGGGCATAAAAATAGAGAAATCTAATTCCAACCCCGATGAACTTTATATGTATCGTCAACCCCCGAAGTCCTTAAGTTGTAACAATGACCCGGGAACCTCTAAACCACCAGGTTTTTCTAAACCGTTGTGGAAAACGACAGCTAGTATTAGGGGAACATCATATATCCCTAGAAACTTGGCAAAACGAACCAAAACCGAAGAAGAAGAAACGAGCGAGTCGGAATAAGATAGTTGTATTCGTGTGGTGTAATATATGTAATATAGTGTGCTTATGCTTTATGATATATGTAAAAATTGCTTGTATTAATAAGTATTTTTTTATGAATCTAACTCTTGTCTATTTTACAGTTTAAAAACACAAAATGGATAGACAACCCAATATTTTAAGAGACCTACCCGGAGACATGATTGATGAAATCTTGTCTAGAGTCGGTCAGAATTCCTCGGCACAACTATTTAAGGCAAGATCAGTTTGTAAGACATTCGAAGAACGTTCCAAGAATGTCTTGGTTTATAAGAGACTTTCGTTTGAAAGATGGGGGATATCACATTGGGAAACCCGTAAGTTACGATGTGTTTACTTTGACGCATATATTGCGGGGAACCCAAATGCTATTTTACGCAACGGGTTAAGAAATTATTTTGACTCAATGTATCTGAATATAGGACTTCATGATTTAGAAAAAGCTGCTAACATGCAACATAAAGAAGCATGCTATACTTACGGGTTAGTAATGTTCGCTTCTCACCAAAGTGAGAAAAAGAACATCGGGCTACAACTATTAAACAAAACGTTCCCACAAGTGACGGAGTCGGTAATTGGGGTAAGAAATGAGGTTTTTAGGTTATTACGAGACTGTTGGTCATTACGTAACCCTCGTCCCTTTGACGACGTTACAACACGCTGTCTTATCAACGGCCATAACGGTTATGTTCCACAAGACCAAGGATGGGAAGTAGTCCTAGTAAAACCAGAATGCATGACTTGTTTCTGGACGTATGAATTACGTGTCTTTATTGCCTTTGCTGAACGACTTGTGTACTAGCTAGAATTATCTTCACAACTATCTTGTATCAAAGTTATTGTGTGCTATATTTCATGCTTTATGTAAAATAAGCGGTATTGTAAGTTTGTAAAATATTGTATAAAAGTTTGAACGCGAAATATTATTATAATCAGTTTTTCATATAGAATTGTAGTAGTTGAATTGTATATTAGCTACTAAGTATGAACTTAACGGGTAGGTACTACCCGAATTTAAACTTATAAAACGCTAATATGAAGAAAAAGCTTTTATAAATGAGTTCATATTATGCTACGAAATACTATTAACTACTCTTAATATTCTGTATGATTAACTTGTTCCATTTGACTATTTTGAAGGAAATGGCACCGACTACTCGACACACCGTGAATATGAATGAAGAGGAATTCCGTACTTTTCTAGCTTCAAACATAGCCGCAGTACAGGCTGCGCTACATACCAACAATAACCTTGGATCTAGCAGTACAGGAAATTGTGTAGGATGCACCTACAAAGAATTCACTGCCGGCAAACCTTTGGAATTTGATGGAACCGAAGGACCGATCGGATTGAAACGGTGGACCGAGAAGGTCGAATCGGTGTTTGCCATAAGTAAGTGTACTGAAGAGGACAAAGTGAAGTACGCTACGCATACCTTCACAGGTTCTGCGTTAACATGGTGGAATACCTATCTAGAGCAAGTGGGACAAGACGATGCGTACGCACTACCGTGGTCAGTATTCAAGCACTTGATGAACGAGAAATACCGTCCCAGAACCGAGGTCAATAAGCTCAAGACAGAACTTAGAGGGTTACGAACCCAAGGATTTGATATTACCACGTACGAAAGACGATTCACATAATTGTGCCTATTGTGTCCGGGAGCATTCGAAGATGAGGAAGAGAAGATCGACGCGTTTGTGAAAGGATTACCGGAAAGAATCCAAGAAGATATAAGTTCACACGAGCCTGCCTCTATACAACAGGCATGTAGAATGGCTCACAAACTAGTGAATCAGATTGAAGAAAGAATTAAAGAACAGACTGCTGAAGAGGCCAATGTGAAGCAAGTCAAAAGAAAGTAGGAGGAAAACGGTGATAAGAATCACCAATACAACAACAACAGCAATTACAACAATAATCGCAACAATTATCCCAACAATCGCAACATCAATCGCAACTACAACAAACGGCCCAACAACAACAACAACAACAACAACAACAACAACAACAACAACAACAACAGCAACTACAACAATCATCCCAACAACAATAATAACCGCAACAACAACAACAATCAGAAGCAGCTATGCCAAAGGTGTGAAAAGTATCACTCGGGATTCTGCACCAAATTTTGCAACAAGTGTAAAAGAAATGGTCATAGCGCGGCGAAGTGTGAGGTCTACGGACCAGGGGTTAATAGAACGAAAGGAACAAATGGTGTCGGAACGAGTAATGGCGAAGCAAGTAGTGTCGGAGCAAGTTATGCCAATGTAGTTTGTTATAAATGTGGAAAACCGGGCCACATTATTAGAAATTGCCCGAACCAGGAGAACACGAATGGACAAGGCCGCGGAAGAGTTTTCAATATTAATGCGGCAGAGGCACAGGAAGACCCGGAGCTTGTTACGGGTACGTTTCTTATTGACAATAAATCTGCTTACGTTTTATTTGATTCGGGTGCGGATAGAAGCTATATGAGTAGAGATTTTTGTGCTAAATTAAGTTGTCCATTGACGCCATTGGATAGTAAATTTTTACTTGAATTAGCAAATGGTAAATTAATTTCAGCAGATAATATATGTCGGAATCGAGAAATTAAACTGGTTAGCGAAACATTTAAGATTGATTTGATACCAGTAGAGTTAGGGAGTTTTGATGTGATAATCGGTATGGACTGGTTGAAAGAAGTGAAAGCAGAGATCGTTTGTTACAAAAATGCAATTCGTATTATACGAGAAAAAGGAAAACCCTTAATGGTGTACGGAGAAAAGGGCAACACGAAGCTACATGTTATTAGTAATTTGAAGGCATAAAAACTAATAAGAAAAGGTTGCTATGCTGTTCTAGCACATGTCGAGGAAGTACAAACTGAAGAAAAGAGCATCAATGATGTTCCCATTGCAAAAGAATTTCCCGATGTATTTCCGAAAGAATTACCGGGATTACCCCCACATCGATCCGTTGAATTTCAAATAGATCTTGTACCAGGAGCTGCACCAATAGCTCGTGCTCCTTACAGACTCGCACCCAGCGAGATGAAAGAACTGCAAAGCCAATTACAAGAACTTTTAGAGCGTGGTTTCATTCGACCAAGCACATCACCGTGGGGAGCTCCTGTTTTGTTTGTCAAGAAGAAAGATGGTACATTCAGGTTGTGTATCGACTACCGAGAGTTGAACAAACTTACCATCAAGAACCGCTACCCACTACCGAGAATCGACGACTTATTTGATCAACTACAAGGCTCGTCTGTTTATTCAAAGATTGAATTACGTTCCGGGTATCATCAAATGCGGGTGAAAGAAGATGATATTCCAAAGACTGCTTTTAAAACACGTTACGGTCATTACGAGTTTATGGTCATGCCGTTTGGTTTAACTAATGCATCAGCTGTGTTCATGGACCTTATGAACCGAGTGTGTTGACCATACCTTGACAAGTTTGTCATTGTTTTCATTGATGACATACTTATTTACTCAAAGAATGACCAAGAACACGGTGAACATTTGAGAAAGGTGTTAGAAGTATTGAGGAAGGAAGAATTGTACGCTAAGTTTTCAAAGTGTGCATTTTGGTTGGAAGAAGTTCAATTCCTCGGTCACATAGTGAACAAAGAAGGTATTAAGGTGGATCCGGCAAAGATAGAAACTGTTGAAAAGTGGGAAACCCCGAAAACTCCGAAATACATACGCCAGTTTTTAGGACTAGCTGGTTACTACAGAAGGTTCATCCAAGACTTTTCCAGAATAGCAAAACCCTTGACTGCATTAACGCATAAAGGGAAGAAATTTGAATGGAATGATGAACAAGAGAAAGCGTTTCAGTTATTGAAGAAAAAGCTAACTACGGCACCTATATTGTCATTGCCTGAAGGGAATGATGATTTTGTGATTTATTGTGACGCATCAAAGCAAGGTCTCGGTTGTGTATTAATGCAACGAACGAAGGTGATTGCTTATGCGTCTAGACAATTGAAGATTCACGAACAAAATTATACGACGCATGATTTGGAATTAGGCGCGGTTGTTTTTGTATTAAAGACTTGGAGGCACTACTTATATGGGGTCAAAAGTATTATATATACCGACCACAAAAGTCTTCAACACATATTTAATCAGAAACAACTGAATATGAGGCAGCGTAGGTGGATTGAATTGTTGAATGATTACGACTTTGAGATTCGTTACCACCCGGGGAAGGCAAATGTGGTAGCCGATGCCTTGAGCAGGAAGGACAGAGAACCCATTCCAGTAAAATCTATGAATATAATGATTCAAAATAACCTTACTACTCAAATAAAGGAGGCGCAACAAGGAGTTTTAAAAGAGGGAAATTTAAAGGATGAAATACCCAAAGGATCGGAGAAGCATCTTAATATTCGGGAAGACGGAACCCGGTATAGGGCTGAAAGGATTTGGGTACCAAAATTTGGAGATATGAGAGAAATGGTACTTAGAGAAGCTCATAAAACCAGATACTCAATACATCCTGGAACGGGAAAGATGTACAAGGATCTCAAGAAACATTTTTGGTGGCCGGGTAAGAAAGCCGATGTTGCTAAATACGTAGGAGAATGTTTGACGTGTTCTAAGGTCAAAGCTGAGCATCAGAAACCATCAGGTCTACTTCAACAACCCGAAATCCCGGAATGGAAATGGGAAAACATTAGCATGGATTTCATCACTAAATTGCCAAGGACTGCAAGTGGTTTTGATACTATTTGGGTAATAGTTGATCGTCTCACCAAATCAGCACACTTCCTGCCAATAAGAGAAGATGACAAGATGGAGAAGTTAGCACGACTGTATTTGAAGGAAGTCGTCTCCAGACATGGAATACCAATCTCTATTATCTCTGATAGGGATGGCAGATTTATTTCAAGATTCTGGCAGACATTACAGCAAGCATTAGGAACTCGTCTAGACATGAGTACCGCCTATCATCCACAAACTGATGGGCAGAGCGAAAGGACGATACAAACGCTTGAAGACATGCTACGAGCTTGTGTTATTTATTTCAGAAACAGTTGGGATCGACATCTACCGTTAGCAGAATTTTCCTACAACAACAGCTACCATTCAAGCATTGAGATGGCGTCGTTTGAAGCACTTTATGGTAGAAAGTGCAGGTCTCCGATTTGTTGGAGTGAAGTGGGGGATAGACAGATTACGGGTCCGAAGATTATACAAGAAACTACCGAGAAGATCATACAAATTCAACAACGGTTGAAAACTGCCCAAAGTCGACAAAAGAGCTATGCTGACATTAAAAGAAAAGATATAGAATTTGAAATTGGAGAGATGGTCATGCTTAAAGTTGCACCTTGGAAAGGCGTTGTTCGATTTGGTAAACGAGGGAAATTAAATCCAAGGTATATTGGACCATTCAAGATTAATGATCGTGTCGGACCAGTAGCTTACCGACTTGAGTTACCTCAACAACTCGTGGCTGTACATAACACTTTTCACGTCTCAAATTTGAAGAAATGTTTTGCTAAAGAAGATCTCACTATTCCATTGGACGAAATCCAAATCAATGAAAAACTTCAATTCATTGAAGAACCCGTCGAAATAATGGATCGTGAGGTTAAGAGACTTAAACAAAATAAGATACCGATTGTTAAGGTTCGATGGAATGCTCGTAGAGGACCCGAGTTTACCTGGGAGCGTGAAGATCAGATGAAGAAGAAATACCCGCATTTATTTCCAGAAGATACGTCAACACCTCCAACTGCTTAAAATTTCGGGACGAAATTTATTTAACGGGTAGGTACTGAAGTGACCCGAACTTTTCCATGTTTATATATATATTAAATGAAATTTTTATTTACATGATTAAGTGTTTCCAACATGTTAAGCAATCAAACTTGTTAAGACTTGATTAATTGAAATAGGTTTCATATAGACAATTGACCACCCAAGTTGACCGGTGATTCACGAACGTTAAAACTTGTAAAAACTATACGATGACATATATATGGTTATATATATAGTTAACATGATTTTATTATAAGTATGTATCTCATTAGGTATTTTAACAATGAGTTATATACATAAAAATGAGACTATTAATTTAAGAAACTCGAAAACAATATATATAACGATTATCGTTATAACAACGTCTTACTAGGTACATATGAATCATATTAAGATATTGATACACTTGGTTAATTATGCTAAATGATAAGTAAACATATCATTAAGTATATTAACAATGAAATACATATGTAAAAACAAGACTACTAACTTAATGATTTCGAAACGAGACATATATGTAACGATTATCGTTGTAACGACATTTAATGTATATATATCATATTAAGAGATATTCGTACATCATAATAGCATGATAATATAATAATTTAAAATCTCATTTGATATTATAAACATTGGGTTAACAACATTTAACAAGATCGTTAACCTAAAGGTTTCAAAACAACACTTACATGTAACGACTAACGATGACTTAACGACTCAGTTAAAATGTATTTACATGTAGTGTTTTAATATGTATTCATACACTTTTTAAAGACTTCAAGACACTTATCAAAATACTTCTACTTAACAAAAATGCTTACAATTACATCCTCGTTCAGTTTCATCAAGAATTCTACTCGTATGCACCCGTATTCGTACTCGTACAATACACAGCTTTTAGATGTATGTACTATTGGTATATACACTCCAATTATCAGCTCTTAGCAGCCCATGTGAGTCACCTAACACATGTGGGAACTATCATTTGGAAACTAGCATGAAATATCTCATAAAATTACAAAAATATGAGTAATCATTCATGACTTATTTACATGAAAACAAAATTACATATCCTTTATATCTAATCCATACACCAACGACCAAAAACACCTACAAACACTTTCATTCTTCAATTTTCTTCATCTAATTGATCTCTCTCAAGTTCTATCTTCAAGTTCTAAGTGTTCTTCATATATTCTTCAAGTTCTAGTTACATAAAATCAAGAATACTTTCAAGTTTGCTAGCTCACTTCCAATCTTGTAAGGTGATCATCCAATCTCAAGAAATCTTTGTTTCTTACAGTAGGTTATCATTCTAATACAAGGTAATAATCATATTCAAACTTTGGTTCAATTTCTATAACTATAACAATCTTATTTTAAGTGATGATCTTACTTGAACTTGTTTTCGTGTCATGATTCTGCTTCAAGAACTTCGAGCCATCCAAGGATCCGTTGAAGCTAGATCCATTTTTCTCTTTTCCAGTAGGTTTATCCAAGGAACTTAAGGTAGTAATGATGTTCATAACATCATTCGATTCATACATATAAAGCTATCTTATTCGAAGGTTTAAACTTGTAATCACTAGAACATAGTTTAGTTAATTCTAAACTTGTTCGCAAACAAAAGTTAATCCTTCTAACTTGACTTTTAAAATCAACTAAACACATATTCTATATCTATATGATATGCTAACTTAATGATTTAAAACCTAGAAACACGAAAAACACCGTAAAACCGGATTTACGCCGTCGTAGTAACACCGCGGGCTGTTTTGGGTTAGTTAATTAAAAACTATGATAAACTTTGATTTAAAAGTTTTTATTCTGAGAAAATGATTGTTATTATGAACATGAAACTATATCCAAAAATTATGGTTAAACTCAAAGTGGAAGTATGTTTTCTAAAATGGTCATCTAGACGTCGTTCTTTCGACTGAAATGACTACCTTTACAAAAATGACTTGTAACTTATTTTTCCGACTATAAACCTATACTTTTTCTGTTTAGATTCATAAATAGAGTTCAATATGAAACCATAGCAATTTGATTCACTCAAAACGGATTTAAAATGAAGAAGTTATGGGTAAAACAAGATTGGATAATTTTTCTCATTTTAGCTACGTGAAAATTGGTAACAAATCTATTCCAACCATAACTTAATCAACTTGTATTGTATATTATGTAATCTTGAGATACCATAGACACGTATACAATGTTTCGACCTATCATGTCGACACATCTATATATATTTCGGAACAACCATAGACACTCTATATGTGAATGTTGGAGTTAGCTATACAGGGTTGAGGTTGATTTCAAAATATATATACTTTGAGTTATGATCAATACTGAGATACGTATACACTGGGTCGTGGATTGATTCAAGATAATATTTATCGATTTATTTCTGTACATCTAACTGTGGACAACTAGTTGTAGGTTACTAACGAGGACAACCGACTTAATAAACTTAAAACATCAAAATATATTAAAAGTGTTGTAAATATATTTTGAACATACTTTAATATATATGTATATATTGTTATAGGTTCGTGAATCAACCAGTGGCCAAGTCTTACTTCCCGATGAAGTAAAAATCTGTGAAAGTGAGTTATAGTCCCACTTTTAAAATCTAATATTTTTGGGATGAGAATACATGCAGGTTTTATAAATGATTTACAAAATAGACACAAGTACGTGAAACTACATTCTATGGTTGAATTAACGAAATCGAATATGCCCCTTTTTATTAAGTCTGGTAATCTAAGAATTAGGGAACAGACACCCTAATTGACGCGAATCCTAAAGATAGATCTATTGGGCCTAACAAACCCCATCCAAAGTACCGGATGCTTTAGTACTTCGAAATTTATATCATATCCGAAGGGTGTCCCGGAATGATGGGGATATTCTTATATATGCATCTTGTTAATGTCGGTTACCAGGTGTTCACCATATGAATGATTTTTATCTCTATGTATGGGATGTGTATTAAAATATGAAATCTTGTGGTCTATTATTATGATTTGATATATATAGGTTAAACCTATAACTCACCAACATTTTTGTTGACGTTTTAAGCATGTTTTTTCTCAGGTGATTATTAAGAGCTTCCGCTGTCGCATACTTAAATAACGACAAGATTTGGAGTCCATGCTTGTATGATATTGTGTAAAAACTGCATTCAAGAAACTTATTTTGTTGTAACATATTTGTATTGTAAACCATTATGTAATGGTCGTGTGTAAACAGGATATTTTAGATTATCATTATTTGATAATCTACGTAAAGCTTTTTAAACCTTTATTGATGAAATAAAGGTTATGGTTTGTTTTAAAATGAATGCAGTCTTTGAAAAACGTCTCATATAGAGGTCAAAACCTCGCAACGAAATCAATTAATATGGAACGTTTTTAATCAATAAGAACGGGACATTTCATCGGATGCAATTACTATCCTTGGTAGGAGAAATAGTAAAGCTCACCCTTATAATTCTTCAGTCTGGCACAAGGTCCTGTCTTTGACCATGCTATGCAACCACCGTTCTTACGGTTGACACCCGATTTGGTTCAGGTGACCTAATGAATTCCAGGTGAATTCCTAGGATTTTACGTTCAAAGGTAATGAACGCATTGAAAATGGATTTTCAGAAAACAAATCGTTTTAATTTTTTTATCAAAATATTTTCTCGTTCAAGCTCGAGTTTAGATATCATTGAATTCCATGAGTTTGAATTCTCAATCTTTAAGGTCAATCTCAAGGATTGAGTAATATCAGTCTTAAAAGCTGATTTTTGATCTTTTAAGGAGATTATCCTTTCTGGGGATCTGATTCATTAGTCTTATCAAGCTAATTTGCACGGTGCCCCCCCCCCATTGTACGAGACAGATCCTCTCATGGTTAGGATAAGTCTGACCACTTGACGACCCTGTTTGATGCTGAGGTCCGTGGATTTCCTGCTGATTTTAGAGATGACTTTTCTTGATTTTTCGTCAACCTACAGCTGGTCTGAACGACAACTTCTTGACCTAAATCAAGAAGCGCGTGTCTTTTTCGGAAGACTTTACTTCCTTTTAATGATAGAATTGATTCATCGTGTAGATCCATCTTTCTTACAGTAAATCGGGTAAAACTGTTTAGTTTAGTCCAAAGCAAAAGTATCTTTAATTATTTGTTACAGAAATATGTGACATATGTTTAAAATAACTTGGAAAATTTTCCCACACTTGGCTTTTATTTTCCTTTTTATTGTCCTCTATTCCATTTTAAATGAATTCTAACATTTTGGTTTGTTTCTCAATTTATGTCCTTTCCGAGGTAACAATAATTTCGGTGTTAACACCTAGTTTTATCGTTCATAAATATGTATAAACATGATTTTGAGTTCATTTAATAGAAAATTTTGAAAAATTTTACTAGAATTGGGTAGTCAGTATATAAGACTAGGGCTGTTCTTTATTATCAGAGAGCACTAAATTCTAATACAACTACTGCTTTACTAGTATTTCTAATGGTAACCAAGTGTATAAAGTAAAAATTTTAAAATTCGAAAGAATTTAACCCCTTCCCACACTTAAGATCTTGCAATGCCCTCATTTGCAAGAAATCAGTAACAATTTAAATTATTGAGGGTGATTAGAGCAGAAAAAATGATTAAATTTTACCAAAGTTTCCAAACATATTGTTGTTTGTGTTGAATGATAAATGGTGCATATCATTTGTTCATTCCTTCTTGTTGTTACATCACATTTATTTTTCATCTTGTCGTCAAAATTAGTTGCTTTTGCTGAACTTAATGTCAGTCTTTGAAAATGCGTTGTTTTACCCTGTTGTGTACATAAGATAAATTGCAAACATATATACATATTTTTGAAGTTTGGTATATTACCCCACATTCAAAAATTATTAAAATCTAATAATAAAAGTTAGAAAATTATAAAAACTATTACAATATCAACATAAGTGCTAAATGTAGTAACATTACAAAAATAAAATAAATAAAACTAAATAAACTAGGGTTTATACTGATACCAGTAGGAGTTCCATGCATAACTGTATGTGTTATAGAATGCTTCAACTGGGTTATAAGTAGGATACGGTGGTTGGATCTCTATAGACCAGAGAGGAAATACGGGCTTTGGAGTAGGAATATAGTTTCTACCTATATGTTGTCAATGAGCTATGATGTGGTTTTGATGAACTTGCCAATCTTCAAATGCTCGATGTCTAGCATTTTCATACTCTTGTGAAGCTATAAACATTTGCATTTCTGTCATTTCATTTCCCCCTCCCACATTACCTGGCTGTTGATCTCTTTCAACCTGTGGATATCTTCCATTATATTGTACTGCGGCGTTATTTCGCCTCTTCAAAACCTTAGCACCATGATATACATTTAAACCAATTGTATCGTGGGGTTCTGGTTCTTCGATTAATAATCCCCCCGACTTATATCCACATCGAGATACTCATCAATTAATGTAATAAATATACCACCTCCTATTATACTGTGCGGTCTCATCCCCCTAACCATAGCTGATAAATAATAACCCACACAAAAAGGTATACTTACAGCGCTTTGTGGGTCTCGAATACACATGTGGTAAAATAAATCTTGCTCATTTACCTTTTCCTTATTTTTACCTCGCTGTGTAATCGAGTTCGCTAGAAACCTGTGAATTACTCTTAACTCAGCTCTATCTATATCCAAATAAGAGTAATTTCCCCCTTTAAATCGGTGATGGCTAGTCATTTGACTCCATACACCATGCGTATAAAATTTTTCATCAATCTTCCTACCATTTAATATCAACCCTCGACAATCGACAGATGCTAGCTCCTCAAGCGTATATATACGTAAGGCCTGAGCCATGTCTAGTAGAGACATGTGGTGCATCGAACCTCCTAACAAAAATCTAATAAAAGTTCGATCGGTTAAACTAGCTACCCGATCATTTATTTCTATACTACACAATAATTCTTCACACCATACTTTATATACAGGTCTACGCATGTTGAATAATCGTACCCAATCGTTAAAAGTAGAATTACCATACCTCTGTGTAAGTAATTCTCTAATCCGTTCGCCCAATCCTACAGCTTCTAATGGTTCCCATTCTATTACCCTAGGTACTTCAACAGCTTTAGAATGAATAGTGTGCAAGCTCCTTTGGTATTTTGGATAATCTATCCAACGTCTGTCTAATCTCAAGTTCGGGTGGAAATCTTCCACGTGCATATCTGAAAATGTCATAACTGGATGAGGTATATCTTGTTTGTAATAGTTATCAACATCCTGTTGTTCCGCATTCTCAGGAGGAGCAATGCGAGCTTGGGATGAAGATTCACCCTTTTCAGTCTGCAAAACACATCAAACACAATTTTTGTGCATCCAAATATGCATTAGTGTCAGCAAAATCATCAATCAAAATAATTACAATGACATGTTCAATTTATATCAAACTTATGCTTATTTTCATATTTTTATCAAATCTACACTTTTTCATATAAGCATATACGAAATTGTTCACCAAGTTTATAAGCATTCAACTCAAATAATATGTCAAAATAATCATTATTAGCAATTAAACAAGTTTCAAATGGCATTATCTCTCAAAAATCAAGTTCATGAATTTTAGACTTGAAAAAGTCCACTTTAATTCTCAAAAATCATGTTTAGGCTCAAAGTTTGGATCATTTAACTACCTAAACATGTTACACTACTTAATTTAGCAATAATTCATGACAAAAATTGGCCATAACCTGTTTATATCAAAAAGCCCCAAATTGCTCAAGAACACAAACCCTAGATTACTCAAAATTTGAAGTTTAAGACTTCTAATCATGTTAAATAGCATCACTCTAGGTTATGTAAGCATAATACATAAGCAATTTAAGCATAATTACACTAAAAAGCATCAAAATCGAATTGGGTATAAAATTGCTCAAGAACACTAAATTTTCGGATTAAAGGGTGTTTTGGTGTAGAAATTTACCGTTTTCCTTGAGTAATTCCTTGATAGCATTCTTCTCAACATGATTTTGTGAAAGATTTGATGAAAAATGGTCAAAAATTGCGAATTTGGGAGGCTTTTTTCGGGTTTTTTCGCAGTATTTTGGGTGTTTGTGTGTTGGGGACTGTCTGATCGATCCCTTTTATTTTTTTTCTGGATTTTGCAACCTCCGCGAGTCGCGGTGTTTACCCATTACAAACTCCGCGAGTCGCGGTGTTTGTATTTTTTTTTTTTTATAAAAACCTTAACTTATAAAACAATTAATTAATTAATTCTAAAATTTTGTTTCCCTTGTTATTTGGGACGAGGTCGTTTCGAAACGATGTCCTAGTCCGTCCCTCGACAAAATTTTAAAATTTATCTTTTTGAAGCGTGGTTTTAAAAGCAAAGATTTTTAGGTTTTTTAATTTTTTGGCATACTTTAAATTAATAAGATTAAAAATAATGATAATAAAAATTCTCGTCCCGCCCTCGGGTAAAGCAATTTTGGTTCAACGACCTAGTCTTCAACTTACGACGAATTTTAAAAATCATATTTTTAACTTAGCAAAATAAAGTAAATTTTTGTTTTTAAATTCACACTAAACTTAAATTTAAAATGCATAAAATTAAAAAAATTCACACCAAACTTAATTAAAAATTCATATTATAAATTCACACCAAACTTAAATTATATTTTTGTTTTTATACATACAAACTTATATTAAAAATATTAATTTTCCAAATATTTACAATTTTAAAAGTTTACAATATTTATTTAATATTAATTTATTAATTTTTTAAAAACATGGTAAAAATAAAATTAAAAATCTTTTTGGCTTTTATCCCACTTTAATCAATCAAATATTATCAAAAATATGCGCCCCTCTTTTCGGTAAAGTAATTTCGGTTCCATGACCTAATTTAACTCATGACGAATTTTTGAAATATTTTGGGTTGATTGATTAAAGATATTTATACATTAAGAATAAACGTTAAATTTCGCAGTGATGTAATAAATTTTTGTATGATACCAATAATTTCGGTCGCAAGACCTAATTTCATCGAATACCAATTTAATACTTTATAGCGAACAAATTAGTGTTTATTATCAAAAGGTTAAAAAAATAAAAATAAAAATAAAAACTGTACAAACTTACCTGTGACCCAAGGTTTTAATACTTTGTTATTAATTATGCCAAGTGTCCTTGTACATAATTTCACCCCTGTTTTAATAATTCCATAGACTATTAATCCATTCCCGTGTCCGGTTAAATAAACGATTATTCGTACATATAAATACCCCGCCCATCGTGTCCGATCGAGTGTATATGGTTATTTATAGGGACGTCCAATTGTAAATCTTTATATTAAAATTAACAAACTATCATTTAGTTAAACAAATATAACGCCCATTAATAGCCCATAGTCTAATTTCCACAAGTGTCGTTCTTTTGTCCAAACCCCAATTATGGTACAAAGCCCAATTACCCAATTTTAGTAATTAGCCCAACATCATGATTACTTCGGTATTAAATAAGCATAATAATAACTTAGCTACGAGACATTAAATTAAAAAGGTTGAACATAACTTACAATGATTAAAAATAGCGTAGCGTTACACGTACAGAATTTCGACTTACACCCTTACAATATTCGCTAACATACCCTTATTATTGGAAATTAAAATTAAAATTAAAATATAAATTATATATATATATTTACGTATATAGAGAGAGATGATATATGGTTATATAAAACGATCAAAATGCGTTAGCTTTTATAGGCATTTTAGTCCAGGGTATCTCCGCGAGTCGCGGTCCCTTTGCACTACAAACTCCGCAAGTCGCGGAGTTCGTAAACCCAGCTCACACAAGTTTGGATCCTAGTCTGCCGACGGTTTTAATATATATATATAATTTATATAATTAATTATATATTATATTATATTTATATACATAGTTAACTTGTAATTTTTAGTCCGTTGCGTCGAGCATTGAGAGTTGACTCTGGTCCCGGTTCCGGATTTTCGAAGTCCTTGCGTACAATTTAATATCTTGTACTTTGCGTTTTGAATCTTGTATTCTTGGAATTTTGAGACGTTTCTTATCAATAATTGGAACCACTTTGATTGTATTTTGTACTTTTGAGCTTTTTGGTCGTTTACGTCTTCAATTCGTTGAATCTATCTTTTGTCTCCATCTTTTATTATTTAAACAAATATCACTTGTAAATAGAACAATTGCAACTAAAAGCTTGTCTTTATTGAGGAATAATGCTATGAAATATATGTTCGTTTTTAGCATTATCAATGGCAATAGCCCATAATTTTCTTAGCTCTAGCTTGCTCGAAAACTCGTTTTGAAATCATTTGGACATCACTCCGTCGTAATATTTTATGTATATTATTATTTTTGTATCGTAAAAATAATAATACTAATACTATTAATAATAAGATTAATAATAATAATCTTAATATTAATAATAATAATAATAATAGTAATAATAATAATATATATATATATATATATATATATATATATATATATATATATATATATATATATATATATATATATATATATATAGTCGAGAGATAGATATATGAATGAATCAGAAACAGAAATCGCGAATTTATAGATGTGGCCAGCAAAAGGGTGCCATGCGATCGCATGGCTTCCCAATCCATTTCCCATGCGATCGCATGGGAAGGTATGAAAGCTCACAAATGTTTTTGTCCTACGCTTATCGACATATTTATTAATTATATTTATAATATATAATTTATATAATTAATTATATATTATATTAAATTCACGTGCATAGTTGACTTGTAATTTTTGTTCCGATAAGTCGTACGTTATCACGTGACTTATGTCCCGGTTCCGGTTTTTCGAACGTCCTTTCGTACACTAAGAAAACTTGCATTTTACGTTTCGTGACACGTACCTTTGTTAATATATAGTCTTAAATTATCAATAAAGTATATCACTCAAAGTGTATCTTAAACTTTTGAGTGTTTTGGTCATTTACTTCTATAAATCATCGTCTCATAGTATATACATATACATATATACATTTTTATTTTGAAATAATGTTTTACTGTAGCAACGTTTTTTTACTGTAGCAACGTTTTTTTACTGTAGCAAATAGTGATTTTCGAAAACACTGTAGCGTTTCGGGTACTGTAGCAATTCGAAAATACTGTAGCAAATTAGTGTTTTACTGGTTCATTTTAAACGTTTTAGTTAACTTATCAAAATATCAATCGAACCAATAATCGAATGTTACTATCGTTTACTAAATAACTTGAAATCATATATATATATATATATATATATATATATAAGCACATTAAGTTATATATATATTGTTCGTGAATCTTCGAGAACAGTCAAAGAATAATTGATTACATGAATATAGTTCCAAAACTTTCGTGACTCAACATTACAGACTTTGCTTATCGTGTCGAAAACATTAAATCATTTAAAGATAAAGTTTAAATTTGGTCAAAAATTTCCGGGTTGTCACAGTAGTGTAGTTTAAATTAGGGTTTAGGGTTTTAGTATGTATATGTACATAATGTCGTGTATATATATATATATATATATATATATATATATATATATATATATATATAAATTTATTTTTTACATGTATATATATGTATATGTCGATTTGTATATATATATATATATATATATATATATATATATATATATATATATATATATATATATATATATATATAGGTTTATTTTGTTTCCTTAATTAACACTAACAAATCTCCTAATTGTATCTAGGGTTTTAAAGATCAAAGTTTCCTTCCCTTTTTTTTTTCTTCTAGTCGACACACATATACATACATATATATTTACTTTTTTCTTTCTTACATGTATAGATATAGGTTTGTTCTTATGTTTATATGTTTATGAATATAGATTAAAACAAAGATCAAAGAATTATGGAAATAGTTTAGGGTTTTAATTTATACCTTTGAAGATCCAAGAAGATTAACAAAAAAAGATGAAAACTTTGATGTTTGAAGATCAAAGTCTTGAAAATCTTGAAGAAACCCTTGAAGATCCTTGAAGAACACGAAGAACGC
Organism: Rutidosis leptorrhynchoides; assembly: GCF_046630445.1. Taxonomy (NCBI): domain Eukaryota; kingdom Viridiplantae; phylum Streptophyta; class Magnoliopsida; order Asterales; family Asteraceae; genus Rutidosis; species Rutidosis leptorrhynchoides. Next base: position 383,024,683 of record NC_092335.1, read on the forward strand.
GAAGAATAACTCGAAGATCACTTGAAAATCCCTTGAAGGTGGTGGTGGATTTCGATGGTGATGATGGTTGGGGTTTTCGGTTTTGGCCCAAAATAAGAGAGGGAGGGAGAGAGATTTGGGAGAGATGTAATTATGATTTGGTACATGGAATGAGTTAGGTTAGGTCTCTATTTATAGAGAGGATAGGAGGATTCTAGAATTAAGGTTTAATAAGGAATTACTTAGGAAACAAGTTGGCTTGGAAAAGGGGTTAGGGTTGGTGATTTTGGCCGACAATTAGGAGGGTAAGAGGGTAATTTTGCCCTCTAAAAATCGGCTAAGGTTTATTAGGGTTAGGGTTTGTGATTTTTCACTTTAGTCCTTGTACTTTAATTTGCTTAAATGAATCCTTAATTATCCTAGTTTAATTATTTTAATTACACAAATTTTAAAGGTATTTATTTAGTCACAAAAGTTAATAAGCTTATTATTTTTATCTTGTATTTACTTGTCGTTTACAAAGTTAATTATTATTATTCTTAACAAGCGTTAAATAAAGTCTTAATTGTTAAGTTTGATTATTTAGTTGGGCATTTAATAAGGAAAAGTATAAAATGGAAAAATGAGAAATATAGAATGGAAAAATGAGAAATATAGAATGAAAAAATGAGGGTCGTTATACTATCAACTATAGACTACTAACATTGGACAATTAAAATGAATTAAAATATTGATTATAACATATGAAACTAAACATTTCCTCAAGTTTGCCACTTGATTTCATCTTAAACCTCATTTGTATCTTGACGATTACAATCAGCGTTCAAACCTTTCATGATTCTTGAAGATACCTCAATCGAAAGGATGAACCAACCGCACTTCATCTATGGAAGGAAAGATTGATGCATACAGTTATGCACCTGAAAAACTCTCGGAAACTGAGTAAACGTTAACAAGTATCTGTGATAGCTCCTTTGGCGTTGTTATTACCAAAAATAATTTTACATTCCCTTTCCAAATTAGTCAAATTTGTCATAGCTCCATCAAATCAACTTTGACTTTTCGTTCGAAATAACCTTATTATAACTTTGATATATACGCTGCTCTTTTATTGTACCGGTGAACCTTTTATATTCCACCATATTACCATCAGCGTTTAATCATCTAAAAATACAATTCTCTTGAAACCACCTCGGATTGATAATCGATGATTCAGATATGGTAGCATTAAATGCAGAGGAAACAGCAAAATCGTAGATGGTCTAAACGGCCAAAAGTTTGATAATAAAGAATGGAATGTTGGGAACGCTCGATAGAAAATTTGGTACTGAAAAATAGATTGAGCTAACCATGAAGGAGACCAAGGACAAATACAAGGACCAAACCCTATATTCAAAGAATCCAGGTAATTCTGGATCCGATGAAATCTTTAGAGAATATCCTGCTCCGAAGTCATGTTAAAATCTTGCGGAAAATTTTTCCTTATCAACTTTCGAACTTAGAAATTCCAAAATATCATCATAAATATCTGAAGATATTTTGAAGATATTTTCATAAATATTCTCGTCCGAAATTATATACCTCTTCGTGCTATCTGTAATACATTATGTTAGAAATTTCGGTAAAATCAAAGTATAAACTAAGAATGAATTCTGAAGTAGTGTTGGGAACTGAAGCATGAGTTAGTATAATATAATGACACTTGATCAACGTGATTATATTACAGTAAGTCATGCTGAGTTTCTAAATGGAACGTGATGATTCACAGATCATAACGTCATCATGTGCTATGTTACACGACTCTTATATTCTACTTAACCTCTAAACTTATCAAGAAAATATTTTTTTCCTTGATGATTCGGTCTTGTCCGAGGTACACTGGTAATTTGACAAATCAAGATCGTGCCATTACAATTTTCTTCTTAGAACATTAGCCATATTCATTCGAAATTCCATATCTACAAATTCTGAACCATTATTCGCTTGACTTAAAGTCGGGAAGAGAAAACGAAGGGAGTGGATTTATAGTAAAATATCCGACAGAGCAATCAAAACAGATCACCGTATTTAATTATAGAGATCTTAATTTACTTATTAGACGAAGAATCAAATCTTTCGAATTTCGAATATTTTCTTTAAATCCCTTGAATTCCAGAATTCAACCATGACTAGTCAAAAGTTATGATGAAACATGTCTTTCTCATTTCACTATTTAGTGATAGCTTCACTCGTACTCTTCGAGTAATTGAATTATCTTATCCATATTACTCAACCGTAATAAAACTCTAGTTATCAGCTCAAATTCGTCATGGAAACATTTTTAATGTTAGCTATGACGACCACGATCAAATTTCGGGACGAAATTTGAAATGTCACGTTCATATTGATTATAAACGTTCCATATTAATTGATTTCGTTGCGAGGTTTTGACCTCTATATGAGACGTTTTTCAAAGACTACATTCATTTTTAAAACAACCATAACCTTTATTTTATCAATAAAGGTTTTAAAAACATTACGTAGATTATCAAATAATGATAATCTAAAATATACTGTTTACACACGACCATTACATAATGGTTTACAATAGAAATATATTACATCGACATATGTTTTTTGAATGCAATTTTTACACAATATCATACAAACATGGACTCCAAATCTTGTCCTTATTTTAGTATGCAACAGCGGAAGCTCTTAATATTCACCTGAGAATAAACATGCTTTAAACGTCAACAAAAATGTTGGTGAGTTATAGGTTTAACCTATATATATCAAATCGTAACAATAGACCACAAGATTTCATATTTCAATACACATCCCATACATAGAGATAAAAATCATTCATATGGTGAACACCTGGTAACCGACATTAACAAGATGCATATATAAGAATATCCCCATCATTCCGGGACACCCTTCGGATATGATATAAATTTCGAAGTACTAAAGCATCCGGTACTTTGGATGGGGTTTGTTAGGCCCAATAGATCTATCTTTAGGATTCGCGTCAATTAGGGTGTCTGTTCCCTAATTCTTAGATTACCAGACTTAATAAAAAGGGGCATATTTGATTTCGATTATTCAACCATAGAATGTAGTTTCACGTACTTGTGTCTATTTTGTAAATCATTTATAAAACCTGCATGTATTCTCATCCCAAAAATATTAGATTTTAAAAGTGGGACTATAACTCACTTTCACAGATATTTCCTTCCTCGGAAATAAGACTTGGCCACGGATCGATTCACGAACCTATACAAATATGTACATATATATCAAAGTATGATCAAAATATAATTAGAACCATTTTTATTATGTTTTAAAGATTTGAGTGTATTAAGTCAGCTGTCCTAGTTAGTAACCTACAACTAGTTGTCCATAATTAGATGTACAGAAATAAATCGATATATATTATCTTGAATCAATCCACGACCCAGTGTATACACGTCTCAGGCTAGATCACAACTCAAACTATATATATTTTTGGAATCAACCTCAACCCTGTATAGCTAACTCCAACATTACTGCATATAGAGTGTCTATGGTTGTTCCAAATAATATATATAGATGGGTCGATATGATATGTCAAAACATTTGCATACGTGTCTATGGTATCCCAAGATTACATAATATATTAGAATACATGTATAATATAATATAAGTTAGCTAGGATATGATTAATATAGATTTGTTACCAATTTTCACGTAGCTACAACAAGCAAAAATAACCAATCTTGTTTTACCCATAACTTCTTCGTTTTAAATCCGTTTTGAGTGAATCCAATTGATATGGTTTCATATTGAACTTAAGTTTATGAATCTATACAGAAAAAATATAAGTTTATAGTCGGAATTACAGGTTACAAGTCATTTTTGTAAAGGTAGTCATTTCAGTCGAAAGAACGACGTCTAGATGACCATTTTGGAAAACATGCTTCCACTTTGAGTTTAACCATGATTTTTGGATATAGTTTCATGTTCATAAGAAAAATCATTTTCCCAGAAGAACAACTTTTAAATCAAAATTTATCATAGTTTTTAATTAACTAACCCAAAACAGCCCGCAGTGTTACTACAACGGCGTATATCCGGTTTTACGGTGTTTTTTGTGTTTTTCGGTTTTAAATCATTAAGTTAGCATATCATATAGATATAGAACATGTGTTTAGTTGATTTTAAAAGTCAAGTTAGAATTATTAACTTTTGTTTGTGAACAAGTTTAGAATTAACTAAACTATGTTCTAGTGATTTCAAGTTTAAACCTTCGAATAAGATAGCTTTATATGTATGAATCGAATGATGTTATGAACATCATTACTACCTCAAGTTTTTTGAATAAAACTATTGAAAATAAGAAAAATGGATCTAGCTTCAAAGGATCCTTGGATGGCTTGAAAGTTCTTGAAGCAGAATCATGACACGAAAATAAATTCAAGTAAGATCATCACTCGAAATAAGATTGTTATAGTTATAGAAATTAAACCAAAGTTTGAATATGAGTATTACCTTGTATTATAAAGATATATTACTGTAAATAAGAAAGATTTCTTGAGGTTGGATGATCACTTTAAAAGATTGGAAGTAAGCTAGCAAACTTGGAAGTATTCTTGATTTTATGAAAATAGAACTTATAGAATTTATGAAGAACACTTAGAACTTGAAGATAGAACTTGAGAGAGATCACTTAGATGAAGAAAATTGAAGAATGAAAGTGTTTGTAGGTGTTTTTGGTCGTTGGTATATGGATTAGATATAAAGGATGTGTAATTTTGTTTTCATGTAAATAAGTCATGAATGATTACTCATATTTTTGTAATTTTATGAGATATTTCATGCTAGTTGCCAAATGATGGTTCCCATATGTATTAGGTGACTCACATGGGCTGCTAAGAGCTGATCATTAGAGTGTATATACCAATAGTACATACGTCTAAAAGCTGTGTATTGTACGAGTACGAATACGGGTACATACGAGTAGAATTGTTGATGAAACTGAACGAGGATGTAATTGTAAGCATTTTTGTTAAGTAGAAGTATTTTGATAAGTGTCTTGAAGTCATTCAAAAGTGTATGAATACATATTAAAACACTACATGTATATACATTTTAACTGAGTTGTTAAGTCATCGTTAGTCGTTACATGTAAATGTTGATTTGAAACCTTTAAGTTAACGATCATGTTAAATATTATTAACCCAATGTTTATTATATCTAAATAGATGTTAAATTGTTACATTATCATGATATTATGATATATAATATATCTTAGTATGATATATATACAGTTAAATGTCGTTACAACGATAATCGTTACATATATGTCTCGTTTCGAAATCATTAAGTTAGTAGTCTTATTTTTACATATGTAGTTCATTGTTAATACACTTAATGATATATTTAAATATCATTTTATCATGTTAAATATAGTGTATCAATATCTTAATATGATACATATGTATTTAGTAGACGTTATAATAACGATAATCGTTATATATATATATATATATATATATATATATATATATATATATATATATATATATATATATATATATATATATATATATATATATATATATATATCATTTCGAGTTTCTTAACTTAGTAATCTCATTTCTTATGTATCTCACACATTGTTAATATATTTAGTGAGATACTTACTCATCATAATCTTATGTCAACCATATATATATGTTTATATATACCACAACATGTAGTTTTTAAAATTTTGTAACGTTCGTGAATTGCCGGTCAACATGGGTGATCAATTGTCTATATGAAACTTATTTCATTTAATCAAGTCTTAACAAGTTTGATTGCTTAACACGTTAGAAATATTTAGTCATGTAAATATCAATCTCAATTAATATATATAAACATGGAAAAGTTCGGGTCACTACAAAATTTCTTTAACGGGTAGGTATTGTGACGACCCGGAAATTTCCGACTAAAATTAAACATAATCTTTACATAAGTTCGACACGATAAGCGAAGTCTGTAATGTTAAAGTCTCAGAACCTTTGAACTGTGTTCATGTATATATTTGACCTTTGACCATGCCCGACGATTCATGAACAATTATTTGTAAATAAATATGTATATATCCTATATAAACAAATATAAGTGTGTATATAATATTTTAAATTAATAAAGTACAATTAATCAATTTGAAATTAAAAATGTATAACAATAAATAGAATAATTAAGTGACTAATATATGAATATATATAAACATATATATGATATTATGAATCTATATATATAAATATATATGAATTCTGTATATAATTATTATATGTATATTGTATTAGATATAAATATTCAATATTCAATATATATTATTATATATATATATATATATATATATATATATATATATATATATATATATATATATACAATTAATAAATATTACATGATTAATAATAGGTGATATTAATGTATTAGATTAAATTGCAAATTAAGACATAGTTGTTATTGTAATATTATTATTACTTTCAGTATTACTATTAATATTAGTATTATTATAAAAACTATCATTACTAATATTATCATTATTATTATGTTAGTTATTAATATGATTATTATTATTATTATTAATATTTTGATATTAGTATTATTAATATCTTTATTATTAATTCTATTATTATTACTAATTATAATATAATTATTTAACAGAATTATAATTATTAAAAATTAAATATCAAAATTTAGTTAATATATATAATCAGATAAAAACGAATTCTGTTACAAATCAATATCAAATTTATATTTCTTTCGTCCTTTTTATCTGCTCGATTGAAAATAAACGACCATCTTTTTGATACCAAACAAAAATTGATCACATCATTCACTGCATCAAATATTCGATTCTCCTTTTTATATACAGCCGTCTCTATCTGTAATTGAGGAAATTAAAAACAGAAATTTTACATGTACAGCTCGAACACCCTGTTATTGTTATCATCTATTCAAAAACACGAATTTAAATGAAACTTAAAAATGTAACAATGCAGTTCTATTAGGAATCATCCATATAAACTATCTGTAAGTTTTCAATCTCCAATTCTTTATATTGAATCTGAATTTACGAGTCAAAGTTTTATCTAAAAAAAGTCAAAGATTGTGTTCATCCTAAAATTCAAAGTCTGATTGATGTTTCTGGTACGATTAAGGATCCAGGAAGTTTATAAATATGTTTTACTATCAAATTCATGTTATAAGTTTTGTACAAAACTGTCTTAAATTCGAAATTTGATTTTAAGTTCATGTTCTTGAGCTTTGAAAAAGCAAATACTTAAAATCGAATCGTATTTTAAATTCTGTTAATGAAGTCTTGTTAGGAATGTTTTACTCAAACTTTATGCAAAATTTCAGGTTTCAATTCGTCAAATCAAGTTCGAATTTGAATAGTCAAACTTAGAATTCAAAAGTCAACGGATTTTTAATTTCTAAAATTCGAAATCGTTTGAATGTTTTAAGTTTAATTGAGGATATATAAAGTTTTTAAGAATGATTTAAAGCCTAATTCGTGTTGTGAAAATTGTCCAAAATGATCTTGAAATGGAAATCATTTTTTTTCCTTCTCTTAAACAGCGACGAGCAGGCAGGGACTGTTTTATATATATATATTTTTTTTGTATTTTCATTTTCAAGGAATTCAACACCCATAGTAGTTGTTTACAATTCGATTAACAGTCAAAAACAAAACTTAATACTCACTTGATGTTTCCCTGGACGATTTGAATTGGTGATGAAAAAGATGAATATGGTTTTAGTATAACAGAAATTAAAACGGGTATTACTCAGTAAAAGCAGAAACGGAGGAGAGGTAAAGAGCGTTAGCGGGTGAGCGGGAGGTCGCGGGTTCGAGCCTCGCTTGAGGCATTCTTTTTATAAAAAGCTTATTTGAAGGTAGATTCCTTTTTATTATGCTATATTTATTATTATTATTATTATGGTTATTATTATTATTTGTTATAATTAAATTATTATCAATTATATTATTATTTATTTGATTGTATTTATTACTAGTAGTAATATAATTATTAGTATTATTATTAATTAACACTTATTATTATTAGTGTGATTATTACTACCAAATATTATTATTATTGTTACTAGTATTGTTAATATTAGTTATTATTACTACTACTAGTATTATTAAGGATTATCATTATTTTTATTATCATCATTGATATTATTAACATTATTAATATTATCATTATTATCAACATTTTTAGAAGTATCGTATTATTATTTTTCACTAATATTAGTATTAATATCATTTTTGTAATTATTAGTTTTAATATTATTATTATTATTAACATAAGTATCAATTTTAACAAATTCGTTATTGTTATTAGTATTATTGATATTAAAAAAGTTATTATTATTAGTAAGTTATTATTATCAAAACTATCATTTTGTTACAAATAACTATATTCTTACCTAAAATATACTTATTACATATATTATAATTATAGTAATAGTTTATATACCTACATATCAAACATAATAACAATATTTATATAAATACTTATATATAACAAACTAATTATATTTTTTATATATAATACTAATCATATATATATATATATATATATATATATATATATATATATTAATATAATTAAATATATAGATATTAAACATTTTGAATATATATACAAACTAAATAAGTATAATATATAATTTAAGATAATATATAAACTTGTTCGATTACAATTATATATTTTAACTTATATACAATGATATAGGTTCGTGAATCTGAGGCCAACCCTACATTGTTCAATGTCGTCATATGTATTTTTACTACAAAATACAGTATAGTGAGTTTCATTACTCCCTTTTTAAATGCTTTTACAATATATATTTTTAGGACTGAGAATATGATGTTTCGCGAGGTGTATATAAAATAGCTTATATTTTTACAGGAAATACTATTAAATACGATACAATTTTACACAAGATATTTATTTATTTAGAGAACGGATATACTTAAACCTTGCTACAACACTTATAGGCAGTGTACCTAATCGTACAGTAGTGTAGTTTTTAGTAAGTCCGGTTCGTTCCACAGGGAATCATTTTAAACAAAGCTTAACGCTATATTAGTTTACTTTTATAAAAATAAAAATATATATATAAGTAATATTATTATTATAAAGGGGGGTTTTTACCGTTTAATGACCGGTTTGTCGATTTTAAAACTTTAGTCGCAGTTAAAACCAAATGTAAAATATTAAAAATAAATACAAGATTTAAATTAAAGCGTAAAGTAAATAACGATAATGAAATTGCAAATAATAAAAATGCGATAAAATAAACTTGCGATAATTAAAAAGTACGATAATTAAAAGTGCAATTAACTACAATAATAATAAAAATGTGATAATTAGAAGTGCAATTAAATATAAAATAAAGGAAATTAAATATGAAATAAAAGAATTATGCTTATTTAAACTTCCGTAATCATGATTTTTGACGTGTTGATTTTAGTTTTATACCCATGGGTTAATTGTCCTTTGTCTTGGATTATTTAATATGTCCATCTGGTTTTTGTCCATAACAGTCCATCAGTCATAAATATAAAGTGCGAGTGTCCTCGTCAAATTATTCTTATACCCGAAGTTAAATATTCTAACTAATTGGGGACTTAAACTTTAACAAGATTTTAATACTTTGTTTAATAATTACACCAGGATGTCGACTGAGTGTAACCCAAGGTTTTAATATTTTGTTATCAATTATACCAAGTGTCCTTGTACATAATTTCACCCCTGTTTTAATTATTCTAGTGGCTATTAATCCATTCCCGTGTCCGGTTAAATGAACGATTATTCGTACATATAAATACCCCGCCCATCGTGTCCGATCGAGTGTATATGGTAATTTATAGGGACGCTCAATTGTAAATCTTTATATTAACATTAACAAACTATCATTTAGTTAAACAAATATAAATCCCATTAATAGCCCATAGTCTAATTTCCACAAGTGTTGTTCTTTTGTCCAAACCCCAATTATGGTACAAAGCCCAATTACCTAATTTTAGTAATTAGCCCAACATCATGATTACTTCGTTTTAAATAAGCATAATAATAACTTAGCTACGAGACATTAAATTAAAAAGGTTGAACATAACTTACAATGATTAAAAATAGCGTAGTGTTACACGGACAAAATTTCGACTTACACCCTTACAACATTCGCTAACATACCCTTATTATTAGAATTATAATTAAAATTAAAATTAAAATATAAATTATAAATATAAATATATCGTATGAATGGAGAAAAGAGAAAGATAGATAATTTTGTGGTGCACCAAAGCTCGATTTTTATAGGCATGTGGGCTGGAACTGGGGCTCATGCGATCGCATGGATTTATGCCTTCCAGGCCATGCGATCGCATGGCCAGCTGGGGAGGCTCATATTTGGTTGTTTTCTTCTGCCGACGGTTTTATAAATAATATAATATATTAAATAATTATAAGAATTATTTAAATATTATATTATATTTATGTGCATAGTTGACTTGTAATTTTTAGTCCGTTGCGCCGAGCGTTGAGAGTTGACTCTGGTCCCGGTTCCGGATTTTCGAACGTCCTTGCGTACAATTTAATATCTTGTACTTTGCGTTTTGAATCTTGTACTCTTGTAAATTCGAGATGTTTCTTATCAATAATTGGAACCTCTTGGATTGTATTTTGTACTTTTGAGCTTTTTGGTCGTTTGCGTCTTCAATTCATCGAATCTGTCTTTTGTCTTCACATTTTATTATTTAAACGAATATCACTTGTAAATAGAACAATTGCAACTAAAAGCTTGTCTTTCTTGAGGAATAATGCTATGAAATATATGTTTGTTTTTAGCATTATTAAATATTCCCACACTTGAGCGTTGCTTGTCCTCAAGCAATATCGTCTTGAAATACTAGAATCACTTCTTTATTCTTCACACTTTGTACATCAGTGATTTTTATACGGCGGTATAAACAATGGTAGTAACGATGTGGTTTACAGTCCCATATGACTATATAAAAATTTAGATCCATTAAGGAAATTGGATCTTTATAAAAACATTTGATCTTTTGAAAATTAAATCTAGTTTTTACCCTAGATAAGTTTTCCGGATTAACCCTTCACCGGTGTTTGCAAAATATTTTTGTGGGTTTGGTGGGTTTCAGATTTGAAAATTTTAGCTCAAAACTTGCGGTTTTGTGTCACCCACTTGCTAACCTTGTATTTGGAAAGCAACACGTCCAGTTTACTTGTCCCGTATATTACCTTTCGATAAACTACCGTCCGGTTGTAAAAGAAAGCGTTGAACAAGCAACTGTTAAGGCAATGTCCCCTGACATGCTTTTAATTATGGTCTATAACGTGTTGGACGCAATTACTATCCTTGGTAGGAGCAATAGTAAAGCTCACCCTTATGATTTTTCGGTCTGGCACAAGGTCCTGTCTTTGACCATGCTATGCAACCACCGTTCTTACGGTTGACACCCGATTTTGTTCAGGTGACCTAATGAATTCCAGGTGAATTCCTAGGATTTTACGTTCAATGGTAATGAACGTATTGAAAATAGGGTTTTCAGAAAACAAATCGGTTTGTAATTTTGATCAAAATATTTTCTCGTTCAAGCTCGAGTTTAGATATCATTGAATTCCATGAGTTTGAATTCTCAATCTTTAAGGTCAATCTCTAGGATTGAGTAATATCAGGCTTAAAAGCTGATTTTTAATCTTTAAGGAGATTATCCTTTCTGGGGATCTGATTCATTAGTCTTATCCAGCTAATTTGCACGGTGCCCCCCCATTTTACGAGATAAATCCTTCTCATGGTTAGGATAAATCTGACCACTTGGCGACCCTGTTTAATGCTGAGGTCCGTGGATTTCCTGCTGATTTTAGTGATGACTTTTCTAGATTTTTCGTCAACCTACAGCTGGTCTGGACGACAACTTCTTGACCTAAATCAAGAAGCGCGTGTCTTTTTCAGAAGACTTTACTTCCTTTTAATGATGGAATTGATTCATCGTGTAGATCCATCTTTTCTTTTCTTTCATCGGGTAAAACAGTTTAGTTTAGTTCAAAGCAAAAGTATTTTCAGTTATTTGTCACAGATATATGTGACATATGTTTAAGATAACTTGGTAAATTTTCCCACACTTGGCTTTTATTTTCCTTTTTATCGTCCTCTATTCCATTTTGAATGAATTTTAACATTTTGGTTTGTTTCTCAATTTATGTCCTTTTCGAGGTTACAATAATTTCGGTGTTAACACCTAGTTTTATCGTTCATAAATATGTATAAACATGATTTTGAGTTCATTTAATTGAAAATTTTGAAAAATTTTACTAGAATTGGGTAGTCAGTATATAAGACTAGGGCTGTTCTTTATTAGAGAGCACTAGATTCTAATACAACTACTACGTTACTAGTATTTTTAATGGTAACCAAGTGTATAAAGATAAAAATTTTAAAAATCCGAAAGAATTTAACCCCTTCCCACACTTAAGATCTTGCAATGCCCTCATTTGCAAGAAATCAGTACAATTTAAATTATTGAGGGTGATTAGCGTAGAAATGATTAAATTTTACCAAAGTTTCCAAACATATTGGCGTTTGTTTGCTGAATGATAAATGGTGCATATCATTTGTTCATTTCGTCTGTTGTTACATCACATTTATTTGTCATCTTGTCGTCAAAATTAGTAGCTTTTGCTGAACTTAATGCCAGTCTTTGAAAATGCGCTGTTTTATCCTGTTTTGTACAATCGACAATATACATACATACAAATATAATCATGCATGGCAATTTGAAATGGGACTTAATATCCCACTTTCAAATTCTAAATATGAAATATTAGTACACAATAATAATAAAATAATAAAAATTACACAAATATATCCAATAACATAAGTTTAAACATGAAAAAGTCAAAAGATAAAAACATAAAAATCATAAAAATAACCAAATGGAACTAAATCAGTCTGGATAGGGGTTCCAGTTCATCTCATCGGGTGGGTTCCATTGTTGGTTATAGGTGTTCTGATAGGCTTGGTCATAGCCATACCGGTTAAAGGGTGGTCGGATATCGGGGCTATGTGGCGAAAAATGAGCAGGTCGAGTAGGTACATAGTTATTTGGTACCTGATATGATAGCTGGCTCATGATTTGGTGCTGATGAACTAACCAGCTATCATGTTGGCGTCGCCTATAATCCTCGTATACTCGCTCGGAGTTCCACTGCTCATACATACTATGTCTGGCCGCGTTCGTCATTGCTTCCTCATCTATACGAACGTGGACGTCAAGAATAGCATCTCGAAATACATCCCTAATGTCTTCCTCCTCCTCCATTTCCTCGTCTGAGCCTCTCTCTACCTGAGGATGAGATCCCTCATAGGGTACTGCCTGGTTACGTCTACTTTTCAATACCTTAGCACCCACATAAACTTTCAATCCTAAGGGCTCAACCTGTTCTCTACAAATCTGTAATGGACCCCCTTGGTTCCTATCAACACCTAAATACTCTCCAATGAGAGTAACAAAAATACCTCCTCCTATTATACTCCCGTCCTGCATTCCCTCTACCATTTTAGATAAATAAAAAGCAACACAGTAAGGGATATTGACAAAGCTTCTAGGATCCCGAATACACTTTAGGTAGAATAAATCATATAAGGTAATTTTTTCTTTATTATGACCTCTTTGTGTAATCGAGTTAGCCAAAAATCCATGAATAATACGAAGCTCGGCTCTGTCAATATGTGTATAGGAGTGTCCTCCTGCTCGTGTAAAAACATCAAAATGTGACATACGCCTCCAAATGGCGTCAGCGTCAAAGTTACTATCTACCCGTTCACCATAATGAATCAAGTTTGTACAATCGGGTAATAGCAACTCACCAGGAGTATATATCTGTAAGGCCATGGCCATGTCCAGCATGGACATTCTGTACATCCTACCGCCAAGGATAAACCTAAGAAATCTTCTATCATCTATTCTAACTATATTAGTATCAAGTGATACAGTAATTATTAACTCAACACACCATTCCTTATATACAGGTCTACGAATGGTGAAAAGACGTTCCCAATCTGTAAAAGAAGAACTGCCATACCTTTGAACTAAAAGCTGTCTAACACGGTCAGCTAGATGGACCGTTTCCAAAGGGGCCCAATCAATTACCCTTGGCACCTCTACATTTTTTGTTACCAATTTGAATTTGTTCCTTTGATATGTCTCGTAATCTCTCCATCTTCTATCAAATCTCAGATTAGGATGTAGAGTGTGCTCAGGAATCGTTGGGAATTCTACTGGCGGCCTCATTGGAAATACTATGAATTCATCAACAAACTGTACCGGATCATAATAAGGTATGTGCTGATCAGGCTGTTGTTGTTCCTGTTGTGGTTCTTGTTCGTGTTGCATTTCTGGTTCTGGTTCTGGTGCTGGTGCTGGTCGTCTAGATGATGATGCTCCTGAACCTCCAGTATCGGCTCTCTGTAAAACACATTAAACACAAAATTTGTGCATCCAAATATGCATTAGTGTTAGCAAGATAACAACTTAAAACAATCACTATAACATGTTCAATCAAAATTAAACTTATACACATTTTCACAATTTTTCACAATTCTACACTTTTCAAATAAGCACATATGAAAATGTATACAAAATTCATAAGCATTTAACTCAAATAACATGTCAAAATAGTCATTACTAATAATTAAACAAGTCTCAAATGGCAAATATATCAAATTAATCAAGTTCATGAATTTTGGACTTAAAAAGTCCACTTTAATCTCCAAAAATCATGTTTAGGATCATTGTTTGGATCATTTAACTATCTAAACATGTTACACTACTTAATTTAGCAATAATTCATGACAAAAATCGGCCATAACCTATTTATATCAAAAAGCCCCAAATTTCTCAAGAACACAAACCCTAGATTTCTAAAAATTTTGAAGTTTTTGGCTTCAAATCATGTTAAATAGCATCAATCTAGGTTATACATGCATAAAATACTAACAATTTAACACTAATTACACTAAAAATTAACAAAATTGCATTAGGTAAAAAATTGGTAATTATCACAAAAACTAGGAATTTATAGAGTTTAGGGGTGTAATTTTTACCAATTTGCTGAAGAATGAGAATCTATGCATGATTAGAGCAAGAAAAATGACGAATTACGGTGAATTTTGGCGAAATTTGGTGAAGATTTGAGAGTTTTTTCGGGTGTATGTGTGTGTTTTGTGGGAAGAACAGACCCGCTGGACTTCTTGTATCTGGCCTGGATTTCAGCTCCATGCGATCGCATGGAGTTGAAGTGTAAAACCCATGCGATCGCATGGGGGTCCGGGTACAGTGTTTTCAGCTTTTTTTTTTTTTTTTTTTTTATAAAACCTTATACTTTATAAAACTTATAATTAATTAAATTTTAAAAATTTTGTTTTCCTTTAGGAGCGAGGGCGTTTCGGATCGTTGTCCTAGTCTGTCCCTCGACAAAATTTTAAAATTTGTCAAATCAAAGCGCGGTTTTTAAAAGTAAAGATTTTTGGGTTTTTTAATGTTTTTGGCATACTTTAATTCAATAAGATTAAAAATAATGATAATAAAAGTTCTCGTCCCTCCCTCGGGTAAAGCAATTTCGGTTCAAAGACCTAGTCTTCAACTTACGACGAATTTTAAAAATCATATTTTTAACTTAATGAGATAAAGTAAATTTTTGTTTTTAAATTCACACAATTTAAATATAAAATTCAAAATTAATATTAAAAATTCACACCAAACTTAAAATTTGAAATGCATAAAATTAAAAATTCCTATTTTAAAAATTAAAAATTCACACCAAACTTAATTTAAAAATTCATATTATAAATTCACACCAAACTTATATTAATTTTTCAAATATTTATAATTTTAAATATATTGTTTTTATAAAGTTTACAATATTAATTTAAGATTTAAATATTAATTTTAAAAACATGGTAAAAATAAAATTAAAAATCTTTTTGGCTTTTTATCCCACTTTAATCAATCAAATATTATCAAAAATATCCGCCCCTCTTTTCGGTAAAGTAATTTCGGTTCCAAGACCTAATTTAACTCATGACGAATTTTTAAAATATTTTGGGTTGATTGATTAAAGATATTTATACCTTAAGAATAAACGTTAAATTTCGCAGTGATGTAATAAATTTTTGAATGATATCAATAATTTCGGTCGCCAAACCTAATTTTATTCAATACCAATTTAATACTTTATAGCGAACAAATTAGCGTTTATTATCAAAAGGTTAAAAATAAAAAAAATATAAAAACTGTACAAACATACCTGTGAAATAGATTTCTTAGTTATATGATCTATCCCATTCATAAGATAGTCGGTTTAATTGGTTTTCCATAGCTACATAGGCGTAACCTCGAGCATTCAGTGTCTTTTCTTCTAAACATATGAACGGTCCGTCTCTGCATAAAGTAACAAATTCGGTGTTTGAATAGGTTTGATTATTTGAACATTTACCTCCATGTGACCATTTTCCGCATTTGTGACATCTTTCTAGGTGTCGTGCTCTTCTTTTTGCTGCGGATTTTGATTTTCCTTTACCAAATTGTAACTTATTATCTTCGCATCTGGATTCTTTTCTAACTCCGTCCATTCTTTCTCTGATTACTGATACTATTTCACTCGAAAGTGTGTCATTATTACGTTTAGTGATCAAAGCGTGTAGCATTAGACCATGGTTTAGTTCACAGGCAGTCTTCATTTTGTAAAAACCTAAAAAAAATAAAAATTCAGAATGGGGGGAGAAGACTAGTTCTTTAGGGTCTGCTAGGGAAAGACCATTCAGGTTCCATTTTCGAGAACTACACGAAAACAGACAATCTAACTCTAACAGAAATACATATTATCTTTTAAAAACTTGATTCTCCCCACACTTAGTTAGCTGTGGTGTCGAAATTGTGATTAACTTCGTTGTCGACTTCCGTCGGACTATCTATATAATGTTTAACTCTGTGTCCATTAACTTTAAATTCAATCCCATTTGAATTTATTAATTCTATCGTTCCGTATGGGAAAATTCTTTTGACTATGAATGGTCCAGACCATCTTGATTTCAATTTTCCAGGAAATAGCTTGAATCGCGAATTGAAAAGAAGAACTCTGTCTCCTTCTTTAAATTCTTTTGAACTTCTGATTCTTTTATCATGCCATTTCTTCGTTCTTTCTTTATAGATTAATGAATTTTCGTATGCTTCATGTCTTAATTCTTCTAATTCGTTTAGTTGACTTAATCGTAGACGTCCGGCTTCATGTAAATCAAGATTACATGTCTTCAAAGCCCAAAATGCTTTGTGTTCAATTTCTACTGGAAGATGACATGCTTTTCCATAAACAAGTCTAAAAGGTGTGGTTCCAATTGGAGTTTTGTAGGCTGTTCTAAAAGCCCAGAGTGCATCCTCCAATTTAATGGACCATTCCTTCGGATTTGATCCTACGGTTTTCTCTAGAATACGTTTTAAAGCTCGGTTGGTATTTTCAACTTGTCCACTTGTTTGTGGATGATATGCGGTGGAGATTTTATGAGTTACTCCATATCTTTTAAGTACTTTCTCAAGTTTATTATTACAGAAATGAGTTCCCCGATCACTTATTAAAGCTTTCGATGTTCCAAACCTTGCAAAAAGACGTTTTAAAAAGTTGACTACAACTCGTGCATCGTTAGTTGGGAGAGCTTGTGCTTCCGCCCATTTAGATACATAATCAATGGCTACGAGTATATATAGATTATTATGAGATTTTGGAAATGGACCCATAAAGTCAATACCCCAAATGTCAAATACTTCACATACTTGGATGACATTTTGTGGCATTTCATCACGTTGACTTATTTTTCCGGCCTTTTGACATGCATCACAGGATTTGCAAAGAAGGTGTGCGTCTTTGTAAATTGTAGGCCAATAGAATCCAGCATCATAAACTTTTCTTGCTGTTAGTTGAGGCCCATAATGCCCTCCTGTTGGTCATGTGTGACAATGGTTTAATATTTTACTAGCTTCATCTCCAAATACACATCGGCGTATTATTCCATCTGGACAACTTTTAAACAAATGTGGATCTTCCCAGAAATAGTGTTTTATATCACTGAAGAATTTCTTTCGTTTTTGGTACGATAATCCTTTTTCAAGGAATCCACAAACTAAGTAGTTTGCATAGTCTGCAAACCATGGAATTTCTTTATAATCTATCTTCAATAGATATTCATCAGGAAAGTTGTCTTGTATGGCCGATTCATTCAGAACTTCTAATTCGGGATTTTCAAGACGAGAAAGATGATCAGCGGCGAGATTTTCTGCTCCTCTTTTATCTCGGATTTCAATATCAAACTCTTGTAAGAGTAAGATCCAACGGATTAATCTTGGTTTAGCATCTTGTTTTGAAAATAGGTATCTAAGAGCAGAATGGTCGGTATAGACCACCGTTTTTGCTAGAACGAGATATGATCGAAATTTGTCAAAAGCAAAGACAATAGCAAGGAGTTCTTTCTCAGTAGTTGTATAGTTCGTTTGTGCTCCTTGTAACGTCTTACTAGCATAATATATAGGTTGAAATCGTTTTTCAATCCTTTGTCCGAAAACGGCTCCCATTGCAAAATCACTTGCATCGCACATTAGTTCAAATGGTAGATTCCAATTTGGTGTTATCATGATCGGCACATTAGTTAGTTTTTCTTTAAGAATATTAAAAGATTTGATACACTCATCTAAAAAGATGAATGGAGCATCCTTTTCTAGGAGTTTATTCATAGGAGTGGCAATTTTAGAAAAATCTTTTATGAAACGTCGGTAAAAACCGACATGCCCTAGAAAACTCCTAACTCCTCTAACATTGGTGGGATGTGGAAGTTTAGCAATTGCATCTACTTTAGCTCTATCCACTTCAATTCCTTCTTTTGAAATTTTATGACCAAGAACGATGCCTTCTTTAACCATGAAATGGCATTTTTCCCAATTAAGTACTAGATTTAATCGTTCGCATCTAATAAACATTCGTTCCAGATTAACTAGACATGATTCAGATGTATCACCGAAGACTGAAAAATCATCCATGAAAACTTCCATGCATTCTTCTATCATGTCGTGAAAAATCGCCATCATACACCTTTGAAAGGTTGCAGGGGCGTTACAAAGTCCAAATGGCATGCGTTTGTAAGCAAAAGTACCATAAGGGCACGTGAATGTGGTTTTCTCTTGGTCTTCGGGTGCTATTGGAATTTGAAAATATCCGGAAAATCCATCTAGAAAACAATAGTAACTATTTCCGGCTAATCTTTCCAACATTTGATCTATAAAAGGTAAGGGAAAGTGATCTTTTCTGGTGGCGTCATTTAATTTTCTATAATCAATACACACACGCCATCCTGTTACAGTCCTAGTAGGAATAAGCTCATTTTTCTCATTTGTAATGACAGTCATGCCACCCTTCTTAGGCACGCATTGAACTGGGCTTACCCATGAACTATCAGAGATTGGATAAATTAGACCTGCGTCTAGCAGTTTAATAATCTCTTTCTTAACTACATCTTGCATATTAGGATTTAGTCTTCGTTGGCGTTGCACATACGTTTTATGACCTTCTTCCATAAGGATTTTATGTGTGCAATACGAAGGACTTATTCCTTTAATATCACGAATCTTCCATGCAATGGCTGGTTTATGAGCTTTCAACACAGAAATGAGTTGTGATTTCTCATTTTCAGTAAGAGAAGACGATATTATTACAGGTAATTCAGATTCACCATGTAAATAAGCGTATTCCAAATGCTTTGGAAGTGGCTTTAACTCTAATTTCGGAGGTTCTTCTATCGATGATTTATATCGATATCTGTCTTCTTCTTTTAGCATTTGAATTTCTTCTGTTGTTGGTTCATATCCATTAGCTATAAGTGTAGCTAACATTTCAGCTTCATCAATTGGTTCATTACCTTCTCCTAAAGAACATTCTCCTGTTCCTTGTAATTCTGGAAATTCTTCTAATAATTCTGCATGTGCATCTATAGTTTGAATATAATAACATGTATCATCTGCAGATTGCGGTTGTTGCATTGCTCTATCAACTGAAAAGGTAACACTCTCATCCTCTATACTTAGGGTCAATTTCTTACCGAACACGTCTATCATTGCTTTAGCCGTGTTTAAGAATGGTCTTCCTAATATGAGAGGAACTTGAGAATCTTCTTCCATGTCTAAAACAACAAAATCTACTGGAAATACTAAAGTACCAACTTTAACTAGCATGTTCTCCATTATCCCTCTAGGATATTTTATTGATCTATCGGCTAGTTGTATGCTTATTCTGGTTGGTTTCAATTCTCCAAGGTCTAGTTTAGCGTATAGTGAATACGGCATTAGATTTATACTAGCACCTAAGTCTGCCAATGCTTCTATTGAACTAAGACTACCCAGAAAATATGGAATTGTGAAACTTCCTGGATCAGATAATTTTTCTGGTATCTTATTCAACAGCACTGCTGAACAATTAGCATTCATAGTAACAGCCGAGAGTTCTTCCATCTTCTTTCTATTTGAGATTAGATCTTTCAAGAATTTAGCATATCTAGGCATTCCTGAAATCACATCAATGAAAGGAAGATTTACATTTATCTGTTTAAACATATCCAAGAATTTGGATTGCTCGGCTTCAAGTTTCTCTTTCTTCATTTTACTCGGGTAAGGAAGTGGTGGTTGGTATGGTTTAACATAAGTTTTAGCCTTAACTGTGTTATCTTCATTAACCTTTTCAACTACCGGTTCTTTTTCCTTATCTTGATCAGGTTGTGGTTCTTGTGGAGTAGGAATAGCTTCATCAGAAGTTACAGGTATTTCAGGTGGTTTAATTGTTGTACCACTTCTTGTGGTAATGGCTTTAGCTGTTTCATTCCGGGGGTTAGCATTTGTATCACTAGGTAGACTTCCCGGTTTTCTTTCACCTATTAACCTTGCTAGGTTACTTACTTCTTGTTCCAGATTTTGAATAGAAGCTTGTTGATTTCTAAATGCTTGAGCATTTTGTTCATTAGTTTGTTTCTGAGATGTGAAAAACTGCGTTTGAGTTTCAACTAGCTTCATCATCATATCTTCTAAATTCGGCTTTTTATCATCGGTTCGTTGTGGTGGTTTGTTTTGAAAATTAGGTCTTTGCTGATTATATGTATTATTGGATACTTGTTGATTGCTAGGACCTTGTTGGTTGTTGTATGGAATATTTCGGTTATAATTTTGGTTTTGATTGTAAATCGGTCTTGGCGGTTGATAATTATTCTGATAATTATTTCCAGACCTTTGGTTTATGTATGAAATATTATCTCTTTGTTCCATTGTTAATTCAATACTGAGACAATCTTTTGTCAAATGTGGTCCTCCACACTGCTCACAACTAATTTGTATTGAGTGAATATCCTTAGTCATCTTTTCCATTTGTCTCTCCACAGCATCTATCTTTGCGGAAATGGAATCTAAGTCATGGCTAGAATCTGCTCTAGCTGCTTTCGATGATCTAACGATATCTTTTTCTTGGTGCCACTCATGTGAGTGGGAAGCAGTGTTATCAATAATTTTGTAAGCATCAGTTTCGGTTTTCTTCATAATAGAACCACCAGCTGCTATATCTATGTCTTTTCTTGTAGTGATGTCGCATCCTTGGTAGAATATTTGTACTATTTGACAGGTGTCTAAACCATGTTGCGGACATCCTCTTAATAACTTTCCATATCTAGTCCACGCCTCATATAGAGTTTCATTTGGTTTCTGTGTAAACGTAACAATTTCTGCTTGAAGTCTTACGGCTTTAGTTGCAGGAAAGAATTGTTTAAGAAATTTTTCAACTAAAACGTCCCATGTATCAATCGCCCCTTCAGGTAATGATTCCAACCAATCTTTGGCTTCTCCCTTTAAAGTCCAGGGAAATAACATGAGATATATCTGTTCATCCTCTACTTCTCGGATTTTAAATAGTGTGCAGATCCTATTAAAGGTACGCAGATGTTCATTTGGATCTTCCTTCGGCGCACCACTAAATTGGCATTGATTAGTCACCATGTGTAGAATTTGTCCTTTGATTTCATAATCTGGCGCATTAATGTCTGGATGAGTAATTGCGTGACCTTGGCCAGTGCGTTTAGCTCTCATTCGGTCTTCCATACTTAAAGGTTCCAGATTCTCCATAATTGAATTTGTTGAATCGGAATCACTAGAGGATTCTGATTTAATGGTTCGTTCCTCAACAATCTCTGTTTGAATGATTGGTGGTTCCGGAGGAAAGTTTAGTGGTTCAGGATCTACGAATCGTTCCTGAATATTCTCCGGATTCTCAATTGTGAGGTCGGGTTCAAAAAATGGATTATTGGAAATTTGAACTGAAGTACTTGGTCGACTGGATGACGTTTCTAAAGAAAAATCAACGGTGGTAATATTTGCTGAATGTCTTGATCTAGTTACAGGTGTTGAACGTACAAAAGGTGGTGAACGTCTTGCTCGGTGCATTCACTGAATATCCTATTAGTTTTTAAAAGGAAAGAAAAATTATAATAAGTTATCCAATCAATAGACTTTTCTGATTTTGCCCACGTTTCGAATAGCCAAAAGATGCAG
The DNA here is from genome assembly GCF_046630445.1 of Rutidosis leptorrhynchoides. Classification (NCBI taxonomy): domain Eukaryota; kingdom Viridiplantae; phylum Streptophyta; class Magnoliopsida; order Asterales; family Asteraceae; genus Rutidosis; species Rutidosis leptorrhynchoides. The sequence goes on from NC_092335.1 coordinate 383,047,340, forward strand.
CAGAGGGGCAGGATTCGTTTGGTCTCAATATAATTGAGGACTGTTTGGCTCCAATAACCCGGTCCACGTACAAATCCAACTATTACTACGAACCAGAAAATTTTTATGTCTATCAATTTAACCACTTAAAATAAATTTTCGTAATTTTAAGAAATTTAGATAAGAAGTAGAATAAAAATCTATGTCCTAAAACTAGAATAGCGAGAAATAAGAAAGAAAAAGAGCTCGTCGAAAAAGGTCGAAAAAGAAAAATGGTTGAAAAATAAAAGGTGACTGAAAAATAAAAGAAACTTATAAAACTTAAAACACTTGACTAACCTAACCTTATTACTACAACTAACTTAAAATTATAATCGCAAATATAGATTACTAATTGGAATGATAATTGATACATAGTAAAAGGTGTCTAAAAATATTAAAGCTTACAGGAAAAACTAAATCCCAAATGGAAATAACTTAAAAAGAAACTAAAACTTAAAAAGGCGTCGCAAAATTCTAAAGCACTTAAATCTTAGTCTAAAGAAAAAGCACTTAAGGAATTCTACGGCAAAGCCTAAAAATCTAGAAGTAAAAATAATTATGGCAAAAACTATGAATTAAAACTAAATATGAGCGAAAAATACAAATATTACGCTAAAACGATTAAAAAGGGATAAAATATAAAAATATATAAAAAGTTGTAAAAAGTACAATTTTTATAAAAATATTATTTTTATATTATTTATTTTATAAAACTATTAATTTTACAATTTAAATAAACTAATTAAACTAAAAATACAAATTAATAATAAAAACTAAATTAATATATATTATATATAGCCCTAATTAGGGTTTAAATATAATAATTATTATTATTATCCGTAATTAATGCAGGCTGCAGTCTGGCGTGTCAGATGGGCTCATGCGATCGCATGAGTCCTCAGTTGCCCAGCCATGCGATCGCATGGGCTAGGGTTTTGGGCCAAGAGCTGGGCTGCTACAGTGTTCGGGCCGAATTAATTATTTTTTTTTTCTGTTTTTGCTGTAAAATATAAAATATATTTATTAATTAAATAAAACTTATATTTTTACAAACTAAAAAAATAGAAATAAAGAAACTTTATAAAACTTAAATATTTACCAAACTCTAAAAAAAAATATTTATATTTTTGTTTTTCTTTTTATATTTTCGAATATTTAAAACGTATTTTTATAAAAACGAATTTTAATAAAAGTAAACTAAAAATTCTTTTTTTTTATTAGCGTTGCGCTTCCGGCTTTTAAGCTAGATTGGTCCCCGGCAGCGGCGCCAAAAATACTTGATGTTTCGCGAGGTGTATATAAAATAGCTTATATTTTTACAGGAAATACTATTAAATACGATACAATTTTACACAAGATATTTATTTATTTAGAGAACGGATATACTTAAACCTTGCTACAACACTTATAGGCAGTGTACCTAATCGTACAGTAGTGTAGTTTTTAGTAAGTCCGGTTCGTTCCACAGGAAATCTTTTTAAACAAAGCTTAACGCTATATTAGTTTACTTTTATAAAAATACAAATATATATATAAGTAATATTATTATTATAAAGGGGGGTTTTTACCGTTTAATGACCGGTTTGTCGATTTTAAAACTTTAGTCGCAGTTAAAACCAAATGTAAAATATTAAAAATAAATACAAGATTTAAATTAAAGCGTAAAGTAAATAACGATAATGAAATTGCAAATAATAAAAATGCGATAAAATAAACTTGCGATAATTAAAAAGTACGATAATTAAAAGTGCAATTAACTACAATAATAATAAAAATGTGATAATTAGAAGTGCAATTAAATATAAAATAAAGGAAATTAAATATGAAATAAAAGAATTATGCTTATTTAAACTTCCGTAATCATGATGTTTGACGTGTTGATTTTAGTTTTATACCCATGGGTTAATTGTCCTTTGTCCTGGATTATTTAATATGTCCGTCTGGTTTTTGTCCATAACAGTCCATCAGTCATAAATATAAAGTGCGAGTGTCCTCGTCAAATTATTCTTATACCTGAAGTTAAATATTCCAACTAATTGAGGACTTAAACTGTAACAAGATTTTAATACTTTGTTTAATAATTACACCAGGATGTCGACTGAGTGTAACCCAAGGTTTTAATATTTTGTTATCAATTATACCAAGTGTCCTTGTACATAATTTCACCCCTGTTTTAATTATTCTAGTGGCTATTAATCCATTCCCGTGTCCGGTTAAATGAACGATTATTCGTACATATAAATACCCCGCCCATCGTGTCCGATCGAGTGTATATGGTAATTTATAGGGACGCCCAATTGTAAATCTTTATATTAACATTAACAAACTATCATTTAGTTAAACAAATATAAAGCCCATTAATAGCCCATAGTCTAATTTCCACAAGTGTTGTTCTTTTGTCCAAACCCCAATTATGGTACAAAGCCCAATTACCCAATTTTAGTAATTAGCCCAACATCATGATTACTTCGTTTTAAATAAGCATAATAATAACTTAGCTACGAGACATTAAATTAAAAAGGTTGAACATAACTTACAATGATTAAAAATAGCGTAGTGTTACACGGACAGAATTTCGACTTACACCCTTACAACATTCGCTAACATACCCTTATTATTAGAATTATAATTAAAATTAAAATTAAAATATAAATTATAAATATAAATATATCGTATGAATGGAGAAAAGAGAAAGATAGATAATTTTGTGGTGCACCAAAGCTCGATTTTTATAGGCATGTGGGCTGGAACTGGGGCTCATGCGATCGCATGGATTTATGCCTTCCAGGGCATGCGATCGCATGGCCAGCTGGGGAGGCTCATATTTGGTTGTTTTCTTCTGCCGACAGTTTTATAAATAATATAATATATTAAATAATTATAAGAATTATTTAAATATTATATTATATTTATGTGCATAGTTGACTTGTAATTTTTAGTCCGTTGCGTCGAGCGTTGAGAGTTGACTCTGGTCCCGGTTCCGGATTTTCGAACGTCCTTGCGTACAATTTAATATCTTGTACTTTGCGTTTTGAATCTTGTACTCTTATAAATTCGAGACGTTTCTTATCAATAATTGGAACCTCTTGGATTGTATTTTGTACTTTTGAGCTTTTTGGTCATTTGCGTCTTCAATTCGTCGAATCTGTCTTTTGTCTTCACCTTTTATTATTTAAACGAATATCACTTGTAAATAGAACAATTGCAACTAAAAGCTTGTCTTTCTTGAGGAATAATGCTATGAAATATATGTTCGTTTTTAGCATTATCAGAATACATGCGCTTTTATAAATGTTTGACGAAATAGACACAAGTAATTGAAACTACATTCTATGCTTGAATGATCGAAGCCGAATATGCCCCTTTTTGCTTGGTAACCTAATAATTAGTAAACCAGTCTACTAATTGACGCGAATCCTAAAGATAGATCTATTGGGGCCAACAAACCTCATCCGTTGTAGCGGATGCTTTAGTACTCCGATGTTGTTTTATCATGTCCGATGGATGTCCCAGAATGATAGGGTATATTCTTATATGCATCTTGTTAATGTCGGTTACCAGGTGTTCAATCCATATGAATGATTATTTTTGTCTCTATGCATGGGACGTATTTTTATAAGAAATGTAAATGAAAATCTTGTAGTCTATTAAAATGATGAAAATGATTGATTATGATAAACTAATAAACTCACCAACCTTTTGGTTGACACTTTAAAGCATGTTTATTCTCAGGTATGAAAGAAATCTTTCGCTGTGCATTTGCTCATTTTAGAGATATTATTTGGAGTCATTCATGACATATTTCAAATGACGTTGCATTCGAGTCGTTGAGTTCATCAAGATTATAATTAATTCAATTATAGTTGGATATATTATGAAATGGTATGTATGCCGTCAACTTTCAATGTAATTAAAGTTTGTCTTTTTAAAAACGAATGCAATGTTTGTAAAATGTATCATATAGAGGTCAAGTACCTCGCAATGAAATCAACTATTGTGAATCGTTTATAATCGGTATGAACGGGTCCTTTCAACAAAAAGCCAAGTAATTATTATTAATAAATAACAATTATAATTAAGTAGTCATAACGCTCCAATTATGACAAAAGTTAAACGTGTACCAAGTATGTAGCTCGCTTTAAACGACAAGTGACACTAACGGTCATAAAAGCATTCGGGAATCAAGTTAAGTAACTAAGTACTTACTAACACGTTTTAAAATATAAACGAATGTAACCAACATGAATTAAGATCCCAGAATATAATATAGCTCAGTACGCACAAATACGCAGTTTCGCGAAAGTAATAAGCACAAATATAAGTCGAAAAAGTCGGGCCGTTACATCCTCGCTTACCCAAAAAACATATATACTATTTACCAACACAAGTGGCCGTAATATACATTTTTTTTTATCTTTCTCCACACATCTATATCTGTATAAAAAGTGACTCCTTGAATCATAAATATGCATATTAACTCAAGTAATTTACTATTATTATTTTATAATATTTACCCACTTAACCTAAATGGTAAAAATTAATACCTCATAATAAATTCAAAATTACATTATGTCTTTTCTACTCCCAACTTCGTCATAAATATGTATATTAACCCAAGTAATATACTATTATTTATTTTATAACTATTTACCCACTTAACCTAAATGATAAAAGTTAATTTCTTAATAATAAATCTATAATTATATTCATGTCTTTTCTACTTCCAACTTGAGTGCTAGAATAGTAAATGTGAATTACCACTAACATTTATTAATAGTAAAAAGGTTAAAAAAAAATAAAATTACTCATATGTACCCACTTATATTTATAATTGAATTAATGGTATTAAATTTTACCATGAAATTTAATTATGATATAATATCTAATAAGTTGTAGTAACAAATAATCAAAATAGTTATAAAAAAGTAGATTACATATCAATCTGTTTACAACATATTATGTAGTAAGATTTACTAGACTATATTAAAACTAACTTTCAATTATAATAAAATGGTTAAAATAGAATACCTCATTTATATTTATATATATTTAATAATAATAAAAGACGAAAATAAATTACTCACTTATGAAAACCAACAAAAACATTTTAAAGTTAATGTTTATGATGAATTTACTAATAATAAATATATATAGTAATTAATTAATTAATCAAATCCCTTCATATTCTTACATTAATTAACTAAAGACTCTTTATATTTCTATAATAGTGATTCACTAAAAACTAAAAATATTTATAAATGTAGAGAAACACTAATATTAATACGTAAATATAACAATAACGAATAACATAATTTCCCTTTAATTATAGTCCCTTTAGTTAATTTAGTTTTAAAATTTAATTCTTAATGAAATGAATAAGAAATATCCATTAAAAACCCTTCATTTTCTTAATATAAAATTTTGATTGTAACTCAAAGTCATTAAATGAAAATTAATATTGCACATCATCCACTATATATAGTTCATTTCATTTCATATTCTTTGCACGCTCTCCGTTCAAACAATATCAAATTGAACATTTCATTATGACAAAGTACGTGAAAAAATGACCCAAATAAACGAGCTTTGTTTTGTATGATCAAACAAGGGAATGTTTTACTCACCATATGCCGTGTGTAGATGTTGAATTATTACTTGACAAACTACACCCACACATTGAAGAATACAATATGATATTTTTTTTATTATGTATGTTCTTTTTATTTTATTTTGGTCTCCTTACGCTTTTGTGAGAGTCATGAACAAACTAATAACATTCCTTTTGTCGAAGTTTGAATTTAGTGAGTTTTTTTTTTTTTTTTTTTTTTTTTTTTTTTTTTTGCGTTACTGAAAGAAGTTGTTTATCTCTTAGGATTTGTATGAAATGTAAAGAACTATTTGTTTCATATACTCCTTCTTTAACATTTTATATGCATTCTACACATTTCTTTGTTTCAATTCCGTACAAAACAAATTGCTATCACGCCTCTTATAAATCCTCCAACAACCTATGACACTTCAAATCACCATACACAAACCGTGAAAATATTCGTGCAACGCACGAGCATTGCATCTAGTATAAAGGTAAATTTAAGTTTTTAATAACAAGATTTATTAATTATTAATCTATTAATCTATTTATATTTTTATACATTTAAAATTTTGAAATATTTTATTGTTTAATTGTATTATTATCGTTGAAGATTGTTTTAAATATTATCATTCCATAAAACTCACGAAATCGCGGGTCTTTAACCAGTAAACAATACTCCGTACAATTTAAACGAATAGACTAATACAATACATTTGTACACCTCTCAATACTAAAAAATAATCATTGGGTGAATCTTCTTTAAAAAAAATTCACGACAACGGAGTAATAAATCTAGAAAACATATATCGTTAATCCAAGGGCCAAAAATATGACTTGGACCAATACCGCCACTCTACGGTAGGCCCCACCTGTATCCCTCTCACGTAATGCAGGTCCAGTTGTACCGTTGTTATCAGGGTTTGTACCGTACAACATCTGAATGCCTTCAACATCATCTTGTACTAATTCAACTTTCCGTACACCTGATGAGATTGTTGGAAACATTATCGCATCTTCTACTGATGAATGTCCGAGACCCAGCAAATGTCCAATCTCGTGTACAGCCACTGATTCCAAATCCATGGCCGATGATGATCCGGATGATAATATGTCATTGATGATCCATGTTTCGTCACTGTCTAAATGTAATAATCCTCTTGGTGGTGCAAACGCATGAGCTAATGTACCTGATAATGAAAATTAATGATATACAGTAAATAAATACGTTTGATAAACTATCTTTAAATTATAAGAAGCTAAGTAATTTTTTTTTTTTTTTTTTTTTTTTTTTTGAAAGGCATGTTAGTTTTTATCGCACGGTTAGTGGTTAGATCGCATCGCATCGCACTTTCCAGGAGGAAACCGCCACCATCCAAACGGGCAGGTGGGGAAAACCCCCTGGTGAGACTCGAACCCGGGTCTCCTCGAAAACCATGCAAGCATGGTTACCAATGAAGCTAAGTAATTTTACACTCGAAGCTATATTTGTTATTCTACACGAACGGTTGGAGCTTAATTCGGATAAAATTTCTATTAATTTTCAAGTCGAATATAACATAATAATGTGTAAATAAGCTTAGTTCGATTCGAGCTCAACTCAATTAAATTAAAGAACTCGAGCTCGATTCGTAATTAATCAATAATTATAATTATATTAAATATTACTTCATATTTTCGTCTCAGAATTATTATCTCGCTTTAACATTAAAGCGTCTTTCTTCTACAACTATGAATTTTTATTTATTTATTTATATTACATAATATTTGATAAAAGTTATACAAATAAAAATATATTTTGAAACTAAATACATTCTTAAAATTTCTACAAAATTTTATTAGGTATATTACACAAATAAAAATATTTAAAGTCAAAATTTAAAAAGTCAAACGAGACAGTTTTTTGAACATATGAAATAATATATTATATTATATATTATACTCTGACTATCTAATCTAATTATAGGATATAATGTAGTTTTATTAATTAATATGAATAGCGAATTTTGTTAAAACTTGTTGACGATTTTCAAAAAGCTCAAACTTGCACTCATTTGAGCTCAATCCGAATTGCACTTTTAACCCAGATTGAAAAAGACATAAAACAGAATCGAAACGATTGGGACCTTAAAATGTCGAGACGGGGTCGAGACGAACGTTAACTGACATTGACTTTTATATATATAAATATATATACACATATTTTAGAGTCAAAAACTTTCGTTAACCAGTTTGTACCTATAATCGCTATTATCGTTAATATAATAAACAAAAAGTAACATTAACTACGTCAATTTTGATCGATTTGACGATTTTTGCCCGGCGTTACCCGACCTTTCTCACGTTTGACTCGACTTTTGAACGTTTACCGACTTATTAGACGACATGATGAGGTCAAGACGGACTAATCACCAAAAGGTCGTAACGATCGTCGCAAACATGTTAAACTTGATCACCTCGAATCCAGTTGTTAACAAGTCAAATGGCTCATTCAAACAAGTTAAATAAATAGTTTATAAATAAAATAAATAAATATTCTATATTTACTGCTAAAAAGGTAGTACTAGTAAAGTCGTATTATGTTTATTTTCATCCTTACCTAAAACGCCGTCAAAATCTTCACCGTCGCCATGATTGCCGTTATAAAATCCGATCTTCAGATCCGCCGAGTTATAATTACTACTTTCCGTAAACGTCAACGGCGTCCACTCCGACCACCGCATAAACGCGCTACCAAAAACGCGTTTAACCTCATCCGATAGTTGATTTCTCGGATCAAACGCGTACGTCAAATCACGCCGCCGATCCGGCCACCGCGGCCTTCCCGGAAAAAACGAGTAATGCGCAACCGTATTTCCATTAATCGAAGACGATTTACCTGAATTCATACTACTAGATCCATTAACAATATCCGCAACTCCACATCTAGGTTTTAGTATCTGATTCACCGTTGACTCGTCGAGTTCGCCGGTAACGTTTAAATTGAAGTTTTGCTGGTACTCTTTTACTGCTGATTCGAGGCTTTGATCGAAATCGTCGGTGAATTTGTTGGTGATGTTGTTGACGTATCCGAAATGATGGAAGTAGTTTTTTAGTTTTGATAGTCCGGGTACGGTTTGACCCGAATGGCAACCGGATAAGTTGTTGAATGTGTTCCACGCGGTAGAAGTTTTGTTAGGTAGGTAATTTTTCGGTATGGATGATATATTCGGGAAAAAATGTGGGAAGGCGTACGTGGAAGAAATTGAAAATATCAAAATAATAAGGATGATTTTTTGTAAATGATTCATTCTTGGGTGTTTAAACGACCCTAATTTGTCAGTGTTATAAAGACCTTAATTTTTAAAGGCTCGCACTTTGTATTGTCGATTTTTTGGTGTTTAAAATTTGAATGTAAAATTAATTTTTGAATTTGTGTGTGTTTTTTGTGATTTAAAGGAAGATGCATGAAGGAAAGTGTCAAAAGAGGTGAGGAAGGGAGGAAGAAAGATGCTAATGTTTTTGGAATATTAGGAGATAATTGAGATGGTGTCGTTGTCAAGTGTAATTGAATTTGAATGTTTCTGGTTCTGGTCAAAATGTAAACGACTTGTATTTTTAAAACTAACATAACTGTATTTGTTTTCTATGAATTTTAGTACTCGTATAGTACTTATAAATTGAAGAATATTGCTTTGTTAATTTACATGAGGTTCGTAATAATTGAGTTATCATGCTACTATTCAGAAGTTTATAAAAGGCAAAGTTAGAGTTATCATATTTTCACAAATTTTTTTTGTAAAAAATATGGTAGTTGAGGAGATGAATTAATCATGATTCAAACTTTTTGTTTATCCACTATTATTTTTATCTCATAAGATTAGTGATTTACTCCGTAATTGTTTACGTGGATTTGTTTTTCACAAATTTTCTTTTAGACCATTTGTAATGGTAATTCGTGTTGTGAGTTCGTGTTGTGCATTTTTTACACTTTTTTATGACTATGACGTGTTGAGTTATTGAGTGGAGTAGTGGTGGTGTTTTGAGTTCGTGTTGTGGTAGTGGAATGGTGATGTATCATTTAATTTTATAACATAATAAAGATAAAGAGAATAATAATAATATCAATTAATATTGCATTTTATACTAACTAGTACTCATATATTAATATCAATTATGTATATATGGACTATTAAATAAAAAAAGTCAAGTTGTAAAATGTGAAACTCAAAGGGGTTAAGTGTATATTTGTATAAAGCTCAGGGGAAATGAACAAAAGTATTAACAATAGGAGACTATCTTCCTCGCACAACACCTGCAACATCCAATTCCTCATCCCTTTTTTATCAAAACCCTAAAAATTTCTATTTTTCTTTCAATACATCAATAATAAATAATAAATAAAATTAAAACAATCAATTAGTCAAAGTATTAGACGAATCAGAAGCAGTAGCGCCTCCCCAACGCACGTTGCGTCTCACGTTGGAACACCTCCAACGCTGCAAAAACGCCACCGGAAAACGCATGGATACGGGACTTGGCCGGCGTTTTGGTGTTGCCACCTCGGATACAACGGGGTTGTATCATCCTCGATACAACTCGTCTTATAACACTTTGTTTACAAAGTGAGGTGGATCAATTATTAAATGAGAGAAATAATAATAAAGTAACCCGAAGCAGCCCGCGCGATGCGGCGGGGGCTTTCGGCCTGCATGTTCGTATTTAACGTAGCGTTGTGTATGTACAGAGAGAGAAATGACCCATGTGTTAGACCCGTTTATATGTCGTTGTGGTTAGCGTTTTTAAAAAGGTATCCGTTTCGGACGTAGCTAGTCTTGTTTTGTTCGTATAATTATTTTAAGTTTAACGGTAGTAATGGTGAAAATTCATTCTTGATGAGTAGGAAGATAGGCCCCGCTGAAATTTATGGTGAGATTTGTTTTTTGATTTAAATTAAAAAATTAAAGTTACGCTTTTAACCCCTATAGATTTTAATATGGCAAGATAGTTGAGGGGAGTAAGTGAAAAATTATAGTGTGAATGAGGTGGGTAAAACTATAATAAAATGGGTGGGAACCACACCCATCCCCACCTCTTTTGGTATGTTGTATTGTATATATGTATGTATTTAATTAATTTAATATTTAATATTTAATATTTAATATTTAATTAATATTTAATTTAATTTAATTAATATTTAATATTTAATGAATTAATGTATTTTTAAAGGGGGATGATTCTCACACACTGTTTTTTGATCCTCACACACCAATTTACTTGAACTCCTCCCTAATAATAGGGTAAAAGGGTGTGTGAGGATAAAAAACAGTGTGTGAGAATCATCCCCCATTTTTAAACGGTGAAATCTATTGAAAACTAATAAGGAGTCGAAAATTTTCACAAATTAATGTATTTTTAAAAGGTAAATCTATTGAAATATTAGAAAATTTAGGCTCGGCTCGTTTAGCATTTACTCTGCTCGAACTCGGCTCGTGTTCGATTATTTGTACTCGAGATCAAGCTCGAAAAATATTTATTGTTTGAGCTCGAGTTCAATGCTTGTTTAATCTTAAGATAATTTCAATTATAACTAATTTTGAGAGCAAGATAATTTTTTAGAAGCCTAAAATACATCTCAAAAATTAAGTTTAACTCAAAATGGTAAATGAATATTGAGTATTAACAAGTTAAATATCCATAAGTAACTATTGAGTCTTGTATTTGTAGTCTGTAGACTTCTTTCTTGTGTAAGTTGTTACACATTTTCAATATGAAATGCAAAAGGTAAATGATGTTCTTCTTACATTGAAGATGAGTAACAAATGTAAGAGAATAAGAGTGTTATATATAGAATTTATTTCAATGAAACTTATGTTATGTGCGTTATTGCAAAATCGAGTTGTACTAGTAATTCTATCCGTGTTTGTACATATAAAGCTTACAATTTTAAACGAAACATTCTTTCTCCTAAGTTATATAATAAAATGTTATGATAGAATGATAGATATGCTCATTTGACTGGGATAACACGATTAGCTCCTTTGACTTGAGAAGTTTAAACACTTTCGATCAAGTCGAGTGGAACATAAATGTTTTTGAGTTCGACTCGAGAAACTAATCGAGTAATCATTTTTGTCCGAGTTCTAGTTTGACTCGAGATCGAAAATTCTAGTGCTCGAATTCGAAATAAACGAGCTCGAAATTGAATAGTTTGTTAAATGCTTGACTTGCTAACACCTTTAATTCTTTAATAAAAATGAGTAATTCATTTTATGCAAAAAAAAAAAAAATCGACTGTGTATTTGGATGATTCTCTACATAAAAAGAAATAAAATAAAAAAATTGAAATTAACGTTAAAAATTAAAATTTTAATACTCCGTAATATGAAAGTCATACACTTCTAGTTAATGTTTAAATAAGCGGACCTGACATGTTCATACATGTTTGTAAAACTATGATTTCGTCTATAATTTGACATTTATTCAACAACTGTAGTTCATTTTCCAATAATTCAGAATTTTCTGAATATACAATAAAACTCCAAGTACCAAAATTATGTACGGTCGGAATAGGTCGTTGATAAGAACAATATTTTAAAATCCCTCATTAGACGTTTTTTTAACTAATTTTCAACTTCACATTTGTATGTAGTGTGTAGCTAGAACCATCACACGATAACCAAATAATTTGATCAAACCATATAAATTTGAGCAAAAATACTCGCTCACCTCAGATAATTTGAACAAAAATCTTCTACGTTAATTTGTTTATGTAGTAGTTAAGCTAGAGTGTGCCTGTATAGTTTCTAGGATTGCTTTCGAGTTCATATATAGTCATGTTGGATTCTATTGTCTCGCGATGTATTGGGCCGGGACCCCCTTTTGGGCCCTCGATTGCTTTTCGAAAAATATAGAATTATATACATATATAAAATATACACCAGAAATGAGTGGTGTTTGAATACTTAAACCTAATAAGGGGGCGTTTGGTTCAAGAATTTCAATTTCCAGGATTTGAAATCCCTTGGGTTTTGAAATCCCCCAAGATTTAAAATTCTGGGATTTAAAATCTTATATTCTGTTTGGTTTGAGATTTTCAAATCTCATAATATGTAATGCGAACCCGAAACGGGAACGCGATCGCAAAATGGAAACCCGAAATCAAAACATGAAACTAAAACGGGAATACGACCATGATACGCGAACCCGAAATCGAAACGCGAACCCGAAATGGAACACGAAACGCGAACCCCTAACACGAACCCGAAACGCGAACCCGAAATGCGAATTCGAAACACGAGTCCGAAACGCGAACCCGAAACGTGAACCGAATCGCGAACCCGAAACGCAAGCCCGGAATGCGAACCCGAAACGCGAGCTCGGAACGCGAGCCCGAAACGCGAACCCGAAACGCGAACACGAAATGCTAACCCGAAACGCGAACCAGGAATACGGACCCGAAAAGCGAACTAGAAACGCGAACCCGGAACACAGACCCGAAAAGCGAACCCGAAACGTAAACGCGAAACGTAAATCGTAAACGAAAAAATTTAGAACATTGGATTTCAAATCCCTCATATATACAAAGGATTTCAAATCCTTCATCTATAGTATTTCATGGGATTTGAAATACAAATCTCTCTAACCAAATCTTCCAATCAAACATGGGATTTCATGAGATTTAAAATGCAAATCTCTCCAAATCCCACAAATGACACTAACCAAACGCCCCCTAAGAAGTTTCTATTTGAAAGCGTGTCCACAACAAATATTCACACTTTGTACGAAAGAAGATTATTGGACTTTTTATCATGTAATCCTTTATGTAATAAAGTGGTTGTTGACATTTTCTAAAGATGGATTCATAAACCTTCTAGGTACAATATTATTAAATCTCACAAGACTTTATCGCCCACCATATTGGACATACGATTGAACCATACAAATAGTGTTGTAAAATTATGGGGTAGCTTGATGGTTGAGATTTGAGAATCAAATTTAGTCGATTAGACCGACTAGTTGGACAACCCCATGGGGTAGATTGGTAGCTGAGATTTAAAAAAAAAAAAAAAATCCAAGTTCAATCCTCATGGTCTACAACTTTAGGGCTTTAACAAACAAAAAAAAGACCGACTAGTCGGATTGGGGACTAATCTGTCCTCCTGGCTAGTTCCATATTAATCAAACTCGTCGGTGAACACTGGTCAACGATGATAAACGGGTCAGATTTGGGACTAACCCATCATGGCTAGGTCCAAGTTGGTCAACACGCCAGTGAACACCAGTCAACATGCTAATATAAGTTAAAGTTGATCAACAGCCGACAACCGTCCAACTAGTGACTTTATTCAATACGTTACCGAAAACTACTTGACCTAAACTAAACTTTATTCAATACATCAAAACAATTTTAAAATAAGGTACAAGGTAAGCATATAATCTAAACAGCACAATGAGTTATTTAAAAGAACCCTAAAACCTAATGTAACAATCCTTGACATGACATATACAAACTACTAATATTAGCTTGTTTCCGTGGCACATATCAAATAGTTTTATTAGAAGATAAAAATATCAAGTTAGTATTCTCTTCTACGTGCTATTTCAAAGGCTATGGATCATGTGATATCATTATCATTTTCTCACTACCTGTTGAAAGAAGGTAAACATAACTTTAAGACCATATATATATATATATATATATATATAAAAGAGGGGCACTTTTTTGTGTCACTTACTGGCATCGGATGTGGCACCTTGTCACAAAGTGACGCCCACTGACACTTCTAACAAGGCGTCACTTTTGACAGAATAGAGGTGTAGTCGTGAAAGTGATTGAAAAAAAAGTCACTTTTTTAACTAATCAAATTCCACTAAATTATTTTATATATTATTAATTATTAATTTATTTATTTTATCCCTTAACTTTCAATCACATTTTACCACATCAATCATCATAAAAATGACACTAAAAAAAGTGACGCCCATTTCTTTACCTTCACTCCATAACCTTGCCACATCCAGGGGCGGACCTATGAAGGGTCAGGGTGGGTCGGCCGCCCCCGGTGGATTTTCAATTTTTAGTGTAAATTTTTTCGGTTTTTGGATTTTGCCCCCGGTGGAATTTTTTTTGCCCCAAACCCTTCATATTTTGTTCCAAAACCTCCATATTTTGCCCCAAAACCTTCGTATTTTGCCAAAAAAATCACTAAATTTTGCCCCAAAACCTCCATATTTTGTCAAAAAAAATCTCTACGTTTTAGAAAAAAATTTCGCCCCCGGTGAAAAAATTTCCTGGATCCACCACTGGCCACATCACCAAAAAAGTGCACCAACATAACCTTGCCACATCACCCAAAAAGTGCACCAAGTGATATCACCGTCACGGTTAGAACGGTTAGAAGTGGTCTAAAATTCATCACATTTCTGATAAAACCGCAAATAAAAAACTATATACAAACAATAACTAGTAGAAGATGTCAAGTGGAAGATTTTATGCTTACACGTACTTACTTCCGTACTTCGAGTATGTTAATGTGCAAGAATTTAATACAATGCAAAGTTTGCAATTCTAAACTTTAAAGGTGTTAGCAATGCATAGGCCTCTCATAAGTTGGAGGCAGAGAAGGGCAGTTTTCATTCATGTTGGCATACGGCTCTAACGTATTGTACAACGGTAATTCCGTACGATACTTACCAAGAATTTGGCAAAACGGAAGCTTATTATTGTTGGAGATAATCGATTAAGGAAATGCAAAGTCATCCCACATCGGAAGTAGGAAAGAAATAATGTTAGTATATAAGCTTATGAGAACCTCACTCTATCACCAATTGGTTTTAGAGTAATGTGAAACTCATGAGCTTATATGTCGTACATGTTGGCGGACCTGAAACTGATCCTACACGTGGTATCAGAGCCAGAGCATGGAGAAAGTAAATGTGATGCAAGATGATGAAATTCGGTGATCGATAGCATGTAGCAAGTAGCATGCAAAAAGTAAGAGTAAGGATGATCACCGATGCTCGTCAAGCAGCATGGATTAACCGATTAAGGGAGTGATTGTTGGAGATAACCGGTTAAGGAATTGCAAAGTCATCCCACATCGGAAGTAGGAAAGAAATAATGTCAGTATATAAGCCTATGAGAACCTCACTCTATCACCAATTGGTTTTAGAGTAATGTGGAACTCATGAGCTTATATGTTGTACATGTTGGTGGACCTGAAACGATCCTACAATTATCACCGTTGTTGCACCATGTGGGAAGCCGTGTCTGATTATTATCAAATATTTTGAAATGGAAGCAAAATCTACGTTCTTAACCATCAATGAAAGAGAATAAAAGGTCGACAGGATCAAAATTACCGGCATATGACATGCCATGTGTCATTATAGATGTCATTATTATGCCTGGTAATTGAGACCCCAAAACAAAAATGATGGGTCTAATGGGTCAAAACACCTTTTTCCGATCCTAGAGAAGCAATAGATGTTCATACTTTTTTTTTATCGTATTCAACAACTTCTAAATCATATTACTACGTATGTGTCGATACAGTGACAAATTGATTTGTATAATATAGGTTTCTTTAGCTGAAGAAGACTAATGTCATTAGCAACAAATTAGACGGACAAACATTTCACAAGAGGACATTACTACCAACGCAACCGAACAAAACATCATCATCTCAGGAAAAAGCAGGCCCCAATGCAACCAGGTATACACAAACACTAATAACTACAACTGCCTTCATACATAAAAGAATGTATATATTCACAAGGTAGCTTTATAATGCAGATACACAAACAAATGAATCAAACAAAAAAAAAGGTTGATCCACCATTTGGAATCAACGGCATATCAGAAACAGGTAGCATATTAAAGGAGAATTTCTAATAACGTATATTTTACGTCTTTTTGAACTCTTACTTAGCTGACGAAAGTTTTGCTTCTTTTAAATTGGAGAAGTTTTATCAATAAAATGTACGTACAAATTTTATTGACAAAAGTTTATTCATTTAGACGCCGTTTAGTGCAGCGTGATCACCTCATTTTTGCCACCATCACGCCTGAAAGGCGCCGCAATCCAGCGTGATGCACCGGAATTTTGGGAGGCGCGATGGCTGCATCACACGAGCGTGGTGATCGGTTGCAAGCTTCTGATTGGTTCATTCAAATGTATTCGTTGCCATCTTATTGTTATTATTGTTGGAACATTCAAGTTCCTTCTTGCTTTTGTTTCGTAACAAATATTGAAACACACCCAAAATACACTCAATTATTTATAATGAATATAAAATGGGAGAACAAAAACACATATAGACTACATCTTAATTCGACTACATTTTATATCTGCATCGTTTTTTATAATTTACAATTTACATTCCTTAAATATTAGAATTAAATAATAAACTACTACCATGACATGTTCCACTAACTACACTTCCTAAATGCATGACCACTACACATCTAATAAATAAATACTAACTTCCTAAATGCATGACCACTACACATCTAATAAATAAATACTAACTGTAAAAACGTGTACCCACGTTTCCTTTCTTACGGTTACCACTAAATCATTTTCTTTTCTCACTAGCTAATTCAACAATTACGAAATCAGTGATTAGTTAACCGATTAACCACTTCACTTGTTTGGGCTCCAATATCTTATTGGGCTACCTGCACTACGGCCCACTGATCACAATAACTGGCTACAACTTGGGCTTCAAGATTACCCAACATTCACCCCTGTAATCTTGACACGAACCTCTATCGACTTGCTACAACTTGCTGACTGCTTTCTCGCTACTTGCTACGAGAGCTTTTTGACTGCTGAATTTTTCTGCTACGGATGTCATTCTACTGCTGACATGCTAACTGCTATTGCTTTCTTTTCTTGATAAAAAATTTGATCAATCCTGCTGCAAGCTACTTGCTACTTGCTACTTGCTTTTGATCACCACTTATGACCAACCTTGCTTCATACTTTTGATCACAAATTGTGACTACTTGCTTCTTACTATTTTTCTACTTGCTTCTTGCTACTTTCTTGTAGTCACTATAGTGATCACCTTGCTCTTGCTCTTGCTATTGCTACTTGCTATAATCACGGATAGTGATTAATCTTGCTTGCTAAATTTCTTACTTCTTTCTTGTTAACTTGCTTGCTAACTTTCTTGCTGACTTGCTTGCTAATTTCTTTCATGGGATCGAGCCTAAGCTCTGATACCAATTGTTAGAACATTCAAGTTCCTTCTTGTTTTTGTTTCGTAACAAATATTGAAAAACACCCAAAATACACTCAATTATTTATAATGAAAATAAAATGGGAGAACAAAAACACATATAGACTACATCTTAATTCGACAACATTTTATATCTGCATCGTTTTTTATAATTTACAATTTACATTCCTTAAATACTAGAATTAAATAATAAACTACTACCATGACATGTTCCACTAACTACACTTCCTAAATGCATGACCACTACACATCTAATAAATAAATACTAACTGTAAAAACGTGTACCCACGTTTCCTTTCTTACGGTTACCACTAAATCATTTTCTTTTCTCACTAGCTAATTCAACAATTATGAAATCAGTGATTAGTTAACCGATTAACCACTTCACTTGTTTGGGCTCCAATATCTTATTGGGCTACCTGTACTACGGCCCACTAATCACAATAAAGGGCTAGAACTTGGGCTTTAAGATTACCCAACAATTATTATTGTTATTATTTTTTCTAATTTGTTTTATTAATTTGAAGATCATAAGCCTGCGATTTTTCTTCTTCTATGAGTTGTTGCAGAAGATAAGGATGACGAAGATAACATTAATTTGTTAATGTTCAACTTTAGCCCCTGAACTATATATAAGTTTATAAAAAGAATACTCTATTTTATACTCTATTTATTTATACTATATTAAAACTAACTTAAAGTACATTTTAATTTTTTTAGTCACTACTATAACTATAATTTATAAATAATAATAATAATAATAATAATAATAATAATAATAATACTAATAATAATAATAATAATAATAATAATAATAATAATAATAATATAAAAATGAAAAACTAAAATTAAAATTAACTCATCACATAACCATCACGCCTACCACTACAAACTCCATCACGCCCTCACCCCTATCACATTTGCCAACTCAGCACTATACCCCACAAAAACCTCAAAAAAACTCCATCACCCCCCATCACCCCCATCACCACTAAATAAGGTCTTATACTTTTTTCTCTCTCTTCAATTTTCTCTCTGTACGCAGGTTAACCTAAAACTTCTTCTTCTTCATTTGTTCTTTTTCCCCAGCCGCCACATCACTTGATACTAGATCCTTCAATCATCATTATTTTATAGCTCTTCTACTTCCTTGCTTTTCGGCCACCGGCATCTCGCCGGTGGTCACGGATTTTTTTTTCTTTCTGTTCAAATAATAAGCATCCTTCGATCCTACTCTCTGGCGTTTATCGAATCTGTTCAGCTTCTCCGGTCCTCTACAACATTCAGGCAGGCGACGATTATGAGATGTATTTCGGGATATGTTTTTCGTAAAGGTTTTGGGTTGCTGTCGGGTTCTTCCTTATCGGCGGGTTCTTCCTCTCCACTCATGGTTGCCATCGTTCTTCTTTTAGTGGTTGTAGGCGACAAATTCTTCTTCAAAATTCTACAATCGTTAAGGTATGATTTCTGTTTCGATTTGTGGTTAGGTTGGGGTGGTGACCGGTGATTGTTGATGCTTTATGATGAAATCCGGTGGATTCCGGTGACCTGGTGTTGCCTACGGCTATTGTAGTTGGTCGACGGTTGCTAGCGGCCTTAAGTGGTTGCTAGGGGTTGAAGACTGTTCACGTGGCTGTGGGTGGCTACATTTAGTAGTTGGAGTCTACTGCTGAACGCTTTGGTGGATGTTCGGTGGCTACAGTGGCTGTCGACGGCAGCCGGTGATCGGTTGCTGTTGGCGGCCGTTTGTGGCTGCTCGTAGCCTTCGGCGGTGAGGTGGCAGTCAAATTTTACTGATGACAGCCGGATGCCGCTGGTGGTCCTCGGCGGTCGTCGGCAGAAACTACGTGCTGGTTATTGGTCGCTTGGGTCTGCGGGTTTGTATGTCCTCAGAAAATTTGGTGAAGATGGCTTGGTTTCTATTGGTTTGACTCTCTAACGACCCGTCCTAATCCATCTGGACGAATACATTACATTTGGTTACATCGCGAGGTACTTGACCTCTATATGATACATTTTACAAACATTGCATTCGTTTTTAAAAGACAAACTTTCATTACATCGAAAGTTGATGGCATGCATACCATTTCTTAAAATATTCAACTATAATTAACTTAATTATAATCTTGATGAACTCGACGACTCGAATGCAACGTCTTTTGAAATATGTCATGAATAATTCCAAGTAATATCTCTAAAATGAGCAAAAGTAGCGGAAGATTTCTTTCATACCTGAGAATAAACATGCTTTCAAGTGTCAACCAAAAGGTTGGTGAGTTCATTAGTTTATCATAAACAATCATTTCCATTATTTTAATAGACCACAAGATTTCCTTTATTCAATAATCATACACTCGCAAATGTTTAAAAATCATTCATATGGATTGAACACCTGGTAACCGACATTAACATCATGCATATAGAATATCCCCAAAACAGAAATCCATCTGTATTAATAACTCGAAGTACTAAAGCATATCATTTTCCAGTATGGGGGGAGTCAGGGCCCGTAGATCTACCTTTAGGATTCGCATCAATTAGGGTGTCTGTTCCCTAATTCTTAGGCTACCAAGCTAAAAGGGTGATATTCGATTCGATAATTCAACCATAGAATGTAATTTTCGAGTACTTGTGTCTATTTCGTAAAACAGTTATAAAAGCAGCGCATGTATTCTCAGTCCCAAAAATATATATTGCAAAAGCATTTAAAAAGGGAGCAAATGAAACTCACTCTACAATATTTTGTAGTAAAAATATTCACACGACGAAACTGAACAATGCAGGGTTGGCCTCGGATTCACGAACCTATATCATTTGTATATTTATTAATATACATAATTGAAATCGAACAAATATATATATATAAATTTATTAGTTATATCCTTTTTATATTAATAGTGTATATATATATATATATATATATATATATATATATATATATATATATATATATATATATATATATATATATATATATATATATATTCATTTTTTATATAAAAATATTAATTTTTGTTATGTTATATGTATTTAAATATATCATTTGTATATTAATAACAGTAGTTATAATAATAATAATAATACTATTAATTATATCATGATACAAGTACTAATTTTAATGAAACTAATAATAATACTTATAGTAATATTACTGGTAATAATAATAATAACTTTAATAGTAACATTTATGGTGATAATAATAATAATAGTAACCAATATATTTATAACACTTAATAATAATAATACTAATACTTATAAGATGATATTAATACTACTATTAATGAAAATAATAATAACTTGTGTTATCTTTCATAATAACACTAATAATAACAATCATAATAATGATAATAATACATTCTATTAATAATAACTAAGTTAATGATAATGTTTGAAATAATGATAATAATACTTACATTTAACAATAATACTAGTTAATAATAACAATAACAATAATAACAATCCTAATAATAATAATCATATTTATAACATTAGTAATAATAATAATAATAATAATAATAATAATAATAATAATAATAATAATAATAATAATAATAATAATAATAATAATAATAATAATAATAATAATAATAATAATAATAATAATTAAGATATCAATTAATACCTTAGTAGCATTAAAAAAAGAAGTAAACTGTCCGCGACGGGACTCGAACCCGTGACGTCCCGCTCCCTCATAAACACTCTAAACCATCCTGCCAAGTCTGTTTTTCTGAAATAACCTCAGACCCCTTTATATTTAACCGTTATTATTCTGACTCCCATTTTCATCTCCTTCTTTAATTTCTCAAGCGATTCATACACCTCATAATCAAAACAACGAACCAGTATACATTTAGATTTTTCAAAATAATAATAACAGATCATTAACAGGTGTTTGTTTTAATTGAAAACGAAGAAAGAAAAATAAATAAATAAAAAGAATATATAACTGCTGTTCGTCGCATCTTAAAAAAAATAACTTGATTTTGCTTTTGAGTACGTATTAGACTAAGATTACAACATAAAATAGTTTGCAAATCATTTATAGAAACTATAGGAATCCTTAATTAAACTTGAAATATCAATACAAACTCGAATTTCACCAAGAACAAATCTGTTGACTTTTGCATTTAAAACTTTGACTCCAAAATTCGGATTCGTTATGAGGAATTGAAACTTGAAATTTTGTAGGAAGTTTGAGTGGGTGATTCTTAACAACACTACATTAACAGATTATTAAATTTGAATCGAAATTGAACTAATAAAAAAATGGAGCAATACAGAGTAGTCGACACTCTTTATATATTTTTTTATTTTTCTATTTTTCATCCGTTCTCAAATACAGAGATTACATATAACGTGTAATTTTTCATCTGGTACCGTGAATGAAACTGACATGTAACAACTTTGGAGACAAAAACAAAAACTGAAAAAGTATGAGAGGAACGTGTAACAAATTGGATTCCTTTTTCCTGATTTTTATTTATAAAATTAATACTAATAATTAGTATAAGTATATATTAATAATAATATTAATTAATAATAATAATAATAATAATATTAATAATAATATTTATTGATAAAGAATCTAATGATAATAATGTGATAACAAAAATAATAGGTTTAATAATAATTTTTGATGATAAAGGTAATAATGTATATATATATATAATTTCATTGTAAATTACACCTAAATATTTTGTATCTTATTTTACATATTTAACTCTATTGTTTAAATTATATTTTATTATTATATATTTTTACATGTATGTATATATATATATATATATATACACACACACACACACACACATAAGGGTTCGTGAATCGTCGAGCACAGTCAAAGGGTATTTGCATAAATGAAATCAGTTCAAATTTTTAACTCAACATTATAGACTTTGCTTATCGTATCGGAAACATATAAAGATCAATTTTAAATTTGGTCGGAAATTCCTGGGTCGTCACAGTACCTACCCGTTAAAGAAATTTCATCCCGAAATTTGAGTGGGGTGGTCATGGCTAACAATAAAAAAGTTTTCATGATGAATATGAGTTGATAAATAGAGTTTTATCATCATTTAGTTCTATGGATAAAACAATTCGATCATTCGAAGAGTACAAATGAAGCTATCACAAAAGAATGAAGAGAGTAAATGAAGATATGTCATATCTTTTGACGTAGATAGAATTGGTTTCCGGAGTTCAAGGGATTTAAAGAAAATCTTCGAAATCTATAAGATCTTATTCTTCGGGATTTAGGATCTCTTTAATTAAATGCGGTCTTCTGTCTCGCTTGTTACGTCTGATTTTTCTTTTATAAATTAAACTCTTCATTTTCATTATTCTCATCATTCCTATACTTTCTTTCTTAGTTCATACATCCAAAAGATTGTGAAAATGCTTAATCTCGTTCTAATCCTTGATATTTTTTTTTTCTAATTATCATTTCTATCATCCTTCTTTTCAATCTTCCACCAGAAAAATCTGTTTACTTCTACTATTACCTTGGGGTGATACTATTCTTAATTATACCGTGTCTTTATATTGCTATTCGTATTAATATCCACGGTTTGTAATTTATGTGTTGTTATCAGGCTTTATATCATTCCTTACATTTCAGAGCTATTTGCCTTTTTTTTTATTCTCTTCTCGAATCTAATTACAACAAGTAATGGTCCAGAATTTGTAGGTATGATGTTTCGAATGAACATGGCTAATGTTCTAAGAAAGAAATTGTAATAGCACGATCTGATTTGTTAAATTACCAAACATTACAAAAAATAGACCTATCAAGAAAATATGTTCTTGATATGGTTATAGATTAGATAGAATGTAAGAGTCGTGTAACATGGCACATAATGACTTTATAATCTGTGAATCATCACGTTCCATTAGAAACTCAGCATAACTTACTATAATATAATCACGTTGATCAAGTGTCATTATATTTTACTAACTCATGCTTCAATTCCCAACACTACTTCAAAAATATTCCTATTTTAAACTCGAATGCTTCCGAATTTAGATACTAAAATAGTTTCTTTTATGATATAATACAGATAGCGCGAAAAGGTAAATGATTTCAGATAAGAATAATTATGGAAATATCTTCAGAAATATGGAGGATATTTATAATGAAAGATACGATGATATCTTAGAATTTCTAATATCGATGGATGATAAAGAAAATTTGTCCGCAAGAGTTTAGAGTCAGAAGCAAGGTATTCGTTAATGACTTCAGCAGGTACTGAATCATTTGGATTCTTTGAGGGCAGGTTTAGTCTTTGTGATTTGTCCACAGCCTCCTACATGGTTAGCTCAATCCGTTTTTCAGTACCAAGTTTTCTATTGAGCATTCCCAACACTCCATTCTTTATCATCAACTCTTGGCCATTTAGGCCATCTATAATTTTACTGTTTCGTTTGCATTTAATGCAGCCATATCTGAATCGTCAGTTATCAATCCGAGGTGTTTTCAGGAGAATTGTGTTTTTTTAAATGATTAAACGCTGATGGTAGTATGGTGGAATATAAAAGGTTCCCCCGGTAACAATAAAAGAGCACACAGATATATCAAGATTATAATAAGGTTGTTTCGAACAAAAAGTCGAAGTTGACTTGATGGAGCTGTGACAAAATTGGCTAATTTGGAAAGGAATTGTAAAGTTATTTTTGGTAATAGTAACGCCAAAGGAGCTAGCACAGATACGTGTTAAAAGTTTACTCAGGTTCCGAGTGTTTTCAGGTGCATAACTATATGCATCAATCTCTTCTTCCGTAGATGAAGTTGTGGTTGGTTCATCCTCTCGATTGAGGTGTTTTCAGGAATCATGAAAGGTTGAACGCAGATTGTAATCGTCAAGATACAATGAGGTTTAGGATGAAATCAAGTGGCAAGCTTGAAGAATTCTTTAGTTTCATATGTTATAATCAATATTTTAATTTATTTTACTTATCCAATGTTGGTAGTCCACAGTCGATAGTCCACAGTTAGCAGTTCAATAATTTAATATATAATATTCGAATTAATTAATATGTATCGTGACCCGTGTACATGTCTCATACTCGATCACAACTCAAAGTATATATTATTGTAGAATCAACCTCAACCCTGTATACCTAACTCCAGCATTACTGCGTATAGAGTGTCTATGGTTATTCCAAATAATATATATAGATGCGTCGATATGATATGTCAAAACCTTGTATACGTGTCCCGATATTTAAATGCGTAAATAACAGTATTTAAATGACGATAAATAAAGTGCGTAAAATAAATAGCAGAAATTAAATGACGATAAATAAAATTGAGAGAATTAAAATTGCGATAATTAAATTGCGATAATTAAATGTAATAAGTGTGACGACCCGGGAATTTCCGACCAAATTTAAACTTAATCTTTATATGTTCCCGACACGATGAGCAAAGTCTGTAATGTTAAGTCTCAAAAAGTTTTGGGAATTATATTCATGTAATCAATTATCCTTTAACTACTCCGGACGATTCACTAACAATGGTGTGTAAATAAAGATGTAAATATATATGTTTATATATATATATATATATATATATATATATATATATATATATATATATATATATATATATATATATATATATGTGTGTGTGTGTGTGTGTGTGTGTATATATAATATTTTTAATTAATGAAATACACTTTAATCAATTGGAATTAATATTATATATTTTGTAATATATATATATATATATATATATAATATAAATATTAAATATTCAAATATATTATTATATAAAATAGGTATTACATAAATAATGAAATATAGGATTAATATATTAAATGTGATTACAAGTACAATGTGTTTTGTTATGGTCTCTTATTCCAATATCACATACTATCTCTAATATTTATATAGCTCATCTATAAAAATTAATCTTATCTATTATATTTAATTATAGTAAAGTGTTTACAGCTCATATCGATAATTGTGTAACTAAACATTAGAGATAGACTAATAGAGCTTGGTTGTTAAGCAATCATTTTTTTAGCGCATGGTAATAGATAGAGGATACTATATTTATATCGTCTTTCTTTCTTTTCTTCCGAACACAAACAAAACTCAGGTTACTAACTATTTTTATTTAGGATTCACATCCACTAACTTTAGCTTTATTGTTGTTAATTCCATTTACAAGTATTATTTTATTTATATCATTATTACATATTCATATTATTATATGGAATTATTGTAAAATAGATACATTACACATGCTTGATCACATATTTCAAACAAGAAGTCTGTGTCTATTATATCATTCTTACTTAATCATTTACCTAACAACTATGCATTAGTGGCCTTTCTATTTACTTTTCGTACAAACACTTTGACTAATTGTTGTTATTAGATCACACAATCTCATACTATTATTATTTTACTACCTGCAACAGTGTTAGAATCTCAAACCAAGACAATACCACTATCTGAAGTTGTTATATATCACTATCTAAGTTTGTTTTCTGTCTTCCGAATCCACATGTAATTCTTAAATCATTAGATTAAATTGTATATGTCTAAGTATTACATAAGGGACACACATTGGAATTATCTACTTGGTTATCAATTTGGCACACCACCTTACTTGTTCTCTTCCTTCAACCTTCTTCCTTTCTATTGCACGACACCTTCGAACCACCCAAACCATCATCACTAAGGTTTCTTTCTGTTACTATTTCTGGATCAGTTTGACACAATTACAAACCTTCATCAAAATACTGCTATGTCTTTTCTTTTCTACTTCAAACGACTAAACCAACAGTGAATATTTCGATTGTGATTCTCACAACCACCTTCTTCTTCTTCCAACACCACCTCTATATATATATACATGCACACGATTACATTACAATCATCAAACACTTTGAGTTGTTTCTGCTGTACACATCTGCAAACCAAACAAAAACCTGCACCATCGTCAAACCATAATCATAACCACAACAGCCACTATTCCAATTATAATTCTGTTACAACCAACATACATGATCATCATAATAAACATCATAATAAACTGTTTGTTACTGCTATTCAAATTCTCAAGCAAACAAGAACCTGTTACACTAAAGATTTCTACAACTTGTATCATTTTTCAATGACCAAACCACCACCATCATCATCATTGCTGCTATTAACCTCCTGTAGTTGGACCGAAGCTACAACCCATTGCTAGGGTTGCTACTGTCAATAAATCAAACCGCATACAAACACCATTGATTTGTTGACTGCTACTGTTTCCACCTGATGAAGTTCCTGGAACCACAGCTACTTCTACTACTCGTGTCCTGTTTCTTCTTACATTCGACAACCTGCAATTACAATGAACTGTTACAGTTTATTCTTGTTTGATGCAATACCAACCGAACAGACTACTGCTACTTGGTGCATTGTTGACAAAAACCATTACTGTTCGATACTTCTTCTCTAATAATCACCAACTACAAACTCACAAGACCACCCATGAACACCACTATAATTTTCTACTTAACCAATCACAAATTCCTGATTCTTTATTGATCTTCAATTAAATAACATGCCACTAATTGTCCTTTGATTCGCTATTGCTGAAATCAATAATCAAAGCCACAAACAGGTATCTAACTATAATCAATTATCACTGAAATCCTTCAATAAAACAATTTATTATTGCTCGTATTCAATTCAATTAAAAATACTGAATAGATATAAATGGATGAAGAAAAAATATAATATCATTGAACCAATTCCCTATTTGATTAATTAATGAATCGATTACATGATCAATTGATGAAGGATGATATGATAATGATTCTGACATAATAAAGATCAATATTGAAGACCTGCTATTCGGTTGGTTGAGGCTTGAACGTTGATGATGATGATGAAGAACCGAAGATCTACTATACATCGGAAATTATTGCTTGATCGATTAGTCAGTGGAGGAATTGAAGAACCCTAAACCGTGATTTTTCTCTCCTGCATACTACTCTGTTATCTCGATCTGTTTCTGGGAACCCTAATAAAAAAGGGGGGGAAGGGGGGGGCCGTACTCTTATATTAGGTATTATTATTATTATTATTATTATTATTATTATTATTATTATTATTATTATTATTATTATTATTATTATTATTAGCATTAGTGTTAGTATCTAGAATAATATTAGTAATATCCTTATTATTAAAATTATCATTTTTATGAAAAATTATCATTTTTAGAAGTATTATTATTAACAAAAGTATTATTTTTAAAATTATCATTTTATTATTATTATTGTTATTACTATTATTATTATAAGTGTTATTATTGTTATTAATAACATTATTATTTTCATTATTAGTAAAAGTATTATTATAGAAATTATAGTAAGTACTATTATTATTATAAAATAAAACAACTTTATATTTGTTATTATCAATATTATTTTATCAAATAACTATTAGTTAGATAAAATTATATTTACTACATATAAGCTAACTATATTATTATTTTTTCCTTAAACATTGATTATTTGTATAAAGTATATAAAACAAATATATTTAACTAAGTTATTAATGAAACACAAAATTTATTAAGATAACATTTATAATATATAAATCTGTTCGATTACAATTATAGGTGTTAATATATATACTTGATATAGGTTCGTGAATCTGAGGCCAACCCTACACTTGTTCAATGTCGTCATATGTATTTTTACTACAAAATACAGTATGGTGAGTTTCATTTGCCTTTTTACCCTTTATATTTTTGGGCTGAGAATACATGCGCAATTTTTATAAATATTTTACGAAATAGACACAAGTAATTGAAACTACATTATATGGTTGAATGATCGAAGCCAAATATGCCCATTTTTGCTTGTTAGCCTAAGAATTAGGGAACATCACTAATTTTGAGAATTAGTGCACGCCTAATTGACGTGAATCCTAAAGATAGATCTATTGGGCCTAACGAACCCCATCCAAAGTACCGGATGCTTTAGTACTTCGATGTTGTTACCAGGTGTTCAATCCATATGAATGATATTTTTGTCTCTATGCATGGGACGTATATTTATGAGAACTGGAAATCTTGTGGTCTATTAAAATGATGGAAATGATTATTTATGTTAAACTAATAAACTCACCAACCTTTTGGTTGACACTTTAAAGCATGTTTATTCTCAGGTATGAAAGAAATCTTCCGCTGTGCATTTGCTTACTTTAAAGATATTACTTGGAGTCATTCATGGCATATTTCAAAAGACGTTGCATTCGAGTCGTTGAGTTCATCAAGATTATTATTAAGCCAATTATAGTTAGATATATTATGAAATGGTATGCATGCCATCAACTTTCGATGTAATGAAAGTTTGTCTTTTCAAAAACGAATGCAATGTTTGTAAAATGTATCATATAGAGGTCAAGTACCTCGTGATGTAATCAACTGTTGTGAATCATTTATAATCGATATGGACTTTGTTCGGATGGATTAGGAAGGGTCGCTTCAGTTGGTATCAGAGCGGTGGTCTTAGCGAACCAGGTCTGCATTAGTGTGTCTAACTGATAAGTCGTTAGGATGCATTAGTGAGTCTGGACTTCGACTGTGTCTGTATGTCATAAGTTTTGCTTATCATTTATTGTCGAAAATTATTTGCTTATCATCCTTAAAGTCTAGACACGTCTTACTGCCTCTATTGCATAGACAGTGTATAGATAAATTCATATCTTAGCGTATCTGTTATTGTTACCTTTGCCTGACAGCTTCCGTAGATTCCTCCGTAACTTGTGGGATTTTAGTATTATATATGCATATATAAATTATGTATTGCAGGGTACTAATCTACATCCTATAATCTACTTCTTATCAAAAATCCTTCATCTGATCGTACGAGATGAATTCCTCAACTAGTTCGAGTCCCTCAGATTCCGATAGCTATTCCGATAGTTATTCCGACAGCTATTCCGACATGGATATTCACCTAAGCTCCGAAAGCAGTGTAAACGAAATGGATCAACCAACTAGTCATCTTCAATTCATTTGATAGGTTCGTAGTCTACTTAATCATTGGAGACAATAAGAAGCGATCCCTTCCATCCGCCATATTGTCCGCTAGGCCAAGAACCTAAAGCATTCACCGACGAACCAATCCGAAACACCATTTTCACTCTCATTTCCCGAATATCTCGCCACGATTATATTCTATTTAAAATTCTAAACCTTATTCATCCGCTCGTTCCAACCGACAATCATCCCGGAATAATAGAAGAAGTCAACGAATTTGGCGCTCGAGTAATCAATTTGGAGAATATGGTGCAAAACTTACCATCTTCAACAACAGCACCGGCAACACCAGTACCACCAACAACAACATCCGCGTCACCAACTTCGACATCTCATTCTGTACCTCGAGTATAATCATCGTTCTACATGACGTTCTACATCATTTATCTTCGTTCTTCATGGCAATTACGTAATCTCTAAAGTTTTAGAGATTATTTATTCTAGTTCCAACCAAAAACTAAATGAGATTAATATCACATTAACTCATTAAATCCATGATTATATCTGAAGAAAATATATATGAAAGTATATTTTCATAAAGATTGTAATTAAAAACTCTATTATATAAATTGTTAATGGTGAAAATATATTAACGGGTAGGTAATACCCGAAAAATATTTAGATTTCACATTAATAAGTTGCACGGTACATTCTTCGAATCTGATTCAATGGTCATTTACTATCCTATGTACATCCACAGATATACGTATCCGTTCACCGCAGAAAAACCATTTTCATTCAATTTCATATTTGGATTTTGACCTATCAGAATCCAACAAGTGGCATAATGAAGAAAACATTGGACAAAAGTAAAATTTGTTAGAAACAAACGAATTAACTATGAGAAATTCTATTAAGAATCCACGCTAACAAAATTCTAGCTAACTGTTCCTAGCTAACTGTTAATTCCGTATTACTTTTTATTTATCGCAATTTATTTATCGCATTTTATTTATCACAATTTTAATTCTCGCAATTTAATTTATCGCCATTTAATTTTTGTTATTTATTTTACGCACTTTGAATATCGGGACACATATACAAGGTTTTGACATATCATATCGACGCATCTATATATATTATTTGGAATTACCATAGACACTCTATATGCTGTAATGTTAGAGTTCGCTATACAGGGTTGAGGTTGATTCTATAATAATATATATACTTTGAGTTGTGATCGAGTCTGAAACATGTACACGGGTCACGATACGTATTAATTAATTCGAATATTATATATGAATTATTGAATTGCTAACTGTGGACTAGTAACTATGGACTACCAACAGTGGACAATTAAAATGAATTAAAATATTGATTATAACATATGAAACTAAACAATTCTTCAAGTTTGCCACTTGATCTCATCTTAAACCTCATTTGTATCTTGATGATTACAATCTGCATTCAAACCTTTCATGATTCTTGAAAACACCTCAATTGAAAGGATGAACCAACCGCACTTTACCTACGGAAGAAGAGATTGATGCATGATGTGTCAAAACGTAAACTTTAAAATGAAGACAATATGCTTAATAATTAACACATAATAAAGGCAACTAAAACCCGATCATGCAGTAACTAGCAAGTAAATTGACCAGTTCGATCCACAGGAAGAAGTTTGTTTTTAAGATTTTACCACGATTAATTATTCTAAAAGGGGGGTTTTGTTTTTGAAGTTTTATTTTCGTTTAACGAAAAAGTAAATAAATATAGTAATTAACAAGAATGAGAATGCGATGTTTACTTCTATACTTGATAAATGATAGGGATTGTTCTTCTATAAGTAAAACCGTTATGTAATAGTTACAATAGAGCAGTTTATATCAATTTCACAATTTCTATAAACTTAAGAGCTATGTTTAATTAACAAGATTCTTTCGTGGTTGAATTCACATAAAACCTAGTTTACTAAAATCACTCTAAGTAAACTACATGATTGTATATCCTAAATATCGTTCAATTAACATCCTATACTCACATATAGGTGGCTAGATCACTAGGTGTTGAAGTATAAGCTATGGTCTTTGATAAATTCACATAAACCAAGTCATAACTTACATAATTGAACTAGGATACAAGGATGATTACAACTATGGATCTTTTGAAAGAACATGGTGATTTAGATTGATTAACTAACTAGATTCAACCCGGTTAAACTCACGTGAAACCTAAATTACAACAATCACTTGAGGTAATTTCATAACTATGTTGCTTTGGAATTTATTCAATTACCGAATTAAACACATAACAAAATCACTTAAGTTATGCATCTAATCATCTAGATTACTAGGTGTATTGAAGTATAGATTGTTTTCCTAGTTAACTCACATTAATAGGTTTGCAATCTATTTAATTGAAGTAATGAACTAAGCAAGCATAACAATGGTTCTTATGGTTGAACTATATAATTTAATCAATTAAACATATATATAACTAGCATAACATCAAAGTATAGAACAATCCCAAGCCATAAATCTTACATTGAAGCAAACACACAAGGCTTTTAGCCAAACATAATCATAGTAGAACTAATGGAACAGTAAATACAATTCGAATTCATGTTTAAAAGATATAGAACAAAAGTACCAATAGTGATGAATAATCCTAGCTTAATCTTGATGTTGAAAGAGTGGAGATTGACTTGCAGCCTTCCTTGAACCTTGAAAATCGTATTAGAACTGAGGGAGAAGGTAGTAGTGAAGGTATATGAAGTATGTAACCAAAGGCTCTCTTAAATAGGCACAAAAGTTAGGTAAAATGGCCAGAAATTGACCAGATGCGCCGCATTTCTTTGGGATGCGCCGCATCTCTTTACGTTCAGTAGATTCCAGCTCGATTCTGCACTCAGGACTGTCGGCAGGGGATCAGATGCGCCGCATCTGAGACAGATGCGCCGCATCTGGCTTGGATGCGCCCATCCATCTCAGATGCGCCGCATCTGAGGCTGTTTTGGTCCAGAAGTCTTCATGCTCCGCATCTAAAACTGTCGGGAGTTATTTGGTGCATAGATGCGCCGCATCTAAGAGAGATGCGCCGCATTTGGACCTGTCTCAGTGGTTTCGGGTTGTTTTACGCGTTCAATCTTCGTTTTAACTCTGTTTTCGCTGTTGGTCTTCATTTATTCATTCACAATGGACTTTTACAAATATATACGAATTACAATACATACGTACAACAATTACATACAAATGGAACAACTTTGGATCGAAATAACGGCAATAAACATGTATAATTTTGGCGTTATCAAAATCCCCACACTTAAACCTTGCTTGTCCTCAAGCAATACTTACAAGAAATCGAAATTTACTACAGTAAACACACTTATTTAATTGAGAACATAAAAATGGGAATCACACTCACTCGATATAGTACACAAGATACACAAGTTATTTAGTAACACAATAACTCACGCTATATGGAAATCACACTCGGGTCACAATATATACACACTCACACTTTTATTTCACACACGAATCAAACTCACGCGTTTTGAGTATACACACACCTTTGGAGTACACACGCTTTTATTTATTTCACAATGTAATACACACACTTTTATTTATTTCACAATGTAATACACACACTTTTAGTAAATACACGAAATGAAATCACACCAAAGTCGAAAGGTGGGTTTTAAAGTCCACATTTCTTAAAAATTTGGATCCTTGGGGAAATTGGAACCTTTGCGAAAAACCTTTTATATTTTGAAAATTAGACATGTTAGTTTTTTTACACTAACAAGTTTTCCAGTTTTAACCTCAAAGTCCGGTTGAGGGTAACTGAAAACCGAAGCCTCAGTCGGCGCTTAGCAAGCTACTCGCCCCCATGATTGAAGTATCATGGAACTTGAAACCGGATGTCCTAAAAATGGTTTTACACAATATAGTTCATAAAATAGCATAAGTTTTTGGAAGAAACTATATCATGTCCAAATATCATCGGTGAACCATGAGTTTGCACACCTCAATTTGTTATGGCATATGTATGTTGGCCGCAGTCAACATAGATGCGGTTGATCTTTCCAGAGATCATCCATCTGGGGATTAGATTCATTAGTCTTAAAAGTTAATTTGCAATGTGCCCCCCATTGTACGAGACAGATCCATCTCATGGTTAGGATAAGTCTGACCACCAAAAACCCTGTTTGATGCTGAGGTGAGGTGGATTTCCAGCCGATGATAGAGATGACTTTTCAAGATTTTTCGTCAACCTACAGCTGTTCTGGACTACATCTTCTAACATAAGTTAGCAAGTGTGTCATATTGGAAGACTTGACTTCCTTTACAATCCTTACATAGATGAGCATTGAATTAGATTGTTAGAACAACAAATTACTTGATGATTCTTTTTCATTCAGAATGTGGTATAGCATGATGATTATATCTTTTATATGACTACTAGTTTTATGATTTTTAACAAAATATAACTCAATCATTTGGTTGTTTCTTAATTTGTTTTGTGATAATAATTTCGGTCTATATACCTAGTTTTAAAATCTACAAATTTTAAACAAAATTTGAATTTATGAAGATAAAAGTTTAAAAATTTTCACCATTTTAAGCCTTTTTAACCAAAATCAAAAACCCGAAAGAATTTATAACTTCCTCCCCACACTTGAGTTCATGTATCGCCCTCGTTACATGAAATCGGAAAAATTTAAATTCAAGAGGGTTAAAGAGTGTAAGAGAGTTTATTACTTTCAAGGTCTAAAACCGAAGTTCACGGGATGATGGCGCTGAACTGAATGCCAGCTTAAGAACATCATCCGCTTCTTGCAACCACAAAACAATCATCAATCAAGCATGTGCTGAACTTACTGTCAGTCTTTGTAAAAATGCAGCATATAGCACAATTCTCACCTGTATCAATTCAAACAAAGCAAACATACGATTCACACAAATAAATGGGGGTGTACTCCATGTACTAAAAACCCCACTTATAATTATCTAAATTATTCAAATTACAATCATCCAAAATACTATCAAGTTATTACACACCAAACATAAAGATAAATTGTTTTTGAAACAAACTAACATCAATCAAACCGTTCACACACTTCACCTAATAATCATGTCAACTTCAGAAGAATCCCCAAAAAGAGTTACTTGGGCCAGCTCCGCCTTCATTTTGGTTTCCCGCGTCGTCGTCCTGAAATATTGAGGGGTTGTACCCCTGATAAGTTGCTTGAGCAGGGATGACAGCGGTGTCTTCAGTAGGCGGGTTAGGAAGAGGAGGATAAGGCGCAGGATATGGATCACCCATTTGAATCCATGGTTCGTATGCAGGCCAAGGAGAGGGGGTATAGTTAGCGGGATCTGCAGCATATGACACAGTCTGTTCATGTATCCAGTTAAGCTGATTTTGCTACCCCGCTTGAGTGTACCAAGTTCGATCATTTCCTACATCAATGTAATGTTGCATCTCCCTGTTACCTATATTGTAGTGATCAATTACCTTTTGGGTGTTTCGATCATTATGGAGTCGCAAATCCGAAAACTGTCGCGCCATGTAAGCCTCCCAATCATTTCCCGGACCCGAACTACTTCCAACATTCGGCTGTGGATCTGGCTGAGGTTGTGGTTGTTCTAGTTGCCTGTTCACGGGATCCACATACCTAGTTAGAAGGCCGTTCGACCCCCTCGTCAAAACGTTTGCCCTTGTATAGCTTACTCTATCAAAGGCAATCATATGTTTCTCCTCTAACCCACTTGTATTGATACAAAAATGTTGGACAATCCTGGTTACAAAATGGCCGCCCATGATTGGTGTAATCTTTTTTCTTTCTTCGAGAAGGAAAGTGAGAATCATTCGTGGAATATGAACATGAGAGTGATCCATTATCGCATGAATGTACCAGATATCCAAGTTGGTAACTTTTTTGCTACTGTCTTTTCGACAGTCTATGGTACTTGAAATGAATCTTTGGAGGCATTGATGCTCGTAGGTACGTAGCTTGCTACAAGTCTGCTTACTTGCACTATATGCACTGTTGCTCATATCCACCCATGATTCTGAATGATTAAAAGAAGAAACATAGTATATACATTGATTAAAGTAATTTTGCATTAATTGATGTGGCAACCCTTCATAGATATCCAACGCCTTTACAAATTGTAGCAGTGTTAATGTTCGGTCTTGTCCTCCAGGACGAAATCTCATAAAGGTACCGGATGTTGGTGACGTGTAATCAACCCTAAG
Organism: Rutidosis leptorrhynchoides; assembly: GCF_046630445.1. Classification (NCBI taxonomy): domain Eukaryota; kingdom Viridiplantae; phylum Streptophyta; class Magnoliopsida; order Asterales; family Asteraceae; genus Rutidosis; species Rutidosis leptorrhynchoides. The sequence continues at coordinate 383,083,432 of NC_092335.1, forward strand.
TGAACCAACGAATTCTTTGACTAAAAGTGGGTATACTCTTTCTTGCATTCTGAAAAGGTTTTCCCATGCATATATTCGATGGCCTTGATACGTTACTCGGAAAAGGTTGCAAAATTTTTATATTCGTCGGCTTCTTCTAATGGTGTCCAATCGATATATTTCCCCGGATATACGTCTTTGTGTAGAAGTGCCTTCATCCGTTCATGATATTCCGGATGCCTCAAAACTGCATTGATCCATGTGTGATGCCCCGACCAAATTCATATGGACGAGAACATTACATATGATTACATCGCGAGGTATTTGACCTCTATATGATATATTTTACAAACATTGCATTCGTTTTTAAAAGACAAACTTTCATTACATCGAAAGTTGACAGGTATGCATACCATTTCATAATATCCAACTATAAATGACCTAATCCGTCATTTACTTAATAATAATCTCTAATGAACTTCAACGACTCGAATGCAACGTCTTTTGAAATATGTCATGAATGACTCCAAGTAATATCCTTAAAATGAGCTAATGCACAGCGGAAGATTTCTTTCAAACCTAAGAATAAACATGCTTTCAAGTGTCAACCAAAAGGTTGGTAAGTTCATCAGTTTATAGTAATCATTTCGTTTTCATCATTTTAATAGACCACAAGATTTTAAATATTATAAAACGTGCAGAAGTCTCATTCCAACTGCACAAAAAAAATATCTTTCATATGAAGAACACCTGGTGAGGATTCAAAATATAATAGTAACCATCTGTGCCGGTCTTTCACCCCACGGCTGAATACATGTGCCTTCAAAATATAGAACCTCTGTACCGGTCTTTACACCCCACGGCTGAACACATGTTTATAAAATATAGGCCAACCGGTGCCAAAATGTCGTAAATAATAAACCATCCACCCGGCTCGGGAGCTCACACGCTCTGACGGAAACCGGGGGCTAATGCGTGTCATAATAATCAACCCCAATCCCAGATAATTCTATCATAGAATGCAGTTAAGGTACTTGTGTCTATTGCGTCAAACATTTATAAAAGCGCATGTATTCTCAGTCCCAAAAATGTAAAGAGTAAAAGGGATTCAAATGAACTCACCTAATGTATTTTGTAGTAAAAATACATATGACTATATTGAACAATATAGGGTTGGCCTCGGATTCACGAACCTATATCATTTGTATATATATATATTAAAACATATACTCGTGATCGAATAAATATATATATTATAGTTAATGAGGTATTTGATATATTAATAATTTATAAGTTTCATGAAATATTAACATAGTTATGTAATTTTACATACATTTTTGTGTATATGAAATCTTTATTTTTATATTTATAACCTTAACAATATCTTTAAAACGTTTATTTTCGAAATCATAAAAATTTTAACGATATTGATAATACTACTACTAATAATAATAATGATAGTACAGATGTTACTTTTGATGATAATATTAATTTTAACAAAAACGACAGGTTTGAAAATAATGTTACTTTTAGTAATAATGGTATTAATAATACTAATTCTAAGAATAATAACTATAATAATTTTACTACTAATGATTTTAGTGATAATACTAATGATAATAATAATAATAGAAATCTTGTTAATATTGATAATATTAATAGTCATATTAATTAGTAATAATATTTTAATTGGTAATAATATTAGTAATAACATTAATAATAATCATAATCATAATTGTAACTAAGGTTATGATAGTAGTAATAATAATTGGTAACTAATACTTATATTAGTAATAGTCTTATAAAAATTAATAATAACGATAATAATAAAAATATTTAATGATAATACTAATAATGATAATAATAATAATATTAGTAATAATCATACAATTATAGTATTAATCTTTGTATATATAATAACAATTATAATTACTAATAATAACAATAACATTAACAATAATAATAATAATAATAATAATAATAATAATACTAATAACAATAACAATAATAATAATAATGATAATAATAATAAATATAATAATAATAATAATAATAATAATAATAATAATAATAATAATAATAATAATAATAATAATAATAATAACAATAAAAATAGAAAGCTACCTTAGGAAGGGCTTCTAAAAAAAACAAATGTGCCTCATACGAGGCTCGAACCCCCGACCTCTCGAAAACCCGCAACACTCCTAACCACTGCACTGTCGTTTACTTTTCCGATTTAACTAGTAAATTAAATGGTTATAACCCCTCGTTATTTTTTTTTATGTATCAACAACTATTATCATCATCCTCGTCGAGTTCCCTGTATCATCATCTTTATCTATCATAGTAACTCACGTTCTTCATCACCTATTTCAGCCCATCGTCTTCATCATTATCTATGGCTTCGAGATAAAAACAATTTACGTGGGGTGTGAGTTTAACATGTCGAGCAGCCCAATTTAGGTGTTTAGGAGCCCATTTAATAGTCCATTTGATTAAATGGATCCTTTAGCTAGTCCACTAACATAGCTTAAATAAAATTCGATCAGATAGCAAACTGGACTCCATTGCCTTTTGTAGTTGCCGACTTTAGGAATCCCACAAGGTCCCACTTAATCGTGATTCAATGAAATATGTATAGGGTGTTGCCTGGTAATAGGGAACATAAAAGAAAACAGAAACTTTACGCATCATCATACATTCATCGTTAAAACCTCTTTGTCTTCTTTATTATAACAGGAACATAACTTCATCACAGTTAAACATCGTTATGATCATCATCATGATCACTGTGATCATCATCATACTCGTTCATCATAGTCATCATCATGAATAGAATAAAGCCGTAACGCAGGTGACTGAAATAAAATTGGGAATGAAATGGGTTTTGGATACAAGAATTTAAGAGAGAGAGAGGAGAGAGGAAAAGACGGGTTAGGGTGTGGGTTATGGTTCGAGATTAAACATGTGGTGATCAAGGTAAATCGAAATAGAAATGGGAAAAATATAGCGGTAGGGTGGTTTTGGTTATGGTGTTCGATAATGGTCTCAACAACAAAAAAAATAAAAATAAAACATTCGCAGGTTATTTTGATTACATAAATGGGTAATGAGGGTCTGTTTGGCTGTAACAGAGAAGAAGGCTGAAATAATAGTAAGTGGGTTTTGATGGAAATAAGTGGGTTTTCATGTGGTGGTCTCGGTTCTGGGTTGCTAAACGAAACAGGAAACAACAAATATAAAAATAAAACGATTGATGATAGTGATGTTAATCTAGCGATGGGTATATGGATGGTAGTGGTGATCGAAGTTTAATAGATGTTGTAGTCACAGTAGGAAATTACAAGATGGTTTATAGTAACATAAAATAGCATCGAGTAGTAGCACAAATGGGTGTTTGTGTTCTGTTTGAGCAGCAAAAAGATGAGTTATGGAAAGTGGTTTTCAAATACAAACACCAACAAGTTATAGTAGTTTAATGGTGTCGGTTAGCTTTGATGATTAGGAAGAAAGTCGTGGTTTACGGTTGTAGTAAAGTAATAGCTTTAATGGTTTTAATGATGGCGTACATGGTGGTTGTAGGATGGTAAAGAGGGTTGGTGATGGCAGTGGACCTTGGTGGCTTGTTGAATATGAAGAAGAGATATAAAGTAGGAGAAGAAAGATGTTGTACCTATGTATATGCATATTCCCTATCCCATAATATATATAAATATCTATATCTATTACTCACATAATGATATAAGAAACAAGATGCAGAAAGTTTAAAAGTTTGATGGACAAGTGTAACAAAATTTAGACAGAAGGAATCAAACAAAAAAATACAGATAGTGATGCAAGTTTTGGTTTTGTATGGAATGCATAAGAATATGTATATTATATATACTCCGTAATCTTATTTTCAGTGAAGTAAGAATCAAAAAGACAAACAGTAAAACCAACCAATGATTCATGAATTGAAATGAAATAGTTTAGCAGCCTGATTTCTTGTTTTCTTTCTACCGACAGTTTTCACGGGCTACTATTTCGTATCCCGTTGATAATTAGTGGCGGATAAAAGTCTTTCAGAAAAATCCCATATTTTTAATTTAAATTCCTTTATTTATTTCAGTCATTATGGTATAAAATTCGATCATTAATTTATTAAATAAAAATTACATCAACTGTCCCTCCCATTTATGGGTGAAATATAAAAAGTGTTAAAATTAAATAATTAGATCCTAAATATACTTTTAATAAGCCTATAACTTATATAACTTCTTTTCGTATCACCGTTTATTTTAAAATCACTTAAGTTCGTATTTAACTTGTTTAATATCCATCGAATGACATTTGAGTGTTTCTGACATTTACTAAATAGATTCGAAATTATAAAATATATATTTAATATACTTTATATATATATATATATATATATATATATATATATATATATATATATATATATATATATATATATATATATATATATATATATATATATATATATATAGATATGTTTTAAATAATTATTATTATAATATCTTATATTTATTTTATTTTACCTAAATAATTTTATTAACAATAACATATAATATTTCAATTTATATTTCCAATTACTATTATATTTTCATAGATTTAAATATACATGTATCTATTACAAATAGTTGTTCGTGAATCGTCGGTAATAGTCAAAGGGTAACTGAATATAAATTTCAAAGTTTTCGAGACTCAACATTACAGACTTTGCTTATCGTGTCGGAAACATATAAAGATTGAAGTTTGAATTGGGTCGGAAATTTCCGGGTCGTCACAGTACCTACCCGTTAAAGAAATTTCGTCCCCGAAATTTGATAGAGGTCGTCATGGTTAACAATAAGAATGTTTTTATGACGAATATGAGTTGATAATTAGAGTTTTATCATCATTGGGTAATATTGATAAAACAATTTGATTACGTGAAGAGTATATGTGAAGCTATTGCAAATGAGTGAAATGAACAAATGTATATTCGTTTTAACCGATGACGTAGTTATGATTGACTTCCGGAATTCAAGGGATTTAAAGAAAATCTTCATAATAAGATTTGATTCTTCGGCGATTAAGGAAATCAGAATCTTCTTTGATTAAATGCGGTAATCTGTTTCGATTGCTTTGTCAGATATTTCACTATAAATTCACCCCCTTATTTTCCATATCTCACATCTTCTATTCCTTCTCCCTCAATTCACACTTTAAAGTATTTGTCAATATGCTCCATCCAGTTCTGATTCTCGATATAATCCTAACCTTCATATATGTCATTCTTCTCTTTCATCTGCCACCAGAAGAATCTATTTACTTCTACTATACTCTTGGTTTTATAGTGTTTCTAGTTCTCCCGTGTCTTTATATTGCCATATTCATCGATATATATGGTTTGTAATTTCAGAGTTGTCGTTGGGCTTTATATCTTCCCTTATATTTCGAAGCTTTTTGCCTTTTTATTCTCTTCTCGACCTCTAGTAAAGTGAGTAATGGTCCAGAATTCGTAAGTATGAAGTTTTGGATGAACATAGTTAATGTATTAAGAAGGGAATCGTATTGGCACGATCTTGATTTGGTAAATTACCAGAATATCTGAAAAGATAGAACTATCAATAAGATATGTTCTTAATATGTTTAGAGATTGTGTAGAATGTAAGAGTCGTGTAAATGGCACATGATGACGGTATGTTCTGTGAATCATCACGTTCCATTAGAAACTCAACATGAATTACTATAATATAATCACGTTGATCAAGTGTCATTATATTATACTAACTCATGCATCAGTTCCCAACACTACTTCAAAAACATTCATATTTTAAACTCGAAAGTTTACAGAATATAGAAACTAACGGTTTCTTATATGATGTAACACTGATAGCGCGGAGAGGTAATTAATATCGGACAAGAATATTTATGAAGATATCTTCAGAAGTATTGAGGATACTAATATTGAAAGATACGATAATATCTTAGAATTTTTGAATCAAATTGCGATGCAGAAATTCATTCACGATGATTTAGAGCGATTAATGAGCAAGATATTTGCTAAAGATTTCATCAGAAACAGAATCGTCAGGATTCTTTATGTACAAGTTTAGTCCTTGTAATTTGTTCAGAGTTTCAGGATGAGAGATCATAATTCTAAGGGATAAATGTTATATGTATATATAACTTTTGATGTAGAAACGCTGCGAGATTCAAAATACTGATTGCTAATTCCTAGTAATTGGTATGGTAATTCTCGTTATAAGATATGGATGAGTATATGGTAAGGTTTTAATGACAATTATAATGGTTCTTCGTAGAGTCTTAAGCCAATGAGTAATGAAGTTGCTGGTAAGTTTACTACTAACGTGACGAGATATGAAAGGTTCCTCGGTAACGATGACGAAAGATAAACTTATATATCAAGGTTATAATAAGGCTAATTCGAATAAAAATCGCAGTTGATTTGCTGGAGCTGTGACAAAATTGACTAATTTGGAAAGAGATTGAAAAGTTATTTTTGGTAATAATAATGCTAAAGGAAATTAGCACAGCTACGCGTTAAACATTTACTTAGGTTCCGAGAGTTTTTCAGGTGCATAACTATATGCATAAATCTTTCCTTCCGTAGATGAAATACGGTTGGTTCATCCTCTCGATTGAGGTGTTTTCAAGAATAATGAATGGTTTGAATGCAGATTGTAATCGTCAAGATACAAATGAAGTTTAAGATGAAAACCAAGCGGCAAACTTGAAGAGATGTTTAGTTTCATATGTTATAATCAATATTTTAATTCAGTTTTAATTGTCCACTGTTGGTAGTCCTCAGTTGATTAGTCTACAGTTAGCTAGGAACAGTTAGCTAGGAACAGTTAGCTAGGAACAGTTAGCTAGGATTTTTGTTAGCGTGGATTCTTAACAACATTTCTCATAGTTACTTTGTTTGTTTCTAGCAAATTTTATTTTTTCCAATGTTTTCTTCATTATGCCACTTGTTGGATTCTGATAGGTCAAAATCCAAATATAAAATTTGAATGGATATGGTTATCCTGTGGTGAACGGATTCATATATCTGTGGATGTAAGTAGGATAGGAAATGACTATTGAATCAGATTTGAAGAATGTACAGTGTAACTTATTAATGTGAAGTATAAATATTCCTCAGGTATTACCTACCCGTTAAAATATTTTCACCATTAACAGTCTGTACTAAAGAATTTCTAATTACAATCTTTATGAACACATACGTACATATATATTTTCTTCAGATATAATCATGGATTTAATGAGTCAATATAATATTAGACTCATTTGATTTTCGATTTGAGCTAGAATAAGTAATCTCTAAAACTATTAGGATCCACATATTCTTCGCAGAATATTGATGAAGTTACGGATCAATACTTCATTGTTCATTACTGTTGGTACTCCTTGGTATCTATGGTGCGTATGATGTTGATGTTCGTGGGACAGATTGTGAAATTGAGGCTTGGAATGCGGATGTTGTTATTGGTGGTACTGTTGATGCCGGTAATGTTGCTGAAGCTGGTACATTTTGCACCATATTCTCCCATGCTACGACTCGGGTGCGAAGCTCGTTGACTTATTATTCCAGGATGATTGTCGGTAAGAACGAGCGAGCGAATAAGGATTAGAATTTTTGATAGAATATAATCATGGCGAGATATTCTGGAAATAAGGGTGAAAATGGTGTTTCTAATAGGTTCACCGGTAAGTGCTTCAGGTTCTTTGCCAAGTGGGAAATTTGGTTGATGAAAGGATTGCCTTCTTCTCGTCTCCATTGATTTGGTCGACTACGAACTCATCAGATGAATTGGGGATGGCTGATTGATTGATTCATTCTGGTGACACTGCTTTCGGAGCTGGAGTGGGACTCCATATCGGAATCCGAGGAACTTGAACTAGTTGTGAGTTCCATTGCGTACGCTTGAATAAAGGATTTTTTTTCGATATGAAATGATTTTCGGATATCAGATGATATTCTAATTACATAGAATATCTATATATATATATATATATATAGAACAAAAGATTTCGTAGATTACAGAGAAATTTACGAAATATATCAAGCAAAGTTTATAGTGACAGATACACTAAGATATGGATTAGCAGATACGCTAAGATATGAATTTTTGTCTATACACTATTCATGCAATCAATGCAGTAAGATGTGTCTAGACTAAGAATGATAAGTAGGTAATTTTCAACAAGAAATGATAAGCATAAATTTTGACATGCAGGCCAGGTTCAAGTCCAGACTTATTAATATAACCTAACAACTACTAGGTCGAAGTCCAGACTTCACTAATGCATCCTAACAACTACCGGTTAGACACACTAATGTTGACCTGGTTCGCTACGACCACCGCTCTGATACCACCTGTGATGCCCCGACCAAATTCATATGGACGAGAACATTACATATGATTACATCGCGAGGTATTTGACCTCTATATGATATATTTTACAAACATTGCATCCGTTTTTAAAAGACAAACTTTCATTACATCGAAAGTTGACAGGTATGCATACCATTTCGTAATATCCAACTATAAATGACCTAATCCGTCATTTACTTAATAATAATCTCTAATGAACTTCAACGACTCGAATGCAACGTCTTTGAAATATGTCATGAATGACTCCAAGTAATATCCTTAAAATGAGCTAATGCACAGCGGAAGATTTCTTTCAAACCTGAGAATAAACATGCTTTCAAGTGTCAACCAAAAGGTTGGTGAGTTCATCAGTTTATAGTAATCATTTCGTTTTCATCATTTTAATAGACCACAAGATTTTAAATATTATAAAACGTGCAGAAGTCCCATTCCAACTGCACAAAAAAAATATCTTTCATATGAAGAACACCTGGTGAGGATTCAAAATATAATAGTAACCATCTGTGCCGGTCTTTCACCCCACGGCTGAATACATGTGCCTTCAAAATATAGAACCTCTGTGTCGGTATTTACACCCCACGGCTGAACACATGTTTATAAAATATAGGCCAACCGGTGCTAAAATGTCGTAAATAATAAACCATTAATATAACCTAACAACTACTCATGATATTAATAAACCATTAATACATGATACCACCTGTGATGCCCCGACCAAATTCATATGGACGAGAACATTACATATGATTACATCGCGAGGTATTTGACCTCTATATGATATATTTTACAAACATTGCATTCGTTTTTAAAAGACAAACTTTCATTACATCGAAAGTTGACAGGTATGCATACCATTTCATAATATCCAACTATAAATGACCTAATCCGTCATTTACTTAATAATAATCTCTAATGAACTTCAACGACTCGAATGCAACGTCTTTTGAAATATGTCATGAATGACTCCAAGTAATATCCTTAAAATGAGCTAATGCACAGCGGAAGATTTCTTTCAAACCTGAGAATAAACATGCTTTCAAGTGTCAACCAAAAGGTTGGTGAGTTCATCAGTTTATAGTAATCATTTCGTTTTCATCATTTTAATAGACCACAAGATTTTAAATATTATAAAAAGTGCAGAAGTCCCATTCCAACTGCACAAAAAAAAATATCTTTCATATGAAGAACACCTGGTGAGGATTCAAAATATAATAGTAACCATCTGTGCCGGTCTTTCACCCCACAGCTGAATACATGTGCCTTCAAAATATAGAACCTCTGTGCCGGTCTTTACACCCCACGGCTGAACACATATTTATAAAATATAGGCCAACCGGTGCCAAAATGTCGTAAATAATAAACCATCCACCCGGCTCGGGAGCTCACACGCTCTGACGGAAACCGGGGGCTAATGCGTGTCATAATAATCAACCCCAATCCCAGATAATTCTATCATAGAATGCAGTTAAGGTACTTGTGTCTATTGCGTCAAACATTTATAAAAGCGCATGTATTCTCAGTCCCAAAAATGTAAAGAGTAAAAGGGATTCAAATGAACTCACCTAATGTATTTTGTAGTAAAAATACATATGACTATATTGAACAATGTAGGGTTGGCCTCGGATTCACGAACCTATATCATTTGTATATATATATATATTAAAACATATACTCGTGATCGAATAAATATATATATTATAGTTAATGAGGTATTTGATATATTAATAATTTATAAGTTTCATGAAATATTAACATAGTTATGTAATTTTACATACATTTTTGTGTATATGAAATCTTTATTTTTATATTTATAACCTTAACAATATCTTTAAAACGTTTATTTTCGAAATCATAAAAATTTTAACGATATTGATAATACTACTACTAATAATAATAATGATAGTACAGATGTTACTTTTGATGATAATATTAATTTTAACAAAAACGTCAGGTTTGAAAATAATGTTACTTTTAGTAATAATGGTATTAATAATACTAATTCTAAGAATAATAACTATAATAATTTTACTACTAATGATTTTAGTGATAATACTAATGATAATAATAATAATAGAAATCTTGTTAATATTGATAATATTAATAGTCATATTAATTAGTAATAATATTTTAATTGGTAATAATATTAGTAATAACATTAATAATAATCATAATCATAATTGTAACTAAGGTTATGATAGTAGTAATAATAATTGGTAACTAATACTTATATTAGTAATAGTCTTATAAAAATTAATAATAACGATAATAATAAAAATATTTAATGATAATACTAATAATGATAATAATAATAATAATATTAGTAATAATCATACAATTATAGTATTAATCTTTGTATATATAATAACAATTATAATTACTAATAATAACAATAACATTAACAATAACAATAATAATACTAATAACAATAACAATAATAATAATAATGATAATAATAATAAATATAATAATAATAATAATAATAATAATAATAATAATAATAATAATAATAATAATAATAATAATAATAATAATAATAACAACAATAAAAATAGAAAGCTACCTTAGGAAGGGCTTCTAAAAAAAACAAATGTGCCTCATACGAGGCTCGAACCCCCGACCTCTCGAAAACCCGCAACACTCCTAACCACTGCACTGTCGTTTACTTTTCTGATTTAACTAGTAAATTAAATGGTTATAACCCCTCGTTATTTTTTTTATGTATCAACAACTATTATCATCATCCTCGTCGAGTTCCCTGTATCATCATCTTTATCTATCATAGTAACTCACGTTCTTCATCACCTATTTCAGCCCATCATCTTCATCATTATCTATGGCTTCGAGATAAAAACAATTTACGTGGGGTGTGAGTTTAACATGTCGAGCAGCCCAATTTAGGTGTTTAGGAGCCCATTTAATAGTCCATTTGATTAAATGGATCCTTTAGCTAGTCCACTAACATAGCTTAAATAAAATTCGTTCAGATAGCAAACTGGACTCCATTGCCTTTTGTAGTTGCCGACTTTAGGAATCCCACAAGGTCCCACTTAATTGTGATTCAATGAAATATGTATAGGGTGTTGTCTGGTAATAGGGAACAGAAAAGAAAACAGAAACTTTACGCATCATCATACATTCATCGTTAAAACCTCTTTGTCTTCTTTATTATAACAGGAACATAACTTCATCACAGTTAAACATCGTTATGATCATCATCATGATCACTGTGATCATCATCATACTCGTTCATCATAGTCATCATCATGAATAGAATAAAGCCGTAACGCAGGTGACTGAAATAAAATTGGGAATGAAACGGGTTTTGGATACAAGAATTTAAGAGAGAGAGAGAGGAGAGAGGAAAAGACGGGTTAGGGTGTGGGTTATGGTTCGAGATTAAACATGATGGTGATCAAGGTTAATCGAAATAGAAATGGGAAAAATATAGCGGTAGGGTGGTTTTGGTTATGGTGTTCGATAATGGTCTCAACAACAAAAAAAAATAAATAAATAAAACATTCGCAGGTTGTTTTGATTACATAAATGGGTAATGAGGGTCTGTTTGGCTGTAACAGAGAAGAAGGCTGAAATAATAGTAAGTGGGTTTTGATGGAAATAAGTGGGTTTTCATGTGGTGGTCTCGGTTCTGGGTTGCTAAACGAAACAGGAAACAACAAATATAAAAATAAAACGATTGATGATAGTGATGTTAATCTAGCGATGGGTATATGGATGGTAGTGGTGATCGAAGTTTAATAGATGTTGTAGTCACAGTAGGAAATTACAAGATGGTTTATAGTAACATAAAATAGCATCGAGTAGTAGCACAAATGGGTGTTTGTGTTCTGTTTGAGCAGCAAAAAGATGAGTTATGGAAAGTGGTTTTCAAATACAAACACCAACAAGTTATAGTAGTTTAATGGTGTCGGTTAGCTTTGATGATTAGGAAGAAAGTCTTGGTTTACGGTTGTAGTAAAGCAATAGCTTTAATGGTTTTAATGATGGCGTACATGGTGGTTGTAGGATGGTAAAGAGGGTTGGTGATGGCAGTGGACCTTGGTGGCTTGTTGAATATGAAGAAGAGATATAAAGTAGGAGAAGAAAGATGTTGTACCTATGTATATGCATATTCCCTATCCCATAATATATATAAATATCTATATCTATTACTCACATAATGATATAAGAAACAAGATGCAGAAAGTTTAAAAGTTTGATGGACAAGTGTAACAAAATTTAGACAGAAGGAATCAAACAAAAAAATACAGATAGTGATGCAAGTTTTGGTTTTGTATGGAATGCATAAGAATATGTATATTATATATACTCCGTAATCTTATTTTCAGTGAAGTAAGAATCAAAAAGGACAAACAGTAAAACTAACCAATGATTCATGAATTGAAATGAAATAGTTTAGCAGCCTGATTTCTTGTTTTCTTTCTACCGGCAGTTTTCACGGGCTACTATTTCGTATCCCGTTGATAATTAGTGGCGGATAAAAGTCTTTCAGAAAAATCCCATATTTTTAATTTAAATTCCTTAATTTATTTCAGTCATTATGGTATAAAATTCGATCATTAATTTATTAAATAAAAATTACATCAACTGTCCCTCCCATTTATGGGTGAAATATAAAAAGTGTTAAAATTGAATAATTAGATCCTAAATATACTTTTAATAAGCCTATAACTTATATAACTTCTTTTCGTATCACCGTTTATTTTAAAATCACTTAAGTTCGTATTTAACTCGTTTAATATCCATCGAATGACATTTGAGTGTTTCTGACGTTTACTAAATAGACTCGAAATTACAAAATATATATTTAATATACTTTATATATATATATATATATATATATATATATAGATATGTTTTAAATAATTATTATTATAATATCTTATATTTATTTTATTTTACCTAAATAATTTTATTAACAATAACATATAATATTTCAATTTATATTTCCAATTACTATTATATTTGCATAGATTTAAATATATATGTATCTATTACAAATAGTTGTTCGTGAATCGTCGGTAATAGTCAAAGGGTAACTGAATATAAATTTCAAAGTTTTCGAGACTCAACATTACAGACTTTGCTTATCGTGTCGGAAACATATAAAGATTGAAGTTTGAATTGGGTCGGAAATTTCCGGGTCGTCACACCATGGATCCGGAGTGGTTAATCCACGGACATTTAACTGTCGGTTGTCAATATCTATTTCTTCCTCTTCAACAGCATTTTCTTCTTCACTTGTTTCCTCATCTACAATTGCCGGGGCTTTTTGCTTCTTTGATTTTGGGTTTGATGATGATGCTCTAGTCTACAAAAACACAACAAAATCAAACAAATAAAACAACAAACCAAGTTGATTAGCGTTAAAGAAATTCAAAACATCTTTCATATTGCACAAGCCAAAACCATGTAGAACATGTTATATCGTACGCATGACACAAACTCTCATGTCAAACATGATTCTATCATGGATGTACTTATCTCATTTTTAACAAACATGTACTAATATGACTCATAATCTTTATCACTTCATAAGTTCAATCATATCTAGCATAATTAGTTTCACCAAAACAAGTATATGAAACCATTAGCATTCATCAATAAGCATGTCAAACAATATGCAATCAATGGTTATCATACATTTAGACACTAAAGTCGACTCAAGTATACAATTTCATCAAAAAGCCTAAGCATACAATCCTTAATTTTCACAAATAAAACTTTTGAATTCGAACAAACACTAAGTTAAGGCATATATGAGTTTAGCATAATCAATGAATTGCTTTAATTCCACTTAGAACACTCACTAAGTCAACAAAAGTTAAAATCCCCAATTTAAGAATCCTAACATTCAATAATTTGTGTAATCGTTTAATTCAATTAAGGTTCATGCGGATTTGCCGATGTATACTAGTAATTGAACTCTAAAGCATCCCAATTTAAACAAGTAATGGTCATTTTTTCGAAATCCCCAAATTCATGAAGAACCCTAATTTCTAAAGTAAATTTTTGAGCAATTAAGCATGAAATTCGAGCATGAATAAGGATTAGTAACAACAATACAAGCATATAATGACCAAAACATGAAGATTTAAACATTCCCATACTTAGAACAAGCTAAATCCGAATTTGAGAATGAAGAACACAAGAACCATGAAGAAATGAAGATTAATCTTACCTTTCTCATGTTGATATACGGATGATATGCTCAAAGATGGGTTTAATCGGTTGATTTAGTGTTTGGAGATGGAATCCTTGAGAGAAAATGAGATGAAAGTCGGAGTTGTAGGTGAAAAAATGAATAAAAATGATAAACTCCCGTATTTGTGCAAAAAAAATGGGCAGTCTCCAACATTCAGATACAGATGCGGTGCATCTGTATCAGATGCGGCGCATCTGGTGGCCCAAAAGCGGCGCATGACCTAATCTCGGTGCATCTGAAACTGTCGGCTTTTTTCTTGTCCTCAGATGCGGCGCATCCACTACAGATGCGGCGCATCTGGCCCTGTTGCACCAGCTTTTAATGTTTTTTTCGCGTTTTAAACATTGCGGAAGGTCCCTAAACAACTTGGTTCGAACTAAAATTTGAAAAATCACTCAAAACACTCAAAAATAATCAATCCTAGGAAACGAGACGCATGAATGAGACTATGTACACATTGTGAGGTTTATTAGTGAGTCGTTCACGCGACTCCTTCCCAAGCTAATTAGCGTTGGGGGAGAAAGTGATGTCATCTTGAACCGTGGTATTAACTCCATCAAAATAGAGTTTTAATCGATGACCATTCACTTTAAAAGTATTTCCATTTCCAAACAACTCAACATATCCCGATGGATATGCTTGTTTCACCAAATAAGGTCCCGTCCATCGGGACTTCAACTTTCCGGGAGAAAATTTAAACCGTGAGTTAAAAACCAAAACCTTATCACCGGTTTTAAACTCTTTCACTTCTTTCAATCGGGCATCATGCCACCTTTTCGTTTTCTCCTTATACGAGCTTGAATTCTCGTACGCCTCTAACCTCAACTCTTCCAATTCATGCATTTACATGAATCGGTTTTCACCAGCCTTTTCCATGTCTAAATTACAAAGTTTCAATGCCCAGTATGCTCTATGTTCCACTTCAACCGGAAGATGGCACGCTTTACCATATACAAGTCTAAATGGCGTGGTACCGATTGGTGTTTTAAAAGCAGTCCTAAAGGCCCACAACGCATCATCTAACTTGCGTTGCCAAATCTTAGGGTTCTTATCAACCGTCTTCTCAAGTATGCATTTTAAGGCACGATTCGTGTTCTCCACTTGACCACTAGTTTGCGGGTGGTACGGAGTAGAGAAACAATGAGTTATGCCATACTTCTTCAACACTTTTTCAAGAAGGTTGTTGGCAAAATGTGTTCCTCGATCGGATATGAGTACCTTCGGGATTCCAAAGCGCGAGAAGAGATTTTTCAAGAAGTTCACCACCACCCTAGCATCATTCGTAGGTAAAGCTTTCGCTTCAGCCCACTTAGATACATAGTCAACGGCTACTAGGATGTACTTGCACTTATGGGAACTTGGAAATGGTCCCATGAAATCGATTCCCCAAATATCAAAGATTTCACAAACTTGGATGCCGGTTTGAGGCATCTCATCCTTTTTCGTGATGTTACCCGTTCGTTGGCATGCATTACAAGTCCGAACGAAATTATGGGCATCTTTAAAGATCGTGGGCCAATAAAAGCCCGAGTCAAGGATTTTTCTTGCGGTGTGGTTTGGTCCGAAATGACTGCCAATGGGCCCTTGATGACAATGCTCAAGAATTTGTTGAGCCTCTTTTCCGTACACACAACAGCGAATCATTTGATCCGCACCAACATGAAATAGGTCGGGATGTTCCCAGAAATAGGACTTCAAATCCACAAAGAATTTCTTCTTTTGTTGATAAGAAAGTCCTTTTTGAAGAATGCCTGACGCAAGATAGTTTGCAAAATGGGCAAACCATGGGATTTCAGATTCCTTGTCAACCCTCATTAGAGATTCATCAGGAAATGTGTCCTTGATGATTGTATCATCGAGTTTTTCTAATTCGAGGTTTTCAAGTCGAGATAAATGGTCGGCGGCTAGATTCTCGGCTCCTTTCTTATCACGTATCTCAATGTCAAACTCTTGAAGTAAAAGAACCCAACGTATGAGACGATGTATTGCATCTATTTTTGAGAATAAGTACCTAAGGGCCGAATGGTCCGTGTAAACAGTGGTTTTGGACAACACCAAATATGACCGAAATTTATCAAACGCATAAACAACCGCCAAGAGCTCCTTTTCCGTGGTGGTATAATTAATTTGAGCTCCCGTTAGCGTTTTGCTCGCATAATAAATTGGACGAAAATGATTATCGGGTCGTTGTCCCAAGACACCACCTAAGGCATTGTCGCTCGCATCACACATTAACTCAAAAGGCATACTCCAATCCGGAGATACGATAATGGGAGCTTGTGTGAGTTTTGACTTTAGAATGGAGAATGCATTCTTGCAATTTGAATCGAAGTCAAATGGAGCATCCTTTTCAAGAAGTTTGGTCATTGGGCGGGCGATTTTAGAAAAATCTTTGATAAATCATCTGAAGAATCCCGCGTGACCAAGAAAGCTTCTAATGGCCTTGACATTTGTCGGTATAGGTAGCTTAGAGATAACTTCAATTTTAGCTTTATCTACCTCTATTCCCGCACGAGATATCTTGTGACCAAGTACAATGCCCTCCTTCACCATGAAGTGGCATTTTTCCCAATTTAGGACCAATTTTGCTTTCTCACATCGGATAAGCATACGTTCAAGGTTAAAAAGACACGATTCAAAGGAATCTCCAAACACGGAAAAGTCATCCATGAAGACTTCCATACAATCCTCTACCATATCATCAAAAATTGCCATCATGCACCTTTAAAAGGTTCCGGGTGCATTACATAAACCAAATGGCATGTGGCGATAGGCAAAGGTACCAAAAGGACAAGTGAATGTGGTCTTTTCTTGGTCGTTGGGATCAATTAGAATTTGGAAGTAACCGGAGAAACCATCTAGAAAGCAATAGTATTCTTTCCCCGCTAATCGTTCAATCATTTGATCAATAAAAGGCAACGGGAAATGATCCTTTCTAGTGGCATCATTGAGACGTCTGTAATCAATACATACTCTCCAGCCGGTAACCGTTCTAGTTGGAACGAGTTCGTCCTTTTCATTTACAATAACGGTTGTACCCCCCTTTTTGGGCACTACTTGTACTGGACTAACCCAAGGACTATCGGAGATGGGGTAGATTAACCCGGCATCAAGAAGCTTGACTACCTCCTTTTTAACAACCTCTTTCATGTTGGGATTTAGCCTACGTTGTCTTTATACTACTGGTTTGAAGTCATTCTCAAGGAGAATTTTATGTGTACAATAAGATGGGTTTATCCCTGGAATGTCGGTCATTTTCCAGGCTATAGCCTTTTTATGGGTTTTCAAAACAGAGATTAACCTATCCTTCTCGTTACCGGAAAGATGTGAAGCAATAATTACCGGTAATTGAGATGTACCTTCGAGATAAGCATACTCCAAGTGTTTGGGTAGCTCCTTAAGCTCTAGCACGGGTGGTTCTTCCAAGGAATTCTTTATTCGGAATCTATCTGTATTTTCGATATCTTCAAATGATTCCTCTTCCTTGAGAATTTCTTCTTCCATGGTCTCATCATCCGTGACCACTTTCATCAATTCATCAAAAGCTTCATCAATACTGAAATACTCACTTTCACTTACCGGGGCAAACCCCGATGTATCAATTTCAAGTAGCTCCTGCAATTCATCCTCAACACAAAGATTTATAACATCAATTTGAAAACAAGAGTCATCGGTGGAAGTGGGTCTTTTCATGGCTTTGTCAATATGACAAATTATTCTCTCGTTTCCCACACCTAGGCTTAATTGTTCTTTTTAGACATTAATGATAGCATCTGCGGTGTTAAAGAAAGGACGTTCTAAAATGATAAGAACTTTTGTATCCTCTTGCATTTCTAGAATAACAAAGTCGACGGGAAAGATAAGTGAGCCAACTTTTACAAGAATATCCTCGGCTATACCTATGGGAGTATCAAATGATTGATTTGCTAATCGAATACCTATCCGGGTTGGTTTCAAGTCTCCTAAGTCAAGTTTCAAATATAACGAGTAAGGCATTAGGTTAACACTTGCACCTAGGTCGGCTAGTGCATCGTATACTACCGAATCACCCATCATACATGGGATGATAAAACTACCCGGATCTCCCAATTTTGGAGGTACATTTTGCTTTTTCAAGATGGCCGAACACTCCTCATGGAGGAATGTGGCAGAAACATCGTGGTATTTACCCTTCGAGGATATGAGATCTTTCAAAAACTTCCCGTAATGGGGCATACCCTTAAGAACCTCCACGAGTGGCATGTTAATGCTGATTTGCTTGATCATATCCGCAAATTTCTGATATTAGCTCGCGAGTCTGTCTTTCTTCAATGCTTTTGGGTATGGAATAGGTGCCTTGTACACCTTCATTGGTGGTTCTTCACTTTTCTTCGATATGACCTCTGGTGAATCATTTTTCTCTTGTTCTTTTCAACATGCTCATCTACATCAACAGGTACCTGTAAAACAGAAGGAGACAAAGGAACTACCGGGGACTTTGGAATCTCCGGGTTAGTGGTTAAACCACTTCTAGTAGTTATAGCATTTACATGCTCATTCCTTGTTTAATTGTTACTGGGATTCACTTGAGTATTTGAGGGGAGAGCACCGGGTGGTCTCTCTGCTAGTAACTGTGAGATCCTTCCAACATCCCTTTCTAAATTCTGAATCGTAGCTTGTTGATTTCGAATTTGCTGAGTTTGAAGTTCCGCATTTTGCTCGTGTTTAACCATAAAATCTCTCAAAAGATCTTCTAAATCGGATTTCTTCTCAGGTTGTGGTTGTACATGTGCTTGTGGTTGTGGTTGTGGTTGATTGTGTTGGAAATTATTTTGGTAATTTCGTGGAGGTTGAGTACGATTGTTTATGTGATTGTAACCAGGTGGTACATTTCTTTGATTTTGATTTGGAAAATTCCGATTATTTAGGTAACCTGAATTTACTCCGTGGTAATTGTTGTTTGAACTTGAAGGTCCCCCTATTTGATAACTGTTGACAGGAGGGTATTTCCGGTTCATTGCATCAACCGTCGAAAAGTCGTCAAAATTCATTTCACCTTTACGCAAGTAACCTAAGAAATTTGCTTGCTTTTCCATTGTCGTTTGGTCGCAATCTCGAGTGAGATGGGGACCTTGGCACAATTCACACCCTACCCTGATAGCGTGCATTTCTTTGGTTACCTTCTCAATTTGCCTTGCTTGATTTTCCAATTGAACTTTTAATGCAGCGATTTCATCGTTGCTTTCGACATTAGCAACTGTTGATGATCTAGAGAACTCCATCTCTTGATGCCAATTGTGAGAATGGGCTGCTATATCAGCAATTATTGTGTGAGCGTCTTTGGGCATTTTTTCCATGATTGATCCTCCTGCTGCAACATCTATTTCCTTTCGGGTAGCCACATTGACTCCTTTGTAGAATATTTGGACCTTTTGAAATGTATTCAACCCGTGTTAAGGACATACCCTAAGCATTTTATTGAATCGGGTCCAAGCTTCATAAAGAGTCTCGTTAGACTTTTGCTTGAAGTGATTTATATCACTTTGCAATTTTGCTGCTTTTGAAGCAGGGAAGAATTCTGACAAAAATTTGTCCATCATGTCATTCCAATCTTCAATATAACCTTCCGGTAATGAGTCTAGCCAATATCTTGCATCATCCTTTAGGGACCATGGAAAGATTTTTAAACATGTAACTTCATCGAAGACATCTTTGATTTTGAAAAGCTTGCAAATGCTTACAAACTTACGAAGATGCTCGTTAGCATCCTCATTTGGGGCTCCACCTAATTGGCATGTATTAGTTACCATGTGGAGAAATTGCCCCTTTATTTCAAAATCATCAGTCATCGTAGGTTGAATAATTGCGTGGCCTTGTCCTGTCCTTGTTGCCTTCATCAAAGCATCCATCATTTGATTTGTAGCAGTCATCTCTTCCTCTTCTTTAATGACTGGCTCAATGATTGGTTGAACAATTGGTTCAGAGTTAGAATCTAATGAAAGTAATTCTAAACCCTGAGCAAGAGATTCTACGTCTTGAGCTCTTAAGCGTTCGTGAAGTTCTCTTTCAGGTTCAAGATATGAAGAAATTAAATTAGAGTTGGAAGAACGTAGATTCATGCACTAATACATATCCTGCAATCACAACACCACAAACAAACCAATTGCAAAAACACAAGCTAACAATAAAAAGTAACTTTTCTAGGAATTGAATTCCTACAAAAGGATCGAATAATTCAAAGTTTATTAAAATCTTTTAACAAAACCGCGTCCCCGGCAGCGGCGCCAAAAAGTTGATGTGTCAAAACGTAACCTTTAAAATGAAGATAATATGCTTAATAATTAACACATAATACAGGCAACTAAAACCCAATCATGCAGTAACTAGCAAGTAAATTGACCAGTTCGATCCACAGGGAGAAGTTTGTTTTTAAGATTTTACCACGATTAATTATTCTAAAAGGGGGGTTTTGTGTTTGAAGTTGTATTTTCGTTTAATGAAACAGTAAATAAATATAGTAATTAACAAGAATGAGAATGCGATGTTTACTTCTATGCTTAATAAATGACAGGGATTGTTCTTCTATAATTAAAACCGTTATGTAATAGTTACAATAGAGCAGTTTATATCAATTTCACATTTCTATAAACTTAAGAGCTATGTTTAATCAACAAGATTCTTTCGTGGTTGAATTCACATAAAACCTAGTTTACTAAAATCACTCTAAGTAAACTACATGATTGTATATCCTAAATATCATTCAATTAACATCCTATACTCACATATAGGTGGCTAGATCACTAGGTGTTGAAGTATAAGCTATGGTCTTTGATAAATTCACATAAACCAAGTCATAACTTACATAATTGAACTAGGATACAAGGATGATTACAACTATGGATCTTTTGAAAGAACATGGTGATTTAGATTGATTAACTAACTAGATTCAACCCGGTTAAACTCACGTGAAATCTAAATTACAACAATCACTTGAGGTAATTTCATAACTATGTTGCTTTGGAATTTATTCAATTACCGAATTAAACACATAACAAAATCACTTAAGTTATGCATCTAATCATCTAGATTACTAGGTGTATTGAAGTATAGATTGTTTTCCTAGTTAACTCACATTAATAGGTTTGCAATCCATTTAATTGAAGTAATGAACTAAGCAAGCATAACAATGGTTCTTATGGTTGAACTAGATAATTTAATCAATTAAACATATATATAACTAGCATAACATCAAAGTATAGAACAATCCCAAGCCATAAATCTTACATTGAAGCAAACACACAAGACTTTTAGCCAAACATAATCATAGTAGAACTAATGGAACAGTAAATACAATTCGAATTCATGTTTAAAAGATATAGAACAAAAGTACCAATAGTGATGAATGATCCTAGCTTAATCTTGATGTTGAAAGAGTGGAGATTGACTTGCAGCCTTCCTTGAACCTTGAAAATCGTATTAGAACTGAGGGAGAAGGTAGTAGTGAAGGTATATGAAGTATGTAACCAAAGGCTCTCTTAAATAGGCTCAAAAGTTAGGTAAAATGGCCAGAAATTGACCAGATGCGCCGCATCTCTTTGGGATGCACCGCATCTCTTTACGTTCAGTAGATTCCAGCTCGATTCTGCACTCAGGACATTCGGCGGGGGATCAGATGCGCCGCATCTGAGACAGATGCGCCGCATCTGGCTTGGATGCGCCGCATCTGAGGCTGTTTTGGTCCAGAAGTCTTCATGCTCCGCATCTGAAACTGTCGGGAGTTATTTGGTGCATAGATGCGCCACATCTAAGAAAGATGCACCGCATTTGGACCTGTCTCAGTGGTTTCGGGCTGTTTTACACGTTCAATCTTCGTTTTAACTCTGTTTTCGCTGTTGGTCTTCATTTATTCATTCACAATGGAATTTTACAAATATATACGAATTACAATACATACGTACAACAATTACATACAAATAGAACAACTTTGGATCGAAATAACGGCAATAAACATGTATAATTTTGGCGTTATCAATGCATATAGTTATGCACCTGAAAAACTCTCGAAAACTGAGTAAACGTTTAACGCGTAACTGTGCTAATTCCTTTAACGTTGTTATTACAGAAAATAACTTTGCAATCTCTTTCCAAATTAGCAAATTTTGTCACAGCTCCAGCAAGTCAACTTCGACTTTCATTCGGATAACCTTATTATAGCCTTGATATATAAGTCTGCCTTTTGTCATCGTTGTCGGGGAACCTTTTATATTCCGCCACATTAGCTGTAAACTTACCAGCAACTTCATTACTCATTGGCTTAAGTCTCTTCGAAGAACCATCATATTTGTTCATTGAAACCTTATCATATATTCGTCTGCATCTTGTAACGAGTATTGCCATACCAATTACCGGGAATCAGCAATCAGTATTTTGAATCTCGTCGCGTTTCTACATCAACAGTTATATGTATACATATAACATTTACCTCTTAGAATTATGATCTTCCATTATGAAATTCTGAAAAGCACCCAGTCTTCGAATCAATACTCTGAATGTTGAAAAAAAAAACTGAATGAAGCAGCAGAAATTGTAGACAACCGTAAACGACCTTAATCATCGGAAGTTTGATGATAAAGAATAGTATGTTGGTAAAGCTCAGAAAAGTTGGAATTGAAAAACTGATTGAGCAAACTACGAAGGAGTCTCTGAACAAATCACAAGGACTAAACTTGTACATTAAGAATCCTGATGATTCTGTTTTTGATGAAATCTTTAGCGAATACCTTGTTTCTGACTCCAAACTCTTGCGGACAATTTTTCTTCATCATCCTTCGATATTAGAAATTCCAAGATATCATCGTATCTTTTATTATAAATATCCTCCATATTTCTGAAGATATTTTCATAACTATTCTTATCTGAAATCATTAATCTCTTCGTGCTATCAGTGTTACATCATATAGAAACTGTTAGTTTCTATATTCTGTAAACTTTCGAGCTTAAAATATGAATGTTATTGAAGTAATGTTGGGAACTGATTCATGAGTTAGTATAATATAATGACACTTGATCAACGTGATTATATTATAATAAGTCATGCTGAGTTTCTAATGGAATGTGATGATTCACAGATCATAACGTCATCATGTGCCATGTTACATAACTCTTTCATTATGCTTAACTTCTGAACATATCAAGAAAGTATATTCTTGATAGTTCTATTCTCAGTGATTCTGGTAATCTGACAAATCAAATCGTGCTAATACATTTTTTTTCTTATTTAGAACATGATGTTTATCCAAAATTCCATACTTACGAATTCTGGACCGTTACTCGCTTTACTAGAGGTCGGGAGGATAATAAAAAGGCAAAGAGTTCCAAAATATAAGAGAAAATATAAAGCTCAAAAACAACACAAAAGTTACAAACCGTGGATATTAATAGGAATAGCAATATAAAGACACGGCATAATTAAGAATAGTATCACCCCAAGGTTATATTAAAAGTAAACAGATTTTTCTGGTGGAAGATTTAAAAGAAGGATGACAGAAATGATAAATAGGAAAATATTAGGGATTAGAACTGGACTAAGCATTTTCACAATCTTTTGGGATGTATAAACTAAGAAAGAAAGTATAGGAATGGTGAGAATAATGGAACGGAGGAGTTTAATTTATAATGGAAATATCAGACAGAGTAATCGAGGCAGATCATCGTATTTAATTATAGAGATCATAATCTCCTTATTCGCCGAAGAATCAAATATCTCAGATTTCGAAGATTTTCTTTAAATCCCTTGAATTCCGAAATTCAATCGCGACTACGTCAAAAGTTAAAAACAAATCTTTGTTTCTCATTTCATTCTTTTGTGAATAGCTTCACTCGTACTCTTCAAATAATCAAATTTTTTTATCCATATTACTCAATGATGATAAAACTCTATTTATCAACTCATATCCGTCATGAAAACATTATTTATTGTTTGCCATGACCACCTCACTCAAATTTTGGGACGGCATTTCTTTAACGGGTAGTACTGTGACGACCCGGGAATTTCCGACCAAATTTAAACTTAATCTTTATATGTTCCCGACACGATGAGCAAAGTCTGTAATGTTAAGTCTCAAAAAGTTTTGGGAATTATATTCATGTAATCAATTATCCTTTAACTACTTCCGACGATTCACGAACAATGGTGTGTAAATAAAGATGTAAATATATATGTTTATATATATATATATATATATATATATATATATATATATATATATATATATATATATGTGTGTGTGTGTGTGTGTGTGTGTGTGTGTGTGTGTGTGTGTATATATATAATATTTTTAATTAATGAAATACACTTTAATCAATTGGAATTAATATTATATATTTTGTAATATATATATATATATATATATATACATACATATATAAATAATATAAATATTAAATATTCAAATATATTATTATATAAAATAGGTATTACATAAATAATGAAATATAGGATTAATATATTAAATGTGATTACAAGTACAATGTGTTTTGTTATGGTCTCTTATTCGAATATCACATACTATCTCTAATATTTATATAGCTCATCTATAAAAATTAATCTTATCTATTATATTTAATTATAGTAAAGTGTTTACAGCTCATATCGATAATTGTGTAACTAAACATTAGAGATAGACTAATAGAGCTTGGTTGTTAACCAATCATTTTTTTAGCGCATGGTAATAGATAGAGGATACTATATTTATATCGTCTTTCTTTCTTTTCTTCCGAACACAAGCAAAACTCAGGTTACTAACTATTTTTATTTAGGATTCACATCCACTAACTTTAGCTTTATTGTTGTTAATTCCATTTACAAGTATTATTTTATTTATATCATTATTACATATTCATATTATTATATGGAATTATTGTAAAATAGATACATTACACATTCTTGATCACATATTTCAAACAAGAAGTCTGTGTCTATTATATCATTCTTACTTAATTATTTACCTAACAAATATGCACTAGTGGCCTTTCTATTTACTTTTCGTACAAACACTTTGACTAATTGTTGTTATTAGATCACACAATCTCATACTATTATTATTTTACTACCTGCAACAGTGTTAGAATCCCAAACCAAGACAATACCACTATCTGAAGTTGTTATATATCACTATCTAAGTTTGTTTTCTGTCTTCCGAATCTACATGTAATTCTTTAATCGATAGATTAAATTGTATATGTCTAAGTATTACATAAGGGACACACATTGGAATTATCTACTTGGTTATCAATTTGGCACACCACCTTACTTGTTCTCTTCCTTCAACCTTCTTCCTTTCTATTGCACGACACCTTCGAACCACCTAAACCATCATCACTAAGGTTTCTTTCTGTTACTATTTCTGGATCAGTTTGACACAATTACAAACCTTCATCAAAATACTGCTATGTCTTTTCTTTTCTACTTCAAACGACTAAACCAACAGTGAATATTTCGATTGTGATTCTCACAACCACCTTCTTCTTCTTCCAACACCACCTCTATATATATATACATGCACACGATTACATTACAATCATCAAACACTTTGAGCTGTTTCTGCTGTACACATCTGCAAACCAAACAAAAACCTGCACCATCGTCAAACCATAATCATAACCACAACAGCCACTATTCCAATTATAATTCTGTTACAACCAACATACATGATCATCATAATAAACATCATAATAAACTGTTTGTTACTGCTATTCGAATTCTCAAGCAAACACGAACCTGTTACACTAAAGATTTCTACAACTTGTATCATTTTTCAATGACCAAACCACCACCATCATCATCATTGCTGCTATTAACCTCCTGTAGTTGGACCGAAGCTACAACCCATTGCTAGGGTTGCTACTGTCAATAAATTAAACCGCATACAAACACCATTGATTTGTTGACTGCTACTGTTTCCACCTGATGAAGTTCCTGGAACCACAGCTACTTCTACTACTCGTGTCCTGTTTCTTCTTGCATTCGACAACCTGCAATTACAAGGAACTGTTACGGTTTATTCTTGTTTGATGCAATATCAACTGAACAGACTACTGCTACTTGGTGCATTGTTGACAAAAACCATTACTGTTCGATACTTCTTCTCTAATAATCACCAACTACAAACTCACAAGACCACCCATGAACACCACTATAATTTTCTACTTAACCAATCACAAATTCCTGATTCTTTATTGATCATCAATCAAATAACATGCCACTAATTGTCCTTTGATTCGCTATTGCTGAAATCAATAATCAAAGCCACAAACAGGTATTTAACTATAATCAATTATCACTGAAATCCTTCAATAAAATAATTTATTATTGCTCGTATTCAATTCAATTAAAAATACTGAATAGATATAAATGGATGAAGAAAAAATATAATATCATTGAACCAATTCCCTATTTGATTAATTAATGAATCGATTACATGATCAATTGATGAAGGATGATATGATAATGATTCTGACATAATAAAGATCGATATTGAAGACCTGCTATTCGGTTGTTGAGGCTTGAACGTTGATGATGATGATGAAGAACCGAAGATCTACTATACATCGGAAATTATTTCTTGATCGATTAGTCAGTGGAGGAATTGAAGAACCCTAAACCGTGATTTTTCTCTCCTGCATACTGCTCTGTTATCTCAATCTGTTTCTGGGAACCCTAATAAAAGGGGGGGGGGGGGGGGGGGGGGCGTACTCTTATATTAGGTATTATTATTATTATTATTATTATTATTATTATTATTATTATTATTATTATTAGTATTATTATTATTATTATTATTATTATTATTATTATTATTATTATTATTATTATTATTATTATTATTATTATTATTATTATTAGCATTAGTATTAGCATCTAGAATAATATTAGTAATATCCTTATTATTAAAATTATCATTTTTATGAAAAATTATCATTTTTAGAAGTATTATTATTAACAAAAGTATTATTTTTAAAATTATCATTTTATTATTATTATTGTTATTACTATTATTATTATAAGTGTTATTATTGTTATTAATAACATTATTATTTTCACTATTAGTAAAAGTATTATTATAGAAATTATAGTAAGTACTATTATTATTATAAAATAAAACAACTTTATATTTGTTATTATCAATATTATTTTATCAAATAACTATTAGTTAGATAAAATTATATTTACTACATATAAGCTAACTATATTATTTTTTTTCTCCTTAAACATTGATTATTTGTATAAAGTATATAAAACAAATATATTTAACTAAGTTATTAATGAAACACAAAATTTATTAAGATAACATTTATAATATATAAATCTGTTCGATTACAATTATAGGTGTTAATATATATACTTGATATAGGTTCATGAATCTGAGGCCAACCCTACACTTGTTCAATGTCGTCATATGTATTTTTACTACAAAATACAGTATGGTGAGTTTCATTTGCTTTTTTACCCTTTATATTTTTGGGCTGAGAATACATGCGCAATTTTTATAAATGTTTTACGAAATAGACACAAGTAATTGAAACAACATTATATGGTTGAATGATCGAAGCCGAATATGCCCCTTTTTGCTTGGTAGCCTAAGAATTAGGGAACATCACTAATTTTGAGAATTAGTGCACGCCTAATTGACGCGAATCCTAAAGGTAGATCTATTAGGCCTAACGAACCACATCTAAAGTACCGGATGCTTTAGTACTTCGATGTTGTTTTTATCATGTCCGAAGGATTTTCCGGAATGATAGGGGATAATCTTATATGCATCTTGTTAATGTCGGTTACCAGGTGTTCAATCCATATGAATGATATTTTTGTCTCTATGCATGGGACGTATATTTATGAGAACTGGTGAAAGGACCCGTTCATATACATTATAAACGATTCACAATAGTTGATTACATCACGAGATATTTGACCTCTATATGATACGTTTTACAAACATTGCATTCGTTTTTAAAAGGCAAACTTTCTTTACATCTAAAATTGACGGCATGCATACCATTTCATATTACATCCAACTATAATTGACTTAATATTAATCTTGATGAACTCAATGACTCGAATGCAACGTCTTTCAAAGTATGTCATGAATGACTCCAAGTAATATCCTTAAAATGAGCTAATGCACAGTGGAAGATTTCTTTAATACCTGAGAATAAACATGCTTTAAAGTGTCAACCAAAAGGTTGGTGAGTTCATTAGTTTATCATAATCAATCATTTTCATAATAGTAATAGACCACAAGATTTCTGTTTATAAATATATGTACACTCGCAAGTGTATAAAAGTATTCTATAAGTTGTCGGCACCCGGTAACAAGCCTTAACGTTCATGTTTTACCCTCTGAAGTACACCAGATCAGGTGTGTTTAATATAACCTCGAAGTACTAAAGCATCCCATAGTCAGGATGGGGTTTGTCAGGCCCAATAGATCTATCTTTAGGATTCGCGCCTACCGTATATAGACAAGTAGTTTAATGTTACCAAGCTAAGGGTATATTTCTGGTTTAAACCCACGTAGAATTAGTTTTAGTACTTGTGTCTATTTCGTAAAACATTTATAAAACAACGCATGTATTCTCAGCCCAAAAATATATATTGCAAAAGCAATTAAAAAGGGAGCAAATGAAACTCACAATACTGTATTTCGTAGCAATTATGTATATGACGGAACTGAACAAGTGCAGGGTTTGTCTCGGATTCACGAACCTATATTAAGTATATATATTTATATGTTGGTCAATATCTGTCTAACAATTTAGGTCAAGTCGTAGTGTATCGCAATCCTAATGCTCGAGACCGACATGCAAAAGTCAACAAAAGTCAACTTGACCCAAAATGACTTCCAAAATCTATACATGTTTATTATATAACTTATATATAGTCGTTTTATATATTTAAATATATTTATCAGATCTTATTATACTAAATAATACAGGTCATTTATTAATAAATAAAAATTTATATTTAAATTCATATATGATAAAAATATACTTTTATATATCTCAAGTAATAAAATTTATAAAATTCACTTGATATCATAAAAATATAGTGGTATGTATTATTAATGTAATTATATTACGTGTGTTAAAAATATCTTTGTACGCATATTTATTTGATTAAATAATATTGATAATAATAATAATGATACAAATAATAAAATGATAGTTTCAATAAAAATATTAATTTTTAGTAATAAAGATAATTTTAGTAATAACATCAACTGATAACAATTATAATAATAGTTTTAATAATAATATTAAAATTAATAATAATTCAGTTGGCCATATCTTTTAATCCGTTCATCGAACCCACACGATTTCTAAATGAAAAGTTATTAATTTTTCTTTAGCTTTTTAACGACATGCATATCATATACCTTATCTCAGTAGCATATGTATCAAATTCGTGATTTATCATAAACTATTTAACGACGAAACTAAGCATACAAACATGCATAATCATATATACTCGAGCACTAGTCAGGGATACACTATGAATATAAAAAAAATAAGATATGAATGCTCACGTATCAATATTGTGATTCAATATTGCAGGAAAGTACGTAGACGCAACGAAAATGATAAACGTTAGGTTGACCTTACGAGCAATACCCTCGAACAATACCCATAACCTCCATAGCTATAACCCATAATTTCCTTAGCTCTATCCCGTTTGAAAACTTATTTTGAAATCGTCTGAATATAACTCCGTCGTAGTATTTTATGTATACTAATAATATCTTGAAATAATACTAAGTAAATATATATATATATGTAATTCGATTGAGATAGTTTAGAGAAATATATTTTCAAGTTTCTATGAAATAATGAAACCTATTGAATTCTATTTATAATAGATTTTTGAATTATTAAAGTGAATTATTAAAGTATGAATTATTAAAGTATGAATTATTAAAGTGAATTATTAAAGTATGAATTATTAAAGTATGAATTATTAAAGTGAATTATTAAAGTATGAATTATTAAAGTGAATTATTAAAGTATGAATTATTAAAGTGAATTATTAAAGTATGAATTATTAAAGTATGAATTATTAAAGTATGAATTATTAAAGTATGAATTATTAAAGTGAATTGTTAAAGTAAAGTAAAAGTAAAGTAAAAGTAAAGTAAAGGTAAAGTTTAAGTATAGTAAAAGTATAAAACTATGTACGTATAATACGCGTATAAATATATTTAATATTAATTTAAATCGTTATATCATAAAACATTTTAGAAAAGTAGAATTATATATATTCATAATAGGTTTCAAGTTTTTAAATTACAGTCTGTTGGTGAAGCATGGGATAAAGTCCAAAGGTTTAATAAATGTATGAAATCATCTTAATAAAAAATGTCGAGTTACTTAACTTGTCGATATCCAACATCTAAGTTATTTACACTCCACATTCTTACTTATAGATCACTTTACCATTTTCCGAATATTGTCAAAAAGAATAGATTTCTTAAATCACAGTGGACCTCATAACATTGGCCCATAATCATATCATCATGTATCTGATAATTCAATCATTTGATATTATCTCTTAATTCTATCGATAAATATATCGAAACAAATACGTTCATGTAAAGTATCATATATATCAAATACTTTGTTAATGTTTTCAGTTATTATATATTATATATACATATCTATATACACATAATTGTTAGTGAATCGTCAAACACAGTCAAAAGGTAATTGATTACATGAATGTAGTTCCAAACTTTTTGAGATTCAACATTACAAATTCTGCTTATCGTGTCGGAAACATATAAAGGTTAGGTTTAAATTTGGTCGGAAATTTCCGGGTCGTCACAGTACCTACCCGTTAAAGAAATTTCGTCCCGAAATTTGATCGAGGTCGTCATGGCTAACTTTAAAAATGTTTTCATGACGAATATGAGTTGATAAATAGAGTTTTATCATCATTGAGTAATATAGATAAAACAATTTGATTACGCGAATAGTATAAGTGAAGCTATCGTAAGAGAGTGAAATGAGTAAACGTATATTCGTTTTAACCGATGACGTAGTTATGATTGATTTCCGGAATTCATGGAATTTAAGGAAAATCTTTGCTATAAGATTTGGTTCTTCGGCGATTAAGGAAATCATGATCTTATTTGATTATATGCGATAATCTGTCTCGATTTCTCTGTCTGATATTTTACTATAAATCCACCCCCTTCGTTTCTTTATTTCCACAGCTCACACCTTCTAGTCTTTCTCCCCAATTCATACTTTAAAGCATTCGTTAATATGCTTCATCCAGTATTGATTCTTGATATACTCTTAACTTTTATATCTGTCATTCTTCTTTTTCATCTACCACCGGAGGAAGTTATTTTCTTCTACCATTACCTTGGGGTTATTGTGTTTTTCATTCTCCCGTATCTTTATATTGCTATACGCATTGATATACAAGGTTTATAATTTCGGGGTTATTATCGGGCTTTATATTCTCCATTATATTTCGGAGCTTCATGCTTTCGTTTTCTCTTCCCGACCTTAAGTCAAGCGGATAATGGTCCAGAATTTGTAGATATGAATTTTTGGATGAACATAGTTAATGTTCCAAGAAGAAAATCGTAATGGCACGATCTTGACTTGGCAAATTACCAGAATATCCGAAAATATAGAGCTATCAAGATGATATGTTCTTAATATATTTGGAAATTGGGTAGAATGTAAGAGTCGTGTAAATAGTACATGATGACGGTATGTTCTGTGAATCATCACGTTCCATTAGAAACTCAGTATGACTTACTGTAATATAATCACATTGATCAAGTGTCATTATATTATACTAACTCATGTTTCAGTTCCCAACACTACTTCAAAAACATTCCTATTTTAAATTCGAATTTTTTTTTCTTCAGAATTTAGAAACTAACACATTTTCTTTTTATGTTGTAACGCAGATATTGCGAATAGATAGAAGATTTCGGATAAGAATAGTTGTGAAAATATCTTCAGGAATATGGAAGATATTTATAATAAAAGATACGATGATATCTTAGAATTCTTAACATAGATGGATGATGAAGAAGATTTGCCTGTGAAGGTTTAGAATAAGAAGTAAGGTGTTTGCTAACGATTTCAGTAGACACTGAATCATTTAGATCCTTTGAATGCAGGTTTAGTCTTTGTGATTTGTCCACAGCCTCCTTCATGGTCTGCTCAATCTGTTTTTCAGTTTCAAACCTTCTCTTTTTCTCAGCTTTACCACCATACTATTCTTTATCATCAAACTTTTGACTGTTAAAGTCGTTTACAGTTTTTGCTGCTTCATCAGCATTTTTCCAATTTCGGAGAACTAGTTCATAGTTTGGGATGTTTTTCAGAAAATTCACATTCGAAGTATGTAAGTCTAGGAGATAGACGTTATATGTATACATATAACTTTTGACGTAAAATTGTAGCGAAATTCAAAATACTGATTGCTAATTCCCAGTAGTTGGTGTGATAATTATTGTTACAGGATGTAGGTAAGTACATGATGGGGTTTTAATGAATAAGTATAGTGGCTTTTCGGAGAGGCTTAAGTCGAAGGTTAATGAAGTTGTTGATAAGTTTACTGCTAATGTGGCGAGATATGAAAGGTTCCCCGGTAACAATGATGAAGGGGTAATTGTTATAATAAGGTTTATTCGTATAAACAAATGAAGGTGATTTGTTGAAGCTATGACAAAATTGTCTATTTTGGAAAGAGATTGAAAAATTATATTTGGTAATAAATATCAAAGGATCTGACACGGGTACGTGTTAAACTATAACTTTGGTTTCGAGAGCTTTTCAGGTGCATGACAGTGGGTAATGTGTGGTTGGATCATCATCTCGCATGTCTTTAAGAATTTCGAAGTGTTTGAACACATATTGTAATTGTTAATATACATATGATGTTCTAAGATTTTGAATGATACAAATATTTTTGTGAGTTTCATGAATAGAAATGAGGTTCTAGGACAGTTTTGAAGTCAAAGTATAGTTTTGAAAGACGTAGAAATCTAAGAGTGATGATTTCGGTTATATCTTGAATCGAATTCTGAGATTTCAAAATCAGAATATGTAATTAGATTTTGAATGAGTATGGTTGTTTTGATTTCTATAAAAGAATGTATATTGTTGTGAAAGTAGGGAGTATAATGGATGATTTGCTGAATCAGATTCGAAGAATGTAACATATTAATTGTGAATTTATGTATCTCTCGGGTATTACCTACCCGTTAAAAAAAAAATTTCACAATTAATATTTTGTACAAAAGAATTTTATTACAGTCTTTATGGTAATATATATGTGTATATTTCTTCAGATGTAATATAGATTTAATGAGTTAATATTAAATTAAACTCATTTGATTTATGGTTAAGGCTAGGATAGATAATTTCTAAACTTTAGAAATTACATAATCGTCGTAGAATGTTTCCCCAATGAAGTTATGAATCAATAATTCATCATTGTGGTATTCCTTGGTATCTACATGGCGTATGACGTCGATGCTCGTGGGACAGATTGTGAAGTTGAGGTTTGCGAAGCGGTTGTTGTTGGTGGTGGTAATGGTACTGTTGATGTTGTTGATGGTGGTACTGGTTATGCTGCTGGTGTTTGTAACCTTTGCACCATATTCTCCAAAGCCACTACCCGAGCGCGAAGCTCGTTGACTTCTTCTATTACACCGGGGTGATTGTCGGTTCGGACGAGCGGATAGATAAGATCTAGAATTTGGTGTAGTATATAATCATGACGAGATACTCTGGAAATGAGAGAGAAAATGGTGTTTCGGACAGGTTCGCCGGTAAATGCTTCAGGTTCATTGCCAAGAGGGCAATGTGGTGGATGAAATGGATCACCTTCTTCTTGTCTCTAATGGTTAAGTAGATTACGAACTCTCCCCCAATTCATCCAAAATAGATGATGGCTAATTGGTTGATCCATTTCGGTCACGCTGCTTTCGGAGCTCATGTGAAAATCCATATCGGCATAGCTGTCAGAATCCGAGGAACTCGAACTGGTTGAGGGATCCATCTTGTAAGATCAGGGAAAGAATTTTTTGGTATTAAATAGATTGTAGAATTTAGATTTGGTATTCTTCAATACATAATTTACATATGTATATATAATACCAAAATCCCATAAATTACGGAGGAATCTTTGAAAGATGTCAATCAAAGTTTACAGTAACAGATATGCTAAGATAAGAATTCGTCTATACATTATTATGCAATATATGTAGGAAAACGCGTCTAGACTTAAGAATGATAAGCAGGTAATTTCCTAAGGATGGTAAGTAGATGATTTTCGACTAAAAATGATAAGCAAAACTTTTGACATGCAGACACGGTCGAAGTCCAGACTCACTAATGCATCTTAACAACTATCAGTTAGACACACTAATGCAAGACCTGGTTCGCTAAGACCACCGCTCTGATACCAACTGAAAGGACCCGTTCATATACATTATAAACGATTCACAATAGTTGATTACATCGCGAGATATTTGACCTCTATATGATACGTTTTACAAACATTGCATTCGTTTTTAAAAGACAAACTTTCTTTACATCTAAAATTGACGGCATGCATACCATTTCATATTACATCCAACTATAATTAACTTAATATTAATCTTGATGAACTCAACGACTCGAATGCAACGTCTTTCAAATTATGTCATGAATGACTCCAAGTAATATCCTTAAAATGAGCTAATGCACAGCGGAAGATTTCTTTAATACCTGAGAATAAACATGCTTTAAAGTGTCAACCAAAAGGTTGGTGAGTTCATTAGTTTATCATAATCAATCATTTTCGTAATAGTAATAGACCACAAGATTTCTGTTTATAAATATATGTACACTCGCAAGTGTATAAAAGTATTCTATAAGTTGTAGGCACCCGGTAACAAGCCTTAACGTTCATGTTTTACCCTCTGAAGTACACCAGATCAGGTGTGTTTAATATAACCTCGAAGTACTAAAGCATCCCATAGTCAGGATGGGGTTTGTCAGGCCCAATAGATCTATCTTTAGGATTCGCGCCTACCGTACATAGACAAGTAGTTTAATGTTACCAAGCTAAGGGTATATTTCTGGTTTAAACCCACGTAGAATTAGTTTTAGTACTTGTGTCTATTTCGTAAAACATTTATAAAACAACGCATGTATTCTCAGCCCAAAAATATATATTGCAAAAGCAATTAAAAAGGGAGCAAATGAAACTCACAATACTGTATTTCGTAGCAATTATGTATATGACGGAACTGAACAAGTGCAGGGTTTGTCTCGGATTCACGAACCTATATTAAGTATATATATTTATATGTTGGTCAATATCTGTCTAACAATTTAGGTCAAGTCGTAGTGTATCGCAATCCTAATGCTCGAGACCGACATGCAAAAGTCAACAAAAGTCAACTTGACCCAAAATGACTTCCAAAATCTATACATGTTTATTATATAACTTATATATAGTCATTTTATATATTTAAATATATTTATCAGATCTTATTATACTAAATAATACAAGTCATTTATTAATAAATAAAAATTTATATTTAAATTCATATATGATAAAAAATATACTTTTATATATCTCAAGTAATAAAATTTATAAAATTCACTTGATATCATAAAAATATAGTGGTATGTATTATTAATGTAATTATATTACGTGTGTTAAAAATATCTTTGTACGCATATTTATTTGATTAAATAATATTGATAATAATAATAATGATACAAATAATAAAATGATAGTTTCAATAAAAATATTAATTTTTAGTAATAAAGATAATTTTAGTAATAACATCAACTGATAACAATTATAATAATAGTTTTAATAATAATATTAAAATTAATAATAATTCAGTTGGCCATATCTTTTAATCCGTTCATCGAACCCACACGATTTCTAAATGAAAAGTTATTAATTTTTCTTTAGCTTTTTAACGACATGCATATCATATACCTTATCTCAGTAGCATATGTATCAAATTCGTGATTTATCATAAACTATTTAACGACGAAACTAAGCATACAAACATGCATAATCATATATACTCGAGCACTAGTCAGGGATACACTATGAATATAAAAAAAATAAGATATGAATGCTCACGTATCAATATTGTGATTCAATATTGCAGGAAAGTACGTAGACGCAACGAAAATGATAAACGTTAGGTTGACCTTACGAGCAATACCCTCGAACAATACCCATAACCTCCATAGCTATAACCCATAATTTCCTTAGCTCTATCCCGTTTGAAAACTTATTTTGAAATCGTCTGAATATAACTCCGTCGTAGTATTTTATGTATACTAATAATATCTTGAAATAATACTAAGTAAATATATATATGTAATTCGATTGAGATAGTTTAGAGAAATATATTTTCAAGTTTCTATGAAATAATGAAACCTATTGAATTCTATTTATAATAGATTTTTGAATTATTAAAGTGAATTATTAAAGTATGAATTATTAAAGTATGAATTATTAAAGTGAATTATTAAAGTATGAATTATTAAAGTATGAATTATTAAAGTGAATTATTAAAGTATGAATTATTAAAGTGAATTATTAAAGTATGAATTATTAAAGTGAATTATTAAAGTATGAATTATTAAAGTATGAATTATTAAAGTATGAATTATTAAAGTGAATTATTAAAGTTAAAGTAAAGTAAAAGTAAAGTAAAAGTAAAGTAAAGGTAAAGTTAAATTATAGTAAAAGTATAAAACTATGTACGTATAATACGCGTATAAATATATTTAATATTAATTTAAATCGTTATATCATAAAACATTTTAGAAAAGTAGAATTATATATATTCATAATAGGTTTTAAGTTTTTAAATTACAGTCTGTTGGTGAAGCATGGGATAAAGTCCAAAGGTTTAATAAACGTATGAAATCATCTTAATGAAAAATGTCGAGTTACTTAACTTGTCGATATCCAACATCTAAGTTATTTACACTCCACATTCTTACTTATAGATCACTTTACCATTTTCTGAATATTGTCAAAAAGAATAGATTTCTTAAATCACAGTGGACCTCATAACATTGGCCCATAATCATATCATCATGTATCTGATAATTCAATCATTTAATATTATCTCTTAATTCTATCGATAAATATATCGAAACAAATACGTTCATGTAAAGTATCATATATATCAAATACTTTGTTAATGTTTTCAGTTATTATATATTATATATACATATCTATATACACATAATTGTTAGTGAATCGTCAAACACGGTCAAAAGGTAATTGATTACATGAATGTAGTTCCAAACTTTTTGAGATTCAACATTACAAATTCTGCTTATCGTGTCGGAAACATATAAAGGTTAGGTTTAAATTTGGTCGGAAATTTCCGGGTTGTCACAGTTGGAAATCTTGTGGTCTATTAAAATGATGGAAATGATTATTTATGTTAAACTAATGAACTCACCAACCTTTTGGTTGACACTTTAAAGCATGTTTATTCTCAGGTATGAAATAAATCTTCCGCTGTGCATTTGCTCACTTTAAAGATATTACTTGGAGTCATTCATGGCAATTTCAAAAGACGTTGCATTCGAGTCGTTGAGTTCATCAAGATTATTATTAAGCCAATTATAGTTAGATATATTATGAAATGGTATGCATGCCGTCAACTTTCGATGTAATGAAAGTTTGTCTTTTCAAAAACGAATGCAATATTTGTAAAATGTATCATATAGAGGTCAAGTACCTCGTGATGTAATCAACTGTTGTGAATCGTTTATAATCGATATGGACTTCGTCCGGATGGATTAGGAAGGGTCGCTTCAATAAGGAATTAACTGTTAGCTAGGAACAGTTAGCTAGGATTTTGTTAGCGTGAATTCTTAACAAAATTTCTCATAGTTAATTTGTTTGTTTCTAACAAATTTTATTTTGTCCAATGTTTTCTTCATTATGCCACGTGTTGGATTCTGATAGGTCAAAATTCAAATATGAAATTGAATGAAAATGGTTATTCTGCGGTGAACGGATTCGTATATCTGTGGCTGTAAGTAGGATAGTAAATGACTGTTGAATCAGATTCGAAGAATGTACAGTGTAACTTATTAATGTTAAATCTAAATATTCTTTGGGTATTACCTACCCGTTAAAATATTTTCACCATTAACAGTTTGTACAAAAGAATTTTTAATTACAATCTTTATGAAAATATATATACATATATATTTTCTTCAGATGTAATCATGAATTTAATGAGTCAATGTGATATTAAACTCATCTGGTTTACCGTTAGAACTAGAATATAAAATCTCTAAAATAT
Organism: Rutidosis leptorrhynchoides; assembly: GCF_046630445.1. NCBI lineage: Eukaryota > Viridiplantae > Streptophyta > Magnoliopsida > Asterales > Asteraceae > Rutidosis > Rutidosis leptorrhynchoides. Next base: position 383,122,407 of record NC_092335.1, read on the forward strand.
TAGAGATTACATAATCGTCATGAAGAACGAAGATAATTAATGTAGAATGATACGTAGAATGATGATTACACTCGAGGTACAGAATGAGATGTTGAGGCATGGATTGTTGATGGTACTGGTATTGATGTTGGTGGTACTGTTGGTGCCGGTGATGTTGTTGAAGCTGGTAAATTTTGCACCATATGCTCCAATGCCACTACCAGAGCGCGAAGTTCGTTGACTTCTTCTATTACACCGGGATGATTGTTGGTTCGGACGAGTGGATGAATAGGATCTAGAATTGTAGATAGTATATAATCGTGACGAGATACTCTGGAAATGAGAGAGAAAATAGTATTACGAACAGGTTCGTCGGTAAGTGCTTCAGGTTCTTCGCCAAAAGGGAAATGTGATGGATGGAAGGGATCACCTTCTTCGCGTCTTCATTGATTAAGTCGACTACGAACCCATCAGATAAATTGGGGATGGATGATTGGTTGATTCATTCTGGTGACACTGCTTTCGGAGCTTAGGTGAAACTCCATATCGGAATAGCTGTCGGAATCCGAGGAATTAGAACTGGTTGAGGGATTCATCTTGTTCGATCAGATGAAGGGTTTTCGATAAGAAATAGATTATAGGATGTAGATTAATACCCTGCAATACATAATTTACATATGCCTATATAATACTATAATCCCATAAGTTACGGAGGAATCTACGGAAGCTGTCAGGTAAAGGTAACAATAACAGATACGCTAAGATATGAATTTATCTATACAATGTCTATGCAATAGAGGCAGTAAGACGTGTCTGGACTTTAAGGATGATAAGCAAATAATTTTCGACATGAAATGATAAGCAAAACTTTTGACATGCAGACACGGTCGAAGTCTAGACCCACTAATGCATCTAAACAACTATCAGTTAGACACACTAATGCAAGACCTGGTTCGCTTAGACCACCGCTCTGATACCAACTCTAATACAGTTGGGGACAACCACCGTCCCACCCAGTGCCTTAACTATCCGGCGACCACTGAGTGTACCTCAGATACTGATGTTAGGGCATTCCTCTTGGCTACTGCCAACCCTCGTAAGGGATCGCAAGGATTAAGAGCCAATGCTTCGCCACAGGTCACACTGTGAGAACCTCCTTTACGACTAACCCGCCACACATGGATGCAGTTATACCAGCTCTGATACCAACTCTAACGACCCGTCCTAATCCATCTGGACGAATACATTACATTTGGTTACATCGCGAGGTACTTGACCTCTATATGATACATTTTACAAACATTGCATTCGTTTTCAAAAGACAAACTTTCATTACATCGAAAGTTGACGGCATGTATACCATTTCATAAAATATCCGAATATAATTAACTTAATAATAATCTTGATGAATTCGACGACTCGAATGCAACGTCTTTTGAAATATGTCATGAATAACTCCAAGTAATATCTCTAAAATGAGCAAAAGCACAGCAGAAGATCTCTTTCATACCTGAGAATAAACATGCTTTCAAGTGTCAACCAAAAGGTTGGTGAGTTCATTAGTTTATCATAAACAATCATTTCCATTATTTTAATAGACCACAAGATTTCCTTTATTCAATAATCATACACTCGCAAGTGTTTAAAAATCATTCGTATGGATTAAACACCTGGTAACCGACATTAACATCATGCATATAGAATATCCCCAAAACAGAAATCCATCTGTATTTATAACTCGAAGTACTAAAGCATACCATTTTCCAGTATGGGGGGAGTCAGGGCCCGTAGATCTACCTTTAGGATTCGCGTCAATTAGGGTGTATGTTCCCTAATTCTTAGGCTACCAAGCTAAAAGGGTGATATTCGATTCGATAATCCAACCATAGAATGCAATTTTCGAGTACTTGTGTCTATTTCGTAAAACAGTTATAAAAGCAGAGCGTGTATTCTCAATAATAATATTTAATAATAATTTTTGATGATAAAGGTAATAATAACAATTCTTAATAATAATATTTAATAATAATACTAATAATAATCATAATAACTATTATTAAAATTTATTATTAATTATGATGATATTATCAATGATAACAATAATATCATTATCAATTTTATTAATAACACTTCTTATAATAATATTAATATTAACCTTAACGAAGGTAATGATCATAATACAACATTCATACATTAACATATAATATATTAACTTTATATTTCATTACTTGGGTAATACTTATTTATTTAATAACATATTTAAATATTTAACATTTATATCTATTTTATATATATTACAATATAATAATTATTAGTAGCAATCATATATATGTATATATATAATTTCATTGTAAATTACACCTAAATATTTTGTATCTTATTTTACATATTTAACTCTATTGTTTAAATTATATTTTATTATTATTATATATATATATATATATATATATATATATATATATATACACACACACACACACACACACACACACACACACATAAGGGTTCGTGAATCGTCAGCACAGTCAAAGGGTATTTGCATAAATGAAATCAGTTCAAATTTTTAACTCAACATTATAGACTTTGCTTATCATATCGGAAACATATAAAGATCAAGTTTAAATTTGGTCGGAAATTCCCGGGTCGTCACAGACTCGACGTTTCGCGTTGTTTGGTTGTTACTTGCCTGCTTAGTTCATACCTTTTCTGTAGTCGAGTCTATTCGGGTGGGCTCGATGTCGTTGCCGACGTGTATTGACTAGTTAACCTCGGAAAATTGATGTTTATTGGAGTGTCCTCTGGGGTCTTTTTTTCCGCTCGAACGGGGATTTGATCTTATTCGATGGGCTAGTGTTTCTCAGGTTTGGAGTTGATACTGGTTTTTTCGGGTACGAGAGGTTTCTTTGGTTTGCAGGCCTCGGGTTAGGTGCTGCTGGAGTGCCCGGCGTTCTTTTTAGTTGAGCGGCTTTCGAGTAGCGGCAATGCGGTGTTAGATACGAGATCGATTTTATATATGTTATAGATTTAGGTTTGTTGGTGTGTTCGTGTGTACTGTCAATTATCATTATTTGTGTCTTACATTTTCAATGTGCTCGCTCTCTTTCAATTATCGTCAATTATGTAAACGTTTTAGAGCGAGACCTTTCAATTATTGTTGTTATTGTGTACCATCGGATCTTTACGACTTATATATATATATATATATATATATATATATATATATATATATATATATATATATATATATATATATATATATATATATATATATATATATATATTCGCCGAAAAAAAAAGTTTATTCATTTTTTGACTTCAAAAATGTAGGTAAAACTTTATCAGTTACACTTTTGCCAGTATGCACTGGTTTGTGATGTTATATCAAGAGAGGTGATCCTCACACACCAGTTTTTAATCTATCTACATATATTTTACTATTATACCCTTAATTATACTTAGAATAATAATATAAGTTCAACTCCCAAAATTAATTTAGGGGTATAACTGTGAATGTATGATAAAAAAATGTAGATGGATTAAAAAGTGATGTATGAAGATCACCTCCATTTACCAGATGCAAAAAAAAACTTAGTCAATTGAGTATTGATTTTATTAAGTCTGTTTTCTTTTGTTTTATACCTGCCATTGTCTTTATTTGAATGATAAAAGGGAAAGTGTATGGTCATGTTCGTACTATAACTTTTTCATGTATTACAAGATGTTGGAACTTTATCTTTTGATAAGGATTACAAACTACATGTACAATTAGTGGGATTCCTCTACATACATTAATGGTCATGGAAGCTATGAAGATGTTGCAAAGCATGTTGATACTCTTCTTTACTTGCCATTCAATTGAAATTTGCTTCGAGTAAACTGTAAAGTTGACAAAACCTGTTGATTGGAAGGTTGGCTAAAACATTAAAAACTTTATAAAGTACGACAATTATGTTTTATGAAGTAACATATACTTTTGTTGTTATTTTTGTAGCAAGAGAAAGAAAGGTAGCAAATCATGGCTTCAATTCGATTCACAACTTTTAACAGTTGATTATAGCTAAATTTATAAGTTTTTTATGTTTTGATAGATATTTCACATTTGTACTTCTCGAATGATTTCAAACTTTTACCACGTATGTAGCAAACAACAATGTGATATATGCCAACCGCACATGAATGCTTTCAAGGTGGCTGGCGCAACGCGTGGTTAGTCATCTGCTTATTTATTTCATTATATGGATTTTTATTTTGAAATATGAAGCATTTCTCTCTTATAACAGTTTGTTGACAAAGTGAGGTGGATTAGTTACCTAATGAACGAAATAATTGAAAGAATAACTTAATTAATTTTTGTGAACGACAACAAATTGTCCAATTAATATTAAATTCAATAAATTATTTTATAAATGAATCTATGTACCTCATGGCACATCATTTTGTATAAATTATGTAGAATTTCTGTTTGGATAATATTTTCCAATAAGTCATATCATAACCCTTAATATTATATTTAGTAGTAGTAATTCTACATTAAAAAATGTGTGACTCAACATTTTATGTAAAAAAAATGGATGAGTATTCGGATAGTTTTCTCCATAAAGTAAACATAAAAAAATCAAATTTTAATAACATGAAATTCGTATCTGGTAATACTTAAATAATAGGAATTGACATGTTCATACACGTTTGCAAATCTATCATTACGTCTATAATTGACATTTGTCGACCACTAAAGTTTACTTTTCAAACAAATCATAAATTTCTGAATATACAACAAACCTCCAAGTACCAAAATTATGTACGATCGGAATAGGTCTTTGATAAGAACAATATATTAAAATCCTCTGTAGACGTTTTCTATCTAATTTTAAATTTCACCATTTGTATGTAGTAAAGTAAAGCTAGACCATCAGACAATAGCTTAAAAATTGACCTCATAATGATAATGTTAATAACGAGAGATTAAAATGTTCAAACGTGAGAATAACCTGATTAGATCGTATACACGTGAGTAAAAATATATATACACATGCTTAGAAATAAAAAATGATTAAAAATGGGTGGTGTATGAATACTTAAGCCAAATAAGAAGTTTTTATACAACAGAGTTTGTGTAGTGATTGTGACTTGTCTTCCTATATAATCAAAATGACACAATGAATTTGTCGTGTAAGTTTCCTCATAAGGTGCGTTGGAATTGTAAACATTCATATTAAGGAAATGATCGAGTGGATAAATGTCGACATCGCGTTCGACCCTGTCAGTAACTGCTACGACTGTTGAAAAATTTAGTTTTTAAAATTAGTTTTTATTTGAAGCGTGTCCACAACAATGATCACACTTGAAAAAAAGAAGATTCTTGACTTTTTATCATGTCATCCATTAAGTAATAAAGTGGTTGTTGGCATTTTATAAAGATGGAAAATTCATTAACCTTCTGGTACAATACTAATATAGTATTAAATTGGAGACTTTGTAGCCCACCATATGAAACGACCTCGACCTATTTTTCGAGAAACGAGATTTTTTTTTTTAAAGATCAGGTGCGGCGGACCTGCTCTAGGTGCGGCGCACCAACTGCTGTGACTTCAGTTCCAACCCTTTTTACAATATTTTAACCCGATTCCAAGACTCAATTCGACACCCGCTGTTAAACCAAAACACATTTCATTTCAAATATATTCAAGCCTACTCCTTCAACAAGTTTACATCATTAGCTACAATATTTAGTATTAAACTGACCCGTTATCACATCATTTGGCAAACTTTTGACCCAATTGACAAAATGACAACAAGTTCATGAGCATGATCTCCGGGATATACATATTCCATCCAAAAGCAATTACCCAAAAGCAATAAGCATCCACATTTAGCAAATCAAGCATTTCCGCATCACAAGCATACATTTGTATCATCTAGCTAATAATCTAGCTTACCACTCGCTTATCCGCAAGCAAACCTATAAAATGGTTAAACAACACCGAGTAAATGAAACGCTTAGTGAATACAACAAATATATATATATATATATATATATATATATATATATATATATATATATATATATATATATATATATATATATATATATATATATATATATATATATATATATATATATATATACCGTCAACCACAATCAATTCATCTCGTACATCAACCAAGGATAACTCATGTCATCCCGAGGTTTGATCATATCATCATGATACAAACCCCCTCAGCATCCCGGATGCCGGCTCTAGAAGTGCCCCTTACCGAACACTAATATAGAGACTTCCAATATTTCATCAAAGTGCCAATTTGGACACTCTAGTGTGCCCTGAACCGAGCACACCTAGAGGCCCCACCTGCATCCCGGATGCATGACCTCAAACTCAACGCATAACGTTAATAACCATTGTCCCAAGGACTCCTCCACAATCAAACAATATACCCGGCGTCCCGGATGCCCAAACGCATACACATACATATACATATTTATTGTACTCACCTTGGTAGAGAGATTATCTGTGACAACCCGGAAATTTCCGACCAAATTTAAACTTTATCTTTATATTATTCCGACACGATAAGCAAAGTTTGTTAAGTTAAATCTCAAGAATTTTAAACTGTGTTCATACATTCATTTAACCTCGACCAAATTTCGACGTTTCACGAACCAATAAATGAATGGATATAATTATATATGTGTGTGTGTGTGTATATATATATATATATATATATATATATATATATATATATATATATATATATATATATATATATATATATATATATATATTAACTTGAAAACATTAACAAAGTATTAGATGTATAATACTTTACATAAACGTATTTATTTCAATATATGATTAATATATTTATCGATGAGATAAAAATATCAAATGATTGAATTATCAGATACAATGTGATATGATTACGAGTCTCTGTTGTGAGGTTCACGTTGATTTGAGAAATATTTCCTTTTTAACAATATTCGAAATAAATGATAAAGTGATCTACATGTGAGAACAAAGTGTCAATTAACGGTAACTGGACAAAAGTTAGTAAAGATTCCTGCTTAACTTTCAATGCATGCTTTACAATAATTGCCTCGTGAAATAAGTCTAATTATTGATAAAAGTCTGTAATATTGAGTCTTAGAAAGTTTTGAACTGTTTACATGAATAACATTTAACCTTTGACTATTCCCGACGATTCACGAACAATTATTTATAAATAAACATGTATATGTATATATATATATATATATATATATATATATATATATATATATATATATATATATATATATATATATATATATATATATATATATATATATATATATATATATATATATGTAAGTATATATAATAATTTGAAATTATAAAATATAATTTAAACATTAAAATTTAATATGCAAATTAGGATATAAAATAATTAAGTTGTAATTAAAATAAAATTTATATGTAAATATATGATTCCTATATTATTATTATTATATGTATATTGTAATATATGTTAAAATGTATAAAATTTAATATTCTAACATAAGTTATTATGTTGTATATTATATAGTTAAATTACAAAAATAATAATATGTAATACGTATATATTCAATTTAATTATAAATATAATTGTTATAATAATATTGTTATTACTTTCAATATTAATATCAATACTAATATTGTTATTACTTTCAATATTAATATCAATACTAGTGTTATTAATATTATTTTAAAAATATAACCTATAGATACGAACTGGATATATATAAATTGTTATAGTATTATTATTACTAATATCATTATTATCATTAATGATATTAGTATTATTATTATAATTAATATTATTATTATTAATAATATTATTATTATAAATTTTATAGTTATTATTATCATTATCATTAATAATAATACTATTATTACTAATATATTATTATAAATTTTGTTATTATTTATTATATTGAGAGTATTATTAATATAGTTATATTTATAAGATTTATATATTAATATAGTTATAATTAATGAGATTAATTATAATTTATAAATATAGATATATGAATACAGATATATACAATTATATAAATAAATACTGATATATATAAAAATTACACGTGATATTATCTGATTGTTTCAGTATCATTTTTTCCCCCCAATTCTCTATTCTATTCTGCTCGTGAAACCCAATCATGTGACGTCCCGGAAATTTTCGACCAAATTTAAACTTTATCTTTATATTATTCCGACACGATAAGCAAAGTTTGTTAAGTTGAACCTCTAGAATTTTAAACTGTATTGGTATATTCGTTTAACCTTAACCAAATTCCAATGATTCACGAACCATTAAACGAACGTAAATGAATATATATGAATATGTGTATACATTATAACTTGATAACGATAATAAAGTGTTTAATATAAATACTTTACATAATGGTATTTGGTTCATAGGTTAGCGATGGAATTTCATAGTAATCAATTGATGTAGTTTTCCACTGTACGAAAACACTTTTTGATATAATAGGACTTGTCTATCTAAACTGCGTTTGATTAAATAAACATAAGTTGGAATATTGGTTGTAACGTGTATTTAAAACATGCTCATTAAATACATATATTTTCAAATCAAGTACATAGTAGTAATACTCGCCTAGTGATGCAATTGAAATTTAAAACGATTTGTATCTATTTAAAATGAAAACGTTACGCGTTAATTTTTTCTAAACGAAATAAAAATAAACTTTGAAATATAAATAGTTTTGAAAAAAAAAAAACTAAATGTTATATTATTTAATAAAGATTTTGAATACAAAATTACAGTTCTAAATATGTATAAATATATCTATATATTTTAATTTAGTCATAAAACGTCCAAATTTAAAATAATATATTTTGATAAACAACGAGTCACTAATTTATAGAAGCAAATGACCACAACACTCAAATTTTATAACATACATTTTTACAAGGTAATTTATTGATGAATAAATCAAACTATTGCTAAAGGTACACGTCGCGTAACGTAAAAGGCTAGTTTTCTAAACGTACGAAAGTGCGCTCGAAAAACCGAAAGTGGTACATGAGTCGTGAGATCACGTCCGTGTCATTTTAGTAAAAGTTACATTTTTATTACGCACGTAAATATAATATAATATTTAATTAATTCTAAAGATTAAATATAATGTATATTAAATAATATAAAACTATATCATGTATGTGTAATATAAGAGTGTCAGCAACCATTTTGTGGTTTATGAGCTGGAAGCAAGCATGCAAGCGTTAAAAAAAAAAAAAAAGGAAACTTCTTTAAATACTCGAACTCCTCATTCCCAAATTCATTTCATCAATCTCTCATCTCAACTTCTCTTATATTACTCCGTATCACTTATTTATTTATTTTATTTATTTATTAATTTTATTATTAAGATTATTAATCTTATTATTATTAGTATTAGTATTATTAGGAGTAATATTACTAGAATTATACATAAAATATTACGACAAGAGGTACGAGCGAGCTATTTCCAAAAACGTTTTGAGAGCGGGATAGGGCTAAGGAAATTATGGGTTATAGCTATGGAGGTGATGGGTATGGTTCATGGGTATGCTCATGAGGTCAAATTTAGTGTTTATCATCCCCGTTGTGTCTACGTACCTTTCCTGCAATATTGAACCTCAATATTGATACGTGAGTACTCGTAAATAAATTTTTACATAATAATAGTGTATCCCTGACTAGTGCTCGAGTATATAGGTGTGAAGACCCGTCCTAATCCATCCGGACAATGTCCATATCGATTACAAACGATTCACAATAGTTGGTTACATCGCGAGATACTTGACCTCTATATGATACATTTTACAAACATTGCATTCGTTTTTAAAAGACAACCTTTCATTTACATCGAATGTTGACGACATGCATACCATTTCATAATATATCCAACTATAATTGACTTAATAATAATCTTTATGAACTCAACGACTCGAATGCAACGTCTTTCGAAATATGCCATGAATGACTTCAAGTAATATCCTTAAAATGAGCTAATGCACAGCGAAAGATTTCTTTCATACCTGAGAATAAACATGCTTTAAAGTGTCAACCAAAAGGTTGGTGAGTTCATTAGTTTAACATAAATAATCATTTCCATCATTTTAATAGACCACAAGATTTCATTTTCAATTCTCACAAATATACGTCCCATACATAGAGACAAAAATCATTCATATGGATTGAACACCTGGTAACCGACATTCACAATATGCATAAGAATATCCCCATCATTCCGGGATCCTCCTTCGGACATGATATAAATTTCGAAGTACTAAAGCATCCGGTACTATGGATGGGGCTTGTTGGGCCCGATAGATCTATCTTTAGGATTCGCGTCAATTTGGGGGTCTGTTCCCAAATTCTTAGGCTACCAAGCTTTTTAAAGGGTGATATCCGGTATAATGATTCAACCATAGAATGTAGTTTCAATACTTGTGTCTATTTCGTAAAACAGTTATAAAAGCAGCGCATGTATTCTCAGTTCCAAAAATAAATATAAAAAGGGAGTAATGAAACTCACGCATATAAATATTGTAAAATAGTTAATAAAGCATTTGCATGTATTCGTAGTTCAAAATATATTTCAAAAGCATTTAATAAAGCAGTTGTAAAAACAGCGCATGTATTCTCAGTCCCAAAAATATAAAGAGTAAAAGGGAGCAAATGAAACTCACGCATATAATTATTGTAAAACAGTTAATAAAGCATTTGCATGTATTCTCAGCCCAAAAATATATATAAAAAGGGAATAATGAAACTCACGCATATAATTATTGTAAAACAGTTAATAAAGCATTTGCATGTATTCTCAGCCCAAAAATATATATAAAAAGGGAATAATGAAACTCACCATAATGTATTTTGTAGTAAAAATACATACGACGACATTGAACAATGTAGGGTTGGCCTCGGATTCACGAACCTATATCATTTGTATATATATTAAAATATATAATCGTAATCGAACAAGTTTATATATTATATCTTAAATTATATATTATACTTATCTAGTTTGTGTATATATGTATATAGTTATATTGATATATATTTGATTAGTATTTTAATAAAAATACCTAACATGTTATATATGAGTATTTATATCAACTTTGTAAAAAAAAACATACTTACAACCTTAATAATATCTTTAAAACTTTTATGTTCATAAATGTAATTATTTTTAGTAATATTGATATAGATAATGCTGATAATAATAATAATAATAATTTTAATATTAATGCCACTACTAATAATGTTATTTAATGATAATACTAACACTAATGTTAATAATAATGAAAATTTTAAAATCATGTTAATACTAATAATAATAATAGTACTTAATGATAATACTAGTAATAATAATAATGATAATACTATTAATTATACCAGTAATCATATTACTAATATTATTGATAATAATGATTAACTTAATAACAACAAACAAAAATAATAATAATAATACTTGAAACTACCTTTAAAAGCTTTTTCCCTAAAAAAAAATGCCTCAGATAGGACTCGAACCTAAGACCTCATGATAACTTGCTAACACCATTAACCATTTCCCCAAGCGTATTTTTCTGAATTATTCGTAATCCAATTATATATATATATATATATATATATATATATATATATATATATATATATATATATATATATATATATATATATATATATATATATATATCATGTTCTATCTGCCTCAGCCCAACAACATACAATACGGCCCAATTATCATAATAGTCCATTTTATTTTTCTTTTACATCAATTTACGGCCCACTGAGAAGAAACAAGGTATCGGCCCAATAGCTCAATCTCATGGCCCAACAGCAAGCACAAGCCCAACAAACCCATTTATCAAGAAAGCTTCTATTGCTTAAGAAAAAAAAATGCACTCGCCTAGATTCGAACCCATGACCTCTCGTTCAAACTAACACATACTCAACCATCCCGCTACTTCAGCTTTTCTGTTATATTACGGATTCTAAGTTGTTTTATCCTTTATTTATGTATTCTTCTTCTTCTAAAACCAAACCCACAACTATTCATCATCTTCGTTATTCGTCATCTTCATCTCATCTCTTAATGATTATGTTCGTAACAACGTCATTCTAATATCATAAACATCATCTTTTATTATCATCATCACTTCACATCCTTGATCATCATCATCTTTATAATTATGCACCATACCATAATCTCGGCATCATCTTTCTTCATCACCTTTTATCTTCATCTTCCATCATCATCATTCATCTCGTCCCATTCAAGCTTCATAAATCCAACTGGAAGCAGTAACGATGAGAAGAACAAAAAAAAAAAAAAAAAATCAGCGACCAGCCTCTTTTTTTTTTTTTTTTTTTTTTTTTTTTGGAGATTATGGCATAGTGGGATTGGTGTTTTCAATGGTGGCCGAGACAGGAAATATACGCAGCAGCTGGAGTCTAGAGTTTAATGATGGTTGAAGTAATTAGCTTAATCAAGTGGGTTTTCGTGGGTTTGAAACCGAACAAGTGGTTTTTCATGGTGATGATTGTTGAGTTCTCGTATTGAACCGAAAACAGTATGCAGTAGTTAGAGAGAAGTTGCAACAGGTTTTGAGGTGAGGAAGGTGGTCATGAAAACAGTAAACAGAAACATTGAAGCAGCTGTTAACCATGGTGATGATTATGGACTGTTTTGGTAGTGTTCGATAGTAATAACAGAAAATACATCGAAGTTGTGACATGGTTTTAAAGGTTTGATGAGAAGGTGAAGGCCGGTGGTGGTTGTCATGATCGAAAGAGATTTGAGTGGTGGTGAAGTGGTAACAGAAAGTAACCTAAGCGAAAATGGTGGTGATGGTTTGAAATAGGTGGGTACCTGTGATGAACCATTGTGGTGGAGGTGTATGGTGGACAACGGGCTGTAGTGGTTGTAGGAGGATACCGGTGGTGCAAGGTGGTTGGATGAGAAGAGAAGGTGATGGTTGTCGATGAAGAAGAAGTTGGTAGGGTATGTGTGTGTATCAATATGCAATATGTATAAATATAGAATTTGATAAGATAGGAAAAGTAAGACACAAATCTCATTGCTAAATGAATTTACGTATGAAAACAAGTGGGTGTCATATTGATGGTCTTTGAAGAAAAAGAACTCAATTATAGGAAAATAGAGGTAAGTAATACTAATGTGAAATAAAGTCCAATTTGGGTACATGCCACTTGCTTTCTTTAATTAAACAAATGATCCGCTTTCTCAACAAATCTTGACCTTTTAATTTGGTTAACTAATCATGTGTATCTATATGTAAATAATTACATCCGTGATTCTCAATCCCATCTCAATAATAATAATATAATAATAATTATTAATAATAATAATAAAATAATATATTGAATCATTGTAAGATGTACAGGAAAGCCATCGGGTTCTGTTTCTACCGAGAGTTGAATGAGGTATTAAATCGTGGTCCATTGCTAAACAGTTAACGTATAATTTAATTCAGAAAAATCCTATATTTTTAGATTAAACATATTTAAATATTTCACTCATTACTTGTTTGAAACCTGATCAAAAAGGTTAGAGAATTATTTATTTTCTGTTCCAATTTATATGTATGGAGTACTAATATTTAAACTTAAAAAGGTAAAAATATTTTTAATAAATCTAACATCTTCGTAACCAATTTACAGTCCAACTTTTATTTCAATTTTTCATGAACATGTACAATATCTATATTAAAACTAACAAAACATCAATCGAGTGTTACCGACGTTTACTAATTAAGCTCAAAATTATTTATCTTTAATATATGCTCTTTCTATATATATATAACCAATCTTAATTAACAAGTTTAAGTAAATAAATATATTAATTATATCTTTTTAAACAAATAAATATAATATTATATATTTACAAGTATTATTATATATAAACATAAATATCTGTATATATATATATATATATATATATATTTAATAACATAATAGTTTTTATTACATCGCATATTAATTTACATATTTATTTCCTACCATTAATTCATATAATATTCCAAATAATATTCCAAATTATTATTTATACATACATTTAATTATATATGTATTTATTAACAAATAGTTGTTCGTGAATCGTTGGGAATGGTCGATGGTCAATTGAATATATGAACATTGTTCCAAAATTTTCTAGACTCAATTCTACATATTTTGCTTATCGTATCGAAATCATATAAAGATTAAGTTTAAATTTAGTCGGAAATTTCCGGGTCACTACAGTACCTACCCGTTAAAGAAATTTCGTCCCGAAATTTGAGTAAGGTCGTCATGGCTAACAATAAAAATGTTTTCATGACTAATATGAGTTGATGAATAGAGTTTTATCATTATTGATTAATGTAGATAAAACAATTTGATTTATGCGAATAGTATAAGTGAAGCTATCGCAAGAGAGTGAAATGAGTAAATATAGATTCATTTTAACCGATGACGTAGTTATGATTGGATTTCGGATTTTAAGGGATTTAAAGAAAATCTTCGTGATAAGATTTGGTTCTTCGGTGATTAAGGGAAATCAGGATCTTCTTTGATTAAATGCAATAATCTGTTTCGATTACACTGTCGGATATTCTACAATAAATCCACCCCTTTCTTTCCTTACCTTCCATAACTCATACCTTCTATTCTTTTTCCTTAATTCATACTTTAAAACATTCGATAATATACTCCATCCAGTACTGATTCTTGATATACTCCTAACTTTCATATCTGTCATTCTTCTCTTTCATCTACCGTCGGAGGAAGTTATTTTCTCCTACCCTTACCTTGGGGTTATAGTGTTTTCATTCTCCCGTGTCTTTATATTGATATACGTATTGATATACACGGTTTGAAATTTCGGGGTTATTATCGGCCTTTATATTCTTCTTTACATTTCGGAGCTTCATGCTTTCGTATATATTTTTTTTTCCCCGACCTCGAGTCAAGCGAATAATGGTTCAGAATTCGTAGGTATGGAGTTTTGGATGAATATAGTTAATGTTCTAAGAAGGAATTCGTAATGGCGCGATCTTGATTTGTTAAATTACTAGAATATCCCGAAAAATATAACTATCAAGAAAATATATTCTTTATATATACTTGGAGATTGGGTAGAATGTAAGAGTCGTATAAATGACACATGATGATGGTACTGTGAATCATCACGTTCCATTAGAAACTCAGCATGACTTACTATAATATAACCACGTTGATCAAGTGTCATTATATTATATTAACTCATGCATCAGTTCCCAACATTACTTCAATAATATTCATATTTTAAGCTCGAAAGTTTACAGAATATAGAAACTAACAGTTTCTATATGATGTAACACTGATAGCACGAAGAGATAATTAATATCGGACGAGAATATTTATGAAGATATCTTCAGAAATATTGAGGATATTTATAATGAAAGATACGATGATATCTTTGAATTTCTAATATCGAAGGATGATAGAGAAGATTTATCCGTAAGGGTTTAGATTCAGAAGCAAGGCGTTTGCTAAAGATTTCATCAGATACAGAATCATCAGGATTCTTAATGTACAAGTTTAGTCCTTGTGATTTATTCAGAGACTCCTTCGTTGTTTGCTCAATCAGTTTTTCATTTTCAAACTTTTCTGAGCTTTTCCAACATACTATTCTTTATCATCAAACTTTCGACGATTAAGGTCGTTTACGGTTGCCTATAGTTTTCTGCTGCTTCATTCAGCTTTTTCAAAGTTCAATGTATTGATTTGTAGGCTATGTGCCTTTCAAAATTTTAGAATTGAAGATCGTAATTCTAGGAGATAATTGTTATATGTATACATATAACTATTGATGTAGAACGGCTACGAGATTCGAAATACTGATTGCTGACTCTCGATAATTGGTATGGCAATTCTTGTTACAAGATGAGGATGAGTACATGATGAGACTTCAATAGATAAATATAGTGATTTGTCGGAGGGATTTAAACCAAGGAGCGACGAGGTTTCTGGTATATCTGTTGGTAATATGGTGGAATATAAAAGGTTCCCTGATAACGATAACGAAAGACAAGCTTATAAATCAAGATTATAATAAGGCTTGTCCGAATGAAAAGTCGAAGTTGACTTGATGGAGCTGTGACAAAATTGGCTAATTTGGAAAGAGATGTCAAAGTTTTTTTTTTTTTTTTTTTTTTTTTTTTGTCCATTATTTCTTCATTATGCCATTTGTTGGATTCTGATAAGTCAAAATCCAAATATGAAATTGAATTTGAATGAAATTAGCTATTCTTTGGTGAACGGATACGTATATCGGTAGATGTAAGTAGGATAGTAAATGACTGTTGAATCAGATTCGAAGAATGTACAGTGTAACTTATTAATGTGAAATCTAAATATTCCTCGGGTATTACCTACCCGTTAAAATATTTTCACCATTAACAATTTGTACAAAAGAATTTTTAATTACAATCCTTATGAAAACATATACACATATATATTTTCTTCAGATGTAGTCAGGGATTTAATGAGTCAATATGATATTAGACGCATTTGATTTACCGTTAGAATAAGAATATATAATCTCTAAAACATTAGAGATTACATAATCATAATGTCGAACGAAGATAAATGATGTAGAACGATTCGTAGAACGATAATTATACTCGAGGTACAGAATGAGATGTTGAGGCATGGATTGTTGATGGTACTGGTGCTGTTACTGATGGTACTGTTGGTACCGGTGATGTTGTTGAAGCTGGTAGATTTTGCACCATATTTTCTAAATTGATTACTCGAGCGCGAAGTTCGTTACCTCCTTCTATTATTCCGGGATGATTGTCGGTCGGAACGAGCGGATGCATAAGGTTTAGAATTACGGATAGGATATAATCATGATGAGATAATCTGGAAATGAGTGTGAAAATGGTGTTTCGAATGGGTTCGCCGGTAAGTGTTTCAGGTTCTTTGTCAAGAGTGCAGGTTGGTGGGTGAAAAGGATCACTTTTTTTTTCCGTCTCCATCGGTTAAGTAGGCTACGAACCCATCAAATGAATTGGTTGATTCATTCTGGTGACACTGCTTTCGGAAGTTTAGATGAAACTCCATATCGAAATAGCTATCGGAATAACTATCGGAATGGCTATCGAAATCTGAGGGACTCAAACTGGTTGAGGGATTCATCTCGTACGATCAGTTGAAGGATTTTTGATAAGAAATAGATTATAAGATGTAGATTAGTACCCTGCAATACATAATTTACATATGCATATATAATACTAAAATCCTATAAGTTACGGAGGAATTTACGGACGCTGTCAGGCAATGGTAACAATAACAGATACGCTAAGATATGAATTTATCTATACAATGTCTATGCAATAGAGGTAGTAAGACGTGTCTAGACTTTAAGGATGATAAGCAAATAATTTTCGACACTAAATGATAAGCAAAACTTTTGACATGCAGACACGGTCGAAGTCCAGACTCACTAATGCATCCTAACGACTTATCAGTTAGACACGCTAATGCAGACCTGGTTCGCTAAGACCACCGCTCTGATACCAACTGTGAAGACCCGTCCTAATCCATCAGGACAATGTCCATATCGATTACAAACGATTCACAATAGTTGGTTACATCGCGAGGTACTTGACCTCTATATGATACATTTTACAAACATTGCATTCGTTTTTAAAATACAACCTTTCATTTACATCGAATGTTGACGACATGCATACCATTTCATAATATATCCAACTATAATTGACTTAATAATAATCTTTATGAACTCAACGACTCGAATGCAACGTCTTTCGAAATATGCCATGAATGACTTCAAGTAATATCCTTAAAATGAGCTAATGCACAGTGGAAGATTTCTTTCATACCTGAGAATAAACATGCTTTAAAGTGTCAACCAAAAGGTTGGTGAGTTCATTAGTTTAACATAAATAATCATTTCCATCATTTTAATAGACCACAAGATTTCATTTTCAATTCTCACAAATATACGTCCCATACATAGAGACAAAAATCATTCATATGGATTGAACACCTGGTAACCGACATTCACAATATGCATAAGAATATCCCCATCATTCTGGGATCCTCCTTTGGACATGATATAAATTTCGAAGTACTAAAGCATCTGGTACTTTGGATGGGGCTTGTTGGGCCCGATAGATCTATCTTTAGGATTCGCGTCAATTTGGGGGTCTGTTCCCAAATTCTTAGGCTACCAAGCTTTTTAAAGGGTGATATCCGGTATAATGATTCAACCATAGAATGTAGTTTCAATACTTGTGTCTATTTCGTAAAACAGTTATAAAAGCAGCGCATGTATTCTCAGTTCCAAAAATAAATATAAAAAAGGGAGTAATGAAACTCACGCATATAAATATTGTAAAATAGTTAATAAAGCATTTGCATGTATTCGTAGTTCAAAATATATTTCAAAAGCATTTAATAAAGCAGTTGTAAAAACAGCGCATGTATTCTCAGTCCCAAAAATATAAAGAGTAAAAGGGAGCAAATGAAACTCACGCATATAATTATTGTAAAACAGTTAATAAAGCATTTGCATGTATTCTCAGCCCAAAAATATATATAAAAAGGGAATAATGAAACTCACGCATATAATTATTGTAAAACAGTTAATAAAGCATTTGCATGTATTCTCAGCCCAAAAATATATATAAAAAGGGAATAATGAAACTCACCATAATGTATTTTGTAGTAAAAATACATACGACGGCATTGAACAATGTAGGGTTGGCCTCGGATTCACGAACCTATATCATTTGTATATATATTAAAATATATAATCGTAATCGAACAAGTTTATATATTATATCTTAAATTATATATTATACTTATCTAGTTTGTGTATATATGTATATAGTTATATTGATATATATTTGATTAGTATTTTAATAAAAATACCTAACATGTTATATATGAGTATTTATATCAACTTTGTAAAAAAAAACATACTTACAACCTTAATAATATCTTTAAAACTTTTATGTTCATAAATGTAATTATTTTTAGTAATATTGATATAGATAATGCTGATAATAATAATAATAATAATTTTAATATTAATGCCACTACTAATAATGTTATTTAATGATAATACTAACACTAATGTTAATAATAATGAAAATTTTAAAATCATGTTAATACTAATAATAATAATAGTACTTAATGATAATACTAGTAATAATAATAATGATAATACTATTAATTATACCAATAATCATATTACTAATATTATTGATAATAATGATTAACTTAATAACAACAAACAAAAATAATAATAATAATAATAATAATAATAATAATAATAATAATACTTGAAACTACCTTTAAAAGCTTTTTCCCTAAAAAAAAAAATGCCTCGGATAGGACTCGAACCCAAGACCTCATGGTAACTTGCTAACACCATTAACCATTTCCTCAAGCGTATTTTTCTGAATTATTCGTAATCCAATTATATATATATATATATATATATATATATATATATATATATATATATATATATATATATATATATATATATATATATATATATATATATATATATCATGTTCTATCTGCCTCAGCCCAACAACATACAACACGGCCCAATTATCATAATAGTCCATTTTATTTTTCTTTTACATCAATTTACGGCCCACTGAGAAGAAACAAGGTATCGGCCCAATAGCTCAATCTCATGGCCCAACAGCAAGCACAAGCCCAACAAACCCATTTATCAAGAAAGCTTCTATTGCTTAAGAAAAAAAATGCACTCGCCTAGATTCGAACCCATGACCTCTCGTTCAAACTAACACACACTCAACCATCCCGCTACTTCAGCTTTTCTGTTATACTACGGATTCTAAGTTGTTTTATCCTTTATTTATGTATTCTTCTTCTTCTAAAACCAAACCCACAACTATTCATCATCTTCGTTATTCGTCATCTTCATCTCATCTCTTAATGATTATGTTCGTAACAACGTCATTCTAATATCATAAACATCATCTTTTATTATCATCATCACTTCACATCCTTGATCATCATCATCTTTATAATTATGCACCATACCATAATCTCGGCATCATCTTTCTTCATCACCTTTTATCGTCATCTTCCATCATCATCATTCATCTCGTCCCATTCAAGCTTCATAAATCCAACTGGAAGCAGTAACGATGAGAAGAACAAAAAAAAAAAAAAAAAATTCAGCGACCAGCCTCTTTTTTTTTTTTTTTTTTTTTTTTAGAGATTATGGCATAGTGGGATTGGTGTTTTCAATGGTGGCCGAGACAGGAAATATACGCAGCAGCTGGAGTCTAGAGTTTAATGATGGTTGAAGTAATTAGCTTAATCAAGTGGGTTTTCGTGGGTTTGAAACCGAACAAGTGGTTTTTCATGGTGATGATTGTTGAGTTCTCGTATTGAACCGAAAACAGTATGCAGTAGTTAGAGAGAAGTTGCAACAGGTTTTGAGGTGAGGAAGGTGGTCATGAAAACAGTAAACAGAAACATTGAAGCAGCTGTTAACCATGGTGATGATTATGGACTGTTTTGGTGGTGTTCGATAGTAATAACAGAAAATACATCGAAGTTGTGACATGGTTTTAAAGGTTTGATGAGAAGGTGAAGGCCGGTGGTGGTTGTCATGATCGAAAGAGATTTGAGTGGTGGTGAAGTGGTAACAGAAAGTAACCTAAGCGAAAATGGTGGTGATGGTTTGAAATAGGTGGGTACCTGTGATGAACCATTGTGGTGGAGGTGTATGGTGGACAACGGGCTGTAGTGGTTGTAGGAGGATACCGGTGGTGCAAGGTGGTTGGATGAGAAGAGAAGGTGATGGTTGTCGATGAAGAAGAAGTTGGTAGGGTATGTGTGTGTATCAATATGCAATATGTATAAATATAGAATTTGATAAGATAGGAAAAGTAAGACACAAATCTCATTGCTAAATGAATTTACGTATGAAAACAAGTGGGTGTCATATTGATGGTCTTTGAAGAAAAAGAACTCAATTATAGGAAAATAGAGGTAAGTAATACTAATGTGAAATAAAGTCCAATTTGGGTACATGCCACTTGCTTTCTTTAATTAAACAAATGACCCGCTTTCTCAACAAATCTTGACTTTTTAATTTGGTTAACTAATCATGTGTATCTATATGTAAATAATTACATCCGTGATTCTCAATCCCATCTCAATAATAATAATATAATAATAATTATTAATAATAATAATAAAATAATATATTGAATCATTGTAAGATGTACAGGA
Organism: Rutidosis leptorrhynchoides; assembly: GCF_046630445.1. Lineage (NCBI taxonomy): Eukaryota > Viridiplantae > Streptophyta > Magnoliopsida > Asterales > Asteraceae > Rutidosis > Rutidosis leptorrhynchoides. Next base: position 383,143,713 of record NC_092335.1, read on the forward strand.
AAGCCATCGGGTTCTGTTTCTACCGAGAGTTGAATGGGGTATTAAATCGTGGTCCATTGCTAAACAGTTAACGTATAATTTAATTCAGAAAAATCCTATATTTTTAGATTAAACATATTTAAATATTTCACTCATTACTTGTTTGAAACCTGATCAAAAAGGTTAGAGAATTATTTATTTTCTGTTCCAATTTATATGTATGGAGTACTAATATTTAAACTTAAAAAGGTAAAAATATTTTTAATAAATCTAACATCTTCGTAACCAATTTACAGTCCAACTTTTATTTCAATTTTTCATGAACATGTACAATATCTATATTAAAACTAACAAAACATCAACCGAGTGTTACCGACGTTTATTAATTAAGCTCAAAATTATTTATCTTTAATATATGCTCTTTCTATATATATATAACCAATCTTAATTAACAAGTCTAAGTAAATAAATATATTAATTATATCTTTTTAAACAAATAAATATAATATTATATATTTACAAGTATTATTATATATAAACATAAATATCTGTATATATATATATATATATATATATATATTTAATAACATAATAGTTTTTATTACATCGCATATTAATTTACATATTTATTTCCTACCATTAATTCATATAATATTCTAAATAATATTCCAAATTATTATTTATACATACATTTAATTATATATGTATTTATTAACAAATAGTTGTTCGTGAATCGTTGGGAATGGTCGATGGTCAATTGAATATATGAACATTGTTCCAAAATTTTCTAGACTCAATTCTACATATTTTGCTTATCGTATCGAAATCATATAAAGATTAAGTTTAAATTTAGTCGGAAATTTCCGGGTCACTACAATAGGATTATGCATGCTTGTACTTTTGATATTACCCTTAGATAGGTTATGTTGAATCTTGAATTAGTTACACTTGCGGTTGAGATAAGGTATAAGACATGCATGTCCTTGGAAAGCTAGCGAAAAATTAAGAACTTTTCATTTAGATATCGAATTGTTTCGATGAACGGATTAGAAATTATAATCACTTGAATTTTTTATTATTATCACCGTTATTATCATCGTTCTAGTTTTTATCAAATTATTATTATTATTATTATTATTATTATTATTATTATTATTATTATTATTATTATTATTATTATTATTATTATTATTATTATTATTATTATTATTATTATTATTAATGTTATCAATAAGGAGTATTATCATTCAAAAATGTTATTTTTATTATTATTACTATCGTTATTATTGTTTAAATTATAATTAGTATTAGTATTATTATTGTCATTAAAATAGTTATTAGTATAACCTTATCATAATATTGATTATTTTCAGTAAAACTAATATTAGTAACACTTAATTTTTATAATAATTATTATTATCATTAAAATGAACGCGATATAAAAGACGATTTAAAAGTTACTAACAAATCAATTAGGAAATAATGAGTATGGGTACCATGATGAAATTTAAAATATTGTAAGACATTGATTTAGATAAAATTATCATTTATCATTATTATTATTAAAAGTAATATTAATATTAAAAATATCATTTTTACAAAAATTTTTATTTTAAGAGGAATATCATTGTTAATATAAAATAACATTATTATTATGAATCAGAACAATCATTTTATCATAATATCATTTTTAGTAAATATAAAAATTAATATTTTTAGGATGATAATAATTACTACTACCAAATAATACAACTTTTACTTATTATTATTACCAATGTTATTTTATCAAACAAATATGTAACACAAATAATATAATTACCTTTAATAAAACCTATCATAATATTTTATGATATTAAATGAACTTTATAAATTTTATTACTTAAGATATATAAAAGTATATTTTTATATAAAATTTTATTTATTAATAAATGAATTATATTATTTACTTTAATAAATCTTTTAAAAATATTTAAAAATATAAAACGACGATATTTAAAGTATATAATATTCATGTATAAATTTTGGAAAATATTTTGAGTCAAATTGACTTTTGTTGACTTTTGCATATTAGCCTCGAGCATTAGGATTGTGGTACACTATGATTTGACTTAAATTATTAGACAAATATTGACCAACATATAAAAATATATAATTAATATAGGTTCGTGAATCCGAGGCCAATCTTGCATTGTTCAGTTCCGTCATATGAATATTTTTACTACAAAATATTGTATTATGAATTTCATTTGCTCCCTTTTTAAATGCTTTTGCAATATATATTTTTGGGACTGAGAATACATGCGCTGCTTTTACAACTGCTTTACGAAATAGACACAAGTACTTAAAATTACATTCTATGGTTGGATTATTAAACCGAATATCGCCCTTCAAGTCTGGTAACCTAAGAATTTAGGGAAATGGCCCCTGATTGACGCGAATCCTAAAGATAGATCTATGGACCTTGACAAGTCCCATTCGGGGTACGAATGCTTTAGTACTTCGAGATTATTATACAGACGAGAGGTTCTGTTTTGGGGATATTCTATGCATTAAGTTAACGTCGGTTACCAGGTGTTCAATCCATATGAATGATTTTTATCTCTATGCAGTTTGCGAAATGCCTGATATGAGATGTGTATTTATGAGAAATGAAAATCTTGTGGTCTATTAAAATGATGAAAATGATCGTTTATGATAAACTAATGAACTCACCAACCTTTTGGTTGACACTTGAAAGCATGTTTATTCTCAGGTATGAAAGAAATCTTCCGATGTGCATTTGCTCATTTTAGAGATATTACTTGGAGTCATTCATGGCATATTTCAAAAGACGTTGCATTCAAGTCATTGAGTTCAATAAAGATTATGATTAAGTAAATGACAGATTAGATCATTTATAGTTGGATATTATGAAATGGTATGCATGCCGTCAAATTTTGATGTGAATAAAGTTTGTCTTTTAAAAACGAATGCAATATTTGTAAAATGTATCATATAGAGGTCAAATACCTCGCGATGTAATCAACTATTGTGAATCGTTTATAATGTATATGAACGGGTCCTTTCAGTTGGTATCAGAGCGGTGGTCTTAGCGAACCCGGTCTGCATTAGTGTGTCTAACTGATAAGTCGTTAGGATGCATTAGTGAGTCTGGACTTTGACCGTGTCTGCATGTCAAAAGTTTTGCTTATCACTTCTAATCGAAAATCATCTACTTATCATCCTTAGGAAATTACCTGCTTATCATTATTAGTCTAGACACGTCTTGCTACATTAATTGCAAGAGTAGTGTAAAGACAAAATTCATATCTTAGCGTATCTGCTAAATCATATCTTATCGTATCTGTTACTTTAAACTTTGCCTGATATATTCCGTAAATTCCTCCGTAATTTACGAAATCTTTTGCTCTATATATATAGATATTCTATGTAATTAGAATACCATCCGATAGCAGGAAGATCATTTCATATTGAAAAATTCTTTATTCAGTCGTACGAAATGGAATTCGCCATTAGTTCAAGTCACTCGGATTCCGAAATGGAATCTCACTCAAGCTCCGAAAGCAGTGTGACTGGAATAGATCAACCAATCAGCCATCATCTATTTTGGATGAATTGGGGATGGGTTCGTAGCCTCCTCATTCATTGGAGACAAGAAGAAGGTGATCCTTTCCATCCACCACATTGCCCTCTTGACGAAGAACCTGAAGCACTTACCGGCGAACCTGTCCGAAACACCATTTTCTCTCTCATTTCCAGAGTATCTCGTCACGGTTATATATTACATCAAATTCTAGATTTTATTTATCCGCTCGTCCGAACCGACAACCACCCCGGTGTAATAGAAGAAGTCAACGAGCTTCGCGCTCGGGTAGTGGCTTTGGAGAATATGGTGCAAAGGTTACAAACACCAGCAGCAGCACCAGTAGCATAACCAGTACTACCATCATCAACGCCAACAGTACCATTACACCCCCAACCACAACCGCGTCGTAAACCTCAACTTTACAATCTGTCCCACGAGCACCAATGTCATACGCCCTGTAGATACTAAGGAATACCAACAACAACAAACGATGAAGTATTTATTCATAACTTCATTGGAGAAACACTCCGCGGCGAATATGTAATCTCTAAAGTCTTAGAGATTATCTATTCTAACCCTAACCATAAATCAGATGAGTGAATCGAAATGATAGAAGGAAGAGTAGAAACCCTGACAAGAATGATGCGTGATTTATAAGCTAGACTTGTTTTACCAACAACATCAACAGTACCGTAGCATCACCATCACAGTCAGTGTCGTCAGTGTCATCAGAATCAGCAACACCTATAACATCACAAACTCCGTCAGTTCAAGAATCACCGTGGACATCATTACGAATCAATGACGCGTATATTGTATCAACGAGTTATGAAGTATTAACTCATTTTCTCTGAAGAAATTATATGTATATTATATATATATAAATTTTGAGATCAAAATAAATCTTTCGTACTAAGCTATTATGTATGAATTAAATAAGGGTAGATACTACTCGATTAAATTCATATTGCTAATATGCTAAGATGTACACCCTTCCTTAACAACTTAACCATCGTTAACTACAATCTCTGTTTTAATTCAATAAATTCCATCTCATAATAAATCAAGTGTATTATTCAAATATATGTTTGATTTTACACTTTCATCATCGATGTACTCGAAACTTTTCAAATAACATCATTCGTACTTTGCGAAATTCACAAGAATTCCACGAACCGAACATCATACATCAACAAATAACGAAGTATTGATTCATAATTTCAATGTCATTAAAGAAATACTCCGTAAAAGTTATGTAATTTTTAAAGCCTTTAGGGATATTCAATTCTAGTTACAACTGTAAATCAAATGAGTTTAATTTAACATTAACTCATTAAATCTATGTTACATCTGAAGAAAATATACATATATATATATATATATATTTTCATAAAGACTGTGATAAAATTCTTTTGTACAAAATATTAATTGTGAATTTTTTTTTAACGGGTAGGTAATACCCGAGAGATATGTAAATTCACAATTTATATGTTACATTCTTCGAATTTGATTCAGCAAATCATCCATTATACTCCCTACTTTCATAACAATATACATTCTTTTATAGAAATCAAAACAACCATACTCATTCAAAATTTAATTACATATTCTGATTTTGAAATCTCAGAATTCAACTCGAGATATGACCAAAATCATCACTCTTAGATCCTTACATCTTTCACAAGCTATACTTTGACTTCAAAACTGTGTTAGAACATCATATGTATATTAACGATTACAATCTGTGTTCAAAACCCTTCGAAATTCCTGAAGACACTTCAAATAATGAACAATCGAGATGATGATCCAACCACATATTAACCACAGTCTTGCATCTGAAAAGCTCTCGAAACCAGAGTCATAATTTAACACATATCCGTGTCAGACCCTTTGGCATTTATTAGCAAAAATAACTTTGCGATTCCTTTTCAAATTAGTCAGTTTTGTCACAGCTTCAACAAGTCAACTTCAACTTTTCAGTTGAAACAGTCTTATTATAACCTTGATATAGACGTTGCCCTTTCGTCATCGTTACCGGAGAACCTTTTATGTCTCACCACATTAGAAATAAACTTACCAACAACTTCACTGATCTTTGACTTTCCGAAAAGTCATTATATTTATCGAAAACCTATCATTTACTCATCCGCATCTTGTAACAAGAATTGTCATGCCAACTACTGGGAATCAGCAATCAGTATTTTGAAATATTGTAGCATGTCTCCGCCAACGGTTATAGGTGTATATATAACGTCTATCTCCTAAACTTATATACTTTGAATGTGAAGTTTCTGAAAAACACCCTAAACTGCGAACTAGTTCTCCGAAGTTTGGAAAATGCTGATGAAGCAGCAAAAGCTGAAACGACCTTAACAGTCAAAAGTTTGATAATAAAGGATAGTGTGTTGGAAAAGCTCAAAAAAAGGGAAGGTTTAGAACTGGAAAATGGATTAAGCAAACCATGAAGGAGGCTGTGGACAAATCACAAAGACTAAACCTGCCTTCAAAAAATCCAAAGGATTCAATAACTGCTGAAGTCATTAACGAATACCTTGCTCCTGACTCTAAACTTTTACGGACAAATCTTCACCACCATCCTTCGATATTAGAAATTCTAAGATATCATCTTATCTTTCATTATAAATATCCTCGATATTTTCATAACTATTCTTATCTGAAATCATTTATCTCTTCGCGTTATCTGTATTACATCATAAAAGAAACTGTTTTAGTTTCTAAAATTCTGAAAAATTCGAATTTAAATTTTGAATATTTTTGAAGTAGTGTGGGAACTGAAGCATGAGTTAGTATAATATAATGACACTTGATCAACGTGATTATATTACAGTAAGTCATGTTGAGTTTCTAAATGGAACGTGATGATTCACAGATCATAACGTCATCATGTGTCATGTTACACGACTCTTACGTTCTGTCTAATCTATAAACATATCAAGAACATATCTTTCTTGATAGTCCTATCTTTTCCTTGAATTCTGGTAATTTGACAAGTCAAATTGTGCTATTACCGTTTCCTTCTTAGAACATTAACTTTGTTCATTCTAAAATTTAAATCTACAAATTCTGGACCATTACAAGAGATGTCCACTCGTAAAAAGAAGAAACGAAGGGACAAAGCTCCAAAAGAAATAGAAATTGGAGTATAAATCGCCGCAAATAGGAAGGAGTATTAACTGTGGATGACAATGATTATAGGAAACGGAAATAGGGACATTGAAATATAAGGAAAGATATAAAGCCCGATAACAACACCTAAATTACAAACCGTGTATATCAATGTTTATCGCAACATAAAGACACGAGAGAATTATAAGTACTATAACCCCAAGGGCAAAATAGAAGTAAGCAGATTCCTCTGGTGGAAGTTGGAAAAGAAGAATAATTGTTGCGATAGTAAGAATAAGGACAAGGATTAGAATTGAATTAAGCATTTTCATAATCTCTTAAATTTGGGAATTTAGTATAAAAATGATAAAAGTAATGGAACGGAAGAAGTTAATTTATAGAAAAATGTTTGATAGTGAAATCAAGGCAGATCTCCGCATTCAATTAAAGAGATCCTAATTTCCTTGTTCGCCGAAGAATCAAATCTTTTAGATTTTAAAGATTTTCTTAAATCCCTTGAATTCCGGAATTCAACCAAGACAACCTCAAAAGTTAAAACAAAACTTTATTTTCTCATTTCATTTCTTTTATGATAGCTTCACTCGCACTCTTCAAGTAATCGAATCGTTTTATCTATATTACTCAATAGTGATAAAACTTTATATATCAACTCATATTCGTCATAAAAACATTTTTATGATTAGCCATGACGACCACGATCAAATTTCGGGACGAAATTTCTTTAACGGGTAGGTATTGTGACGACCCGGAAATTTCCGACCAAATTTAAACTTTATCTTTATATTATTCCGACACGATAAGCAAAATTTGTTAAGTTGAACCTCTAGAATTTTAAACTGTGTTGGTATATTCGTTTAACCTTAACCAAATTCCAATGATTCACGAACCATTAAACGAACGTAAATGAATATATATGAATATGTGTATATATTATAACTTGATAACGATAACAAAGTGTTTAATATAAATACTTTACATAATGGTATTTGGTTCATAGGTTAGCGATGGAATTTCATAGTAATCAATTGATGTAGTTTTCCACTGTACGAAAACACTTTTTGATATAATAGGACTTGTCTATCTATACTGCGTTTGATTAAATAAACATAAGTTGGAATATTGGTTGTAACGTGTATTTAAAACATGCTCATTAAATACATATGTTTTCAAATCAAGTACATAGTAGTAATACTCGCCTAGTGACGCAATTGATATTTAAAACGATTTGTATCTATTTAAAATGAAAACGTTACGCGTTAATTTTTTCTAAACGAAATAAAAATAAACTTTGAAATATAAATAGTTTTGAAAAAAAAAAACTAAATGTTATATTATTTAATAAAGATTTTAAATACAAAATTACAGTTCTAAATATGTATAAATATATCTATATATTTTAATTTAGTCATAAAACGTCCAAATTTAAAATAATATATTTTGATAAACAACGAGTCACTAATTTATAGAAGCAAATGACCACAATACTCAAATTTTATAAGATACATTTTTACAAGGTAATTTATTGATGAATAAATCAAACTATTGCTAAAGGTACACGTCGAGTAACGTAAAAGGCTAGTTTTCTAAACGTACGAAAGTGCGCTCGAAAAACCAAAAGTGGTACATGAGTCGTGAGATCACGTCCGTGTCATTTTTGTAAAAGTTACATTTTTATTACGCACGTAAATATAATATAATATTTAATTAATTCTAAAGATTAAATATAATATATATTAAATAATATAAAACTATATCATGTATGTGTAATATAAGAGTGTCGGCAACCATTTTGTGGTTTATGAGCTGGAAGCAAGCATGCGAGCGTAAAAAAAAAGGAAACTTCTTTAAATACTCAAACTCCTCATTCCCAAATTCATTTCATCAATCTCTCATCTCAACTTCTCTTATATTACTCCGTATCACTTATTTATTTATTTTATTTATTTATTAATTTTATTATTAAGATTATTAATCTTATTATTTTTAGTATTAGTATTATTAGGAGTAATATTACTAGTATTATACATAAAATATTACGACAAGAGGTACGCGGCTATTTTCAAACACGTTTTGAGAGCGGGATAGGGCTAAGGAAATTATGGGTTATAGCTATGGAGGTGATGGGTATGGTTCATGGGTATGTTCATAAAGTCAAATTTAGTGTTTGTCATCCCCGTTGTGTCTACGTACCTTTCCTGCAATATTGAACCTCAATATTGATACGTGAGTACTGGTAAATAAATTTTTACATAATAATAGTGTATCCCTAACTAGTGCTCGATTATATAGGATTATGCATGCTTGTACTTTTGATATTACCCTTAGATAGGTTATGTTGAATCTTGAATTAGTTACACTTGCAGTTGAGATAAGGTATAAGATATGCATGTCCTTGGAAAGCTAGCGAAAAATTAAGAACTTTTCATTTAGATATCGAATGGTTTCGACGAACGGATTAGAAATTATAATCACTTGAATTTTTTATTATTATCATCGTTATTATCACCGTTCTAGTTTTTATCAAATTATTATTATTATTATTATTATTATTATTATTATTATTATTATTATTATTATTATTATTATTATTATTATTATTATTATTATTATTATTATTAATGTTATCAATAAGGAGTATTATCATTCAAAAATGTTATTTTTATTATTATTACTATCGTTATTATCGTTAAAATTATAATTAGTATTATTATTATTATTGTCATTAAAATAGTTATTAGTATAACCTTATCATAATATTGATTATTTTCAGTAAAACTAATATTCGTAACACTTAATTTTTATAATTATTATTATTATCATTAAAATGAAAGCGTTATAAAAGACGATTTAAAAGTTACTAACAAATCAATTAGGAAATAATGATTATGGGTACCATGATGAAATTTAAAATATTGTAAGACATTGATTTAGATAAAATTATCATTTTTCATTATTTTTATCATTATTATTATTAAAAGTAATATTAATATTAAAAATATCATTTTTACAAAAAAATTTTATTTTAAGAGGAATATCATTGTTAATATAAAATTTCATTATTATTATGAATCAGAACAATCATTTTATCATAATATCATTTTTAGTAAATATAAAAATTAATATTTTTAGGATGATAATAATTATTACTACCAAATAATAAAACTTTTACTTGTTATTATTACCAATGTTATTTTATCAAACAAATATGTAACACAAATAATATAATCACCTTTAATAAAACCTATCATAATATTTTATGATATTAAATGAACTTTATAAATTTTATTACTTAAGATATATAAAAGTATATTTTTATATAAAATTTTATTTATTAATAAATGAATTATATTATTTACTTTAATAAATCTTTTAAAAATATTTAAAAATATAAAACGACGATATTTAAAGTATATAATAATCATGTATAAATTTTGAAAAATATTTTGAGTCAAATTGACTTTTGTTGACTTTTGCATATTAGCATCGAGCATTAGGATTGTGGTACACTATGATTTGACTTAAATTATTAGACAAATATTGACCAACATATAAAAATATATAATTAATATAGGTTCGTGAATCCGAGGCTAATCTTGCATTGTTCAGTTCCGTCGTATGAATATTTTTACTACAAAATATTGTATTGTGAGTTTCATTTGCTCCCTTTTTAAATGCTTTTGCAATATATATTTTTGGGACTGAGAATACATGCGCTGCTTTTACAACTGCTTTACGAAATAGACACAAGTACTTAAAATTACATTCTATGGTTGGATTATTAAACCGAATATCGCCCTTCAAGTCTGGTAACCTAAGAATTTAGGGAAATGGCCCCTGATTGACGCGAATCCTAAAGATAGATCTATGGACCTTGACAAGTCCCATTCGGGGTACGAATGCTTTAGTACTTCGAGATTATTATACAGACGAGAGGTTCTGTTTTGGGGATATTCTATGCATTAAGTTAACGTCGGTTACCAGGTGTTCAATCCATATGAATGATTTTTATCTCTATGCAGTTTGCGAAATGCCTGATATGAGATGTGTATTTATGAGAAATGAAAATCTTGTGGTCTATTAAAATGATGAAAATGATCGTTTATGATAAACTAATGAACTCACCAACCTTTTGGTTGACACTTGAAAGCATGTTTATTCTCAGGTATGAAAGAAATCTTCCGCTGTGTATTTGCTCATTTTAGAGATATTACTTGAAGTCATTCATGGCATATTTCAAAAGACGTTGCATTCAAGTCATTGAGTTCAATAAAGAATATGATTAAGTAAATGACAGATTAGATCATTTATAGTTGGATATTATGAAATGGTATGCATGCCGTCAACTTTTGATGTGAATAAAGTTTGTCTTTTAAAAACGAATGCAATGTTTGTAAAATGTATCATATAGAGGTCAAATACGTCGCGATGTAATCAACTATTGTGAATCGTTTATAATGTATGTGAACGGGTCCTTTCAAATTACTCTCAACCTTCACTACCAAACACCGAACAATCTATTTGTTTCTGCAACATCAATCATTCGAGTATTATTATCACACTTTATATGTATATAGCTGTAATGAGAGAAAGAAAAATACCAAAAACCCAGATATAAAGCTCGACACTCTGTATATAATTTTTTTGGTGAAAATTCGAATTTGAAACATTTTTAAAAATGTAATAACGCAGTCTTGTTTGAAATCCTTCACTCAATCTCTCTGCAAAAGCTCAATGTCAAATTTTTCCTATCGATTTCAAATTTTGAAGTCAAACTTTTGAATTCAAAAAGTTAAAGTGTTGTTTTTCGCGAAATTCGAATTAGTTTATAAGTTTCTGGTTCAATTAACGAATCAGGAAGTTTCTAATGATGATTTCAAACATGTTTCATGTTATAAATATGTTGTAAAACATCTTCAAATTTAAAATCAATGTTTTCTTTTTCCTTCCTGTGTCGCGAACAGCATATTGCTGTTAAATTTTTTTTATTTATTTTGTTGTTGTTTGATTTAACAAAGGTATCAAACTCAGTTATTTATAATCAAATTTCAAGTCTTAGATGTTGGTTAGGAATTCGTATTATTAATTTGAGTTTGGGGTTCATACGAGTGCTTCAATACCTGTTCTAGTTTCTATTATTATTATTTTTTTTTATCTTTCTTTGATTTAATTATTTTCAACAATCATATAAAGTTTCTGTTTAGGTTAAGAACACAAAAACAAATCTAATCTATTATTGATGTGGTTGATTTGATCTGGGTCGATTTGATTGTGGAAGAAAAGCAAGAAATAACAGAAAATAATATCGGGTTAAATAAATATTTGTGGGGCTTTAATTCAGAGAAACAAAATTGGATCGTTGGTTAGGGTGTGTGTTCGGTTAGCAGCAGGTCGCGGGTTCTATCCCGGTCCCGGGCATTTCTTTTTACAAAAAGATTTTAAAAGGGTATACACTCCTATTTGTATTTCTATCATTATTATTACTAGTTATTATTATTATTATTATTATTATTATTATTATTATTATTATTATTATTATTATTATTATTATTATTATTATTATTATTGTTGTTGTTGTTGTTATTGTTATTATTATGATTATTATTGTTATTGTTATTATTAGTATTATAATCATTAATATAAGTATCATAATTGTTATTACTATTATTATCATAAATATAAGTATTATATCTATTAGTATTATTACTCATTAATATAAGTATCATAATTGTTATTACTATTATTATCATAAATATAAGTATTATATCTATTAGTATTATTACTATGAGTATTACTTATGATATTATTATTAATTTTAAAACTTTAATATTATTATCATTATGATAAAAAAGTTTATTATTGTTATCATTATGAAAATAATACGAATTATTATTATTTTCGTAAATATTAGTATTAGTACCTTTTTATAAATAATAGAATTGTTAATATTAACATAAGTATTATTATTTATATTATCACGAGTATTATTATTATTATGTAATTACTAAAATCGGTATCATAACTATCATTAACAGTAAAATTAATATTTTTACATTTATTATCATTAATAACAATATTATTATCATTAATAGAATCTTTAACATTATTATTTTATTAATAATATTAAGTATTATAATCATTTTTTACCACTAATAATATTATTTTTGGTATTATTATAACTTTTATTATTAATATACAAATGATATATTTAATACATATAAAATAACAAAAACTAATAAATTTATATACAAAATGAATATATGAAACACATATATATATATATATATATATATATATATATATACTATTAATATAAAAAGGATATAACTAATAAATTTATATATATATTTGCTCAATTTCAATTGTGTGTATTAATAAATAAACAAATGATATAGGTTCGTGAATCCGAGGCCAACCCTGCATTGTTCAGTATCGTCGTATGAATATTTTTACTACAAGATATTGTATTGTGAGTTTCATTTGCTCTCTTTTTAAATGCTTTTGGAATATATATTTTTGGGACTGAGAATACATGCGCTGTTTTTATAAATGTTTGACGAAATAGACACAAGTACTCAAATCTACATTCTATGGTTGGATTATCGAAATCGAATATCACCCCTTTAGCTTGGTAACCTAAGAATTAGGGAACAGTACCCCTAATTGACGCGAATCCTAAAGATAGATCTATGGGCCTAACAAACCCCATCCGAGGTACGGATGCTTTAGTACTTCGACTTATTGTTATACAGACGAGAGGATTCTGTTTTGGGGATATTCTATATACATCTTGTTAATGTCGGTTACCAGGTGTTCACCATATGAATAATTTTACCTTAATGCAGACGAGAGGATTCTGCTTGAGGATTATGTTATAAAAAGAAAATCTTGTGGTCTATTAAAATTATGAAAATGATTATTATGATAAACCTATGAACTCACCAACCTTTTGGTTGACACTTTAAAGCATGTTTATTCTCATGTATTAAAGAAATCGTCCGCTGTGCATTAGCTCATTTTAAGGATATTACTTGGAGTCATTCATGGCATATTTTAAAAGACGTTGCATTCGAGTCGTTGAGTTCATCTAGATTATTATTAAGTCAATTATAGTTGGATGTATTATGAAATGGTATGCATGTCGTCAACTTTCGATGTAAAGAAAGTTTGTCTTTTAAAAACGAATGCAATGTTTGTAAAATGTATCATATAGAGGTCAAATACCTCGCGATGTAATCAACTATTGTGAATCGTTTATAATGTATATGAACGGGTCCTTTCATTATCAATACAAAGCACAATTAAGCAATAAGTCTATGCAAGAGTTTAAACTTCAACAAAGCACAATCCTTAATCAAATTCCAAGCAATTAACCTAGCATACAAGCATACACATATACACATCACAACATAATCATCTATGTCTTTAACTTTCTGGGCTTTATCATTAAACCCTCAATCTCATCTCTAAACATAGATTGATTAATCTCAAGACTTATAACCATAAGGCTTCCCAATTTATAAAACTCAATTTGACAATTTTAGTTACTAAACTCACTTTAACACACAAAATTCATTTTGACGAAACACAAGACTTATGTCTTCAATCCTTACCAAATACAAAATCTCAATCACCAAATGTTCATCAAAGTAACATTCAAGCATATTACAAACCTCCTCATATGACTTTAGATTATACAAAATTAACAAGTCTAGTTACAACTCTACTAGACCCCTAAATTACCATTTTGACACCCACTGTAACCAAAACCAAGACTTATTTACGTAAGTCTTTCAACACAATTTCATCAACTCAAAACTTTTATAACTTATACAATCACTTACACCTAGACGACATAGTAAAATCAGCTTCTTGACTTAATCAACACATCACCATTTACTAACTTAAATTTTGAGTAGTTCATCCTCTTTAAAATCCCTAGTTTCTTGACCCCTAAATCACCATTTTGACACCCACTTTAACCAAAACTAAGACTTATTTACATAAGTCTTTCAACACAATTTCGATTTAGGGTTTCAAGGGAATCAAAACCCTTAATTTCCACAATAATAACACTATCTTACAATATAAAAGTTTTAAGGGCAATTAGTCCATACCTTTAATTAGGGTTAGAAACCCCCAATTTAACACAAAAGAGGTGAAGAAAAGATGAAGAAACAAAGCTTCATATGATACTAACAAGTTTTAGTGATGTAGATAATACTCCTAGATCAAGTTGCATGCTAGAGATTCAAGAGTTTAGGGCTTCTTCTCCAAAAATCGTCACTCTCCCTCTTACACACTTGTACCCTTAATTTTTTTTTCTGCACAAAGAGAATTATGGGAGTGTTTTGGTTGTTTTATTAAACATGATATTAGCTAAAATTACTATTTTACCCATGCCCACTTAGAACTTAAAAATTACTAGTCCTTTTCTAACCAAAGTTAGTTAACTAATAACCATTAAATGATACCTCAAAATAATTGAGTGTTACAACTCTTCCCCACTTATCTCGGATCACGTCCTCGTGATCTATAATACTTACCCGAAAGATAGAAATTCAATATAAACCCTCAACTTACATGCTAACTCTGAACCCCTTTTTCATTTATAGTTACGTATAAGTTCTTAGTCATATATAAAATCCTTCTTTTGCGTTAACCGATCATAAGAATTGACTCTTCAACGCCCGATTTCACTATTTATCTTTAACTCATCTACCAACACTTCTCTAACCTCTTTAGCAAAGCATTCCGAAGGAAATACAAAAGGTATCATGCATTCCACAATTCCCGTTGGCAACACTAACTACACACCACAATAGACAATTCAAACAACCAAAATGTCTGCTTAGGAAACACAGAAGGCACCATGTATCCTTGCAAGTTCCTTAGGTACATTCTGATATAAGTTACCTCTCGCAACTCCAACGTTAATCGCGATCTACCAAGCCCACTATAGTGTGAACTAAATCTTGTATCATCCCAAATCAAAAAGGATTTACCGCGGTCATACCATATGTCCTAACAACTCACGCCACTAAAACCGGTCGCAAATTTGCTTTCACATAGGAGTTTTGTCTACCTCACCCACATTCGGTAGTTCTCCGTTAGTCTCACTCTTACCTACATCTATACCAACAGTATAGTTGACACTCTCCTTCATTGAGCACCTTGTACGGTGGCGCTCCAATACCAGCACAAGGCTATCATTGTATTAGAACTCCACTGGCGGCAACAAGCCAAGTCAACTTGGGTAAATCATGAAAGGTCTCTAATTCGAGAACTAAATTTTCCTAACACCACAATCGGACTATGCCTTTTCACGGTGAAATCTTAAATATCGTCATACGATCACTCATGGAACACTAACAGTCCCTTCTACCTACTCGCAACCAATCTATCCGTTCTTAATCACTCCAGGACAATGTCATTACACCGCACTCTCGACAATCCGCCACTCCATTATACAGGATTTCCCCCTCTTATTTTATTCATCACATTACACACATGACAGCTTCCTAGTACTAGCATGAAAGCTGTTATTGTACTTAGAATCTTGTCCATAACATGCATTTTCCTTAACTAGCACTGCAATCCATCATACAACTCACTATATGCGCACCAACACCGGATGAGCCTCTCGCCTTGACCGTCTATTAAAGAAGTCCTCGGCATCCCAACACAACATGTTCTCATAATACCAAGGAACACAACCTCATAATCAACAACAATCATGTGTCTGTATGTGAGATAATCGGAACTGGGACTCAACATCTAACAATCGTCCATTAAGTGGAGTATTCCATTAACAATTCTCACGATCACAATTCCCGAACATGGAAAATAGGTAATCTTCCCAACACAAAACTCAGAATTACACATTATCACCATACGAGATCTACGTTATTCCTCTATATAATGTTGCGAAAAGACCCTTCACGATCAACTCACTCATTTACTTCGGGATTCCGAATGATCATATTAGGCCTCCTATTACGTATCAGTGATACCCGATCACCCTACATACGAGAACCTACTCTTCACAAAAGACTCCACACATGAAATTCCCGAATCATAACCCGAAGATCGTATCACCCGACCTCGAGTCCAATATCAATATTACATCATTCTACCTCGTTAGGAATTCAAATCTTTATTGAGGTATAGAACTATACGTATCAACACTTCTTCCGGCATGACACCATCAAAACTTCTTTTGGAGGCAATTAAAAATCCCCCACTTAGAACTTAGCTCCACACTCAGTTCTCCAAGATGGTAACATCTTGCGAACTGATCGTTCTCCAACAGACATGACCATCCTCACCATTTTTCGTGCCCCGTCCTAATCTATTCGGACGATGTCCATATCGATTATAAATGATTCACAATAGTTGATTACATCGCGAGGTACTTGACCTCTATATGATACATTTTATAAACATTGCATTCGTTTTTAAAAGACAAACTTTCTTTACATCGAAAGTTGACGGCAAGCATACTATTTCATAATACCTCCAACTATAATTGACTTAGTAATAATCTTGATGAACTCGACGACTCGAATGCAACGTCTTTTGAAATATGTCATGAATGACTCCAAGTAATATCTCTAATATGAGCAAATGCACAGCGAAAGATTTCTTTCATACCTGAGAATAAACATGCTTTCAAGTGTCAACCAAAAGGTTGGTGAGTTCATAAGTTTATCATAAAACAAAAACAAATTCATCATTTTGATAGACCACAAGATTTAAATCCTGCATGGTACAAATGGGCCCGAATCCTATACCTACCTGTAATGTACATGCGATATCTTTTAAATACAGTACACCTATCTCGTGTACGAAATCATCTTTCATAAATCTTAGTAACCGTACACATATCTTGTGCACAAAAATAACATACACATAACCTGTATATAAAATCATTCTCTCGATACATAACATTCACTTTTCATTTCTTTCATAGCTTGGCTTGGTAACCGACCTTAACATATAATGCGCATAATAATATCCCCAAAACAGAACATCTCATCTGTATAATAATCATATAAACTTCGAAGTACTAAACACCACGCCCACTAGCCCTTCTGTCTAGTGAACATTCTGGGTGGGGGTGTTAAACCCGGTAGCTACCTTTAGAATTCGCGTCAATTAGGCGTGCACTAATTCTCAAAATTAGTGATGTTCCCTAATTCTTAGGTTACCAAAAAATAATAATCAGGGGAAAAATATTCATATCAATTGTGGCAATTATGACGTCCACATAATTCAATGGTGGCAATTATCACGTCCACATAATTTATTCGAGGAATGTTTTGCTTGTGTCTATCTCGTCAAACATTTATAAAAGCATTTCATGTATTCGCAGTTCAAAATGTATTTCAAAAGCATTTAATAAAGCAGTTGTAAAAGTAGCGCATGTATTCTCAGTCCCAAAAATGTAAAGAGTAAAAGGGAATCAAATGAACTCACTATTCAATATTTTGTAGTAAAAATATTCATACGACGAAACTGAACAATGCATGATTGGCCTCGGATTCACGAACCTATATCATTTGTATACTCATTAATATATATAAGCGTATTTGAACAATTAGTTATATTATTATTAGTGATAATTTTTATATTAATAATTTATATACTTTATTATATATTCATTTTGTATATTTAAGTAAAGTGTTTATATATTTAAGTTGTGGTTATTATACATATTTTTATTTACTTAATCTTTTGTTTACAAAATATTAGTTATATTAATACTAAAGTAATTTTAATAATAATAAAAATGATAATAGTTATACTACTTAATATTACTAATTGAGATACTAATGGTTATGATTTCATTAGTGATAAAAATAATGATATTAATAATAATATACTTATAAAAATGGTTCTAACCTTTATAAAGTGATAATGATACTAATATTTATGAAAATAATAATAGTTTGTCTTATTTTCACAATAATAATAATAATAATAATAATAATAATAATAATAAATACTACAATAATAATATTACCTACTAATACTTAACTATAATAGTAATAATAATAGTAATAACAATAATAATACTAATAATAATAATAATTATTTTCATGTATTAATAACAATAATACTAATGATAATTATAATAACCAAAATTGTAATAATAATAATAATAATACTTATTATGCTAAAAGGTTATTACTTAATAATAACTAATTGTTAATAATAATCATCATTTTAATTGTATAATAACAACAATAAGTAATAATAACATTAATAATGATTATAATAATCATAATAACAATAATAATAACAAAAATAATGATTTTTGGTATGTAAACTACCTTAGAATGCTTTTTAAAAAAAACTGCCACTCGCTGGGCTCGAACCCGAAACCTCTCGCTCATCGCCACTCCCCTTAACCATTCGATTTTGAGTTTTAAAAAAAAAAATATACGAAACAGAGGTATAACGAGCTGTTGAGAGAAAAAAATATAAAAATAAAATAATTTAGTTTGATTCAGTGAATTGGTGTACTCTCAAATGATAATTGACAGCGATGAAAAAAACGCTTGAATGGTTTATGTATAATACGTGAGTGATTTGGTTGTTTAATAACAAAGAAACTCGACAAATTGATTCAATCAGGAATAGTGTTTAATAAATAAAAAATATAACATGATACTGATTTATAACTGAATTTGTTTGCTTGTAGTATGGAGTCATCCTTACTGAATCAGATTGGAGACAGAATCCTCACTTTAAAATACTTTGATTGATACATGTAACAATATGGTACGACTTTGTTTTGGTTTTTATAGTTTAAATATTAATAACTAATAATTGTATTATTATTAATAATAATTATATTTATATTAATAATAAATAATAATGATACTAATAAAAATGATGATAATTTTATTATTAATATTAATAAAAATAAAATGTATTATTTTCTAATAAATATTGATAATAATAACACTAATAATAATTAATCATAATAATAATAAATAATAATATTAATAATAATAATAATAACTATAAAAATGATAATAGTAATAATATTCATAATACCAATAATAATACTATTTATAATAATATTAATATGATAATAATATTAATAATAATACTATACTAGTTTGCACAATCAAATTTCATATTTGCATCATATTATTAACAATATTGATATTTATTTTAATAATAATGGGAGTAATAATATTATCATAACAACTATATTTTAATTTGTTTTAATATATATATATCTGTAGATATATATGTATTATTACTTAGGTAATACTTAATAATCATATATAATAATTTTTATTACTATTTATTATTTATATATAATACAATATTTTTAATTTTACATAGAAATCATATATATTTATATTTAACTTCATTTTAAATTACACTTAATTATTTTGTATCTTATTTTACATATTTGAATCTAATGTTTCATTTTTACATTTGATAATTTCAGATTATTATATATATACTTACATTTACATAATATATATACATAATTATTTATAAACAATTGTTCGTGAATCGTCGGGAATAGTCAAGGTCAAATGATTACATGAATATTGTTTCCAAAACTTTTGAGACTCCACATTACAGACTTTGCTTATCATGTCGAATTCATTTAAAGATTTAAGTTTAACTTTGGTCGAAAATTTCCGGGTCGTCACAGTACCTACCCGTTAAAGAAATTTCGTCCCGAAATTTGAGTGGGGTGGTCATGGCTAACAATAAATATGTTTTCATGACTCATATGAGTTGAAAATTAGAGTTTTATCATCAGTAAGTAATATGGATAAAATAATTTGTTTATGTGAAGAGTACGAGTGAAGCTATCACAAAAGATTGAGATAGAGATTTAACTTTTGATATAGTTACGGTGGATTTCCGGAATTCAAGGAATTTAAAAGAAAATCTTGAAAATCTATAAGATCGTATTCTTCGGGATTTAAGGAAATTAAGATCTCTCTAATTAGATACGGAAATCTGCCTTGTTTTCTTTATCAGATATTTCACTATAAATTAACTCCTTCCGTTCCATTACTTTTACCACTCCTATACTCTATTTCCAAATTCAAAAGATTGTGAAAATGCTAAATCCAGTTCTGATTCTTGTCCTTATCCTTACTATCACAACAATCATTCTCCTTTTCCAACTTCCACCGGAGGAATCTGTTTTCTTCTACTTCGCCCTTGGGGTTATAGTGTTTTTAATTCTCCCGTGTTTTTATGTTGCGATAAACATTGACATACATGGTTTGTAATTTATGTGTTGTTGTTGGGCTTTATATTCTCCCTTATATGTCAGAGCTCTTTGCTCTTTTTTTTTTATTCTCTTCTCGACTCTAAGTACAACAAGTAACGGTCCAGAATTCGTAGGTATGGTGTTTCGAATGAACGTGGCTAATGTTCTAAGAGAGAAATTGTGATAGCACGATCTTGATTGGTTAAATTACCAGAATTTAAGAGAAAAGATTGAACTATCAAGAAAATTTGTTCTTGATATGTTTATAGATTAGATAGAATGTAAGAGTCATGTAACATGGCACATGATGACGTTATGATCTGTGAATCATCATGTTTCATTAGAAACTCAGCATGACTTACTGTAATATAATCACGTTGATCAAGTGTCATTATATTATACTAACTCATGCTTCAGTTCCCAACACTACTTCAAAATCATTCATGAATTAAACTCGAATGTTTACAGAATATAGAAACTAACGGTTTCTTATATGATGTAATACTGATAGCGCAAAGAGATAAATGATTTCAGATAAGAATAGTTTTGAAAATATCTTCAGAAATATCGAGGATATTTATAATGAAAGATACGATGATATCTTAGAATTTCTAATATCGGTGAATGATGATAAAGATTTGTCCGTAAGGATTTAGAGTCAGGAGCAAGGTATTCGTTAATGACTTCAGCAAATTTTGAATCATTTGGATTCTTTGAAGGCAGATTTAGTCGTTGTGATTTGTCCACAACCTCTTTCATGGTTTGCTCAATTCGTTCTCCAGTACAAATTTTCCATTGAGTGTTTCCAACACTCCATTCTTTATCATCATACTTTTGACTGTTAAAGTCATCATCAGTTTTCGCTGCTTTATCAGCTTTCTCAAAATTCAAAGAACTGATTCGTAGACTATAGTGCTATTCAGAGTTTCAGAATGAGAGATCATAATTCTAAGAGATAAATGTTATATGTATATATAAATTTTGATGTAGAAACGCTTTGAGATTCAAAATACTATTGCTGATTCCTGATAATTAGTATGGTAATTCTCGTTATAAGATGTGGATGAGTATTTGATAGGGTTTCACTGAATGTAATGATTTCTCAGAAAGTCAAAGATCAGTGAAGTTTCTGGTAAGTTTACTGCTAATGTGGTGGGATATAAACGGTTCTCCGGTAACGATGATGAAGGGGTATTCTTTATAATAAAGTTTATTCGAATGAAAAATTGAAGTTGATTTGCTGGAGTTGTGACAAAATTGGCTAATTTGAAAAAGGAATTGCAAAGTTATTTTCGGTAATAACAGCGCCAAAGGTCTAACGACCTGTCCTAATCCATCTGGACGAATACATTACATTTGGTTACATCGCGAGGTACTTGACCTCTATATGATACATTTTACAAACATTGCATTCGTTTTGAAAAGACAAACTTTCCTTACATCAAAATTTGACAGCATGCATACCATTTCATAATATATCCAACTATAATTGACTTAATAATAATCTTGATGAACTCAACGACTCGAATGCAACGTCTTTTGAAATATGTCATGAATGACTCCAAGTAATATCTCTAAAATGAGCAAATGCACAGCGGGAGATTTCTTTCATACCTAAGAATAAACATGCTTTAAAGTGTCAACCAAAAGGTTGGTGAGTTCAATATTTTAACATAAATAATCATTTCCATCATTTTAATAGACCACAAGATTTTCATTTCTATTTCTCATAAATATACGTCCCATGCATAGAGACAAAAATATCATTCATATGGATTGAACACCTGGTAACCGACATTAACAAGATGCATATAGAATATCCCCATCATTCCGGGACACCCATCGGACATGATAAAATCGAAGTACTAAAGCATTCCAAATTCCAGAATGGGGCTTGTTGGGCCCGATAGATCTATCTTTAGGATTCGCGTCAATTTTGGGGTCTGTTCCCAAATTCTTAGGCTACCAAGCTAAAGGGGCATATTCGGCTTCGATCATTCAACCATATAATGTAGTTTCGATTACTTGTGTCTATTTCGTAAAACATTTATAAAAGCGCATGTATTCTCAGTCCCAAAAATATATATTGCAAATGCATTTAAAAAGGGAGTAATGAAACTCACTATACTGTATTTTGTAGTAAAAATACATATGACGACATTGAACAAATGCAGGGTTGGCCTCGGATTCACGAACCTATATCATTTATATGTATATTAACACACATATTTGTAATTGAACAAATTTATATATATATTATTATTAATTGTTATTTTAGTAAATTATATGTCTTATTAATAATATAATTAACTATATTTAACTTATATACTTTAGGTAAATAATTAGAATTTACTATAAAAATATTAAATTGGTTATGTCATTTAGTTATGTTATATGTATTAAATGAATTTTTATATATTTAATATTTATTTGATAAAATAATAATACAAAGTTGTATCTTTATATAATAATAATAATAATGATCAAATTAATAATAATAACGATGATAATTCTAATAATAATAGTAATGATAATAATAATATTACTAAAAATAATGATACTTTATAATAATAAAAATAATGATAATGATATTGTTAATGATAAAAATAATAATAAAAATAATGATAATTCCAATAATAATAATGATAATTTTTAAATAAAATGTTAATTTTAATAATAATAATAATAATTATAATAAAAATAATAATTTTTAATAATAATGATATTAATAAAAATAATGATTTTAATCATAAAGATACTACCAATAATAACCTTTATAATAATACTTAATAATAATTAATAATACTTATAATAATAATAATAATAATAATAACAAATTTACTACTAATGATACTAATAATAATGATAATAATAATACTTAATAATAATACTATTAATTATGCTAATAATCATATTACTAATATTGGTGATAATAATAATTAACTTAATAACAACAACAATTAATAATAAAAATAACAATAAAAATAATAATACTAGAAACTACCTTTAAAAGCTTTTTCTTAAAAAAAAAAAGCCCCAGACAAGGCTCGATCCCACGACCTCTTGTCTAACACAAACACCCCACAACCATTCCATCCATCTGTGTTTATCTAAATAATTCTATAACCAAATATATATCCCGTTCCAGTTTATCTCTTCATCATTCTTTTTCGTTTAACATAACACTCGGCCCACCAGGAAACATATATTATCTCGGCCCAAAATAAAGAACACGGCCCTAAACAAATTCGTGGGTTGTCTATGGGTTCAAACTAAATCGAATAGCAGGCTAATAGCATTTTGGGTTTTCAGTGTTAGCGTAATTAAAAAAGAAAGCATCGTCATTATCATTATCTATATTATTTAATCATCACCATTCAATCTGTAAACCCCGCCATTATATATCCTCATCATCAACTAATATCACACGTCGACATCATCAATTTACAATCGTCTTCATCGTTCCACTTCTTCACAGCTTCATTATTATCAATGAATCATCATCATTAATTAATATTACGATCATCACGATATCATCATCATAGTTCACCATCATTAAAGTTTACATCGTATTAGGAATAGAAAGAACGTACAGCAGCAGCCGGATAATCACTTTACATCGTCTTCCATCTTCATCGTTATCACTTATGAATCATTACTTCTTATCATCATTCTATTCGTTCACTGTACAGGAGTAGGAATTGAATAAAACAGAAACGTAACTGTAGCAGAAAAGGGAAGTTGTAGGTGGTTTTTGGTGTGTGGATTAGACTAAACCGAAAGACAAAATATTACGGTGGTGGTAACAACAAGAAACAAGCTGAGCAGCAGCGTAAACGTATATGTAGCAGTAACATCAATTAATTTAATTTGAAGGTAATTAGTGACGGTTTTGAAGTTAAATAAAAGTGGTGGTGGGTTTATGAGGTGGTAGTTGATTGTATGATCAAGGTTGGTGATCAATGAAGATCAAGTGATCGGTGTTTGGTTGTTTTGCTCTTGAACCGGAATAGAAACATACAAATTTTCACAGGTGGGTTGTAGTTGTTGATGGTGGT
Organism: Rutidosis leptorrhynchoides; assembly: GCF_046630445.1. Lineage (NCBI taxonomy): Eukaryota > Viridiplantae > Streptophyta > Magnoliopsida > Asterales > Asteraceae > Rutidosis > Rutidosis leptorrhynchoides. The sequence continues at coordinate 383,168,737 of NC_092335.1, forward strand.
GGATTGTGGTGATGTAAGGTGGTGAACCATGGTCTCGGTGGTGGTCATTGGTGCCGGAGATTGTGGTGGTAGCCAGTGGTTGCAAAAGGAAAAGAATCAAGGATGGTGGGTTATATTTAAGTCTATTTAAGTCTGTATGTATATATATAATTTAGATAGATTTGGTAATCAACAAAAATAGTAATTTAAATTTAATAATAATAATATAATTATAATATAATAATAATAGTTTGAAATCAGTGAATGAAGTGAATTGAAACGAATCAATCTTCCACAGTATCCTACAGTTTAGCAGCCTCAGTTTCAACTTATTCTACCGACAGTTTTCACGGGCTGTGTATCGTACGAAATTAGTGGCGGATAAAAGTGTTCAGAAAAATCCCATATTTTTAAATTAAATTTATTTATTTATTTTGGTAATTATGGTATAAAATTCGATCCTTAAATTGTTAAATAAAAATTACATCAACTGTCCCTCTCAATTATGGGTAAAATATAAAAAGTGTTAAAACTTAACAAATAATTCCTAAATACATTTATAATAAGCTTAAAATTTATAGAACTCATTTTCGTATCACCGTTTATTTTAAAATCATATAAGTTTGAATTTAACTTACTTAATATCAATCGAAACATCAAACGAGTATTACAATCATTTAATATTTATTTTTAATATACTTTATTTATATATAGAGATATATTCTAAATAATAATTATTATAATATCTTATTTTTATTTTATTAATTTTTAATAACAACAACATATAATACTTCAAATTACATTTTGAATTATTATTTATATATACATACACACATATCTATTTACAATTAATTGTTCGTGAATTGTCGAGAGCAGTCGAAGGTCAATTGAATATATGAATCAGTTCAAACTTTTTGAGACTCAACCTAACAGACTTTGCTTATCGTGTCGAAATCATATAAAGATCAAGTTTAAATTTGGTCGGAAATTTTCGGGTCGTCACAATAGGAGCTAGCACAGATACTTGTTAAACGTTTACTCAGGTTCCGAGTGTTTTCAGGAATCGTGAAAGGTTTGAACGCAGATTGTAATCGTCAAGATACAAATGAGGTTTAAGATGAAATCAAGTGGCAAACTTGAAAAAGTTTTTAGTTTCATATGTTATAATCAATATTTTAATTCATTATAATTGTCCAACGTTATTAGTCCACAGTCGATAGTCCACAGTTAACAATTCAATAATTCATATATACTATTCTAATTAATTAATACGCATCGTGACCCGTGTACATGTCTCAGACTCGATCACAACTCAAATTATATATATTATTATAGAATCAACCTCAACCCTGTATAGCTAACTCGATCATTACTGCATATAGAGTGTCTATGGTTATTCCAAATAATATATATAGATGCGTCGATATGATATGCCAAAACCTTGTATACGTGTCCCGATATTTGAAGTGCGTAAAATAAATAACAGAAATTAAATGACGATAAATAAAATTGCGAGAATATAAATTGCGATAAATAAAATGTAACCAATTAGCTAGGAACAATTAGCGTGGATTCTTAACAAAGTTCTTCTCATAGTTAATTTGTTTGTTTCTAACAAATTTTATTTTGTCCAATGTTTTTCTTCATTATGCCACTTGTTGGATTCCGATAAGTCAAAATCCAAATATGAAATTGAATAAAAATGGTTATTCTGTGGTGAACGAATTCGTATATCTGTGGATGTAAGTAAGATAGTAAATAACTGTTGAATCAGATTCGAAGAATGTACCGTGTAACTGATTAATGTGCAATCTAAATATTCCTCGGGTATTACCTACCCGTTAAAATATTTTCACCATTAACGGTTTGTACAAAAGAATTTTTTTTTATTACAATCTTAATGAAAACATATATACATATATATTTTCTTCAGATGCAATCATGGATTTAATGAGTTAATATGATATTAATCTCATTTGATTTATCGTTAGAACTAGAATACATAATCTCTAAAACATTAGAGATTACTTAATCGCCATGAAGAACGACGGTAATTGATGTAGAACGATACGTAGAACGATGATTATAATCGAGGTACGGAATGAGATGTTGAGGCGTGTGATGTTGAAACTTGGGTTGTTGGTGGTACTGGTGTTGCCGGTGCTGTTGCTGAAGCTAGTAGGTTTTGCACCACGTTTTCCAAATTGATTACTCGAGCGCGAAGTTCGTTGACTTCTTCAATTACTCCGGGATGATTGTCGGTAAGGACGAGCGAATGAATAAGGTTTAGATTTTAGATAGAATATAATCGTGGCGAGATATTCGGGAAATGAGAGTGAAAATGGTGTTTCGGATTGGTTCACCAGTGAATGCTTCAAGTTCTTCACCCATCGGACAATATGGTGGATGAAAGGGATCGCTTCTTCTTGTATCCAATGATTAAGTAGACTACGAACCCATCCGATGAATTGATGATGGCTGATTGGTTGATTCATTCTGGTGACGCTGCTTTCCGGAGCTTAGGTGAACATCCATGTCGGAATAGCCGTCGGGTTCTGAAGAATTTGAACTAGTGACGAGTTCCATTTCGTACGACTGAGTAAAGGATTTTAGATAAGAAATAGATTATAGGATGTAGATTAGTACCCTGCAATACATAATTTACATATGCATATATAATACTAAAATCCCATAAGTTATGGAGGAATCTACGGAAGCTGTCAGGCAAAGGTAACAATAGCAGATACCCTAAGATATGAATTTATCTATACACTGTCTATGCAATAGAGGCAGTAAGACATGTCTAGACTAAGAATGATAAGCAGGTAATTTCCTAAGGATGATAAGCAGATGATTTCCGACTAGAAATGATAAGCAAAACTTTTGACATGCAGACACGGTCGAAGTCCAGATCCACTAATGCATCTAAACAACTATCAGTTAGACACACTAATGCAAGACCTGGTTCGCTAAGACCACCGCTCTGATACCAACTGTCGTGCCCCATCCTAATCCATTCGGACGATGTCCACATCGATTATAAACGATTCACAATAGTTGATTACATCGCGAGGTACTTGACCTCTATATGATACATTTTATAAACATTGCATTCGTTTTTAAAAGACAAACTTTCTTTACATCGAAAGTTGACGGCAAGCATACTATTTCATAATACCTCCAACTATAACTGACTTAATAATAATCTTGATGAACTTGACCACTCGAATGCAACGTCTTTTGAAATATGTCATGAATGACTCCAAGTAATATCTCTAATATGAGCAAATGCACAGCGAAAGATTTCTTTCATACCTGAGAATAAACATGCTTTCAAGTGTCAACCAAAAGGTTGGTGAGTTCATAAGTTTATCATAAAACCAAAAAAAATTCATCATTTTGATAGACCACAAGATTTAAATCCTGCATGGTACAAATGGGCCCGAATCCTATACCCACCTGTAATGTACATGCGATATCTTTTAAATACAGTACACCTATCTCGTGTACAAAATCATCTTTCATAAATCTTAGTAACCGTACACATATCTTGTGCACAAAAATAACATACACATAACCTGTATATAAAATCATTCTCTCGATACATAACATTCACTTTTCATTTCTTTCATAGCTTGGCTTGGTAACCGACCTTAATATATAATGCGCATAATAATATCCCCAAAACAGAACATCTCGTCTGTATAATAATCATATAAACTTCGAAGTACTAAACACCACGCCCACTAGCCCTTCCGTCTAGTGAACATTCTGGGTGGGGGTGTTAAACCCGGTAGCTACCTTTAGGATTCGCGTCAATTAGGCGTGCACTAATTCTCAAAATTAGTGATGTTCCTTAATTCTTAGGTTACCAAGCAATAATAATCAGGGAAAAAATATTCATATCAATTGTGGCAATTATCACGTCCACATAATTCAATGGTGGCAATTATCACGTCCACATAATTCATTCGAGGAATGTTTTGCTTGTGTCTATCTCGTCAAACATTTATAAAAGCATTTCATGTATTCGCAGTTCAAAATGCATTTCAAAAGCATTTAATAAAGCAGTTGTAAAAGTAGCGCATGTATTCTCAGTCCCAAAATTGTAAAGAGTAAAAGGGAATCAAATGAACTCACTATTCAATATTTTGTAGTAAAAATATTCATACGACGAAACTGAACAATGCAGGATTGGCCTCGGATTCACGAACCTATATCATTTGTATTCTCATTAATATATATAAGCGTATTTGAACAATTAATTATATTATTATTAGTGATAATTTTTATATTAATAATTTATATACTTTATTATATATTCATTTTGTATATTTAAGTAAAGTGTTTATATATTTAAGTTGTGGTTATTATACATATTTTTATTTACTTAATCTTTTGTTTACAAAATATTAGTTATATTAATACTAAAGTAATATTAATAATAATAAAAATGATAATAGTTATACTACTTAATATTACTAATTGAGATACTAATGGTTATGATTTCATTAGTGATAAAAATAATGATATTAATAATAATATACTTATAAAAATGGTTCTAACCTTTATAAAGTGATAATAATACTAATATTTATGAAAATAATAATAGTTTGTATTATTTTCACAATAATAATAATAATAATAATAATAAATACTACAATAATAATATTACCTACTAATACTGAACTATAATAGTAATAATAATAGTAATAGCAATAATAATACTAATAATAATAATAATCATTTTCATGTATTAATAACAATAATACTAATGATAATTATAATAACCAAAATCGTAATAATAATAATAATAATAATAATAATAATAATAATAATAATAATAATAATAATAATAATAATAATAATAATAATAATAATAATAATAATAATACTTATTATGCTCTAATGTTATTACTTAATAATAACTAATTGTTAATAATAATCATCATTTTAATTGTATAATAACAACAATAAGTAATAATAACATTAATAATAATAATAATAAAAATAATAACAAAAATAATGATTTTTGGTATGTAAACTACCTTAGAACGCTTTTTAAAAAAAAAAAACTGCCACTCGCTGGGCTCGAACCCGAAACCTCTCGCTCATCGCCACTCCCCTTAACCATTCCTCTGTTCTGTTTATCTGAGATTAAAACCATTCTATTTATTCTTAACCCGTATTATTTATTTTCTTTTCTTCTTCAATTAACACAATCGACCAAACCAAAATATTAACTAGCTTTAAATCTCGAATTAGATCAAAAATTGAAACAGAAGTGTCCTTTAATGAATGACTCAATTAATTTAAAACACAAAATAAAAAAAATGATAACGAGCTGTTTAAAAAAAACGATGAAACTCCAAGTCGATTTTGAATCTAGAGACTGTTTCAGAGCAAGATTTCAACATGAATTACGCCTTAAATTACCTATAGAAACCTTCGAAATTATCAATTGAACTTAAAATATTAACACAGCTTCAAATTTTAAGAAAATGGTTCGTTTGACTTTTTGTTTCAAATCTTTTGACTCCCAAATTCATATTCGATTCTGTAATTTAGGATTTGAATGTTTACAGAAACTTTTCAAACGAGATTCCTAACAATTCTGCAATTCCAGATTTTAACAATTCATTCGATTTTGAGTTTTAAAAAAAAAAAATACAAAACAGAGGTATAACGAGCTGTTGAGAGAAAAAAATATAAAAATAAAATAATTTAGTTTGATTCAGTGAATTGGTGTACTCTCAAATGATAATTGACGGTGATGAAAAAAAACGCTTGAATGGGTTATGTATAATACGTGAGTGATTTGGTTGTTTAATAACAAAGAAACTTGACAAATTGATTCAATCAGGAATAGTGTTTAATAAATAAAAAATATAACATGATACTGATTTATAACTGAATTTGTTTGCTTGTAGTATGGAGTCATCCTTACTGAATCAGATTGGAGACAGAATCCTCACTTTAAAATACTTTGATTGATACATGTAACAATATGGTACGACTTTGTTTTGGTTTTTATAGTTTAAATATTAATAACAAATAATTGTATTATTAATAATAATAATTATATTTATTATTAATAATTGTATTATTAATAATAATAATTATATTTATATTAATAATAAATAATAATGATACTAATAAAAATGATGATAATTTTATTATTAATATTAATAAAAATAAAATGTATTATTTTCTAATAAATATTGATAATAATAACACTAATAATAATTAATCATAATAATAATAAATAATAATATTAATAACAATAATAACTATAAAAATGATAATAGTAATAATATTCATAATACCAATAATAATACTATTTATAATAATATTAATATGTTAATAATATTAATAATAATACTATACTAGTTTGCACAATCAAATTTCATATTTGCATCATATTATTAACAATATTGATATTTATTTTAATAATAATGAGAGTAATAATATTATCATAACAACTATATTTTAATTTGTTTTAATATATATATATATATATATATATATATATATATATATATATATATATATATATATATATATATATATATATATATATATATATATATATATCTGTAGATATATATGTATTATTACTTAGGTAATACTTAATAATCATATATAATAATTTTTTATTACTATTTATTATTTATATATTTTATATATAATACAATATTTTTAATTTTACATAGAAATCATATATATTTATATTTAACTTCATTTTAAATTACCCTTAATTATTTTGTATCTTATTTTACATATTTGAATCTAATGTTTAATTTTTACATTTGATAATTTCAGATTATTATATATATACTTACATTTACATAATATATATACATAATTATTTACAAACAATTGTTCGTGAATCGTCGGGAATAGTCAAGGTCAAATGATTACATGAATATTATTTCCAAAACTTTTGAGACTCCACATTACAGACTTTGCTTATCATGTCGAATTCATTTAAATAAGTTTAAATTTGGTCGAAAATTTCCGGGTCGTCACACCATTGGTCATTTACACCAAATTTTTCGAGAATCTACTTCAAACTCCTGAAACTGACATGCACAATCACCCTAGACGTCATACTTACAATGACATCACACCTTCACAATGTCACATCCGTCACCTACAAGGTAGACTCTCCGAATTTCTACATACGCCTCTGAGACTAGACATACGCCACCGTGCTCGATCAGTCATATTTGTCAGTCGATCCCATTCGACCTCCCGCTCAAAATAACAGTTAATCGCTAACAAACCTTTGCTCACTCTCATGGAGAAGAGTGACCAATCTGACACAACGAATCCCTCACCCGTATTAACAACGCGTTATCATCAACCATGACCTAACAGAGTCAGTTGCCTCCTCGCCAATCATCCTAATCCATCGAGAACTTAAGAGCAACAAGATTCACCCGTCTTGTAGGATCGTCATACACAAAATGCATCTCCGCTTCAGGATTGTGCATAGCAAATGACAATAAAGTTCATTCGCCCTTCTTCTCTTTACATGAAGTATTACCACAACTCTCAAACTCAACTTTCTCCACTATCAAGTAGTTCTTTTCGATCTTTCTCCATTCCTATCCCTACTGCTTCCAGGGGTCTCTCACTGGTACCCTAAGCAGAACATGAATACACCTTCGTCGGAGTCGAACATCACACTAGCAGGTATAAAAGGGCACATGTCGCAGTGTCATACAGACTCCCACTACCATCTACCGAGACTTGAAGCTCGGTCTTTAGGGTTCCATACACCCGATTTTACCCTTCACGCCACATCGTGTCCGGAACTCATAACTACCCGAGAAACTCTACGGTTCATTAATTCACAAATCCTAGTGAGCACACATTTCTCACAACCCACTAAGGCCATGCGATATAGCCCAACTAAAGCCCTTAATCAACATTAAAGAGATGCTTGGGAATACCAAGTCTTACATTTTTCTGCACCCCGATACAACATCAATACAGGGGAAATTCCTTAAGGAACGCTACCCGATAACCCCGCAAACATACTAGCGTAATCCATCGTCATAAAGGTCTCACTCTTATGAGTTTAGTGACCCAATGACTCTCCGATACACCAACACCAAAAGAAGACTCACAACTAGAATCGCGACATGATTCTCTAGCCACACACTCTATTGGGCCGTAGCCCATACTAAAATCACAAGACTTGTTACATCCCATTACGGGATTCAAGTCTCTACCAGGCACCCGTGTCAGTCATCCTAGTTACGGTAGAATACCATAATCATATGATCACGATCACACGCCCTCTACTTAGGGTGGCTATAAACTTACCAATCTCGCGAGTCCACCTACTTGCCTTAGGTAAATATTTTCACCGTAACTCTACTCAACCTACAACGCACCCAATGTGACACCAGACACATCACCCTAGACCACCGCACTCTAGGAACCATTAGATTACTCCGAAATTTCTCCGAACACAACGTCAGTCTACTTAATCTAAAATACGTGCTTCTCGACATGTATCTCTTGTTTCCCTATGCCCTTAAGAACGGGCATTATCTACGAATTTCTCTCAATTGATGTCCACCGTTCTCAACACACAAACCCATAAGGGTAAGGGAGAGTCCTTACAAGACTCTACCTATCGACTCATTACTACTCTTTCGGTTCACAACCTATCTTCATCAATTGGATTCCACTCCCAAGAATTTTATAGGATCCAATGATCCTCTAATACATTATCTCTCAAAATCATTTCAATCAAGGAATCACTATGTGATTTTATACTCATCCCACCAATCCTAACCATGTCACGTTCCTCCGTTTGATACTCAATATATCGTGCTCGTGTGACAAGATACACGATTGTAATAATGTTGATCAGGCATTACAACAAACATGTACTTTATCGCCTTCACATGACATAAGAAGTACTTTACGTGGAGTAAGGTGACATTCACGCAATACTTTACACAATTCAACTCATATAGTTTTACATTCGCAATTACATGCATACCAATTCATTTAAATAATCATCACATAATAATGCTAGTTACTTACTTATATCCCAAAGGCATTAAGCTTCTATCAAGACACATAAAATACAACAAGTTCGGGTCATACCATCAAACACGGCCCCACAAAATTTCACATAATATGTCATTCCTACCGTTCAAGTCTAGGAACCTCTACTCTACAAGCAACTATCTAGATCCCTTAAACCATGCTCTGATACCACTTGAAACGACCTCGACCCATATCCCGAGAAACGACAATTTTTTTTTGAAGATCAGGTGCAGCGCACCTACTCTAGGTGCGGCGCACCAGCTGGTGTGACCTCAGTTCCAGCCCTTTTACAATATTTTTACCCGATTCCAAGACTCACTTCGACACCTGTTGTTTAACCAAAACACATTTCATTTCAAATATATTCAAGCCTACTCCTTCAACAAGTTTACATATTTAGTATTAAACCGACCCATTATCACATCATGTGGCAAACTTTTGACCCAATTGACAAAATGACAACAAGTTCATGAGCATGGTCTTCGGGATATACCTATCCTACCCAAAAGCAATTACACAAAAGCAATAAGCATTCACATCAAGCAAATCAAGCATTTCCACATCACAAGCATACATTTGCATCATCTAGCTAATAATCTAGCTTACCACTCCCTTATCCGCAAGCAAACCTATAAAATGGTTAAACAACAACGAGTAAGCCAAACGCTTAGTGAACACAACAAATATATATATGTGTATGCATACCGTCAACCACAATCAAATTCATCTCGTACATCAACCAATGATAACTCATGTCATCCCGAGGTTTGACCATATCATCATGATACAAACCCCCCTCAGCATCCCAGATGCCGGCTCCAGAAGTGCCACGTACCGAACACTAATATAGAGACTTCCACTATTACATCAAAGTGCCAATTTGGACACTCTAGTGTGCCCTGAACCGAGCACACCTAGAGGGCCCACCTGCATCCCGGATGCATGACCTCAAACTCAACGCATAACGTTAAGTAGGTAACCATTGTCCCAAGGACTCCTCCACAATCAAACAATATACCCGGCGTCCCGGACGCCCTAAACGCATACACATACATATACATATTTCTTGTACTCACCTTGGTTGAGAGATTATCAATACAAAGCACAATTAAGCAATAAGTCTATGCAAGACTTTGAACTTCAGCAAAGCACGATCCTTAGTCAAATTCCAAGCAATTAACCTAGCATACAAGCATACTCATATACACATCACAACATAATCATCTATGTCTTTAACATTCTGGGATTTATCATTAAACCCTCAATCTCATCGCTAAACATAGATTGATTAATCTCAAGACTTATAACCATAAGTCATCCCAATTTACAAAACTCAATTTGACAATTTTAGTTACTAAACTCACTTTAACACACAAAACCCATTTTGACGAAACACAAGACTTATGTCTTCAATCCTTACCAAATCCAAAATCTCAATTACCAAATGTTCATCAAAGTAACATTCAAGCATATTACAAACCTCCTCATATGACTTTAGATTATACAAAATTAACAAGTCTAGCTACAACTCTACTAGACCCCTAAATCACAATTTTGACACCCACTTTAACAAAAACCAAGACTTATATACATAAGTCTTTCAACACAATTTCATCAACTCAAAACTTTTATAACTTATATAATCACTTACACCTAGACAACATGGTAAAATCAGTTTCTTGACTTAATCAACACATCATCATTTACTAATTTAAATTTTGACTAGTTCATCCTCTTTAAAATCCCCAGTTTCTTGACCCCTAAATCACCATTTTGACACCTACTTTAACCAAAACCAAGACTTATTTTCATAAGTCTTTCAACAAAATTTCAAATTAGGGTTTCAAGGAATCAAAACCCTTAATTTCCACAATAATAACACTATCTTACAATATAAATTCAAGTTTTAAGGATAATTAGTTCATACCTTTAATTAGGGTTAGAAACCCCCAATTTAACATAAAAGATGTGAAGAAAAGATGAAGAAACAAAACTTCATATGATACTAGCAAGTGTTAGTGATGTAGATAATACTCCTAGATCAAGTTGCATGCTAGAGATTCAAGAGTTTAGGACTTCTTCTCCAAAAATCGCCACTCTCCCTCTCACACACTTGTACTCTTAATTTTTTTCTGCACAAAGAGAACTATGGGGGTGTTTTGGTTGTTTTATTAAACAAGATATTAGCCAAAATTACTATTTTACGTATGCCCAATTAGAACTTAACATTACTAGTCCTTTTCTAACCAAAGTTAGTTAACTAATAACCATTAAATGATACCTCAAAATAATTGGGGTGTTTCACCATATCGGACATAAGATTGAAGCCTTTAAACACTGTTATAAAATTCAGTCAATTGACCGACTAGTGAGTAGTGACTTAACAATTTTGCATAAAAGTATGTTGATTTTGATTCTAAGTTACCTAAAAGTACTTGACCTAAACTAGACTTTATTCAATACATCAGAAGACTTTCAAATGAGATACAAGGTAACCATATAATCAAAACAGCACAATGAGAGCGTTATTTACAAGAACCCTAAAACGTAATGTAACAATCTATGACATATATAAACTACTAACTTTAGCTTGTTTTCACGCCACATGTCGTAAATTGTTGTCTCAAATGAAATAATTACAAAGTTAGCATTGTCTTCTTCGTAGCTATGGATCATGTCATTACTATGTTGAAAAAGGGCACAATATCTTTTAAATTCATCACATTTTCCAAATGCAGACTAAAGATTATATCAAGAAACCAAAACCACAAATAAAAAACTATATACAAACAATAACTAGTAGAAGATGTCAAGTGGAAGATTTTACTGCTTACACGTACTTACTTCCGTACTTCGAGTATGTTAATGTGCAAGAATTTAATACAATGCAAAGTTTGCAATTCTAGACTTTAAAGGTGTTAGCAATGCATAGGCCTCTCATAAGTTGGAGGCAGAGAAGGGCAGTTTTCATTCATGTTAGCATACGGCTCTAACGTATTGTACAACGGTAGTTCCATACGATACTTACCAAGAATTTGGCAAAACGGGAGCTTATTATCACCATTGTTGCACCATGTGGGAAGCCGTGTCTGGTTATTCTCAAAGATTTTGAGCATATAAGCATCACGAATCTGTAACGCAGAAATGAACTAGCTTTAAATTTTGAAATGGATGCAAATTCTATTTTCACACAAAAATCCATTGAAATGGCATAAAGAGACAGATTTTGGACTCTAAATTTAAAATAATTTCAGTTAAGGTAATCTTCTATAGGCTTTTGACCATCAATATAAGAAGAAAAAAGGTCGACAGGATCAAATCAAAGTTACCGACATATGAGATGCCATGTGTGATCAAATACGTCATTACTATACCTGGCAATTGAGACCCAAAAAAAAACAAAAAAATGGGTCTAATGGGTCAAAGTTTTGGACCCATTGGGTCTTGTGAACACTAACGAAAATTATAAGAGTGGGTCCAATCTCGACCCATTTTAAGCAAAATAAAAAAAAGTAAAGAGTCCAATAACACCCGTTGAAAACCCGCACCGCACCCCAATTAGCCCATACCAAATCAAATTAAAATATGGTTTTGATACCAACTCAAAAGTTACTATAGGACTTATAAGAAGTACAAGTATAGATTCTTACAGTGAATTCAGTTACTTGAATAGAATCTGCAACAGGGCCAAAAACACCAGCAGCTTTATACATTTGAAGAATGAAAGCAACACAAGTTGTAGATTTGCCATCACTATACACCCATTCATCATTCTCAGGAATTGTAAGCAATTCATCAAAAGACATGCCTCTTTTTTCCGTCTCCTCTAAAATTTTGTACAAGTCCAAACCCTAAAGGTAAAGGTGGTAAGACGGGTGGGTTGAATAGTGGGTCAAAACTGGCTCGGTATGAAAAGGGTCATTTTTTTGAAAACGATTATATATATATGATTTCAGAAGTTTATAATTTCAAGATTAACCTTTTTAAAGAATATTAAAATAATTTTTGTGAGGTTACAGTTACCTCTGTACCAAGACGCATATTCAAAGCTTCATTCCACATATTGGCAGCATATGCAGGCTGCAGTCTAGTCCACATAGACATGACAGAAATCACCTGCAATGTTTTTCATCACTTAAATATCTGCGAGGGAAGCTAAAATATAGTATAAATACATGCTCAAAAGTATAGATGCGAAGATGGGCAGGTTTGCTTTGAAAAAAACTATTGTAGCAATTTAAAATATAAAAACAATATTATGACATAAATATTCTGAACGTGAGAATAGAATGAGGTAGAACGTTGTATGATTGTATCCAGTCAAAATAGATTTTGGGTGACTTCAACTTGTTTAACCCGTTCAATTCTGGCAAAATTCACTGATATGACATATTTCAGATAAATTAAAGATTATTATAACGATGGCCCATAGGATTGTCATTAATGTGATAAAAGAGTTGTACATAGCGGTTATATTGACTATAAAGTGACCATTATTTTAATGCACAACACTTTTATGCATTTTCACGACAACTCTAAGTTATGTTAGAAAAACCTTAATTCATTGTAAACAAATATTAACAGAAAATATCACCTATTGAGAAATGTGTATCACAAAATTGTTATTATTATAAGAATCAAAACAGGGTAAATAAGTACCAAGTGACCCACTCGTCGATATGGGCTGCATTTGCTACCTCTAATAAATATTAAATAAACATACCAAGTGAGCATCAATAGGTGGCGGAAAATTGTCACCAAGAGTGTCGATCCAACTAAAAATCATGTTATGATAGCCGTAAGGCTTGCCCGACATGCTCCGAGCGTACTCCCATGCTGCAGTGTTGTTCCACTTTGCACGTATCTCGGGATGTAAAGGCAACAAAGCTATTTGTGGGTTAGATTCGTCCTTAAGGGCTAAATCCCACCATTCATCCCACGGAATTACAACAATTATTTCTTCTCCCTACAATAACACCAAATTCCAACATAAAGATTGAATGTTACTAAAAATAGCTTTTCCAAAAAAGCATATTCAGTTGAAATTCAGTATATGCTAACACTTGATAGGTATTGCGGGTGCTTGAATTTGTGATTATCTGGAAATGGTGACTTATAATCGCATAACTAACTTTTAGTGCTGAAATAAGCGGATTCAGCTTTCAATTTTTTACGAATCCAAGTATCTAACAATCAATCTTGGATAACAGTTGGCAATGTTGGAAAATTCGCGAGACTGAAATGAGTCGATCAGGACTTTGAATCGACTAGTCGGTTGAGTCGGGCGTTGACTAACGTTGACTTTTATTTATGCATATGTTTAACATATATATTATACGTTAATATATCAAAACATATATATTTCAAACATATGTATGGGGCACAATCTGATTACAAGAAATATAAAAAATTGACCTAACTTTAACTTTGAACAACCTTGAATTTGACAGATATTGACCGTCTCGGACCCGACTTTGACTGACTATGGCCTACTAGACTTTTTAGAGCTGACCGACTAATTAGATGTTTTTGGGTGAAACGAGATGGGATAGTCACCAAACCGACTAGTCGGCCGAGAAGGACGCCATTATTCAACGTCACACACACACTTTCAAAATACATTAGGTGCCCCTAGACACACCATATTTCTTTACATCGTTAAGATTACTAAGGCCGCGTGTCAAATTGTGCAAAATCATTATACAAACGCCTTTACCTTTTCATTTTCGTGTCCTGATTCTCCAACCCAAAGATTGCCGAGGTCATCCTTCATACAAACGGCTGTATGACCAGCGAACGCACCCGTAACCCACTTCTCCAAAGTTTCGAAACCACCCCATCGTCCACGGATCTTTGACACGGCTAGAAAATCACCAGAGTGGACTTCACTTGGATCGATGGTTGCACGCCATGGTTTGGGCCGTGTCTCAAAAGTAGCACCCATGTGATTCTTTAGAAAAGCAAGGTTTGCATCTTGACCAAATTTCGTATTGGAAAATAAAGGCATGACATCAACCAAAGAACGCAACGTTCCTAACATTCCAGAAGGCATCAGAAACACAGATAGCCCGTGTTGCTTAACCTACATATAGAAAATAAAAGATGATTAAGTCAATCGCCCTAAAAGTATAGGACATGTTTTCATACAAAAATAAATGGGCTGGGCCGGGTTATTTTGACCTGCACATATTTTTGTAAAAGAAACTTGTGTATAATTTTTGTATTGCTTACGTTTACACAAATCAGAATCTTTAAACAAAACGATGTATGAGGTTGCATCATCATGTGGTCATTATAAACAAACTGTGAGTAACTTTTGACCATATTGACCCATTTCCCTTTTGAACAAATATCCCGTTTTGACTCATTCAATAGTAAATGGGTCCAAAATAATGCCTCTAAACACCACCACGAATACAAAAAGATTAAAAATCTGCAATAATGGTGGCCGTACATATTCCAACTCTGCAGGTTCCTCCCAAGAATCAATCTTAAGAGTATGATCACGTGCTACAAAGTAGTAGTCCCATGTAATCCTATAAGGCGTAGCGAAAACATAGAGATCCACGCAAGCCCAACTCTGAGCTTCTTCCGTCTATATATTAATAACAACAAAAAAGCACAGTTTTAAAAATCTACAATTAATTCTAATAAGAATAAGAATCATATTCAACAAGAAAATTTCTCTTTCTCCATCTATTCTGGCAATATAAAAACAAAACATAAACATAATCATGACTATAAATTTCATACAAAATTTCTAACCAACTGAATCAAACTGTATACATACTTGCATATAACTAAAATAAACCTTACATAAATTTTTTCACTAACAAAAAAAAAAAAAAATAAAAAAAAATAAATTGCTATACTATGGGATAAACATCAAAAGTTAGGTAATGTCGCCTGCGAGCAATTCACGAACGTTGATACATATGTACGGTACCGTCTAATCAAGTCGAGCCGATTGAAGTACCGAAGTGATGAGGTGAGTCAAAACGTGCTCAAAACTAGTACTACTATTGATATTTAAGGATTGGTAATCAAGTGACAACTAACAGAGCTCTAAAGTATCGAATAAAGCGAAAACTACTAACGAAGTAATGATAATTCTCAAAAATGTTTGATGTAGGTAATGTAAGGGAATCCCACTCGTTAAAAGGACTTGTCTTTCAAAGAAAAAAAAGGGCTGTAAACTCAACTCTACTAAAAAAGTAACTTGGACCAAGTTACTTGGTACAATTCCCAACGTACGTAACCAAAATTCCGGGTTTTTATCTTACCTTTTTGTTGATTAAATTTAACTATTTAATAACTGTTCTTCCAATCTTTAATGTGCCGAGCTTACATTTCCAACCTCGAGCCTTTTAAAAACTTCAGTTACCTTTTTCTGAAAATTTACCATTTATTATTCGACCTCAAACTCATAAATAAAGACTCAATTAGAGTTTCAAGCTTCTAATATTGTTACAATCATTTCGACTACAATCCAACTAAGTTGTTCATTGCACACATAACCATCCATACACTATATGAACAGTACATAAAATTAGGTCTATCTATTTGCTCCCAACTTAAGCACTAATAATGGAATAACAATCACAAAAACCTAAAATTAAAATAGTAACATATATCAAATGAATTAATTAAGTAGTATAAGTTATACAAAGTACAAGAAATTAGTCTCTAATTTGGCTCCTAAGTTTACACCTAATCTAATAACAATTTTAAATATAAATCAAGTTAAACATAATTACAAATAAAATCAAATAAATTAAACTGACCTTGAGGTAAATCATACCACCACCTAAACCACGATCATCATCACCAACAATAAACTCCATACGAGCTTCGTTACCACGAAAACACGCACCGTTCCACGCAATCGAACCGTTATTAGGCGAAATCGTTCCGACAAACGACGGCAATAAATCAACGGCTTTACCGAAACTATTCATAACTGGCCATGAAATTTGATGCGGTAAAGCAGGTAATACATCGTCGACTTTGAACGGTAATTTGAAGGCACAAATTATTGGTACTTTTGTTAAACCTAATGATAATAGTGAAATACAGAACAGTGTGTATAAGTTCATTGTTTGATGATGAAATTGGTGGACCGGTAAAGTGTTTTAGCGGCGATTCATTGATTAATTATTGAATTGAAGTGGTTTTGGAGTGAAATTTGGGTGATGAGATTGATGAGGACGATGAGTTTAGCGATGGAGTCAATGTTTGGAATGTGTCGTGGGTGTTTGGATGTTTGGGCAATTAATTGTTGAATTTGATTAATGGCGAGTGTTAGGGGGAGTCTTGTGAATTTGTAAAATACCAATCAAATTATTTACATTTACATTTACATAATAATAATAATAATAATAATAATTTTTATTTTTACAAAAAACGAAAACTTTATAATTGAATCTTTTTTCAAAATGAGAAAAGAAAAACAAAATACAAGATACAAAAAACAAATACGGAAAGAACTTAGAACAACAACAACAACAGCAACAATACTCAATCCCGCACATGCAAGGTATGAGAGAGGTGAGATGTAGACAATCTTTCCTCCACCGTAGATAAAAGAGAGAAGTCGTTTCTTTACCAACGGGTTTTCAGTTGAGCTAACAAGGTCTCCATTTAACCTAAATGGGTCGCCAGTTGGATAACTGGGTTGCAATTAGCGTTGTGCATTCCGCAATTAGCCTTGCGCATACCCGTATGCGTTCTGACTTGAAGTTCAGTAAATGCACTCTATTGGGGTTCCTTAGACTTGTAATAGTCCCACGTAACCCCTAAATAACTCTTCAACGGTCCTTGCAATTGTATTTGAAGTATTGTGTGATTAGGGTTTTGTATATGTTTCAGTGTGTGTAAGTCTTGGAACTCCTTGATCATTGTACAGGTATCTTGGAGGCCTCTATATTATTGTTATACCTTCATTAAGACTTCTTAATTGAGTGATTCCAAGGCCGGATAGTCTTCTTGAGTTCTGGAACTGAGCTTCCCGGCTGAATCCTGAATCAGGGTTTTCGAAAACCCTAATTGCTGGTTTTCCTTTGTTTCTTCATTTAAGCTTAGTGGATCAATACTATAATGTTTATTATTTTATTTAATGAGTACTTTGATCCCTTAAATAGGTTAAGTAGGTAGTCACTACCTCTTGCAAATAAAATACAATGATCAAACGGTTAAAAACCCTATTTTGGATAAGTTTTAGACATTTCAGCATTTTACACCCATAATAACAAGCAGACTGTGATTTGAAACCCATTTCGACATCATCGGCTGGTGGTGGGGACTCATCATTAGAAGTGATCCATCCGGTGGAAATAGCAAACATATCTACCTGTCCAGAAAAGATCGGTAGGTCGGTCAATTTTGAAGGTAACGCTCTCCCCATGTGATCGCAAGATCAAGATTTGATTGTACACATTAATGACAGTCCTAGCCGTGTTCAGGAAAGATCTTCCTAATACTATCGGGGTATGTAAGTCTTCCTTAATATCCATCACTATGAAATCCGTAGGATACAAGAATTTGTCGACTTTCACTAAAACGTTGTCAACTATGCCCTTAAGATATCGAATTGTGTGATCGGCAAGTTGGATTGTCATTTTGGTTGGTAATAAGTCTCCTAGCTCTAATCTCTTGTAGAGAGAATAGGGAATTAGGTTGATACATTCTCCTAAATCTGCTAGTGCATGAATGGTTCCAGATTGGTAGATTGAATATGGAAAAATGAATCGGCCCGTGTCTCCTAATTTCTTCGGTAGAGAGTTTCTGAGCAATGCCGAGCATTCTTCACTCAGTGAAATTTTGTTGGAATCTGGTATCCTTTCCTTTGTAGAGAGAAGCCTTCGAATGTATCTCTTCTGGTTGGAAACTTTGGACATGGTGTCCAGGAATCTTCCGTCAAGTTTGTAGGCATCAAGCTTGGATGGTTCTTCCAATAGCCTTCCGGGATAAGGTACACAAACTGGAGTTTGCGCGGGCAGCTTCTGAGTATATGTCGATTTGTTCTTGAGTCTAGCTGACCTTCTCCGTGGTTCTTCTTTTAGGGATTATGGAATCCATTTGCTTAGCTTCCTCTATGTGGGGATTTTGGATAATATTACTAGGTAATCTTCCTTGTGGTCGGGTTTCAAGGCGTTGTGATAACTGTCCGAGCTGCATTTCTAGAATTTTGAGCAGAGCCAATTGGTTTCACATGAGTATCTCTGTCTATGTGACACCGCGTACAAAACCATCATGTACGAATCGTCAACAACAGATCCATTACACGGTATAATACTACATGCTGTTTTAAAACAAGTTTTTCATTCATGAAAGGATAACGTTTTACAAAAGATAACGTGACACAAAGGTCGTTACAAAGCCATTATTTAAAATAACATAAGTTGTGAATGCAGAATAAGAGTTCCATGATTGAGAAATCTCTAAGTAATGCAGGGGAAGTCTAACACAGCGAGTCTGTAACAGCAAGTCTAACAGTGGAAGCAACAACGTCTAAGCACCTGAGAAATACACGCTTAAAAGGTCAACACGAATGTTGGTGAGCTATAGTTTGTTTGTATTCAGTAATGTAATGTAGACCACGAGATTTCGTATTCAAAACAGTATGAAAAGTATATGCTTAACCGTGGGCACCCGGTAACTAACTTAACGTAATAATAATACTCCCTAAAAGTACACTTGGTGAGTGCGTATGTTCTCGAAGTATTAAACACCCGTTAAATGCTAGCGCGACTAGCCCGAGTGGGGATGTCAAACCCTATGGATCCATATCTAATATTCACGTTCACCGATTCAAAAACTAATGATTAAACGTTACCGTGTTAAGGGGAATCTTTGTGCCGTTATGTCACCCACACACATATAAAGTTTAAGTACTCGTGTCTAGTATGTAAAACATAAAAAGTTCATGTATTCTCAGTCCCAAAAATAGTAAAGTAAAAAGGGAAGCTATAACTCACAGTGAATAAGCAGTAAAAGTCGATATGAAAAGTATGCAAGTAGTAAGTCGGTCCGAAAGGTCGTCAACCTAAGTCAAAGGTCACTAAGTCAGTATATTGTCCCCAAAAGTTTAAAAGTGAATAAATTAAGTCTTAAGTATCATCATCTTCATCATCATTCGTAAAAGCTAAAGTAAGTTTTCAACAAGATCGAAACAAAAGGATGACTTAGAACAGCTGCTACGACCTCTATACAAAACGAAAAGACGTTTGGTCAGTGGCCAAGGCTCTGTATGTGAGTTCTCTAACCACTGTCCAATATTCAGATCTCAACTCGATGTCTCTTGACCGTGGCGACAGTTCAAGCGCGAGTATGTCAGAATTTTCAGCACGTCGTTATAACGGCGTAGTGACTTTCGGAACGCTATTAATCATAAACCGTATATCGGATTTAGGCGAGTCCTAAACGAAAAGTCATCTACTCGAAACGAACTATCTAAAAATCAATTTTCCAGAAGTCCTAGGAGTTTGATCAGACCCCGAAAAACAGCAAACAATTGCTCCGATGGGTTTCTTGGTGCTTGATGCTCATCACGGTTCTCATCCTTGATGCGTGTATGCTTCAAGTGTACAACTCTTTGATGTTTTAGCATTACTTTGACCAAGTTTCAACCATCAACACACAACTAAGAGTAAAAGCTAACATTCTACAAGTTTTGAACATCAAGGTTGCCTCTTTATTGCATAAACACAATAAAGCTTCAACCTTTGTTCTTTTTACACAAGTTTATGCATCTTCATCATATGAGATGATGAAGACTTGATCTTTATCATCACAAAAATCACAAAAAGGTTCCAAGTAAGTGAGATCTACAATGATAACTTAGATCTCAAGTATTAAGAAAACCCTAAGCTAGAAAGCTTGGATCTTTACAAGACTAATGAGACCATAAGCTAAAGATCTAAGATCTAGTAAAAGTAATAAGGCCATAAGCTAAAAAGCTAAGATCTTTAACAAAATAATGAAACTCTAAGCTAGAAAGCTTGGATCTTTAATGTTCTTGAAGATCCTTAAAGCAAAAGGCTAGATCTTCAAGTTACATGAAGATCATAAACACAAGTTTTGATCTTTTTAACAAAATAAAGGGATCATAAGCTAGAAAACTTAGATCCAACAAAGTAATGAAGATTCAAAGCTAGAAAGCTTGAATCTTTCATATTCTTGAAGGATTCAAATCAAAGTTTGAATCTTCAAGATATAACAAGATCAAGAAGCTAAAGAGCTTGATCCTTGCATGATGATGTTGATGTCGATGCTTTGAAGAAGAAAAGAAGAAGAAGAAAAATTAAAACTTGCACTTTTTAGAGTGAGAAAGACTAGAGAGAGAATTAGAGAGGAAGTGTGTGTAAAATGTGAATGAGATTAAGTGTGAAATGGGTGGAAATGGCTTGGTATATATAATGAAAGTGGTGGTGGTTGGCCGTGGGGTTTAGGGGGGACAAGGGGGACATCTTTTTGCTTTTTGGTTAGTGGTGGTCTAAAGGTGGTGCTTATGTTAGGATCCCATGCAACTTTTGTGTTTATGGTTAATAAAATGCTAGTATGTTCCCTCTTATAAATGGATTTTTGTCTTACATTTATATGGGTCATAAACTTATTAAAATTTGACTAATTAAATAGTCCATTAGCTAGAGTAGGGTGGGCTAAAGTCCAACAAGACTAACTAGTGAGCATAAGTAAATTACTAAGTGTAATTAAGCAACCAAAAACCCAAGTAATTGTTATTAGGAAATAACAATTAGTATTACGTAGTCGTAATATTTCAATTACAACAAAAGTTAAACGTGTACCAAAACACATAGCTCGTTCTCAACGTCAAGTGACACTAACGGTCGTAAAAGCATTCGGGGATCAAGTTAAGTAACTAAGTACTTAATGGCACATTGTATGGTATTAACGAAAGTAATTAATCATGAAATAAGATCCCATAATATAAGCCAACACAGTACGCACAAATACGCAGTTTTGCAGAAAGTAACAAGCACAGAAGTAAGTCAAAAAAGTCGGGTCATTACAGTCTAGTCTTATCTAGAAGTTGTTCTCTGATTTAGCTATTGTTGTCCTTAAATGAACTGAGTCAACTATCATCAGTCCGAGAGCATTGTTTGCTACTTTCGTAATTTGGGTGTTTGGAGAATTTTCCTCAGCTGGTGGTCCAGTGAATAGAAGTGGTTGATCGTAGGTCAGTTGAGATTGTTGGGGTGGATAAGGTGGGTAACGATAGTGAAAAGGCTGGTTGTTTCTTTGAAATTGGTTAACTTTAGGTTGTTGATTGAATCCGCGATTTGATTAACGAGCTGGGTATTGAGCGTAACAGACTGAACCGTTAGGATTCTCGTACTCAACTTGATATTCTTTAGTGGGTTGCGGGTTGGTATAGTTGATACAGGACTGAGCCTGGTTAACTTGCTGCGGTTGCATCTTCAATTCTCCGAGTTGTTTGGCAAGAGACTCCATCTTATCCATGAGGGATTTGATGGCCTCCATTTGATTATTAAGTTCGTACAATGGAGCAAATGATGAAGTTGTTTCATCACAGTTCCAGTCATGATGATGCATTGTCATGTTCTCGAGAAACTCCCATGCTTCGTCTATGGTTTGGTTCATCATATTTCCTTGAGCTGTTGTGTCGATCGCCGTCCTATGATTTACCGTAAGACCATTGTAGAAGGTACAGATTTGAGCTGAACGCTCTAGTTGGTGATTAGGGCATTTGTTCAACAGGGTTTTGAATCACTCTCATGAGGCGTAAAGAGATTCATCATAACTTGTTTAAAGTTAATGATGTCATTCTTAAGCTTGGTTTGTTTAGAAGGAGGGAAATATTTGGTTAGGAATTTAGTTACCATCTCCGTCCATGACGTGATGGAATCTTTTTCCAATCCTTCAACCATACTTGTGCATGATGAGTAAGAGAATAGAGGAACAAGTATAGCCAAACTATATCTTGTCCTATCTCTGGCTGTTTGTATGAGTTCGAAAGAGATATGAATTTATCAAGGTGAGAGTTAGGATCGTCATTCGGTAATCCGTGAAATTGACAGCCATTTTGGATGAGTTGTATAATGTGATGCTTTAACTCGAACGAGTGTCCTTAGATCTCTGGGAACTTGATCGGTCTCCTCGACCTTCAATCGAGGGTTTGGTGTTTTCTGCTAGAGTAACGCGTACCGCCATTCGATTTTTGATTCGTTCTTCTTTGCGTGCTCTAGAGATTATTATGTCTGGATCAAGTACGAATAACAACGGCCCTGGTCTAGATCGGGTTTGGGTCATACGCTGAGAATGCCCTCTAATTTTAAATGTACTAAGTTCCTAATTTAGTCTAAAGTAAACTAAAGCAATCTTAATCTAAGGTAATCTAAGGTAATCTGTGGTAATCTAAGGTAATTATCCTAAGTTTAGTTATGTTTTTGGTTCTTGCTACTGATTCTTTGGTATTTCGATAACGGAGCTTCGCACGAACTATTCAACAACCAAGTGGCCAAATCGACTACAGAGAGGCAAGATCTTTTTGGTTCCAATATAATTGGAGACTTTTTGGAAAATCCAACAACCAAGTCCGTGTATAATTGTCTTTTTTAGACACCACTAAATGCTTGCAAATAGGTTTGATAGAAGCAGTATTGTCTGATACCAGTTCCCCGGCAGCGGCGCCAAAAACTTACCTTACCTATGATATGACTAAAATGTACGGTTTTTATTTATGCGGTGTCGTTAGGTCGCAAGGCGTCAGAATCAAGTATCGGGAGGTGAAGCAATAGTTTTAAATTTATATCTAGCAGGGCCTAAATCGTACTACTCCTTATTATGTTGAGTAAGGGAAGTATGACCTAGGGTCTAATTTTTAAGATATCAGTAGAATCGAACCTATAATTATAACTTAAGATAATCCTAAAGTGAAGGAGTAGTTGTGTATTACCGAATTTTGGGTTTTCTAGCTTATAAAATAAAATAAAGTAAATGCAATAAAATTTGTAATTCAGATAAGGTTAAAGAAAGTGCATACTATGATTTCGTTAGTTACTTTTACGAGATTATGGAATGCTAGCTCATGAATACGTAGTGACCGCGTATTCACTACACTAGTCCTACCGCCTCTATCATAAGACATGTCACTAGGTAATGCGTTAGGCTTGAAGATTCTGAATAGATAGCAACGTCCCTTACCCTCAACGCCCATGTAGTCTGACTACATGCATACACGTTCAAACGGATCATCCAATTGAGCAACTCGGTTGGGTGACGTATTAACATTCAACAAAGGTCTAAACTTTCTTAAGCACAATGAAGTACAAAGAATGCCATATCCGAGAGACGTGATGTGTTTCGATGCTTTCATTAATGATTGCGTTTAAAAAGATAGTTAGGCCCTTAAAAAGAGTTCAACCATATAGAACACCATGGATAAGTCGGTTTCACTTCCATGAACCCGTTCGGTTATCCTAACGGTCCAATCCTTTATGTGTTTAAACAAAAAGTTCCTTAATTAACTAAGAATCCCTCAAGCGGGGTACAATGCTCGAGACCGCATTATGGTGAAGTGTACTAATCAACACTGACCGAGTTCCATGGTCTTACTTAGCAGAGGTACAACTTACAATGGGCGTTGTGCTTCAGCGTGCACCTACGAAGTTTATATGCTTGGTGACTAGACTAGCATGGTCTAGGACCAACAATGTACTATGGGCCTAGTTAGATATTTCACTACGAAAGAGTCCTCAGCCGAAATCCAAGGCTCGGTGGACTTACTACAACCGGTGTGCCTCAATCAAACTTTCGTTGTATCGGATAGACTTCTCTTACCAAGGGTTGACACAGATAGTGTACTCTGAATCGGGGTTCGTGACTTCCCAATAACAGAGCCGATAACTATGTTCTATTAGTTGATAAAGCGATTGAGTTTAAAGCATAATCGGAAAGCATCTTGACAACATACACAAACTATAACAGTATTTCAGCATTATAACTAACTATATCATAGCATACACTAAAGATAATTACTCGCTAATCATGGTAACAATATCACAAAGCATATTAATGAAAGACATTATATAAAGACAAAGGATAGAAGTACCAATAGATTAAACGAGTTCCGAATACAAAAGTGATAACTTCAAACTCTAGACCGCTCCTAATACAATCTTTGGCGTTCTTCTCTGGGTACTAGGTTTCCCGCACGGAGTCGAAGACCTTGAAAGTATGACTAATATTGTAGAAAGAGAGAGAGAGAGATATATATATATATAGAGAGAGAAGTGAATTTAAGTGTGTGTAAAAATAGATGACAAATGCCCTTTAAATAGACTTGTGTTTGCTGGCATACGGCTGACAGGCCGTATGGCAAGCCGTATGGCCAGGCCGTTTTGAAGGTATTTCGTATGCCCGAGAGACATATTAAATTAATGTGGCCACTATGTTACGATCCAAGTCGGGTCATACCCAATAACAAGCTTACCAACACTTTATATGTATTTATTTTAACGGCTGGATTGTTAAATGAATACGCGACACTTGAACTTTAGAAAATCGGTTTTCTAAATTATAATCACTTGAGATAAATTATTTGGATAATTTATATATGATGTGGATTTAATTATTTATAGGTTTAAATAATTATTTTGTATTATATTTTATAAAATGGTTTATAAAATTATTACAAGTAACAAATACACTTTTATTTTATACAAGTTGTATAAAACAATTACAAGTTTTATAAAATAAATCTTGGTATAAAATATATATATGGAATGTGCAGATTTTGGAGCCCCAAGAAATGTCATCCCATGCTTATTCTTGTTGCTTTCTATGACACAATTACACATATGTATGTCCCTTGACCAAAGACTAAAGATATACATGCATACACATTCTCAAGTGTGAAGAAAAAAGCAGAAAAATATAGCATATAGCTGCTGCTACTGCCGTGGCTGTTTAAGGACAAAATGAGGGTTCTAAGTTTGCTTTTGTAAGTTCATTTTAAGTGTCAATCAAACCCTAACTAAAGGCAAAGGTGTTGAGGTTATTGCTTGGGGTATAACACATTTGAGGCTTCAAGTTAGAGGCTACATTCTCATCATCTCCTTCATTAGTTTCTGCACTCTTCAGAGGTACTGCTGTTCAGTTTTTACAAAGAGAAGAAAGAGGGTTTGAAGCTAGGATTCAAGGTGCTTAAAGTCTAGCCAATACAAGGGTGTGTTGGTACTTTGTTTCATCATCTTTCTCATCATCATACAAGCAATTTTCAGCCCTTAAACTTAGTTTAGGGAGGTATAAAATTCTATCTTTTCTTGTTAATTAGTAAGCATAATATTCATAACTTGATCCAAGAAGGGATTTAGCTTTAATTGGTTTAAAGATAACAAGTTTAAATTTGGTGAATTACACGCTTCCGTTTATTATGATTCTTAAAAGGTTTTAAGACTTATCAAACTTGTTAAATCACTACAATGGTATCTAGAGCCGAAGTTGTTGAAATATGCTTCGAATTGTTGCTTTAAAACCCATCAACTTTGCATTCTAAGTACATGCATGAAAGAAGAATGCAAAAATTCATGGGTTTGGGTGGGTTACTCAAAATGGCCGAAAGTTTTGAAGTCCAAAAATGGGTTTTGGACTCTCTCTTTTGATCATACTTGGTTGCATGTTAAAGTTCACAATCTATGCCTTGACCTTGTGTTTGGTTGAATGTTTGAATGATTTGTATGATTCATTTGGTATGTAATTATTAATCATTCATATGGTTGTAATATTTATTCATTTGGCATGTAATAGTTCATTCATAAGGCTATGTAATTTTATTTTATATTTGGTATGTAAAATAGATTAGGTTGTATTTTCATTTTCTAAATAAAATGTATTAGGATACATATTTTGTAAAAATGAAGATACAAGATGATGAAGACTTGAAGAACACAAGGAGCATATGGATGCAAGGTTAAGTGGGAGATTGTTATCTCCTACTTTGTATTATTGCCCCTTAACCCGGTGACATTTGTTTTCGGCTAAACAAATGTCCACCAAAATGGCTTGATTGTGAACACACTTATTTTGCATGTGTGGTTGTTTGTATGATTATTGTTTTGTATGTTTGGTTGATACAATTAATCACAAGATAACATCAAACAAAACGACAATTTAATTGATTAAATTAGACGTACTAAGTACATGCAAAACGACAATTTAATTGGTTAAATTAAAAGCATCTACAGACCTTAATAAATGGTTATTAAGAACAAGAAAAGGATCACATATATATAAAATGGTTTATATCAAGTAATTGGCATATTACAAGACATGAAATTGGTTTTTCATA
Source organism: Rutidosis leptorrhynchoides (assembly GCF_046630445.1). Taxonomy (NCBI): domain Eukaryota; kingdom Viridiplantae; phylum Streptophyta; class Magnoliopsida; order Asterales; family Asteraceae; genus Rutidosis; species Rutidosis leptorrhynchoides. Next base: position 383,196,119 of record NC_092335.1, read on the forward strand.
AGTACCATACACTAAATGCATGTTGGTGTATGACATAAAAGTTTTCTCAAACTAGAATTAATGAAAACTTAAAATTCCTTATTACAAGGCAAACAAGTTAAACGCCATCCTATTGTGTGACACTTAAAAGTACTAGGGAACTCATAATGGGATAAAGGTCACCTAACCGTTATGAGCAAACTAATATGATTAAGGTAAATTTCGCATGCTTGTGGGATAAAGGTCACCTAACCACATGTATGCTGAATTTACAAGTCTATACAAGTAGGACGACTTGATTTGGGAATCATGAACTTAGGGTCACCGAAGCATGAGGAACAAATAGGCGTTGATGGGATAAATATGCCATGCAAAAGGATTGCATGATCCCATACTCTAGAAGTTGCAAATGGATTGCAATTGTCATTTATTGACTACCTAGCTAAATCAAATTGCGGGATAAAGGTCACCTAACCGAAATTTGGTTTACCGTTGGATTCTAGAATTTAATAGTTCAATTTGATTTAAAGGGTATTGAATGTTAAATTAAAATCGATACTTAAACGAACTTTGTTAATTTTGTAGATGGCCGCCAATAACAACAACAACATACCAAACGCACCACTTAACCTAAACAACCTATCATTAAGGTCTCTCTTAGAGAAAGACAAACTCAACCATACCAACTTTATGGATTGGTTCCGCAATCTTCAGATTGTCCTCAAACAAGAGGATAAAGCGTATGTACTTGAGGACCCCATTCCCGATCAACCGGATGAGGATGATGAGGAGGCAATGGCCTTTTACGATAAGTATTGCCGCGACTCCCTTCAAGTCTCATGCCTAATGCTTGGGACTATGATTCCCGAACTCCAAAAGGATTTCGAGCATCATAGTGCATACGACATGATAACGCAATTGAAGGAGATGTTCCTTCAACAAGCGCATGTCGAGCGTTTCGAGACCGTTCGGGCGCTACATACTTGTCGTATGGACGATACCCAATCGGTTTCATCTTATGTGCTTAAGATGAAAAGCCTTATTGATCGTTCTAACCGTCTTAACCTAAACATATCAAATGAGTTAGCCACCGATCTTATCCTTAACTCCCTATCAAAAAGGTTTGATCAATTTGTAATTAATTACAATATGAATGGGATGGATAAAAGCATAGGTGAGCTTCACGGTATGCTTAGAACGGCGGAAACTAGCATGGGTAAAAGGGCTTTACCCGTGTTAGCAATCGATCAAGGTGGATCCAAAGGTAAGACCTCTAAGCCAAAGGTGGCTAAGAGAAAAGGACCCGCCTATCAAGGCAAAGGGAAGGGGAAGATGGTTACCCCAACCATCAACAAGGCTAAGAAGCAAAAGGTAGCTGAGAAGGCAAACCCCAAAGAAGACCCGTGTTTCGGTTGCGGTGAAATGGGTCACTGGAAGCGAAATTGCCCGGTCTATCTTAAGGAGTTGAAGGACAAGAGGGATGCAGGGCAAACCTCAGGTAACATATATATGGTATATATTGAGCTTAATATTACTTCTTCTAATACATGGGTATTAGACACAGGATGTGGAACTCATATTTGCAATTCTTTGCAGGGGTTCAAAAGAAGTGATCATATGGCGGGAACATCAAGTCTCTATATGGGCAATGGTGCAAAGGTGCATGTTAAAGCTCAAGGAGATTTTGTTTTGAAGCTTCCAAGCGGATTGGAACTTATTTTAGAAAATGTTTTGTATGCTCCGGATTTGTGTAGAAACATTATTTCTATTTCTCGCTTAAAACAATGTGGTTTTAATCTTAATTTTGTTAATGATGATATCCATGTTTATTTAGATAATGTATTCTATTTCAAGGCTTCGCCTTCAAATGGAATTTATGAATTGGTTCATGATGATGCATCATCTAGTAGCTCAATGTACCATACTAGCACCAAGAAACTCAAAAGGGATTTGAGTGATTCCTACTTATGGCATTGTCGCCTTGGTCACATAAACAAGAATCGTATGCATACACTTCAAAGGAATGGACTTTTGAAATCAAATGAAATGGACTCGTTTGATGTATGTGAATCTTGTTTACAAGGCAAAATGACTAAAGCGCCTTTCAAAGGGACCTATGAAAGGGCTAAAGACTTATTGGGATTAATACATTCAGATGTATGTGGACCCTTTAAGCCCATGACTAGAAATGGTGAAAGATACTTCGTTACTTTCATTGATGACTTTAGTCATTTCGGATATGTCTACTTATTAAGACACAAGGACGAAACGTTTGAAGCATTCAAAGAATATCAAAACGAAGTACAAAATCAACTCAATAAGACAATTAAGGTACTTCGTACCGACAGAGGAGGTGAATACCTAAGCGATGCTTTCCAAGATCATCTTAGGAGTTGTGGGATTATCTCACAACTTACTCCACCCGGAACACCCCAACTTAATGGAGTTTCCGAAAGGAGGAACCGAACCCTAATGGATATGGTTAGATCTATGATGGCAAGAAGCTCGTTACCTCTATCATTTTGGGGTTATTGTCTAAGCTCCGCGGCTCGTATTTTAAATATGGCCCCAACCAAGAAAGTGGAACGAACTCCTTACGAGATGTGGTTTGGAAAACCTCCTTCTCTATCATACTTAAAGATATGGGGATGTGAAGCTTATCCTAAGCGTTACGTCCCTAATAAGTTGAATGCTCGATCCACGAAGTGTATCTTCATAGGATATCCCAAGAATGATATGGGATACTATTTCTATGATCCATCTGAACAAAATGTATTTGTTGCTCGGAAGGCGGAATTCCTTGAAACTAAGTTCCTAATGGAAGGAAATAGTGAAAGGAAGATAGATCTTGAAGAGGTTCAAGATCAAATAGATGATACACAATTGGTTGACACTAGCACTCAACATGAAAATGTTGATAGTGATCAAATGGATGATCAAAATACACAAGACATTCGTAGATCTGGTAGGATTAGCAATCCTCCTGAGAGATATGGTTTTCTCATAGATGGTTGCTATACGGTTGATTTGGATGAACCAACAAACTACCAAGATGCTTTATCAAGGATTGATAAAGATAAATGGCAGGAAGCCATGAAATCTGAGATGCAATCCATGTATGACAACCAAGTTTGGGAACTTGTTACGCAACCTCCTGGCTCTAGGCTAGTTGATTGTAAATGGCTTTTCAAAATGAAAACCGACATACATGGAAACTTGGATACATACAAAGCTAGACTTGTAGCAAAAGGTTTCACTCAAACTCAAGGGATTGATTATGATGAAACTTTCTCGCCAGAGGCAATGCTAAAGTCTATTAGGATATTATTTGCCATTGCTGCTCACTATGACTATGAAATATGGCAAATGGATGTCAAAACCGCTTTCCTAAATGGATATCTTGAGGAAGATGTTTATATGGTACAGCCCGAAGGTTTTGTTGATCCGAAAAATCCTAAAAAGGTATGCAAGTTAAAGAAATCAATCTACGGATTGAAACAAGCATCTAGAATGTGGAATCATCGTTTTAATGAAGAGGCAAAGAAATTTGGCTTCATTAAAAATGGTGATGAAGCTTGTGTATACAAGAAGGCTAGTGGGAGCTCTATAATGTTCCTTGTGCTATATGTGGATGATATATTATTGTTTGGGAATGATATAACCACAATGCAAGAGGTCAAAACTTGGCTAAAAGGTTGCTTCTCCATTAAGGATCTTGGAGAAGCACAATACATATTGGGGATTGGGATCTATAGGAATAGATCCAAGAGATTGATAGGTTTAAGTCAAAGTACATACATTGACAAAATCTTGAAAAGGTTCAAGATGGAAAACTCTAAGAAAGGTTTGGTACCTATTCAAAGAGGAACCGTTCTCAGTTCATCTCAGTGTCCTACCACGAAAGATGAACAAGAGAGAATGAAGAAAGTCCCATACGCATCTGCTATTGGGTCTATCATGTATGCAATGATATGTACTAGACCGGATGTGTCATGCGCTCTAAGCTTGACAAGTAGATACCAGAATAACCCAGGAAACAGTCATTGGATTGCTGTTAAAAGTATATTGAAATACCTTAGGAGGACTAAGGATATGTTTCTAATATATGGATCTGGTGAGGAGGAACTCGCTGTAAAAGGTTACGTGGACGCGAGTTTCCAAACTGATCGAGATGACTCTCGATCACAATCCGGTTATGTCTTCATGTTAAATGGTGGTGCGGTCTCTTGGAAGAGTTCGAAACAGGAGGTTGTTGCGTTATCCACTACAGAGTCAGAGTACATTGCCGCCTCACTGGCAGCTCAGGAAGCTGCATGGATGAAGAAATTCATAGACGACTTAGGAGTGGTCCCTTCCATTCAGGACCCTCTTGAGATCTTTTGTGACAACGAGGATGCGATTGCTCAAATCAAGGAACCTCGTGCTCATCAAAAGACTCGTCACATTGAGCGGAGATTCAACTACATCAGGGATGAGGTTGAAAAGGGAAAGATATGTATTCACAAAGTTCACACAGATCAAAATGTTGCGGATCCACTCACGAAGCTTTTACATGGGCCAAAACATGAAGGACATGTTTGTGCATTGGGGCTTCGATATTCTAGTGATTGGAAATGATCTATTTTATGTATTGTAACGGAACGAATTAGTTCAAACTCATTAATATAATTATGGTATTAATTTAATTATGAGTCATGTTCCAATTTTGCATATTTTATCCATGAATAAACTATTATTCTAAATTCCGTAGTCGATCACATTTGTGGGAACAATTGTGAGGTTTAGACTATTATGAACTCGGATTGGTATACATTCAGGTTGAATGTGGGGCAAGGTTGCAACCAAGGTTCATAGATATTTGTGGGATACAAATATTGGAAGACCCGCTCTCAAGAATTACTGTATAGAGCCTTTGTGGTTGATCACATGTAATCTTGAGTAAAGGAGAATATCATTGTATCCTCTGACCTGAGATACATATTGGGTTCGGATATTCACCAAATATTGTGCCTTGATTCTTTCCTTCGCTATTCTGAAATATGGTAGTACATAAGGGAGAACTCAGGTATAATGTAAAGTGTATATCTTGGACGTATGTAGTCAAGATGGAATTTGTCCCTCTTATTCGTTGAGAGTCAGATGTCTAAGGCCTGATAAAGTTAAATCTATAAGAGAGTGATCACTCTGTATCTCTTGGATTTAACATGACATCTTGGACGAAAGGAAATAATGAAAGATTCACCTATTCATGTTCGAGACGGGAACTCGAAAAGGATGATGTTATTGAATGGCACAAAGTCATAACATATTGGGGGTGATGGACGGTAGTTAGGTGGTATCCATCACTTGCATTAATTTCTTATGTTTCTCGTGCAAGTGGGAGATTGAAGGTATTTCGTATGCCCGAGAGACATATTAAATTAACGTGGCCACTATGTTACGATCCAAGTTGGGTCATACCCAATAACAAGCTTACCAACACTTTATATGTATTTATTTTAACGGCTGGATTGTTAAATGAATACACGACACTTGAACTTTAGAAAATCGGTTTTCTAAATTATAATCACTTGAGATAAATTATTTGGATAATTTATATATGATGTGGATTTAATTATTTATAGGTTTAAATAATTATTTTGTGTTATATTTTATAAAATGGTTTATAAAATTATTACAAGTAACAAATACACTTTTATTTTATACAAGTTTTATAAAACAATTACAAGTTTTATAAAATAAATCTTGGTATAAAATATATATATGGAATGTGCAGATTTTGGAGCCCCAAGAAATGTCATCCCATGCTTATTCTTGTTGCTTTCTATGACACAATTACACATATGTATGTCCCTTGACCAAAGACTAAAGATATACATGCATACACATTCTCAAGTGTGAAGAAAAAAGCAGAAAAATACAGCATATAGCTGCTGCTACTGCCGTGGCTGTTTAAGGACAAAAGGAGGGTTCTAAGTTTGCTTTTGTAAGTTCATTTTAAGTGTCAATCAAACCCTAACTAAAGGCAAAGGTGTTGAGGTTATTGCTTGGGGTATAACACACTTGAGGCTTCAAGTTAGAGGCTACATTCTCATCATCTCCTTCATTAGTTTCTGCACTCTTCAGAGGTGCTGCTGTTCGGTTTTTACAAAGAGAAGAAAGAGGGTTTGAAGCTAGGATTCAAGGTGCTTAAAGTTTAGCCAATACAAGGGTGTGTTGGTACTTTGTTTCATCATCTTTCTCATCATCATACAAGCAATTTTCAGCCCTTAAACTTAGTTTAGGGAGGTATAAAATTCTATCTTTTCTTGTTAATTAGTAAGCATAATATTCACAACTTGATCCAAGAAGGGATTTAGCTTTAATTGGTTTAAAGATAACAAGTTTAAATTTGGTGAATTACACGCTTCCGTTTATTATGATTCTTAAAAGGTTTTAAGACTTATCAAACTTGTTAAATCCCTACACGTTTGACTAGGCAAGCCATTTCCTTAGGCCGTTTGCATAGCAGGCCGTTTGTGACGTGGCAGGCCGTATGGCAAGCCATAGGCCACCTGGTTTGCTGTTTTGCTTGGATCGTTTTGCCTGTTCTCGGGATCGTAACTTGGTTTCTGGGGTCGTAACTTGTCTTTCACTGTTTTCGCTCTAGAATCTTCGTTTTAGCTCCGATTCTCTTGATTCTTTTTGCACCGGCTTTGTAATTACTTGATCTTCATTTTTAACTGACAAAGCGAGTATTTTGGCGATAATGCTTGCAACTTTATTATTTTTGGGCCTCAATACTGGGGTGAAAATGTAACTTTTTAGCCGATATCACCCCGCTTGAAGGATTCTTAATTAATTAAGGAACTCTTTGTTTAAAATCTATAAAGGATTAGATCGTTAGGATAAACGAACGTGTTCTTGGAAGTTACCTACTAACTTGGCCATGGTATTCTTTTGTATTAACCAATCGTTAACGTAAGTATCGATTGGTTAATACAAAATAGTTAGGCCCTAAGAAGAGTTCAACCATAAAGAACACCATGGCCAAGCTGAGGAAAGGACGACTTAGATGGTTTGGGCATGTTATGAGGCGCCCACTTTTAGCCCCGGTTAGGAGAGTTGAGACCCTCGTTGTTGGGGGCGTAAGGAGAAGGGGTAGACCCAGACGTAGGTTGAAGGATAGATTGAAGCTTGACATGAAAGAGCTTCTACTGAAGGAGGAAATGACTTCTGATAGGAGCCTGTGGAGGAGTAGAATTAGTGTAATTGAGTAAGACTCTTTTTTTTGCATATTAGAACTAGAATATAGGCGCTAGAGTTTTTTTTTTTTTTTTAAGGGTAGTATATATTTATTTTACAACCCTATATATATATATATATATATATATATATATATATATATATATATATATATATATATATATATATATATATATATATATATATATATATATATATATATATCACGACCATACTTTTTCCGTTATCTTTTACAGTTTATTATTTAACGCCCGTTAATTGTTATTCATGCCACGTCATTTCTATGACCTATATTATTATTTTGGTTATAATATATTAATTATTATGTGTTAAGTGAATATTTATATTCATATTTAAAGTTGTACGTTTCTACGTGTCGCGGATTTCTATCCGGCGAATCTTTTCGGTTTTCAAATCAACGGTCAGACTTTTGGGATTTTTAAATCCAAACTATTTTAAATATGATATTTTTATATCATATGTTTATATATACTGTTTATATATTTTATTTATCGCGTATATGTTATCTCTCCGAATATTTACTCGCGTAGTAGCGTTTTCGCGTTTCGGGTTTCGTTCGAGCGTTCGGGCCACAAGCTAATTGACTTTATATCATGTTGGGATAGTGGGGCCCACCCCCATTGAAGTGACACGTCCTAATCCATAAGGACGAATACAATAACATATGGTTACATTGCGAGGTATTTGACCTTTATATGATACATTTTACAAACATTGCATTCGATTTAAAAAACAAACTTTCATTTCATCGAAAGTTGACAGACATGAATACCATTTCATAATATCCAAACTATAAATGACATAATCTGTCATTTAATTAATAATAATATTTATTGAACTCAACGACTAGAATGTAACGTCTTTTGAAATATGCCATGAATGACTCCAAGTAATATCTTTAAAAAGAACGAATGCACAGCGGAAGATTTCTTTAATACCTGATAATAAACATACTTTCAAGTGTCAACCAAAAGGTTGGTAAGTTCATTAGTTTATCATAATCATTTATTTTCATCATTTTAATAGACCACAAGATTTTCAGATATTTAATTGTACACGTAACCTGAGTACAAAAATAATACGTGTAACCCCCGAATTAAAAATCATTCATATGGTGAATGCTTGATAACCGAACTAACATGATGCATATAGAATATCTCCATCATTTCGGGACTCTCATCGGATACGATAATCGAAGTACTAAAGCATTCGTAACCCGAATGGGACGTGTCAAGGTCCATAGATCTATCTTTAGGATTCGCGTCAATTAGGGACCATTTTCCTAGTTCTTAGACTACCAAACTAAAAAGGGGCATATTCGATTTCGATAATCCAACCATAAAATGTAGTTTCGATTACTTGTGTCTATTTCGTAAAACATTTATAAAACAGCGCATGTATTCTCAGTCTCAAAAATATATATTGCAAAAGCATTTAAAAAGGGAGCAAATGAAACTCACGGTACAATATTTTGTAGTAAAAATATTCATACGATGATACTGAACAATGCAGGGTTGGCCTCGGATTCACGAACCTATATCATTTGTATATTTATTAATATACATTGTTGTAATCGAACAAATATATATATTATTATTAGTGATGTAATTTATATATATAGTAAATTAATAAGTTTCATTATATATATTTTCATTTTATGTATAGAGATATTAATATAGTTAAGTTATGTGTATTAAATATGTATTTATATACATAATCTTTATTTTCATGCTTATAATTTTAACAACGTCATTAAAACTTTTATTTTCATAATCGTAATTATTTTAATAATAATGATATAGATAATACTAATAACAATAATAATGATATTTTTAGTAAAATACTACTTTTAATAATAATGGAAATTTTTAATAGTTTTAATAGAAATTTCGGTAATCATACAGTAACACTAATATTTAATGTTTAAATGATAAGTCTATTAATGATACTTTGTAATATTAATAATAATAATAATAATAATGGTAATACTAATACTAATACCTATGTTAATGATAATAATAATAATACTAATAATTATAAAATGATACAAGTACTAATATTAATGAAAATAATTTGTATTATTTTTTATAATAATAATAATAATAATCTTAATCATGGTGATAATAGAAATTCCTATATTAATAATACTAATAATTCTAAAATTTTAATAAAAATACTTTTATTGATTTTGATATAGTTAACAATAATAATAATAACAATATTAATGAATATATAATAACAATAATTTTAATCATAATAATAATAATAGTAATACTTATTCTGTTAATAATAATTAAGTTAATAATAATGATAATAATATTCATAATATTAATTTTAGTGATAACAATTATTAACATAATGATAACATAATTAATAATAATAATAATGATAATAATAATAATAATAATAATAATAATAATAATAATAATAATAATAATAATAATAATAATAATAATAATAATAATAATAATAATAGTAATAATAATAAAAAGAATAATAATTATCAAAAACTACCTTAAAAGCCCTTTTAAAAAAATGCACCCAACCGGGCTCGAACCCGAGACCTCTCGCTAAACCGCAAAAATTCTAAACCATTGAGCTACTGTAACTTTTTCTGATATAATCTAATTCGATATAAATATAACCCGTATCTTTGTTTCTCCCATTTTCTTCTTCCTCTCCTCAAATACAATCGACCAGGATACCAACCAAATCAAAACAACAAATAATTCCTGTGGTTTTAGGACTCTCAAACGAAACAGAAACAACTACGATTTAGTTTAATTGACTTTTATAACAGAAAATAATAATAATAAGAAACTGATGTAGAACACGTTTTTGAACCCAAAATTGATTTTGAATTTAGAGACCGTTTTAGGCGATGGTTACTAAATAAAATAGGTAGTAAATTGTTGTTAAAAACTTCTGGGATCATCAACTAATTCAGAAACAATCAAACGAATTCAAATTTCTCTATGAATACGATAGTTGACTTTTTGAAAATAAATTTGACTCGAAAATTAGAACTTGATACGAAGAATTGGGATTTGAAATCTTGCAGAGAGTTTAGGTAGACAATTCCTAACAAAACTGTATTACTAGATTTTTAAAATTTGATTTGAAACCGGGCTTTTGATAAATGAATCAAGAACAGAGCTTACAGAACAGTTTGATATATTTTTAGTTTTTAATACCATGAATTGCAGTAGGATGTATATATAATGTGATGATTAATGATTACTACAGCATTAGGAATCGTTTGTGTTTGTTTTATAGCTCAGATTGAGTCGACATTCACAGATTCGATCAGTACAACAGAAATAAATAAAAAAATATAAAGGTAGAATGTGATTGAATATCAATTGGTACGTTTGATACTGATGTGTAACGGATTGAAGACAGAAACAAAAACCTAATACAGCTGATTGCGAGATGAAACTGATCCTGATTCTTTTTTTTTTAAATTTATTATTAATAATTATAATTATATTATTAATAATAATATTGATAATTTTATTAATAACAATACAAATACTAATAATAATAAAAAAATAATAATATCTCTAATTCTATTAATAATAATAACAATAAGTAACAATGATACTAGTAATCATAAAAATGTTATTTAATAAGTTTAATAATAAAAATGATAACAATAATATTATTTATATTACTAATAATAATAATATTAATATTATTAATGATAATATTAATATTAATAATAATAATATAATAATTCTTACATATCAAATTTCATATTTATGTATTATATATATAATAACAATAATAACACTAATGTTAATATTTAATATTTACTTTAATAATAATAATGAAAGTAATTATATTACTAAGAATAATAGTATTAATAATAGTAACTAATAATATTTGAATTACAATTTAATTATAATTTTAATCATTCTTATACTAATATTTATATTTAAAATCTTTATTTTTGAGAATCCTAACCTTAAATTTATTAGACTTTTAATATTTACTATTATAGCAGTAATAATACAAATATTGATTTTTATATGAATAATGATAATGAAGATAATAATTATATTATTTCAACAACTAGATTTTGATTTGTAGTTACATCTAATATATTATTATTACATATTATTAATTATGTATATATTGAATATTTAGTATTTTACAAAATACATATAATCATTAATTATGTATAGATATCATATATATTTACATATTTATTTTCAAACTATTATATATACAATTATGTTGTAAATAACAAATTTCATTACTTAGCTATATATTAATTATATATATTTGAAAAAATAAATTCAAAATATAACAATATACATTTAATGCTTTGTTAACATTGACAAATTATATTCGAAATCATTTATCTTCAATATACTCTATATATTTAAAATAACAAATTTTAGTAATTTTAAGTCATAATAACTAAATCACATAATAGTTCATTAATATACTTAATTTATTATATATATAATTATTTACATATATAATCATCTATATATATATATATATATATATATATATGTATATATATATATATATATATATATATGTATATATATATATATATATATATATATATATGTATATATATATATATATGTATATATATATATATGTATATATAGATATATATATATATATTTCTGTTTACAATTAAAAGTTCATGAATTGTCGAGAACAGTCAATTAATGGTTAAATGAATATATGAAACAGTTCAAAAATTTTGAGACTCAGTTTAACAGACTTTGCTTATCGTGTCGAAATCATATAAAGATTAAGTTTAAATTTGTTCGGAAATTTCCGGGTCGTCACACCCATGCCTTGGTTCGGCCGAACCCCATTGAGAGAGGTGGTGGTGGGGGGGGGGGGGGGGGGGGGGGGGGGCTTTTGTGCAATTTTTCATTAATCACATTTTAATCTAAAAAATCATTTTAAACTTCTCATTTTTAACCTAGCCTTTTCTTTTTCATTTCTCTCATCCCTTTTTCCTTTTTCTTGGCCGTCGACACCACACCCCAACATCATCATTATCTTCTTCAATCAAGCACTCAATTCACGGGACTTTTAGCATCATCAGATTCACCGCATCTTTCTCTACACGCTCATACCTTTCATTTCTCAATTAGGGTATAAATCCAAACCCTAAATTTTTTATTTTTATTCAATTTTACTGATTTTGATGTTATTATGATAGTATAGCACTTGTGTATTGTTGTATTGTTGATTGTATATGTAGAAATGCTCGATTGTGTATGTTTTCGGTTTGATAAAATTGGGACAGCGGACTTTTTGATCATTTCAGTACATTTAATTGACGTTTTTGATAAATTAAAGTGTTTAGATGAGTTCCTCTCATCAAGACAATGATTTTGGACTTTGGATTCATGCTATTTCGAGTTCCGGATCTTAAGTTATGCTTGATTTAGTATTTTCATGATATTAAAATATAAAAATGAATGTAATCAGTTTTTGTCCAACTTTGTGACCACTTTTGGAGTCTCTAGGGTGTACTAGTGTGTTAGGATTAGTGATTGGATGAACATTCATGTTTGGGTCATCGATATCCGAACCACGGATCACCCGGTATGACTAAAACATGATTTTGAACGGATTAATGTTCTAAGTTGGTTCAGGGCTGTTCATCTTGACTTGTGAACTGACTTTAGGGTGTTCTTGAGTGCAATAATGTGTCAGGTGGTTTGGTTAGACGAAGATATATATAAAATTCGTCGAAAACCGACACCCGAGGCTCAAGTTATGACCCGGCGAACGTTTTAATTAAACTTATGGTTATAAAATTTAACTTATGATATAAATAATGATTTTTTTTATTATTAAATTACTTATGATATAATAGTAATTATTTTAATTTAAGACTTATGATATATATATATTTATTATATCATTTATCAATTACTTTATGATTTAATTAAACATTTAATTAAACTTATGATTAATAATACTTTTATTATTAATGAAAAGTACTTATGATAAGTATTAAACTTATGTTATGAGGTTATTATAAAAAGACTTATAATAAGGATTAAATAATTATTTAATTATTATAAGGCTTAGTTATTATTTAATTATAATTTAATTATTAAATACTTATGGTATGATTAATAATTCATTATTAATTAATAATACTTATGATATGATTAAAATTTAAAATTTATTTAATAATACTTATGTTATGATTAATATTTAATTAATAAATTAAATACTTATGTTATATTAATTATATCATTTAAACTTATGTTAACTTTATTAATTCAATTTAATTTAATTAAACTTATGATATGACATGATTATACATATATGACTTTAAATAACATTATAACTTATATTATTATTATAACTTATACTTTAAAATCTAATGTTGACTATGTTTGACTAAGGTTGACTTTTGAGTTGACTTTCAGTTGACTTTGACTTTCAATTGACTTTTGTTGACTTACTAATTAAGGAAACTTTTCTAAGTTAAAAACTTTCTAAAAATAGAAACTTCTAAATATGGAAACTTTCTAAATATAGAAACTTTCCTAAAATAGAAACTTTCTTAAAATAGAAACTTTCCAAAAATAGATTTTTTTTCCAGAAATGGAAACCTGCCAAAAATAGAAACTTTCTAAAAATAGAAAGTACGTGTTTTTACGCTGTCCTGATCATACCGAAACATATTGAGTGTTGTTCTTTGTTTACTTGCAACATGTACTATAACTATCATACTAAGATTTGACCTAAGTTAGTTATTTATATCGACCTGCTTTATTTATAGGTCGGCGTTGTGATCATTCTTGATCACTTTACTTCTTGCAGTTCACGTTTCTGTGTTATTACTTCATTACCTTAAGGTGAGTTATAGTCCCATTTTTATACTATTTAAAGTATTTTTGGGATGTGATTACATGCATTTTGTTTTACGTTTAGACACAAGTGACAATTAAATTTAAATTATTCATTATGAGTTGAACGAAAATATTCCCTAGTCTGGTAACTGTAATCACTGGTTTCTACTGGTGAACGCGAATCCTATGGATAGATCTATCGGGTTTGAAAACCCCATTTCGAGCTAGTAGCGCTAGCAATTCATAATCAGAATGTATTAGTACTTCGTTATTATTTGAAGATACACCTGTTCAGTGTATATTGTGTTTAGTAAGGGTGGAATTGGTTAAGTAGTTACCAGGTGACTCATGGATTAATGGAATAATAGTTTAATATTTTCTAACATTTTAAATCTTGTGGTCTAAAGTTTACACGTTTATTTAAACTTACAATTCACTCAACATTTTTGTTGACAGCTTACTCGCATGTTTTCACATGTACTTGATTATTTGGGCTTCCACTGTGTTAGAGAGTCTGCATGCATTTTGGCAGATTTTGTTAAACTTTAAAACTTTGCATTCTCTTTTGGTTTCTGTATTGTGGGTGTTTGTTGACAATGTTTTGGTCAACTTTAGATATTTTTATAAGTTGGGTTTGTTTAGAACTACTTATTTTGGTAAATTTCCTTTTTGGAAAACTATTTTGATTAAAGAATGCAATGTTGTTTAATAAATTCATTTAGAGTTCGATCAAGCTGTGGGACCAAGTGACGGAGCCGTTAAGGGTACTTAACGGGACATCACAGTTGGTATCAGAGCTCTTGTTGTAGGGAACTAGGCGGTCATAATGTGGTCAACCCTTGGTCTTTAGGGTGCATTAGAGTCTAGTCTATAGCCCGACCTTTCTTGATATAGCATTATTATGCATTTCATTTCATATGAAGAAGGTCTATAAGTTATTGCTTATATTGTTTCTTTTTGTTTTTGGTTTGTGGATTTTGCTGTTTGCAGATGTCGGCTTCAAGCAACAGTTCCGTTCCTGCTCCTGTTTCCCATTCTGCCGCTCATCGTCGTGCTCGTCAGCCTTGCATGAATGACCCGGTTAACTACTACATGGCTACCATCACTCATATGACTAGGACATATACGCCCGAGACGCGCATTGATGCTCTAAGCGACTGTATGCGTGTTTTTCCGCATATGGAGATGATGGATGAGATTAGAGCTGATATGGACACATTCGTCAGTTTCAAGAATGAGATCGAGTTCGGGATCCGGAAGCGTAACCGAGAGGTGGACACTAAGTTCGAGGCTCTTGAGAGCGAGATGCGTGGTCTCAAGATGGATTTGGAGGAGGTTAAGGGTAAGTTGAGGAAGTACGAGACTCCTGAGGAGCCTCATACCGCCCCAGCTTATCGCACCCGCTCCAAGCAGATGTGATATGATGTTATCATGAGTGATTATTTTATTTCATAGACTTATTGTCCTTTTATACATTCATTTTTGGGTGATGTACGGCGTTTTGCCAAGGATTTTGTTATGACATATTTCATTTATGTATGGATGGTTATTTCATTTATAACATCTGTTTATCATTAGCATGTTATTATTCTGGTGTTGTGACTCTTGGCATGTTATATTATATGATAATATAGTTCATGTATGTTAGATGCTATGTATGATGTATGATTTTTATCATAAGTACGTATGCATGTGGTGGCTATTTCTATAACTATCATAACTATTATGGTATTACTCATAGTGCTCATTGACTATAATTTTAATGGTTAATCTTTTCGTGTTCGATCTATCCCTTTACAACACCGGTATTATTCTTAGTACTAACGGTTGTGTTATTCTGTTTTAAAAATCATGCCTCTCCGTGAGTCCAACGAAGGTCGCATGCAACGCTTAATCGCTGAAGGGATAGCAGTTACAATGGCAGCTAATGCTAATGCTAATGTTAATGCCAATGCCAACAATCAGGTGGGATGCTCCCACAAGACTTTTATGGCCAGTCGCCCACAGGAGTTTAGTGGTACCGAAGGACCCATTGGACTTACCTACTGGTTTGAGAAAATAGAATCTATTTTTCGGGTTAGCCGAGTCCGCGAGGAGGACAAGGTTAGTTTTGGCCAGCTGCACTCTCAAGGACAGTGCATTAACTTGGTGGAATAATTTGGTGAACAGTTTGGGTAATGATGCTGCTTATGGTTTGACTTGGAACGCCTTTAAAGAGAGGATGATCATCTGTTATCGTCCTCGGGGTGAACTTAAAAAGTTAGAAACTGAACTTAAGAACTTAAAGATGAAGGGCACCGATATCGATGCCTACGATCAAAGGTTCTTTGAATTAACGCTGTTATGTCCAAATACTTATCCTGATGAGGATCGCAAGATTGAAGCTTATATTGACGGGTTATCTGAGCAGATTGAGACTGGGGTTGAGTCTAGTGAGCCCCAGACTATTGAAGCTGCCATCTCTATGGTGTATAAGCTTAATGATAAGATTCCGAGGAGGGGAAAGAAAGCTGCGTCAGATGCTAGTGATGAAGTTGTTAAAAAGTCTGACGATGGAAAAAGGAAGTGTGATAACTCCCGCAACCAGAACCAAAGCCAGCAAGAGAAGCAGAATACTTCGGGTTCGGGTAATCGTGGTCAGCGCGTGTGTCCGAGATGTTATAAGGCACACGATGGTTATTTTTCGGTTACTTGTAAAAGGTGTTCCAAGCAGGGACACATTGCTAAAGATTGTAAGGTGATCATGCCGGATACTACTCCTCCTGCTACAAGTGGTGGTAATAGTGGTGGTAATAATAGTGGTAATGGTAATGGGAAGTCAAAGAACGGTGGTGGTACTCAGAAAGTTTGTTATGAATGTGGTAAGCCTCGGCATTTCCGTGATACCTGCCCTAACAAGAAGACTACTGAGAATGCGCGTGAAAGGGTGTTCAATATTAATTCCAGGGATGCTGAGGAAGATCCAAAACTTGTTACTGGTACGCTCTCGGTCAATGACTTATTGGAGTATGTACTATTTGATTCAGGGGCTGATTTAAGTTTTGTGTCAAGTAAATTTAGTCCAAAAATCAAAACACCATTAACTCTTTTAGATAGAACTTATGTTGTAGATGTAGCTAATGGTAAGGTGCTTACTGCTAAGAACGTATACCGTAAGTGTAACATTAATCTGGCTGGTAGAGATTTTGAGGTAGACTTAGTACCGATTGAACTAGGCAGTTTTGACGTTGTTATTAGTATGGATTGGTTGTCTGAGAATCGTGCTGAAATCGTGTGTTATGAGAAAGCTATTCGTATTACTAGTGTGGTTGGAGAGCCGCTGATGGTTTTTGGGGATAAGAAATGCAGACAGTTGAACCTTATTAGCTATTTGAAAGTTCATAAATATCTTCGCAAAGGTTGTTATGCTATTCTAGCCCATGTTGTTGATTCTGATAAAGAAGAGAAGAGCATTAGTGATGTTCCTGTTGTTAAAGATTTTCCTGAGGTGTTTCCCGAGGATTTACCTGGCCTTCTGCCACAACGCGCGGTAGAATTTCAAATCGATCTTGTTCCCGGTGCTGCTCCTGTAGCACGTGCTCCTTATCAACTCGCTCCTTCTGAACTTCAAGAATTGTCGAGTCAACTCCGTGAGTTGTTAGACAAAGGTTTCATTCGTCCCAGTTCGTCTCCTTGGGGAGCTCCTGTTCTGTTTGGTAAAAAGAAAGATGGTTCCTTCCATTTGTGTATTAATTATCGCGAGTTGAACAAGCTTACAGTTAAGAACCGTTACCCTCTTCCGAGAATTGATGATCTATTCGATCAACTTCAAGGTTCGTCCGTTTATTCTAAGATCGATCTTCATTCCAGTTATCACCAACTTCGGGTTAAAGAAACCGATGTTCCGAAAACCGCATTCCGTACCCGTTATGGTCACTACAAATTTCTTGTTATGCCGTTCGGTCTGACTAACGCACATGCTGTGTTCATGGACCTCATGAACCGTGCGTGTAGACCCTATCTGGACAAATTTGTTATCGTTTTCATCGATGATATTCTCATCTATTCCAAGAGTGATCAAGAGCACGAAGAACATTTAAAGTTAGTGCTCGATTTGTTAAGAAAAGAGGAACTGTATGCTAAGTTTTCAAAGTGTGCATTTTGGCTGAAAGAAGTTCAATTCCTTAGACACGTGGTTAGTAAGAAGGGAATTCAAGTTGATCCTTCTAAGATTGAGGCGATAGAGAAGTGGGAAATTCTGAAAACTCCTACTCAGATTCGTCAGTTTCTAGGTTTGGCAGGCTATTATAGAAGGTTCATTCAAGATTTATCTCGAATAGCTAAACCTCTGACTGTTTTAACGCACAAGGGGAAAAAGTATGAGTGGAAGGATGAACAAGAGGCCGCTTTTGAAACTCTGAAGAAGAAGTTAACTTCCGCTCTGATATTGTGATGCCTCGCGTCAAGGCTTTGGTTGCGTTTTGATGCAACGAAAGAAAGTCATCGCTTAAGCGTCACGTCAGTTAAAGATCCATGAACAGAATTATACAACCCATGATTTAGAATTGGGAGCTGTTGTATTTGCACTTAAGATTTGGAGACATTATCTATATGGGGTCAAAAGTACAGTGTACACTGATCACAAAAGTCTTCAAAATATTCTTGATCAAAAATAGCTAAATATGAGGCAGCGAAGATGGGTTGAGACGTTGAATGATTATGATTGTGAACTCCTGTATCATCCGGGGAAGGCCAATGTTGTGGCCGATGCTTTAAGTCGAAAAGAGAGAGTTGAACCACGCAGGTTTAGAGCCTTGAATATGACAATTTGAACAAACCTCACAAGGCAGATTCTTGCGGCTCAACAAGAAGCCTTGAAGGAGGAGAATTTTGTGAATGAGAAGGTCAGAGGCATGGGTAAGAAATTTGAGGTACGAGCCGATGGTACTCAGTATTTTGCGGGATGTCTTTGGGTTCCGAAATTTGGTGATTTGCGACAACTTGTGTTAGATGAAGCTCATAAGTCTAGGTACACTATTCATCCTGGTTAAGGAATGATGTATCATGATTTTAAGGAGCTATACTGGTGGCCTAACTTGGAAACTGATGTGGCTACTTATGTGGCTAAGTGTTTGACCTGTGCTAAGGTTAAAGCTGAACATCAGAAATCGTCTGGACTTCTGGTGCAACCTGAGATTCCCGAGTGGAAGTGGGAAGGGATTACGATGGACTTTATTACTAAGTTACCGAGAGTTGTGGGTGGTTACGATACCATTTGGGTAATTGTAGATTGACTCACAAAATCACCTCACTTTTTTCCGATTAAAAAAACTGATTCAATGGAGAAACTTACTCGTCTGTATTTGAAGGAGATTGTTTCGAGACACAGTGTTCCCGTATCTATTATTTCAGACCGAGACAGTCGATTCACATCGAGGTTTTGGCAATCCTTACAAGAAGCTTGGGGAACTTAGTTGAATATGAGCACTGCTTATCATCCACAGTCAGATGGTCAGAGTGAAAGGACCATCAAAACATTAGAAGACATGTTGCGGGCATACATAATTGATTTTGGTAATGGTTGGGATAGGTACTTGCCACTGGCTGAATTTTCTTATAATAACAGCTATCATGCAAGTATTAAAGTCGCAACGTTTGAAGATCTGTATGGTAGGAAGTGTATGTCTCCTATATCTTGGAATGAGGTTGGGGATGCTCAACTCACAAGCCCTGAGATTATTCATGAGACTACAGAGAAGATCGTACAGAAGAAGGAAAGATTGAGAACCACTAAAAGTCTGCAAAAGAGTTATGCCGATATTAGAAGGAAGGATTTAGAATTTCAGGTCGGTGACCGTGTTATGTTGAAAGTATCACCTTGGAAGGGTGTGGTACGATTTGGTATAAGTGGAAAGTTGAATCCTCGATTTGTTGGACCTTTTGAAATTACAGAGAGAGTTGGACCTGTGGCTTATCGTTTGAAGTTGCTACAAGAACTTAGCATTGTTCATGACGTTTTCCATGTGTCGAAATTGAAGAAGTGTTTGTCCGAGGCCGATAAGACCATTCCTCTTGACGAACTTCATGTTGATAAACAACTCCATTTTATTGAGGAACCTGTTGAGATTATGGATCGAGAGGTTAAGACACTCAAGTAGAGTAGAATTCCGATCATCCAAGTTAGATGGAATGCCAGACGCGGACCCGAGTTCACTTGGGAACGTGAAGATCAAATGAGGCTGAAGTACCCGCATTTGTTCCCAGATGACGAGTCAACCCCTACACCTGATTAAATTTCGGGACGAAATTTCCGTAACGGGAAGGTACTGTCACTACCCTACTTTTTCCGTTATCTTTTACCGTTTATTATTTAAGGCCCGTTAATTGTTATTCATCCTACGTCATTTCTATGACCTATATTATTATTTTTGTAATATTATATTAATTATTATGTGTTAAGTGAATATTTGTTTTCATATTTAAAGTTGTACGTTTCTACGTGTTGCAGATTTTTATCCGGCGAATCTTTTCGGTATTCAAACCAATGGTCAGACTTTTAGGATTTTTAAATCCAAAATATTTTAAATATGACATTTTTATATCATATGTTTATATATAGTGTTTATATATTTTATTTATCGCGTATATGTTATCTCTCCGAATATTTACTCGCGTAGTAGCATTTTCGCGTTTCAGGTTTCGTTCGAGCGTTCGGGCCACAAGCTAATTGACTTTATATAATGCTGGGCTAGTGGGGCCCAACCCCATGCCTTGGTTCGGCCGAACCCCATTTAGAAGGGGGGAGGGCTTTTGTGCAATTTTTGATTAATCACATTTTAATCTCAAAAATCATTTTAAACTTCTCATTTTTAACCTAGCCTTTTCTTTTTCATTTCTCTCTTCCCTTTTTCCTTGTTCTTGGCCATCGACACCACACCCCAACATCATCATCATCATCTTCTTCAATCAAGCACTCAATTCAAGGGGCTTTTAGCATCATCGGATTCACCGCATCTTTCTCTACATGCTCATACCTTTCATTTCTCGATTAGGGTATAAATCCTAACTCTAATTTTTTTTATTTTTATTCAATTTTACTGATTTTGATGTTATTATGATAGTATAGCACTTGTGTATTGTTGTATTGTTGATTGTATATGTAGAAATGCTCGATTGTGTATGTTTTCGGTTTGATAAAAGTGGGACAGTAGACTTTTTGATCATTTCAGTACATTTAAATGATGTTTTTGATAAATTAAAGTGTTTAGATGAGTTCCTCTCATCAAGACAATGATTTTGGACTTTGGATTCATGTTATTTCAAGTCCCGGATCTTAAGTTATGCTTGATTTAGTATTTTCATGAGATTAAAATATAAAAACGAATGTAATTAGTTTTGGTCCGACTTTGTGACCATTTTTGGAGTCTCTATGGTGTACTAGTGTGTTAGAATTGATGATTGGATAAACATTCATGTTCGGGTCATCGAAATCCGAGCGACGGATCACCCGGTATGACTAAAACATGATTTTGAACGGATTAAATATTCTAAGTTGGTTCAGGGCAGTTCATCACGACTTGTGAACTGACTTTAGGGTGTTATTGAGTACACTATTGTTTCAGGTGATTTGGTTATATGAAGATATATATAAAATTCGTCGAAAATCGACACCCGAGGCTCAAGTTATGACCGGGCGAACGTTTTAATTAAACTTTTGGCTATAAAATTTAAATTATGATATAAATAATGATTTTTATTATTATTAAATTACTTATGATATAAAATTAATTATTTTAATTTAAGACATATGATATATATATTTATTATATCATTTATTAATTACTTTATAATTTAATTAAACATTTAATTAAACTTATGATTAATAATACTTTTATTATTAATGAAAAATACTTATGATAAGTATTAAACTTATGTTATGAGGTTATTATAATAAGACTTATAATAAGGATTAAATAATTATTTAATTATTATAAGGCTTAATTATTATTTAATTATAATTTAATTATTAAATACTTATGGTTTAATAATTATAATTAAATACTTTTGATATGATTAATAATTCATTATTAATTAAAAATACTTATGATATGATTAAAATTTAATATTAATTAATAATACTTATGTTATGATTAATATTTAATTAATAAATTAAATACTTATGTTATATTAATTATATCATTTAAACTTATGTTAACTTTATTAATTCAATTTAATTTAATTAAACTTATGATATGACATGAGTATACATATATGACTTTAAATAACATTATAACTTATATTATTATTATTATAACTTATACTTTAAAATCTAATGTTGACTATGTTTGACCAAGGTTGACTTTTGAGTTGACTTTCGGTTGACTTTGACTTTCAGTTGACTTTTGTTGACTTTCTAATTAAGGAAACATTCCTAAGTTAAAAACTTTCTAAAAATAGAAACTTTCTAAATATGAAAACTTTCTAAATATAGAAACTTTCCTAAAATAGAAACTTTCCTAAAATAGAAACATTCCTAAAATAGAAACTTTTCAAAAATAGAATTTTTTTTCTCAGAAATGGAAACCTGCTAAAAATAGAACTTTCTAAAAATAGAAAGTACGTGTTTTTACGCTGTCCTAATCATACCAAAACATACTGAGTGTTGTTCTATGTTTACTTGCAACAAGTAATATAGCTATCATACTAAGACTTGACCTAAGTTAGTTATTTATATCGACCTGCTTTATTTATAGGTCGACGTTGTGATCATTCTTGATCACTTTACTTCTTGTGGTTCACGTTTTTGTGTTATTACTTCGTTATGTTAAGGTGAGTTATAGTCCCGTCTTTATACTATTTAAAGTATTTTTGGGATGTGATTACATGAATTTGTTTTACGTTTACACACAAGTGACAATTAAATTTAAATTATTCATTATGAGTTGAACGAAAATATTCCATAGTCTGGTAACTGTAATCACTGGTTTCTACTGGTGAACGAGAATCCTATGGATAGATATATCGGGTTTGACAACCCCATTTCGAGCTAGTCGCGCTAGCAATTTATAATCGGAATGTATTAGTACTTCGTTATTATTTGAAGATACACCTGTTCAATGTATATTGTGTTTGGTAAGGGTGGAATTGGTTAAGTGGTTACCAGGTGACTCATGGATTAATGGAATAATAGTTTAATGTTTTCTAACATTTTAAATCTTGTGGTCTAAAGTTTATACGTTTATTTAAACCTATAATTCACTCAACATTTTTGTTGACAGTTTACTCGCATGTTTTCACAGGTACTTGATTATTTGAGCTTCCGCTGTGTTAGAGAGTCTGCATGCATTTTGGCAGATTTTGTTAAACATTAAAACTTTGCATTCTCTTTTGGTTTACTGTATTGTGGGTGTTTGTTGACAATGTTTTGGTCAACTTTGGATATTTTTATAAGTTGGGTTTGTTTAGAACTACTTATTTTGATAAATTTCCTTTTTGGGAAACTGTTTTGATTAAAGAATGCAATGTTGTTTAATAAATTCATTTAGAGTTCGATCAAGCTGTGGGACCAAGTGACGGAGCCGTTAAGGGTACTTGACGGGCCATCACAATATCCCTCTACATGGTATATGTTTTGCCTGTATAGCTGTATATTGCATCTCGGTATCTATGTGTTTTTATTTAGGATATATATATAGGGTCCCGTGTATATGTTTGTATCTTTATATGTATGTATCTAAGTGTATATGTATGTCTGTATCAGTACCTAGGTATATATACCTATGAGAGTATCTATATGTATACATGTTCAGTTATAGGTTTTTATACATGCTTATGTGTGTGGGAGCATATATAGATAAATGTATGTATGTATGTATGTGAATGTGTGACTGTGTATTTTGATTGTTTATATGTCTACTTGAAATTACATATTACTGCACATTATATTATTCATGCTCTCTATCATACTGTTGTGCATTACTGCTATATGTGTTTTCTTTTTGGCTACTTTGTATGGTTGCATCTTCCTAGGTACACATAACTCTTACAGGTACGTATGCCCGCACTATCTCGTTTTAATGAGCTTTCCTGGCCGGAGGTCCTTTAGGAAGCAATCTCTTGGCTCTCGAGTAGAGGGAGGGACGATCTTATCTAGTCGCGAGTTCTATACCCGCGGGTGGAGTAGTGACTTCCATCTAATATAGGGTTCGAAGAATGATTGCCTACACTCCACCTCCCCCATACCCTACATTTGTGGGATTGGGTATTGTTGTTGTTGTTAACGTAAGTATCGAAACACATCGTGTCTATCGAATTAGGAATACCTTGTCTTTTGTTATGCATAAGAAAGTTTAGACTTTGTGGAATGTTAATATGTCGCCTTTTCTTAGCGCTCTTATTGATGAGCCGCCCATGCCTAAATGTACTCGTGTTTGATGGACGTCGGGGGTTGAGGAAATTGCTGTCTATTTAGAATAACCAAACCAAACGTAATTACCCAGTGACATATCACCAATGTGATAGGAACGTCTAGATACAACATATCAAATACAAAGTCACTGCATATTCATGAGCCAGCATTTCACAATCTCAGCTAAGTAACTAATGAAATCATAACACGCAATCATTTTAACATTATATGAATTACAAATTTTATTGCATTTACTTTCCTTTACTTACCTGTTTGCCTTAGACCATTAGAAAAACCCAAAATTACTCCTCGATCTACTTAGTTATTAGGATAATTCTATAGATATAGTTCGATTTTGTTGTCTTCTTAAACGAACTACCCTAGGCCATACTTCCCTTACTCACTCATAGGAAGGAGTAGTAGAATTAGGTCCACATATTATAAATTTAAAACCGTACTCTCCAATTAATATCTGAACTAGACGGCCGACGACCTGACGACACCGCCACAAAATAAACTGTCCGTTTTGGCCATATCAAGTGAGTTTGTTAAAAATTTATGAATTGGCTACATATCGCATTTTTTAATTGGAACGTTCCATAATTGTGATGGCCACAAACTTAAAAGCACAAAATAATTTATAACCGTTATGATAATACTGTAATAATTGAGGTGTTTATAGAAATTAAAAAAAATACAAAAGGTTACTAATATTAAGTTATATATGATAAAACCATTTATTTAAACATAAAGTACGCTATCCAAAAGTTTTATAAAACTTGAATAAAAACTATATTATTAAAGAGCACATCTTTTGGAACAACATTATAAGACATATTGTTAAAGACTTTCGAAGATGAGGGCATATTGACCAATTTTCCTTAATCATAATGGTTTTGAGATTTAAATTGAGCCCAGTGTAGCGCACTGGCTCGATTACTAGTTAGGAACTAAATACAAAAAGATATTATTATTAAGTTATATATATGATAAAACCATTGATTTAAACATAAACCACACTATCCCAAAGTTTAATAGAACTTTAGTAATAGCAACATTATTAAAGAGCACGTCTTATAAAACAATATTACAAGTTTAGACATTATTGGCTGCCCATCTTATGAGACAACATTATAAGCTTATACTAACAAAGATGATTGTAGAACTTTAATAGAAACCATCAAGACTTGGAAAATTAAAGAGCAATTGGGTGAATTAGAAGATATTTGATATAGCTTATCACTTCTTTTCCAGCATGTTTGTACCCATCATTGCCTTTATAAAGAACATCACACACATGTGCAAAGTTAATTGCATACATAATTAGAGAAAATGGGATAGATGTAGGTATAATAGACTCTCTATTTATAATTTTCCATGCATCTTCAACTTGTTTTAAGAAATATTCACATGCTTCCTGCTCAGTTGCTCCTGTTTCCTTTCTATAGCATTCTATGCTTGAAGGAATGTGTAACGACCCGACTTTTTCGACTTATAGTTTTGTGCTCTATACTTTCACGAATCTGCGTATATATGCGTACTGAGATAGTTTATGTTCTGGGATCTTTATTTAGGATTAATTACTTTTGTTAGTATCTTACAACGTGTTGTTAAGCGCGTAATCACTTAACTTGATCCTCGAATGCATTTATGACCGTTAGTGTCACTTGTCGTTTGAAACGAGCTATGTACTTTGTACACGTTTAACTTTTGTCATAATTGGAATATTATGACTACGTAATACTAATTGTTATTTTCTAATGACAATTACTTGGCTTATTGGTTGCTTAATTACACTTAGTAATTTACTAATGCATACTAGTTAGTCTTGTTGGACTTTCTACCTTATTGGACTTAAGCCCACCATATTCTAGTTAATGGACCATTAAATTAGCTCAACTTTAATGGATTTATGATCCATTAAGATGTAGGACAAAAATCCATTAAGATGAGCCAACATACTAGCATTTTTGTTAACCATTACTACAAATGTTGCATGGGATCCCAACAATAAGCACTACCTTTTAGATCACCACCATGCAAAAAGCAAAAGTTGTCCCCCCTTGTCCCCCCATGAGGCTACGGTTTTGGAGACACCCATCACCCCTCCACCACTATAAATACAAGCCTTATTTCTTCCATTTCACACTTGATTTCATTCTCATTTTACACACTTACTCTCTAATTTTCTCTCTATTCTTTCTCACACTAAAATTGTAAGTTTTAAATTTTCTTCTTCTTCTTCTCTTCTTCTTATACACGACATCATCATCATCATCATAAGATCAAGCTTTTTAGCTTCTTGATCTTGTTATATCTTGTAGATTCAAACTTTAATTTGAAATCTTCAAGAACATGAAAGATTCAAGCTTTTTAGCTTTGAATCTTCATTACTTTGTTGGATCTAAGTTTTGAAGCTTAAGATCACTTTATTTTGTTAAAAGATCAAAACTTGTGTTTATGATCTTCATGTAACTTGTAGATCTAGCTTTTTGCTTTAAGGATCTTCAAGAACATTAAAGATCCAAGCTTTCTAGCTTAGGGTTTCATTATTTTGTTTAGATCTAAGCTTTTTAAGTTTATGATCTCATTACTTTTACTAAATCTTAGCTTTCTAGCTTATGGTCTCATTAATCTTGTAAAGATCCAAGCTTTCTAGCTTAGGGTTTCTTAACACTTGAGATCAAAGTCATTATTGTAGATCTCACTTAATTGGAACCTTCTTTTTTATGATTTTTATGGTGATAAAAATCAAGTCTTCATCATCTCATATGATGAAGATGCATAAACTTGTATCAAAAGGACAAAGGTTGAAGCTTTATTGTGATTATACAATAAAGAGACAATCTTGATGTTCAAAACTTGTATAAAGTTAGCTTTTACTTTTAGTTGTGTGTTTATGTTTAAAACTTGGTCATAATGATGCTAAAACATCAAAGAGTTGTACACTTGAAGCTTACACGCATCAAGGATGAGAACTGTGATGAGCATCAAGCACCAAGAAACCCACTAGAGCACTTGTTTTCTATTTTTCGGGTTCTGATCAGACACCTGGGACTTCTGGAAAATCTATTTTCAGACAGTTCAGTTCGAGTAGATGATTTTTCGTTTAAGACTCGCCTAAATCCGATATACGTTTTAGGATTTATAGCCTTCCGAAAATCACTACGCCTTTGTAACGACGTGCTGAAAATTCTGACATACTCGCGCTTGAACCGTCGCCACGGTCAAACGACATAGAGTTAGGATCTGAAAATTGGATAGCGGTACAAGGACTCACATACGGAGCCTTGGACACTGACCACGGGTCTTTTCAGTTTGTATAGAGGTCGTAACAGCCATACGAAGTCAGCCTTTTGTTTCGATCTCAATTCTTGTTGAAAACTTACTTTATCTTTTACGAATGATTATGATGATGATACTTAAGACTTAACTTGCTTACTTTTAAACTTTTAGGGACAATTTACTGACTTAGTAACCATTGACTTAGGTTGTGGACCTTTTGGATCGACCAACTTACTTGTTTGGACCGACTTACTACTTGCTTACATTTTCGTATCGATTTTACCGCACATTCACTGTGAGTTATAGCTCCCTTTTTACTTTAACTATTTTTGGGACTGAGAATACATGCTCCTTTTATGTTTTACATACTAGACACGAGTACTTAAACTTTATATATGTGTGGGTGACATAACGGCACAAAGTGTCCCCTTAGCTCGGTAACGTTTAACTATTGGTTTATGAACCGGTAGATGCGAATCTTAGATATGGATCCATAGGGTTTGACATCCCCACTCGGGCTAGTCGCGCTAGCAATCAACGGGTGTTTAATACTTCGTAAACATACGCACTCGCCAAGTGCACTTTTAGGGGGTGATATATTACTTGTTAAGTTAGTTACCGAGTGCCCACGGATAAGCATATACTTTATCATACTGATTTGAAATACTGATTTGAAACGCTGGTTGAAGCACTGAAATCTCGTGGTCTATATTACATTACTGATTACAAACAAACTATAGCTCACCAACATTCGTGTTGACTTTTTAAGCATGTATTTCTCAGGTGCTTAGAAGTTGTTGCTTCCGCTGTTAGACTTGCTGTTATAGTCTTGGTGTTATAGACTTGCTGTTACAGACTCGCTGTGTTAGACTTCTGCTATATTTCTTAGAGATGTCTCAATCATGGAACTTTTACATTGCATTCACAACTTATGTTACATTTGAACAATGGTTTTGTAATGACCTCTGTGTCACGTACTTATATTAAGGCTTCCTATTCATAGAAGCACGTTATCCTTGTAAAACATTTGACGTTGGTAAAGACGTCATCTTTTGTAAAACATTTGACGTTGGTAAAAATGTAACCTTTTAATGAATGTAAAAATTGTTTTAAAACAGCATATAGTGTTGTAACCGTGTAATGGACCTATTGTTGATGATCCGTACACATTGATTTTGTACGGGGCGTCACAGAATGTGTGGTCTTTCTTGGTCTTCCTGAAATAGATATAGAGGTTATGTTGCCATTATATGCAACTAAATATATACACCCCGAGTAATGTTTCAAAAATTTCAATGTAAAACCTATTA
The DNA here is from genome assembly GCF_046630445.1 of Rutidosis leptorrhynchoides. Classification (NCBI taxonomy): domain Eukaryota; kingdom Viridiplantae; phylum Streptophyta; class Magnoliopsida; order Asterales; family Asteraceae; genus Rutidosis; species Rutidosis leptorrhynchoides. The sequence goes on from NC_092335.1 coordinate 383,225,197, forward strand.
AAAAACATATGAAAGTGAAACGTAAAAATGATTCACATTTATCATGTTTCACTTTCATATTGTGAGAAAGGTCGGAAACAATACACGGATAACAAACATGTATATGAACATATACATGGTAGTACCTTGTGGGAGCTAATATCATTTGTAAGCCTAAAAATTAAACATGTAGCTTTAGCTAAAGGAGGATAAGCCATCATTTTGAAGGTATCCTCGGTAACCATACCCCGACCAACATAAGATTTCACTATCATTATGGTATATCCAACGGTTACCAATGCATTAGCCATGTACTCTTTTAATTTCGGATTATACCCAATGTTTAACCATTTCGCTTCCACTAATAGGCAACGTTTAACCTACTTATCTCTAGATTCTCGGAGTTCTCGTTGAGTAGTGAAAAGTATGTTACTTGGTTGTATTATTGAAAGGTAACTATATATCGGAGGTTATCTTCAATAAAGCACTAGGATTATTAGTGAGTTGAGTTCTAATCTTAACCCTCGTTATCAGTTTGGATAACTGAATAACAACATGCCGTGTTGAGTGAACACTGATCACAAACGGAAGGAGTCCGTCAGGTCAAGTTGATAAAACCTTAATGTAAACTAACAACCATTTCATCATACTAATGAGATCATACCAATCTAAACATTATACAGTATTACAGTTGATATACTGATAGTAAAGCAGATAGAAACCTAATAGATACCTAAACAGTTGATATGACTTAATCCTAGGCCAACAATCAAACAAAAAAATGAAATAGGTTTGGGTCACACAGTTAAGACACTAACTAGATCTTAATAGCTCCTAAGAGGTCTCTTTGGAAAAATCAATAGGAATACTAGGTCATTCGTGTCTCAATTCCTAAGTTCCATGTCCTAAAAGCGCATTAGATGCCTCTCAAAAATTCCGGTCATACCGAGTTCATAGAATCTTTAGGTACAGTATAGCCAGGGGTCTTAATCCTATGAAGTAGCTAAGTTCATATATGTGGATAAATAGCTAAGTCACTGAAATCTCGTGGCTAAATAGTCACGTTTTTACCCCTGATATTAGCCCCATTTATGATAAAGTAATTGACTCTGTCATCTAAATAAGAATTTATTTACTTCATTTGGTAGATTATGTCATTACGAAGGCTATGTTTCAAGAATCACTAAAAACGGATGAAAAACGAGGAAAAGCGAGCAAAATCGGCTAAGACGATTAACTCGTGTTTAAATAACTTATTTTATAATTTTTGGAAAATTTTATTTACTTAATCTCATGTTGTAGGATATTTAATTATGAATGCGTGGGCACAAGAATCGTCAGAAACGGAGCTAAAACGAAGATTCTAAAGCAAAAACGGTGAAAGACAAGAAATCAAGTTACGATCCAGCAAACGGTTTGCCAAACAGCTTGCCATTAGGAAAAATGGCTTGCCAGCAAACGAGAACCAAAAATGGACTTGCCAAATGGCCAGCCAGCCATTTTTCAGCCATTTAATTATAATTTTGCCATCAAGCTTTTCCTATAAGTAGGTGACTCATCCCACCATTTCAATACACACCTTCTTCACTTCTCTCTCTAAATATCATGCTTAAAAGTGTCAACCAAAAGGTTGGTGAGTTCATAGGTTTATCATAACAATCATTTCAATATATTAATAGACCACAAGATTTCCGTTTATAAATATATGTACACTCGCAAGTGTATAAAAGTATTCTATAAGTTGTTGAGCGCTTCGGTAACCATACTTAACAATTAATGTGGCATGTTCCCTTTATTATGAAATCTCCCTACACTTTACCAAGTGTAGTAAAAACGAAGTACTATGCAACCATTTACGATACTAGAGCGACTAGCCCAGTTAGGGTGGTCAAACCCGATAGATCTATCAATAGGATTCGCGCTTACATGTTCTTCCAACATGTAAATATTAGTTACCAAGCTATTAGGGAAGATATGCAAAGTGGTACAACTCAACGTAGAATATATTTTAAGTACTTGTGTCTATTTCGTCAAATATAAAAGCAGGGCATGTATTCTCAGCCCAAAAATATATATTGCAAAAGCAATTAAAAAGGGAGCAAATGAAACTCACCTAATGTATTTTGTAGTAAAAATACATATGACTATATTGAACAACTGAACAATGCAGGGTTGGCCTCGGATTCACGAACCTATATCATTTGTATATTTATTAATATACATAATGGTAATCGAACAAATATATTTATAAGTTTATTAATTATATCCTTTTTGTATCAAATATATATATATATATATATATATATATATATATATATATATATATATATATATATATATATATATATATATATATATATATATATATATATATATATATATGTGCTTCATATATTCATTTTGTACATAAAAAGATATTTAAATTTTTCTTATGTGATATGTATTGAATATATTTATATAAATATCATTCATTTGTTAAAGTAGTATTTTAAGATAATATTTTAAGTGATGACAATAATAATAATGATAGTACTAATATTGATAATAATGATAATAGTATTAATAATTCTATAAATGATAATATATAATAAATTTCATAATAGTGATAATAATAGTGGTCTTTAATAAAATGAATAATTTAATAGTAATGGCAACGAAAATACTGATTTTGTTAATAATACCTAATATTTAGTAATAATAATAATAATAATTATAACAATCTTATTATTAGTGGTAATCTTAATGATAATACTTTTGTTAATAAAAATTCTAATTGTTACAATACTAATATTTAATGTCAAATGTTAATTCTAATACTAACAATAATGATACTTAATAATAATAATAATAATAATACCTATAATACTAATTATAATGATAATTCTGATGATTATAATGATAATACTAATATTACTAGTAGTACTTTTAACAATAATAATACTAATAACCATGATACTTATATAGGAATAATAATAATAATCATAATCATAAATAATAATAATAACAATAATAATAATAATAATAATAATAATAATAATAATAATAATAATAATAATAATAATAATAATAATAATAATAATAATAATAATAATAATAATAACTTTAAAAATAAAGACTACCTTTAAGAGCTATTTTAAAAAAAAATATGTTCCAGTCTAGGATTGAACTCGAGACCCCTCGCTAACCCGCAATCACCCTAAACCATCGACCCATGTGCTTTTTATCTGTTTTATTACCATCTTAAAATCTTTTAACCTGTTTACTCGTATCCTCTTCTTCCCCATTCCAATAAATCGATTCAGAGGGGTAATCATTCATCAAAGTAATTGTTTTAGGTTCTAAATTAGAAACATGAAACGACCAAACCTGTGATTTTAATTTATCATTCACGAAAAAAAAAACAGAAGTGAAGAACGGGTCACTGTTCGAATAAACATAAATATGAAACTTAAATCCCATTTTTGAAATATAGATCGTTTTGGATAAAATTTATAACATGAAATAAGTTTTAAATCGATCATGAAAACTTTCTGGATTGTCAATTTTACTCAAAAGCTAAAAACGAAATCAAATTTTGTGAAGATCAAATCATTTGACTTTTGAATATTAACTTTAACTTTAAAAATTGGAGCTCGATAAGGAAAATTGGATATTGAATCTTTCCAGATAGTTTAAATACACCATTACTAACAACTCTGCACTTATACATTTTGGAATTGATTTGAGATTGAAGGTTTTAAAATAAAAAGTCAAGAATAGAGGGTATAGCTGGGTTTTCTTTATTTTCTCCTTTTAATTCGTAACTAGCAGTATGTAATTTATATTGTATAATTGTGTACGTGATTTAATAGTTCCCTTTGATCCTAATTGATTTGGGAAGTTGACATTTAACAGATTGCATACATCATTTATTCGATCATATAGAGAAGGACAGAAAAATCTGATGTGTGAGCGAAGGGGTACGAAATACTATTATTTTTAATATGAAATACGATACAAATTACACAAGTTTTAATTATTTATTTACAAATGGGATATACCTAAACTTTGCTACAACACTATAGGCAGTGTACCTAATCGTAGAGTAGTATAGCTTTTAGTAAGTCCGGTTTGTTCCACAGGGAGGCGGCTTATTTTACACTATATTTTTATATAACTATATTTGTACAAAATATAAATATATATATTACAATTATCATTATTATAAAAAGGGCGGTTTTACCATTTAATGACTGGTTTGCCGATTTAATATTTTAAGCGTAAAGATAAATGACGATATTTAAAATGCGTAAAATGAAATGACGGTAAATAAAAGTACGATGAAATATGAAATAAAAGTGTTATGCTTATTTAAACTTCCGTAATCATGATGTTTGACGTTTTAATTTTAATTTATTACCCTGGGTTAATTGTCCTTTGTCCTGAATTATTTGATAAGTCCATTTGGTTTTGTCCATAATAGTCCATCGGTCATAATTATAAGGGTTAAAGCCAAAAATAGGCTACAAACTTACACAAATGTACCGATGTCGCCCACAAACTCATTTCCGTTCTACTGTCGCCTACAAACTTATAAAAAATGTGCTAATATAAACAAAATACTTTTTTTAACCGTCAACAAAATGGTTGATTACGTGGCTTCTAAGTAGTAATGACACGTCGGTGCCAAATCGAAACAGAACTGAAAGTATATGGGCGACATCGGGACATAAATGAAAGTATATGGGCGACATCGGGACACAGATGAAAGTATATGGGCGACATTGGGACATATAAAAAGAATAAAAAAAAGTTAAATAATTAACTTTACCGGTTCAGCAGGTAACCGGTAGTGAAATGTTAACATCAGCACATTTTTTATAAGTTTGTAGGCGACAGTAGGACGAAAATGAGTTTGTGGGCGACATCGGTACATTTGTGTAAGTTTGTAGCCTATTTTTGGCTTTAACCCTAATTATAAAGTGCAAGAGTCTTGGCCAAATTAACCTTATACCCGAAGTCAAATATTCCAACTAATTGGGGATTAGAACTGTAACAAGGTCTTAATACTTTGTTTAATGATTACACCAGGTTATCAACTGCTAGTAATCCAAGGTCTTAATACTTTATTAACAATTACACCAATTACTCTTGAATGTAATCCACCCCTGTTTTAACGAGTCCATTGATTATTAATCCATCCCCGTGTCCGGTAAAATGAATAATTATTGGTATTTATAAATATCCCGCCCACCGTGCCCGATTAAGCGTATGTGGTTATTTATAGATACGTAAAATTGTAACCTTTATATTAAATTAACAAGATATCATTTATTTAATTAAATATAAAACCCATTAATAGCCCATAGTCCAATTTCCACAAGTGTCGGTCTTTTGTCCAAACCCCAATTATGGTCCAAACCCCAATTACCCAATCTTAATATTTAGCCCAACATTGTGATTACTTCGGCTTAAATAAGCATAATAATAACTTAAGTACGAGACATTAATTTAAAAAGGGAGAACATAACTTACAATGATTATTAATAGCGTAGCGTTACACGGACAGAACTTCGACTTCAAAACCCGTAAATTAACCTGTACATTACCTAAACTAAACTAATATACAACTAAACTATATTTTATATTTATATATATATATAATATATATATATATATATATATATATATATATGTATATATATATATGTATATATATATATGTATATATATATATGTATATATATATATATGTATATATATATATATATATGTATATATATATATATATATATATATATATATATATATATATATATATATATATATATATATATATATATATATTATAGAGGAAGAGAGATATATGATGGTGTACACAACTCAGTTGAATTCATCGCAATTTATAGACTTCGCCAAGGAATTGGGCTCATGCGAGTGCATGACTTTTGTGCTTCCTGGCCATGCGATCACATGGCCAGCTGGATCAGCAGCCATCGACTTGTTTTCTAGCTTTCCGACACTTTATATATTATTATTATATTTAATTTATTTTTGATTTATATATATATATATATATATATATATATATATATATATATATATATATATATATATATATATATATATATATATATGCTTTGAAGGCTTGTAACTTGCGTTGCGTAGCTTGTACACTCTTCGATTTTTATCATTTAATGCTTCAATAATCTGTGCCTCTTGGAGTGTCACTTGTACCTTGCCGTGTCTTCTTTGACATTCTCTTAATAAACTCTTCATTTCTCGCGCTTCGTCTTCACTTTTATCATCTTCGAGTAGTAGCAACTTGAATTTAAAATGCCCGTACTAACTTATGTTACAATACAATTGTTACCTCAAACTTGAAAACTAAAATAGAAATGGAAAAAGACGTGTGCATGTGTAGGTGTTGATTTTTGTGGTGATTTGAGAATTAAATTCTCCACACTTGACTTGTGTGTGAGGCTTCTTCATATACTCCGTATTTATTTAACAAGACCCATTCTTCATCATTTAATCTCCCACTAATCTTTTTCTTTTCACTTGTCTAAACAAAAAGCAACCGAAAAGTTGCACTTGCATTGACCAATACCAACTTTTATATTTTAAATTCTATTTGTAGAATATGTGGATGGCAATAAAGGTTTGTCTGCCGACAGTTTTACTTCAAGCTTCGTGGACTTGTACTCCATGCTCTGTTGTTTGTACGTCTGAGCTTTTTGGTCATTTGCGTCTTCTAATCGTCGTTTGCGTCTTCAGTCTTCGCACTTATTTATTTAAACGAATATTACTTGAAAATAGAACAATTGCAACTGAAAACTTTACATATTGGAAGGATACTGCGCCTAAATATATGTGCATTTGAAGTGCTATCAAATATCCCCACACTTGAACGTTGCTTGTCCTCAAGCAATATAGAACTTGAAATAAAATCGCACTTCACTCGAATCACTTTTTTATTCTCACACTTTATTCATCAGTGATTTTGATACGACGGTATAAACAATGATAATAATGATGTGGTTTACAGTCCCACATGACTATGAAAATTTAGATCCTTTAAGGAAATTGGATCTTTATGAAAACATTTGATCTTTTGAAAATTCATTCTAGCTTATACCCTAGATAAGTTTTCCAGAATAACCCTTCACCGGTGTTTGCAAATTGTTTTTGTGGGTTGTGTGGGTTTCAGATTTTTAAAATTTTAGTTCAAAGCTTGTGGTTTTGTGTCACCCACTTGCTAACCTTGTATTAGGAAAGCAACACGTCCAGTATACTTGCTCCGTATATTACCTTTCGGTAAACTACCGTCCGGTTGTAAAGGAAAGCGTTGAACAAGCAACTGTTAAGGCAATGTCTAATGACATGCAGATGTTCATGGTCCACAATGTGTCGGATGCAATTACTATCCTTTGTAGGAGAAATAGTAAAGATCACCCTGTAATTTTTCTGTCTGGCACAAGGTCCTGTCTTCGACCATGCTATGCAACCACCGTTCTTACGTTTGACACCCGATTTGGTTCAGGTGACCTAATGAATTCTGATGAATTCTCAGGATTTTACGTTCAATGGTAATGAACGTATTGAAAATAGGTTTTTCAGAAAATAAATCGGTTTTAATTTGATCAAAATATTTTCTCGTTCAAGCTCGAGTTTAGATATCATCGAATTCCATGAGTTTGTAATTCTCAATCTTTAAGGTCAATCTCAAGGATTGAGTAATATCAGGCTTAAAAGCTGATTTTTAATCTTTAAGGAGATTATCCTTTCTGGGGGTCTGATTCATTAGTCTTATCAAGCTAATTTGCACGGTGCCCTCCCCATTTTACGAGACAGATCCTCTCATGGTTAGAATAAGTCTGACCACTTGGCGACCCTGTTTGATGCTGAGGTCCGTGGATTTCCTGCTGATTTTAGAGATGACTTTTCTAGATTTTTCGTCAACCTATAGCTGGTCTGAACGACAACTTTTTGACCTAAGTCAAGAAGCGCGTGTCTTTTCGGAAGACTTTACTTCTTTTTAATGATGGAATTGATTCATCGTGTAGATCCATCTTTTCTTTCATTTTTATTACAATAATACGGGTAAAACAGTTAATTTAGTCCAAAACAAAAGCACCTGTAATAACTTTACAGAAACATGTGATAGATGGTTTTTAATTGAATAACTTGGTACATTCTCCCCACACTTGGCTTGTTTCATGCGTCTTTTTATTTCTTAATAAATAAATTCAAGCGTTTTAGTTGTTTCTCAATTTATGTCCTCTTTTTAGGGTAACAATAAGTTCGGTATTATCACCGAGTTTTATCGTTCATAAATATGTATAAACATGATTTTGAATTCATTTAGTTGAAATTTTTTCAAATTTTCATAAAATTTAGAAAATAAGCCAAGTATAAACCCGAGAGAATTTATAACCCTTCCCCACACTTGAGATCATGCAATGCCCTCATTTGCATGAAATCAGACTATAATTATAAATTAATGAGGGTGATTAGTGTAGAAAGGTGATTAAAAATACAAGTTTATAATTGCTAAGCTCATCGAATGATAGATGGCGCGCCTCATCGTTCATTCCTTTTGTTGTTTTTTCACATATTTTTTTTCTTCAAAAATGGTTGCTTTTCTGAACTGTTTGCTAATCTATGAAAATACATTTTTTACCCTAATTTATCATGCGTTTTTATTAACGAGTTATGCACTAACCCGAACCCCGTATTTAACGTTAAGTGGGGTTAGACTTCCCCACACTTAGCTGAGGACATGTGAAGTCGGTAGAATAAGTTCCACGAATTAGAATAGTGATCCAGTTATTTACATCTCGGGTGGTATAAAATATATCAATGGGTATAAAGTTTAGACCCACCCGATTGTCACTACTTAATTCTTTTTTAAGTGTAGCTTTTAGTAAATGGATATGTCTCTTTTCGGGTTCTTGGTCAAATAGATCGATATACACCGACATACATATTTCTATAGGGTGGACAATTCCTAACATTTTCTTCCGTTCATTCTCGGGATCAAAGGTTTCACCTCTATTACCCAATTGGGTGAAATCCGAGGTGTCATTATCTATTACAGCTCGTAGTTCATCTTTGGTAGATGACTCGTCTATTGAGAATATTGGGTTGGAAGGTTGTGGAATTGTTAATTTCAGGATCGAAGCAAATTCTTCTTCTTTAACGGTCCTTATCGGTCCCACCACTTTGGTCTCGGGAGTAAAATTTTCAACATTATCGTTTTCCCAAGAGTACCAATTTTTTACCCTTATTTCTTCTTCATCCATTGATGGATTGATGATTTCATCAGTGGAGGATAATGTGTCGATATGTTGTGAAATTGGTAAAACTGAATTAAAAGTATCATCGGGATAATTGGTGATTTCGGAGCTCTCGAATTCAACAAAATTCGATGATATGAGATTTTCTTATACATGACTCCTCAGATCAACAGGTGTGTAGTCTGATACAGTTTCAGCTTGCCTATTTGCAAACTCTCTCATTTATTCATTTTGAGCATCAAATTCGTCGAGTTTGATTTTCATATAATCTAATAAATTTTCAGACACATAATTTTTCTCGTCCTCTGGTTGTTGAGTTTGGATATATTCTTGGGAATAATCCCAATTTGAATTGTATTCATCATAATCATTCCATTCAGGCTCTATGGGTGCATAATTTTCCATAGGAACGTAATAATAATATTCCCATATTGAGTGATAATCTCCACAGATTTCACAACCAGTTATTGTTTCATCATTCGTGATCCAAGTTTGATAGAACGAATTTTCATCAACACTCGTTTGAGAGTATTGATTTAATTGATTTCGCATGTCAGAAAGAGTTTCCAACATATTCTCAAAAATTTTCATAATACACTTTTTTCTAAATTTTAGCTACAATGTGGTGCATTTACTAATTATTCTTATTAGTTATAAAACTAAAAATTATATAAGTTATCAAATTAATAGACTTTTCTGCTTTTGCTCACGTTTCGAATAGCCAATAGATGCAGCAGGTAGCCAGGACCCTTTAAATCGGAAGTCCACAACTCGCCACTAACAAATCTAACTATTACTACGAACCAGAAAATTGTTGTCTATTAATTTAATCGTTTGTACAAAAATATATTAACTTGTCGAAAAGCTAAAGTCTAAAACCTAAAAACTAAGAAAATTAACATCTAAAATTTTAGAGAAAATTTTAAAAGAAAGAAATAATTTTTTTTTAATTTTCGATTTTAATTTTACATTTTTTTTAATATGCAGGCTCAAATTAGGAGTGCAGACTCAAAACTGATGCATGTTTAGTTGTTTGCAGCTTCAAATTCGGCAGTTTTCAGTTTTTTTTTCTTTTTTTTCCGGTAATTCTAAAGAAATCCCCGGATCCCACCCTCCTAGGCCCGCGACACTTTATCAATTTTTCTTTTTTTAGGAAGCTAATAAGAGTACACCCCTCTAAAGTCCCTCCATGATATAAATCTGACTCCCTATCATTTCAATCTTACTTTTTAATTTTATTTATTTATTTTCTCTCTTTTTACTCGTAGTAATTTTTTGGACAGGATCATCTATTCACCTCATGTTTTTTTTACCCTCCGTCTCCTCTTGTTCCATACCATATCACTGATCGTTCTTAATAATTGCATTTCATCCTTTTTAAATCCAATTTATATTCATAATACAAGTTTTATAATTCTGAATGTATTTTACACAACTGAGAAAATAAAAAAAAATTTAGTATCAATTAAAGACCAAAGGGACTTCGGCTTAGTGGTATCGAAGAAACCCCTCTGACCTTTAGATCATGGGTTTAATTCCTGTTTAAGACATTATTCGTGTAAAACGTAGGGTGCGTAAATTTGTCGTTAAAAAAAAATTAGTTTCAACTAAATTAATAATTTAATTTGTTGTTAATACACTTTTAATAAAATATATATAATATTTGAAAAAATATATTTTTTAAATCAATAAAAGAGAAAAAAAATTCATTAAAGTAAAAGATAAAATGTTCCCATTAGACATACTCGTAACATATAACAAAAAAAAAGAAAAAAAGTGTTTTTAATATAAATCATAAATTAGAAAGAAAAAAAAAGTCAAACTAACGTCAGTGATATAGACTATGAATTGATATGGGGTGTGCACAAATTTTATCCTTTTTTTATTTTTTTTTCTTTTCCCCTTGCCCCAATGATACGGTTTTTTTTATTAAAAGAAAAATGATAGTGGGAACAATGATAGTGAAAACAATGATAGTGAGAACAAGCATCCAATGACTTTTAAAAATAAAAAAAAATAGTACAACAAAATAGGGACAAAGCGTGCCATTTTTTTTAAAGTTATTTTTCAAATTTAAAATAAAAATAAATAAGTAATACGGAGTAGTAAATCATAAATTCTTTAAGGTGTACAAGATTTTCTTAAATATGTTTTTTTTCTTCTTTTATATATATTTTTTTATAATTATATTTTTACAAATATAAATTAAAAATATAGTGTTTCACCGGTTCCCCGGCAGCCGCGCCAAAAACTTGATGTGTGAGCGAAGGGGTACGAAATACTATTATTTTTAATATGAAATACGATACAAATTACACAAGTTTTAATTATTTATTTACAAATGGAATATACCTAAACTTTGCTACAACACTATAGGCAGTGTACCTAATCGTAGAGTAGTATAGCTTTTAGTAAGTCTGGTACGTTCCACAGGGAGACGGCTTATTTTACACTATATTTTTATATAACTATATTTGTACAAAATATAAATATATATATTACAATTATCATTATTATAAAAAGGGGGGTTTTACCATTTAATGACTGGTTTGTCGATTTAATATTTTAAGAATAAAGATAAATGACGATATTTAAAATGCATAAAATAAAATGACGGTAAATAAAAGTACGATGAAATATGAAATAAAAGTGTTATGCTTATTTAAACTTTCGTAATCATGATGTTTGACGTTTTAATTTTAATTTATTACCCTGAGTTAATTGTCCTTTGTCCTGGATTATTTGATAAGTCCATTTGGTTTTGTCCATAATAGTCCATCAGTCATAATTATAAAGTGCGAGAGTCTTCGCCAAATTAACCTTATACCCGAAGTCAAATATTCCAACTAATTGGGGATTCGAACTATAACAAGGTCTTAATACTCGTTTAATGATTACACCAGGTTATCGACTGCGAGAAATCCAAGGTCTTAATACTTTATTAACAATTACACCAATTATCCTTGAATGTAATCCACCCCTGTTTTAACGAGTCCATTGATTATTAATCCATCCCCATGTCCGGTAAAATGAACAATTATTGGTATTTATAAATATCCCGCCCACCGTGCCCGATTAAGCGTATGTGGTTATTTATAGATATGTCAAATTGTAACCTTTATATTAAATTAACAAGATATCATTTAGTTAATTAAATATAAAACTCATTAATAGCCCATAGTCCAATTTCCACAAGTGTCGGTCTTTTGTCCAAACCCCAATTATGGTCCAAAGCCCAATTACCCAATCTTAATATTTAGCCCAACATCGTGATTACTTCGGATTAAATAAGCATAATAATAACTTAAGTACGAGACATTAATTTAAAAAGGGAGAACATAACTTACAATGATTATTAATAGCGTAGCGTTACACGGACCGAACTTCGACTTCAAAACCCGTAAATTAACCTTTACATTACCTAAACTAAACTAATATACAACTAAACTATAATATATATATATATATATATATATATATATATATATATATATATATATATATATATATATATATATATTAAAGAGGAAGAGAGATATATGATGGTGTACACAACTCGGCTGAATTCATCGCAATTTATAAACTTCGCCAAGGAATTGGGCTCATGCGAGCGCATGACTTTCGTGCTTCCTGGCCATGCGATCGCATGGCCAGCTGGATCAGCAACCATCGACTTGTTTTCTAACTTGCCGACACTTTATATATTATTATTATATTTAATTTATTTTTGATTTATATATATATGCTTTGAAGGCTTGTAACTTGCGTTGCGTAGCTTGTACACTCTTCAATTTTTATCATTTAATGCTTCAATAATCTGTACCTCTTGGAGTGTCACTTGTACCTTGTCGTGTCTTCTTTGACGTTCTCTTAATAAACTCTTCATTTCTCGCGCTTCGTCTTCACTTTTATCATCTTCGAGTGGTAGCAACTTGAATTTAAAATGCCCGTAATAACTTATGGTACAATACAATTGTTACCTCAAACTTGAAAACTAAAATAGAAATGGAAAAAGACGTGTGTATGTGTAGGTGTTGATTTTTGTGGTGATTTGAGAATTAAATTCTCCACACTTGACTTGTGTGTGAGGCTTCTTCATATACTCCGTATTTATTTAACAAGACCTATTCTTCATCATTTAATCTCCCACTAATCTTTTTCTTTTCACTTGTCTAAACAAAAAGCAACCGAAAAGTTGCACTTGCATTGACCAATACCAACTTTTATATTTTAAATTCTATTTGTAGAATATGTGGATGGCACTAAAGGTTTGTCTGCCGACAGTTTTACTTCAAGCTTCGTGGACTTGTACTCCATGCTCTGTTGTTTGTACGTCTGAGCTTTTTGGTCATTTGCTTCTTCTAATCGTCGTTTGCGTCTTCAGTCTTCGTACTTATTTATTTAAACGAATATTACTTGAAAATAGAACAATTGCAACTGAAAACTTTACATATTGGAAGGATACTGCGCCTAAATATATGTTCATTTGGAGCGCTATCAAAATCTAACAACTAAAAAATAAAAATCGAATTAGATGTTTATCTGATTTGTACGAAGGATAATGATGTGAAACGGCTTTGGAGACAAGGTGTCCATCAAATACAGTCGATGTAAAAGCATACCAGGATTCAGATATATAATTTTCTGACTTTATATTGTATTTGTATTAATCAATAGGTAAATAGATTAATAACAATATTAATACTATTAATAATATAAAATAATAATAATAATTAATAATAATCATAATTACTATGAAAATAATAATAATCAATAATTAAATGATATTGTTAATGATATTACTTATTATTAATGATAATGTTCATAGTATTATTAATAATGACATTGATAACGTTATTGGTAAATACTAATACAAATATTACAATAAAGATTACTACTAATAATAATATTTTCTAAATATAAAACTGATATTAATCGTAATACTATCATCATAACTTTACTACTAGTTACAATGATAATAATAAAAGCGTATCAGATTTCAGTATTATAATTTTTATAATATCACTAATATTAATTCTATTGATAATATAATATCTATAGTTAAACTTGTAATTACATTTAATATTACAATATATATAATATTATGTAAGACCCGATTATTTATAGTGTACATATGTGTATATAAGTGTAATGTACGGTACTTGAAACGGGGTTCTGTTGCGTGTATTTAAAATACAAAAGGAGCTGAACTGGCAGGGTTGCGCGCCGCGCGGCCTTGTGGCGCGCCGCGCCAACTGTCTGTGACAGATCCCTTTCTCTTTTTAAATTAGATATTTTGGGGGTATTTTGGTAAATTCACATCAAGGCCGAGTTTAATGCTTGGTTCAGTAGTTTGGGAGCTCATTTACTCCCTTGTTCACCAACCTTATCACCTCCCAATTTATTTTAGTGAGAGAGTGAGTTTTAGAGAGGGAAAGCTCACTTTGAAGAGGAAGAAGAGGGTTTCTTGCTAAAGCCCAAGTTCTAAAGTTGTTCATCTCGTCATTATCTTCGTTTTGGTAGTTGTGGTATGCTCTAATCTTAATTCCTTTGTTTAATTTGATTTAGGGCTAGGGTTTGAGTCAAAGGTGAACATAAAACCCACTTTTGGTTAATTTTGGGTATTCTTGGGTAATTTGGGTCATATAGACTCAATATTGAGTTAACTAGGGTTTTGGAAGTGTTAATTGATGTTAGAGAACCCTAATTAGCTAGTAAGAGGGTTAGAACACCATGATTTATGTAAATGGGTGTAAAAGGGTTAGTGGTTGACCCAAAAATGGGTAGGTTGACTTTGAAAGTGCCAAATGGGTCAAATTGAACTTAAGCTAATTAATATGTGTAGTTGAAGCCTAAAACTAATGTTAAAATGTGTAAAGAACCTACTTTGGTTAATGATAAGGTTTTGTGATGAGTTAACCCGATTTTAGGGTTAAGGGTGCAAATGGGTCGGATTTGCACCATAGGTCAAATTGGCTCTAGGAGTGAGCTTTAGAGTGTTGACCAACTTGAGTTATGATTTTGATATTGTGATAAATGTAATAGGTGCGTTACATTGAAGTGTTCGAGCTCGGTTATCTTTCGACAAGAGATTTTGAGGTGAGTGGAATATCTATATATGTATGTATATGATTTATGTACCGTGTTGATGGTGTCACATAGCCGTTTTGTGACCAAGGTTGTGGGACTTAGCCGTATTAGTCCATGTTTTGTACTAAGGCACATAGCCGTGTTTGTGCATTTAGTGGCGAGTAATAGCCGTGTTTTACTCCCACGTTGTTATTTGAGTTACCCGTACACATAGCCGTGTTGGTGTACGAAAGCGTGAGTAATAGCCGTGTTCTACTCACATTGAGCAAGTGATGCCATAGCCGTTTTTGGAACACTTGAGGGGTGATGCCATAGCCGTTTTTGGAACACCTCGGGGGGTTAGCATGCCATAGCCGTTTTTGGAAGCTAACGAATGTTATGAACATCGATGACTTGTTTCGCGAAGTCGTTCCCTAGCGAAGAGATTGGTTAACCATGATTTATTGTTGTTCATACTAGCATTTGATTATTGTTATGAGTATTTATGCTATGATTATTGCTAGTGATACGTTTGGTGATACTAGCTTGCTTATCGAGATTTGTTATGTGTTATTTGATATCGTGGATGCGTGTGGGTAAGTTGTATATGCATGTATATATATGTTTTACTCACTAAGCTTTGCTTACCCTCTCGTTGTTCACTATTTTTATAGGTTCCGGTGTGGACAAGGGTAAGGGCATCCGGTTGGATTAGAGATCCCGTCTTGTTTAGTGACGCTTTTGGGATGTGATGATTTTGGAGTTTGACCGAGATTTGGGTAGTTTGACCCCAAACACCATGCTCGTTGTATCGTTTGGCAATTAAACTTTTCGTGGTCGAAACTCTAATTTGTATTAAACATTGTATTTTAAACTTAGTGGCGTTTTGGGCACGTGTGGGCCCCACTTTGTAAAACTCGCTCAAACCTTAGTTATGTGCTAGTTTTACATATATGAATGTATGGTTAAAAGCGTTTTGGCTAAAAATGTCGGGAACTAGTCAAACATTTTCGTTAAATAGACTTCCGGGGACAGCGGGCTGTCCAGGTGATTTGGCGCGCCGCGCGGCCACCTGGCGCGCCGCGCAGATGGCCTGCACCAGAAAATTTTTTTTTTGTTTGAAATTTCGTCGTGTTTGGTCGGTTACGGTTTGGGTTGTTACAAGTGGTATCAGAGCATGGTCTAAGGGATTTAGGTGACTTGAGATAGGCGCCTAGACTTAGACTTTGTGTGCGTGTTTATGCGGGACTTGTAGGACTTTGGGTCGGATCGGTATGATTAGTGCATAGGTTTATGTGAACTAATCATGCGCTATTTGTTTGTGTTGTGTTTAGCAATCATCAAGCGAGATGGACGTTGTACTAGCGAGTTAGCGCGACGTGCTTGCGTGGTAATGACTAGCTACCATTACTACGGGTGCAAATCGGGTCAAACAAGCAATGTACGACGATTGTTGAGCAAGATGGGGTAGTGTGGTGTATACGTATGTAATTGGGTATAATTGTCCTTTCGTTTCATGGTTTAACCTAATTCGTTTTATAGAATGAAGACGAGAAACGGTCCTGATCATGAAAACGGGAGTACAAGTGAAGACGCCGAGTTCTCGACCAAGGTCGAGGCCGTCTTTAAGAAGTTGAAATCGGATTTTCTTGCGGATGTCCGAAGGGTCTTCCAAGAGTCGGTCGATGGGCAAGTGACCGAAATGATAAATGAACGATTGAAGGCCACTATTGAAGAGGCCCTTGATGCTAGAAACGTTTATCCTCGAGGTGAAGGGGGTGATGGAAAGAGAGACTTCCACTACAAAAATTTTAAGGATACTCAACCTCCGACGTTTAATGGGGTGAGGGATCCGTTGAAAAGTACTTGTTGGATTTCGGACATCGAGGGGGCCTTCCGTACCGCGGAGTGTCCTCCCGAGAAGAAGGCGAGGTTTGGGTCTAGCATGTTACGTGAAGAAGGCAAGTTGTGGTGGGATGATAAAATCAATTTGTATGGCGAGGAGCAATGCATGGGCTTGACGTGGGAGGAATTCAAGAAAGAGTTTTTCAAGGAATACCGAACTTCATCCGATCTTGATCGAATTCGGGACGAGTTGCATCATTTGCAACAAGGTTCCATGGATTTAGTTACCCTCAAGTCTACATTCTTGGCAAAGACTCGTTTTTGCCCGGAGTATGTGGGTGATGATCATAAGCTTATGAAAGATTTTTATCGTACTTTGAATGCCGACTACAAGAGCAAGATTAGCCGGGGTATGGCTAAGACTTTCGATGAATTGTTTGAGTTGGCTCGGGGTTTTGAGCCGGAGGTGCCTAGGAAGAGTGATTTTGTTTTCTCGAAAAGGAAGTTTGAAGGTTCGAGCTATTCGAATTTTTCAAACAAGAAGTCTAGGAAAGGCACCGAGAGCGTTAATAGTGTGAAGAAAGGTGGCACGGGTACTTTTGCGCCCACTTGTTTTAATTGTGGGAAGTCGGGTCATTACGCCCGTGAATGCACGGCCAAGACGGTTACGTGTTTTAATTGCGGTAAAGTGGGGCACAAGAGGCCGGAATGCCCCGAGTTGAATAATGATCATGTTAAGAAGATTGAGAAGGCGGCGGGGTCGGCTAGAGGGCGAAACTACTTGATGACGAACGATGAAGCCAAACAATCCAACGAAGTTGTTTCAGGTACTTTCATGGTTAATTCTAATCCGGCAAGGATTCTTTTTGATAGCGGTGCAAATTTGTCGTTTGTGTCTCCTGAATTTGTGCCTAAACTTGATAGTCCGCTCGCTAAGTTAAGTCGTCCGGTAGAAGTCGAAATAGCGGACGGCAAGACGGTGCTAGTGGTTGATGTGTGTAAAAATTGTGATGTTGTTTTTGGTGCCGAAACTTTTAAAATTGATCTTATTCCAATGACCTTGGGCGACTTTGATATCGTTGTTGGTATGGATTGGCTCGATCGTTATAGAGCCAATATTGCATGCCATGATAAGTGTATTCGTGTGAAGACCCCAAGTGGGGGAGAAATGATTATTCATGGCGACAAGAGAAGAAGACCGGTGCCGATATGCACTTTTGCACGGGCACGTCATTCCGTTGTTACCGGTGGTATGGCTTTCCTTGCTCATGTTGTCGACACTCGTAATGAGCCACCACCAATTCGTGAAATTCCGGTAGTTAATGAGTTTGAAGATGTCTTTCCGGATGAGTTACCGGGTGTCCCGGCGGAAAGACAAGTCGAATTTCGCATCGAGTTGGTTCCGGGGGCTACCCCCATTGCTAAAACTCCTTATCGTTTAGCACCAATGGAGATGCAAGAGTTATTGAATCAAATTCAAGAATTGCTCGAGAAGGGTTTTATCCGACCGAGTGCTTCGCCATGGGGCGCTCCGGTCTTATTTGTGAAGAAGAAAGACGGTAGTATGCGTATGTGCATTGATTACCGTGAGTTGAATAAAGTGACGATCAAGAATCGTTATCCACTACCTAGGATCGACGATTTGTTTGATCAACTTCAAGGCGCAACGTATTTCTCTAAGATCGACCTACGGTCCGGCTATCACCAAATGCGGGTCCGTGAGGAAGATATTGAGAAAACGGCTTTCCGAACGCGTTACGGGCATTATGAATTTGTAGTTATGCCCTTCGGTCTTACGAATGCACCGGCGGCATTCATGGATCTTATGAACCGGGTGTGCCAACCTATGTTGGACAAGTCGGTTATTGTATTCATTGACGACATACTAGTCTACTCGAAAAGTATGCACGAACATGAACGTCACTTACGTGAAGTTTTGAAGACGCTAAGAAAAGAGAAGTTGTATGCAAAGTTCTCTAAATGTGAATTTTGGCTAAGGGAGGTTCAATTCCTTGGTCACATTGTGAACGAAAGCGGTATCCAAGTGGATCCGGGGAAGATTGAGACGGTGAAGAGTTGGGGACGACCGACTACGCCCACGGAGATCCGAAGTTTTCTCGGATTGGCCGGTTATTATCGTCGGTTTATCCAAGACTTTTCTAAGATTGCTTCTCCATTAACAAAGTTGACGAGGAAGAGTGCTAAGTTCAATTGGGAAAACGAGCAAGAAATTGCTTTTCAATTATTGAAAGAGAAGTTGTGTCAAGCTCCGGTGTTAGTGTTACCGGAAGGCGTCGAAGACATGGTGATTTATTGTGATGCTTCCTTAAATGGGCTCGGGTGCGTTCTTATGCAAAGGGGTAAAGTCATTGCTTATGCCTCTCGACAATTAAAGGAACACGAAACGAGGTACCCGACTCATGATCTTGAAATGGCGGCGGTTGTGCATGCGTTGAAAATTTGGCGCCACTACTTGTATGGTGTCAAGTGTACGATATATTCGGATCATAAGAATTTGAAACACCTTTTTACTCAAAGGGATTTGAATTATCGTCAACGTAGATGGATGGATGTGGTGAAAGATTATGATTGTGAGATACTTTACCATCCGGGTAAGGCGAATGTGGTCGCGGATGCGTTAAGTCGAAAGACTCAACATCCGGCGATACGTACAACATCGTTACGTTTGATTATCACTAACGACTTTCTTGAAAAGATGGGTGAAGACCAAATAGAGGCTTATGTTCACGATAAGCACACGGAACGAATTGTGGGCCAATCGGAGTTTATTACTATGGGTCCGCGGGGTTTGTTGTCCTTTCAAGGAAGGGTGTGGGTGCCTAAGACGGGTGATTACCGACGGGTGCTACTCGATGAAGCACATAAGTCGAAATATTCCATTCATCCGGGCGCGACGAAAATGTATCATGACTTGAAGAAAGATTATTGGTGGCCGGGCATGAAACGCGATGTTGTAAAATACGTCGAACGATGTGTTACTTGTTTGCAAGTTAAAGCCGAGCATCAAAAGCCTTATGGTAAGTTGCAACCGTTAGAAATCCCGAAGTGGAAATGGGAGCACATTACCATGGATTTCATCACTAAGTTACCGAAGACGGCGAGAACTCAATATGATTCGATTTGGGTGATCGTGGACCGGTTGACGAAAAGTGCCTTGTTTCTTCCCATTAAAGAAGCAATATCGTCGGAGGCCTTGGCTAAGTTGTTTATCAAGGAAGTGGTCTCGCGACATGGCGTTCCTATATCTATTATTTCGGATCGAGATACCCGTTTTACATCTCGATTTTGGGAAAAGTTTCATGAAGATATGGGTACACAATTAAAGTTGAGCACGGCGTATCATCCTCAAACGGACGGTCAAACCGAGCGTACGAATCAAACTTTGGAAGATATGCTACGAGCGTGCATCATTGATTTTGGTGGTAGTTGGGATGAGCATTTACCCTTGGTGGAATTCTCATACAATAATAGTTTTCATACTAGTATCGGGATGCCACCTTACGAGATGCTTTATGGCCGAAGGTGTCGAACTCCCATTTGTTGGGGAGAAGTGGGTCAAAGAGAAATCGGAAGTACCGATTTGGTTTTAGAGACGAATAACAAGATTGATATTATTCGCGAACATTTGAAAAAGGCTCAAGATAGACAAAAGTCGTATGCCGATAAACGTAGACGAACGATCGAATTCCAAGAGGGCGACATGGTAATGCTTAAGGTTTCGCCATGGAAGGGTATTATTCGATTTCGAAAACGGGGAAAGTTAGGTCCTCGGTTTATTGGGCCGTTTAAAGTCTTAGCTCGTGTTGGTGAAGTTGCATATCGATTGGAATTGCCCGAAGAGCTTGCGGGGATCCATAACACGTTTCATGTTTCTCACCTCCGTAAGTGCCTTGCGGATGATTCTTCATGGATGCCTTTAGATGAAATTGAGCTAAACAATAAGTTGGAGTATGTTGAAGAGCCAATTGCAATACTTGATGAAAAGGTCAAGAGGTTGAGGCATAAGGAGGTTAGGACTTTTAAAGTTCAATGGCGGCGGAATAAGGGTTCCGAGTTCACTTGGGAACCTGAAGAGTTTGTGTTGGTTTATCTTCCCGCTTGTCATGCGGCATGGATTGCGAGGTCGCAATCCGAATAAGTGGGGAAGAGTTGTAAGACCCGATTATTTATAGTGTACATATGTGTATATAAGTGTAATGTACGGTACTTGAAACGGGGTTCTGTTGCGTGTATTTAAAATACAAAAGGAGCTGAACTGGCAGGGTTGCGCGCCGCGCGGCCTTGTGGCGCGCCGCGCCAACTGTCTGTGACAGATCCCTTTCTCTTTTTAAATTAGATATTTTGGGGGTATTTTGGTAAATTCACATCAAGGCCGAGTTTAATGCTTGGTTCAGTAGTTTGGGAGCTCATTTACTCCCTTGTTCACCAACCTTATCACCTCCCAATTTATTTTAGTGAGAGAGTGAGTTTTAGAGAGGGAAAGCTCACTTTGAAGAGGAAGAAGAGGGTTTCTTGCTAAAGCCCAAGTTCTAAAGTTGTTCATCTCGTCATTATCTTCGTTTTGGTAGTTGTGGTATGCTCTAATCTTAATTCCTTTGTTTAATTTGATTTAGGGCTAGGGTTTGAGTCAAAGGTGAACATAAAACCCACTTTTGGTTAATTTTGGGTATTCTTGGGTAATTTGGGTCATATAGACTCAATATTGAGTTAACTAGGGTTTTGGAAGTGTTAATTGATGTTAGAGAACCCTAATTAGCTAGTAAGAGGGTTAGAACACCATGATTTATGTAAATGGGTGTAAAAGGGTTAGTGGTTGACCCAAAAATGGGTAGGTTGACTTTGAAAGTGCCAAATGGGTCAAATTGAACTTAAGCTAATTAATATGTGTAGTTGAAGCCTAAAACTAATGTTAAAATGTGTAAAGAACCTACTTTGGTTAATGATAGGGTTTTGTGATGAGTTAACCCGATTTTAGGGTTAAGGGTGCAAATGGGTCGAATTTGCACCATAGGTCAAATTGGCTCTAGGAGTGAGCTTTAGAGTGTTGACCAACTTGAGTTATGATTTTGATATTGTGATAAATGTAATAGGTGCGTTACATTGAAGTGTTCGAGCTCGGTTATCTTTCGACAAGAGATTTTGAGGTGAGTGGAATATCTATATATGTATGTATATGATTTATGTACCGTGTTGATGGTGTCACATAGCCGTTTTGTGACCAAGGTTGTGGGACTTAGCCGTATTAGTCCATGTTTTGTACTAAGGCACATAGCCGTGTTTGTGCATTTAGTGGCGAGTAATAGCCGTGTTTTACTCCCACGTTGTTATTTGAGTTACCCGTACACATAGCCGTGTTGGTGTACGAAAGCGTGAGTAATAGCCGTGTTCTACTCACATTGAGCAAGTGATGCCATAGCCGTTTTTGGAACACTTGAGGGGTGATGCCATAGCCGTTTTTGGAACACCTCGGGGGGTTAGCATGCCATAGCCGTTTTTGGAAGCTAACGAATGTTATGAACATCGATGACTTGTTTCGCGAAGTCGTTCCCTAGCGAAGAGATTGGTTAACCATGATTTATTGTTGTTCATACTAGCATTTGATTATTGTTATGAGTATTTATGCTATGATTATTGCTAGTGATACGTTTGGTGATACTAGCTTGCTTATCGAGATTTGTTATGTGTTATTTGATATCGTGGATGCGTGTGGGTAAGTTGTATATGCATGTATATATATGTTTTACTCACTAAGCTTTGCTTACCCTCTCGTTGTTCACTATTTTTATAGGTTCCGGTGTGGACAAGGGTAAGGGCATCCGGTTGGATTAGAGATCCCGTCTTGTTTAGTGACGCTTTTGGGATGTGATGATTTTGGAGTTTGACCGAGATTTGGGTAGTTTGACCCCAAACACCATGCTCGTTGTATCGTTTGGCAATTAAACTTTTCGTGGTCGAAACTCTAATTTGTATTAAACATTGTATTTTAAACTTAGTGGCGTTTTGGGCACGTGTGGGCCCCACTTTGTAAAACTCGCTCAAACCTTAGTTATGTGCTAGTTTTACATATATGAATGTATGGTTAAAAGCGTTTTGGCTAAAAATGTCGGGAACTAGTCAAACATTTTCGTTAAATAGACTTCCGGGGACAGCGGGCTGTCCAGGTGATTTGGCGCGCCGCGCGGCCACCTGGCGCGCCGCGCAGATGGCCTGCACCAGAAATTTTTTTTTTTTGTTTGAAATTTCGTCGTGTTTGGTCGGTTACGGTTTGGGTTGTTACATATTACTTATGTATAGTAATCATATATATATTTACATTTTTATAGCAATTAGTTAATCTATATATTTTTATATATTTATTACTATTGATTAAATTGTAGCTTATTATTTCAAATTATATTTCAAATTATTATTTATATATACATACACACATTCTAATTACAATTAATTGTTCGTGAATCGTCGAGAGCAGTCGAAGGTCAATTGAATATATGAACATCGTTTTCAAAATTTTCTTAACTCAACATTACATACTTTGCTTATCTTATTGAAATCATATAAAGATTAAGTTTAAATTTGGTCGGAAATTTCTGGGTCGTCACATTAACTACCCGTTAAAGAAATTTCGTCCCGAAATTTGAGTGAGGTGGTCATGATTAACAATAAAAATGTTTTCATGACGAATATGAGTTGACAAATAGAGTTTTATCATTATTGATTAATATAGATAAAATGATTCGATTATGTGAAGCGTACGAGTGAAGTTGTCACAAAAGATTGAGATAGAGATTTAACTTTTGACGTAGTCACGATTGAATTTCCGGAATTTAAGGAATTTAATGAAAATCCTTGTAATCGATAAAAGGTTTGATTCTTCGGAGAGTAAGGAAATTAAGATATCTATAATTAAATACGGTGATCTGCCTCGATTACTCTGTCTGACTTTTCCATTATAAATTAAACTCTTCCGTTCTATTATTCTCACTATTCCTATACTTTCTTTCTTAGTTCATACATCTAAAAGATTGTGAAAATACTTAATCCCATTCTAATCTTTGATATTTTCCTATTTATCATTTCTGTCATCCTTCTTTTAAATATTCTACCAGAAAAATCCATTTACTTTTACTATTACCTTGGGATGATACTATTCTTAATTATACCGTATCTCTATATTGCTATTCGTGTTAATATCCATGGTCTGTAATTTATGTTTTGTTGGGTTTATATCTTCCCTTATATTTCAATGTTCCTATTTCTGTTCCCTATAAACACTGTCATCCATAGTTAATACTCCCTCCTATTTGTTGCGATTTATACTCCAATTTTTATTTCGGAGCTTTGTCCCTTCGTTTCTTCTTCTTGCGGTTAGGTATCTCTTGTAATGGTCCAGAATTCACATATATAAATTTCAGAATGAACACAGTTAATGTTCTAGGAAAGAAATGGTAATAGTACAATTTGACTTGTCAAATTACCAGAATTCAAGGGAAAAATAGGACTATCAAGGAAAACATGTTCTTGATATGTTTATAGATTTAGACAGAATGTAAGAGTCGTGTAACATGGCACATGATGATGTTATGATCTGTGAATCATCATGTTCCATTTAAAAAACTCAGCATGACTTACTGTAATATAATCACGTTGATCAAGTGTCATTATATTATACTAACTCATGCTTCAGCTCCTAACACTACTTTAAAATCATTCATAGTTTAAACTCGAAGATTTACAGAATATAGAAACTAACAGTTTCTTATATGATGTAACACTGATAGCACGAAGAGATAAATGATTTCAGATAAGAATAGTTATGAAAATATCTTCAGAAATATGGAGGATATTTATAATGAAAGATACGATGATATCTTAAAATTTCTAATATCGATAGATGATGAAGAAAATTTATCCGTAAGAGTTTAGAGTCAGAAGTAAGGTATTCGTTAATGACTTTAGTAGATACTGAATCATTTGGATTCTTTGAAGGCAGATTTATTCTTTGTGATTTGTCTACAGTCTCCTTCTCGGTTTGCTCAATCCGTTTTCTAGTTTCAACTTTTCTGAGCTTTGCCAACCTACTATTCTTTATCATCAAACTTCTGACTGTTAAAGTCGTGTATAGTTTTTGCTGCTGTATTCAGCTTTTTTCAGAATTTGAAGTATTGATTTGTAGACTGGGTGCTTTTCAGAATAAAAGATCATAATTCTAAGAGATAAATGTTATATGTATACATATAATTGTTGATGTAGACATGCTGCGAGATTTCAAGATACTGATTGCTAAATTCTGATGATTCGTATGGCAATTCTCATTACAAGATGCGAATGAGTAAATGATGGAATTTTGATAAATATGATGATTTTTCGGAAAGTCAAAGATAAGTGAAGTTGTCAGTAAGTTTATTGTTAATGTGGCGAGATATGAAAGGTTCCTCAGTAACGATGGTGAAAGGGTAACGTATATATCAAGGTTATAATAAGACTGTTTCGATTGGAGAATCGAAGTTGACTTGTTGGAGCTGTGACAAAACTCGCTACCTTGAAAAGGGATTGTAAATTTATTTCGGTAATAATAACGCTAAAGAAAATTTCACAGCTACGTGTTAAACATTTACTTAGTTTCCGAGAGTTTTTCAAGTGCATAACTATATGCGTCAATCTTTTCTTCCGTAGATGAAGTGCGGTTGGTTCCTCCTCTCGATTGAGGTGTTTTCAAAATCATGAAAGGTTTGAACGCAGACTATAATCGTGAAGATACAAATGAGGTTTAAGATGAAATCAAGTGGCAAACTTGAAGAATTGTTTAGTTTCATATGTTATAATCAATATTTTAATTCATTTTAATTGTCCAATGTTGGTCCTCAGTTGATAGTCCACAGTTAGTAATTCAATAATTCATATATATAGTTTAATATATAATATTCGAATTAAATAATACGTATCGTGCCCCGTGTACATGTCTCAGACTCGATCACAACTCAAAGTATATATATTATTGTAGAATCAGCCTCAACCCTGTATAGCTAACTCCAGCATTACTGCATATAGAGTGTCTATGGTTATTCCAAATAATATATATAGATGCGTCGATATGATATGTCAAAACTTTGTATACGTGTCCCGATATTTAAAGTGCGTAAAATAAATAACAGAAATTAAATGACGATAAATAAAATTGCTAGAATATAAATTGCGATAATTAAATTGCGATAAATAAAACGTAATCAGTTAGCTAGGAACAGTTAGCTAGGAACAGTTAGCGTGGATTCTTAACAAATTTTTCTCGTAGTTAATTTGTTTGTTTCTAACAAATTTTATTTTGTCCAATGTTTTCTTCATTATGCAACTTGTTGGATTTCTGGTAGGTCAAAATCCGAATGTGAAATTGAATAAAAATGGTTATTCTGTGGTGAACGGATTCATATATCTGTGGATGTAAGTAGGATAGTAAATGACTATTGAATCAAATTGGAAGAATGCACAGTGTAATTTATTAATGTGAAATCTAAATATTTCTAGGGTATTACCTACCCGTTAAAATATTTTCACCATTAACAGTCTGTACAAAAGAATTTTTAATTACAAACTTTATGAAAACATATATTCATATATATTTTCTTCAGATGTAACCATGGATTTGATGAGTCAATATGATATTAAACTCATTTGGTTTTCGGTTGGAATTAGAATGAATAATCTCTAAAACTTTAGAGATTACATAATCACCATGAAGAACGAAGATAATTGATGTAGAAAGATACGTAGAACGATGATTATACTCGAGGTACAGAATGAGATGTTGAGGCATGGATTGTTGATGGTACTGGTGCTGTTTATTGATGGTACTGCTGGTGCTGATGATGTTGATGAAGCTGGTAAATTTTGCACCATATTCTCCAAATTTATTATTCGAGCGCGAAGTTCGTTGACTTCTTATATTATTCCGGGATGATTGTTGGTCGAAACGAGCGGATAAATAAGGTTTAGAATTGAGATAGTATATAATCATGGCGAGATATTCGGGAAATGAGGGTGAAAATGGTATTACGAACAGGTTCGCCGGTAAGTGCTTCAGGTTCTTCGCTAAGAGGGGAATGTGGTGGATGGAAGGGATCACCTTCTTCTTGTCTCTAGTGATTAAGTAGGCTACAAACCCATCAGATGAATTGGGGATGGCTGATTGGTTGATCCATTCCAGTTATACTACTTTCTGAGCTCAAGTGTGAATCTATATCGGAATAGCTGTCGGAATCCGAGGAACTTGAACTAGTTGCGAGTTCCATCTTGTACGGTCGGATAGAGGATTTTCGATATGAAATGATTTTCGGATATCGGATGATATTCTAATTACATAGAATACCTATATATAATATAGAAGATCCCGTAGATTACGGAGGAACTTTCGGAAACTCTCAGGCAAAGTTTATAATAACAGATACGCTAGGATATAAATTTATCTATAAACTATCTATACAATAAGTGCAGGAAGTCGTGTCTAGACTTAGGAATGATAAGCAGGAAATTTTCCACTAGGAATGATAAACAATACTTATAATATGCAGCTAAGGTCGAAGTCCAGACTCACTAATGCATCCTAACAACTATCAGTTAGACACACTAATGCAAGACCTGGTTCGCTAGGACCAACGCTCTGATACCAACTGTGATGACCCGTCCTAATCCACCTGGACGAAGGCTTCAACAATTGGTTCCATTGCGAGGTACAGACCTCTATATGTCTTGAACGACTCCATGTAATATCTTTAAAATGAGCAAATGCATAGCGGAAGACTTAATTCGGACCTGAGAATAAACATGCTTAAAAGTGTCAACCAAAAGGTTGGTGAGTTCATAGGTTTATCATAACAATCATTTCAATATATTAATAGACCACAAGATTTCCGTTTATAAATATATGTACACTCGCAAGTGTATAAAAGTATTCTATAAGTTGTTGAGCGCTTCAGTAACCATACTTAAACAATTAATGTGGCATATTCCCTTTATTGAAATCTCCCTACACTGTACCAAGTGTAGTAAAAATGAAGTACTATGCAACCGTTTACGATACTAGAGCGACTAGCCCGGTTGGAGTGGTCAAACCCGATAGATCTATCAATAGGATTCGCGCTTACATGTTCTTCCAACATGTAAATATTAGTTACAAAGCTATTAGGGAAGATATGCAAAGTGGTACAACTCAACGTAGAATATATTTTAAGTACTTGTGTCTATTTCGTCAAACATAAAAGCAGCACATGTATTCTCAGCCCAAAAATATATATTGCAAAAGCAATTAAAAAGGGAGCAAATGAAACTCACCTAATGTATTTTGTAGTAAAAATACATATGACTATATTGAACAACTGAACAATGCAGGGTTGGCCTCGGATTCACGAACCTATATCATTTGTATATTTATTAATATACGTAATGGTAATCGAACAAATATATTTATAAGTTTATTAATTATATCCTTTTTGTATCAAATATATATATATATATATATATATATATATATATATATATATATATATATATATATATATATATATATATATATATATATATATATATATTGTGTGTGTGTGTTTCATATATTTATTTTGTACATAAAAATATATTTAAATTTTTGTTATGTGATATGTATTGAATATATTTATATAAATATCATTCATTTGTTAAAGTAGTATTTTAAGATAATATTTTAAGTGATGACAATAATAATAATGATAGTACTAATATTGATAATAATGATAATAGTATTAATAATTCTATAAATGATAATATATAATAAATTTCATAATAATGATAATAATAGTAGTCTTTAATAAAATGAATAATTTAATAGTAATGGCAACGAAAATAATGATTTTGTTAATAATACCTAATATTTAGTAATAATAATAATAATTATAACAATCTCATTATTAATGGTAATCTTAATGATAATACTTTTGTTAATAAAAATTCTAATTGTTACAATACTAATATTTAATGTCAAATGTTAATTCTAATACTAACAATAATGATACTTAAAAATAATAATAATAATACCTATAATACTAATTATAATGATAATTATGATGATTATAATGATAATACTAATATTACTAGTAGTACTTTTAACAATAATAATACTAATAACCATGATACTTATATAGGAATAATAATAATAATCATAATCATAAATAATAATAATAATAATAATAATAATAATAATAATAATAATAATAATAATAATAATAATAATAATAATAATAATAATAATAATAATAATAATAATAATAACTTTAAAAATAAAGACTACCTTTAAGAGCTATTTAAAAAAAAATATGTTCCAGTCTAGGATTGAACTCGAGACCCCTCGCTAACCCGCAATCACCCTAAACCATCGACCCATGTGCTTTTTATGTGTTTTATTACCATCTTAAAATCTTTTAACCCGTTTACTCGTAACCTCTTCTTCCCCATTCCAATTAATCGATTCAGAGGGGTAATTGTTCATCAAAGTAATTGTTTTAGGTTCTAAATTAGAAACATGAAACGACCAAACCTGTGATTTTAATTTATCATTCACGAAAAAATAAAAATAAAACAGAAGTGAAGAACATGTCACTGTTCGAATAAACATAAATATGAAACTTAAATCCCATTTTTGAAATGTAGATTATTTTGGATAAAATTTATAACATGAAATAAGTTTTAAATCGATCATGAAAACTTTCTGGATTGTCAATTTTACTCAAAACCTAAAAACGAAATCAAATTTTGTGAAGATCAAATCGTTTGACTTTTGAATATTAACTTTGACTTTAAAAATTGGAGCTCGATAAGGAAAATTGGATATTGAATCTTTCCAGATAGTTTAAATACATCATTACTAACAACTCTGCACTTATACATTTTGGAATTGATTTGAGATTGAAGGTTTTAAAATAAAAAGTCAAGAACATAGGGTATAGCTGGGTTTTCTTTATTTTCTCCTTTTAATTCGTAACTAGCAGTATGTAATTTATATTGTATAATTGTGTACGTGATTTAACAGTTCCCTTTAATCCTAATTGATTTGGGAAGTTGACGTTTAACAGATTGCATACATCATTTATTCGATCATGTAGAGAAGGACAGAAAAATCTAACAACTAAAAAATAAAAATCGAATCAGATGTTTATCTGATTTGTACGAAGGATAATGATGTGAAACGGTTTTGGAGACAAGGTATCCATCAAATACAGTCGATGTAAAAGCATACCAGGATTCAGATATATAATTTTCTGACTTTATATTGTATTTGTATTAATCAATAGGTAAATAGATTAATAACAATATTAATACTATTAATAATATAAAATAATAATAATAATTAATAATAATCATTATTACTATGAAAATAATAATAATCAATAATTAAATGATATTATTAATGATATTACTTATTATTAATGATAATGTTTGAAATGTCCCGTTCTTATTTATTAAAAAACGTTCCATATTAATTGATTTCGTTGCGAGGTTTTGACCTCTATATGAGACGTTTTTCAAAGACTGCATTCATTTTTAAAACAAACCATAACCTTTATTTCATAAATAAAGGTTTAAAAAGCTTTACGTAGATTATCAAATAATGATAATCTAAAATATCCTGTTTACACACGACCATTACATAATGGTTTACAATACAAATATGTTACATCGAAATCAGTTTCTTGAATGCAGTTTTTACACAATATCATACAAACATGGACTCCAAATCTTGTCCTTATATTAGTATGCAACAGCGGAAGCTCTTAGTATTTACCTGAGAATAAACATGCTTTAAACGTCAACAAAAGTGTTGGTGAGTTATAGGTTTAACCTATATATATCAAATCGTAACAATAGACCACAAGATTTCATATTTCAATACACATCCCATACATAGAGATAAAAATCTATCATATGGTGAACACCTGGTAACCGACATTAACAAGATGCATATATAAGAATATCCCCATCATTCCGGGACACCCTTCGGATATGATATAAATTTCAAAGTACTAAAGCATCCAGTACTTTGGATGGGGTTTGTTAGGCCCAATAGATCTATATTTAGGATTCGCGTCAATTAGGGTGTCTGTTCCCTAATTCTTAGATTACCAGACTTAATAAAAAGGGGCATATTCGATTTCGATAATTCAACCACAGAATGTAGTTTCACGTACTTGTGTCTATTTTGTAAATCATTTATAAAACCTGCATGTATTCTCATCCCAAAAATATTAGATTTTAAAAGTGGGACTATAACTCACTTTCACAGATTTTTACTTCGTCGGGAAGTAAGACTTGGCCACTGGTTGATTCACGAACCTATAACAATATATACATATATATCAAAGTATGTTCAAAATATATTTACAACACTTTTAATATATTTTGATGTTTTAAGTTTATTAAGTCAGCTGTCCTCGTTAGTAACCTACAACTAGTTGTCCACAGTTAGATGTACAGAAATAAATCGATAAATATTATCTTGAATCAATCCATGACCCAGTGTATACGTATCTCAGTATTGATCACAACTCAAACTATATATATTTTGGAATCAACCTCAACCCTGTATAGCTAACTCCAACATTCACATATAGAGTGTCTATGGTTGTTCCGAAATATATATAGATGTGTCGACATGATAGGCCGAAACATTGTGTACGTGTCTATGGTATCTCAATATTACATAATATACAATACAAGTTGATTAAGTTATGGTTGGAATAGATTTGTTACCAATTTTCACGTAGCTAAAATGAGAAAAATTATCCAATCTGGTTTTACCCATAACTTCTTCATTTTAAATCCGTTTTGAGTGAATCAAATTGCTATGGTTTCATATTGAACTCTAATTTATGAATCTAAACAGAAAAAGTATAGGTTTATAGTCAGAAAAATAAGTTACAAGTCGTTTTTGTAAAGGTAGTCATTTCAGTCGAAAGAACGACGTCTAGATGACCATTTTAGAAAACATACTTCCACTTTGAGTTTAACCATAATTTTTGGATATAGTGTCATGTTCATAATAAAAATCATTTTCCCAGAATAACAACTTTTAAATCAAAGTTTATCATAGTTTTTAATTAACTAACCCAAAACAGCCCGCGGTGTTACTATGACGGCGTAAATCCGGTTTTACGGTGTTTTTCGTGTTTTCAGGTTTTAAATCATTAAGTTAGCATATCATATAGATATAGAACATGTGTTTAGTTGATTTTAAAAGTCAAGTTAGAAGGATTAACTTTTATTTGCGAATAAGTTTAGAATTAACTAAACTATGTTCTAGTGATTACAAGTTTAAACCTTCGAATAAGATAGCTTTATATGTATGAATCGAATGATGTTATGAATATCATTACTACCTCAAGTTCCTTGGATAAACCTACTGGAAATAAGAAAAATGGATCTAGCTTCAAAGGATCCTTGGATGGCTTGAAAGTTCTTGAAGCAGAATCATGACACGAAAACAATTTCAAGTAAGATTTCCACTCAAAATAAGATTGTTATAGTTATAGAAATTGATTTAAAGTTTGAATATGATTATTACCTTGTATTAGAAATATAACCTACTGTAAGTAACAAAGGTTTCTTGATCTTGGATGATTACTTGGAATGGATTTAGAAAACTTGGAAGTAAACTTGCAATCTTGGAAGTATTCTTGATTTTATGAAACTAGAACTTTTGGAATTTATGAAGAACACTTAGAACTTGAAGATAGAACTTGAGAGAGATCAATTAGATGAAGAAAATTGAAGAATGAAAGTGTTTGTAGGTGTTTTTGGTCGTTGGTGTATGAATTAGATATAAAGGATATGTAATTTTATTTTCATGTAAATAAGTCATGAATGATTACTCATATTTTTGTAATTTTATGAGATATTTCATGCTAGTTGCCAAATGATGGTTCCCACATGTGTTAGGTGACTCACATGGGCTGCTAAGATCTGATCATTGGAGTGTATATACCAATAGTACATACATCTAAAAGCTGTGTATTGTACGAGTACGAATACGGGTGCATACGAGTAGAATTGTTGATGAAACTGAACGAGGATGTAATTGTAAGCATTTTTGTTAAGTAGAAGTATTTTGATAAGTGTCTTGAAGTCTTTCAAAAGTGTATGAATACATATTAAAACACTACATGTATATACATTTTAACTGAGTCGTTAAGTCATCGTTAGTCGTTACATGTAAATGTTGTTTTGAAACCTTTAGGTTAACGATCTTGTTGAATGTTGTTAACCCATTGTTTATTATAACAAATGAGATGTTAAATTGTTATATTATCATGATATTATGATATATAATATATCTTAGTATGATATATATATAGTTAAATGTCGTTACAATGATAATCGTTACATATATGTCTCGTTTCGAAATCATTAAGTTAGTAGTCTTATTTTTACATATGTATTTCATTGTTAATACACTTAATAATATATTTACTTATCATTTAACATAATTAACCAAGTGTATCAATATCTTAATATGATTCATATGTACCTAGTAAGACGTTGTTATAACGATAATCGTTATATATATCGTTTTCGAGTTTCTTAAATTAATAGTCTCATTTTTATGTATATAACTCATTGTTAAAATACCTAATGAGATACATACTTATAATAAAATCATGTTAACTATATATATATAACCATATATATGTCATCGTATAGTTTTTACAAGTTTTAACGTTCGTGAATCACCGGTCAACTTGGGTGGTCAATTGTCTATATGAAACCTATTTCAATTAATCAAGTCTTAACAAGTTTGATTGCTTAACATGTTGGAAACACTTAATCATGTAAATAACAATTTCATTTAATATATATATATAAACATGGAAAAGTTCGGGTTACTACAATGTTCATAGTATTATTAATAATGACATTGATAACGTTATTGGTAAATACTAATACAAATATTACAATAAAGATTACTACTAATAATAATATTGTCTAAATATAAAACTGATATTAATCGTAATACTATCATCATAACTTTACTACTAGTTACAATGATAATAATAAAAGTGTATCAGATTTCAGTATTATAATTTTTATAATATCACTAATATTAATTCTAATGATAATATAATATCTATAGTTAAACTTGTAATTACATTTAATATTACAATATATATAATATTACTTATGTTTAGTAATCATATATATATTTACATTTTTATAGCAATTAATTAATCTATATATTTTTATATATTTATTACTATTGATTAAATTGTAGCTTATTATTTCAAATTATATTTCGAATTATTATTTATATATACATACACACATTCTAATTACAATTAATTGTTCGTGAATCGTCGAGAGCAGTCGAAGGTCAATTGAATATATGAACATCGTTTTCAAAATTTTCTAAACTCAACATTACATACTTTGCTTATCTTATTGAAATCATATAAAGATTAAGTTTAAATTTGGTCGGAAATTTCCGGGTCGTCACATATCTATCCTTTTCTTTTATTAATTTATTAAAATATTCTTGTTGGATGTTTGTGATTTATTAATATTAGAAATGCTTGTTGCCATGATGCGTGAGTAATTGCTTGATTGTTTGCCATGATTTAATAATGTTAGTTAGAGATGATTACCGTTTCGTATTCGCTTTCTGTCTATGATATTAAACCTCGTTATTATCGCCCTTCCACCAATAAACGTGATTAAAACCTTTTATAAAGTCGACAATTATAAGGTGATTAATTATCTGTGTTTATACATTGGTCAAGGTATGAACACATCGGAAATACTATAAAGTACATGGGGATTTACCGTAGGACCAGATCAAGACATTGGTCAAGAGTATAAGACTCGAGGAAATACTGTTGCAATAGTAGAGTACAGTGTTGATGTACTATAGGACCACTTGAGAATTGTCAAGGTTAGAAGCTATGGAACCACTATAAGTCTAGTACATAGTGGATAACTAAGGGATTTATTGGGTAGATTTAAGTAAGGGCTGGTTTAAATCATAAATGGGCTACAATACAAACTAAGCTTATAAGTCTTTAAGGGTGACTGATAACTATCAGAAGTTCTAATTTGTCTACAAACCCTTACATTTTACCAACCATTGACAGAAAAGAATTCGAAACACAATCATAACCACTCACTTGGGTGATACACTAAGGTGTTAAGAAAGGTTGGATATTCTATATATATGACTATGCTACTTTATTCGTGCACCCAAGGTATGCATTGCATCCAAGATGGGCTGCTTATATCCTTAAACTAGATAAATCGTCGGGAGTTGCATAGTCCATACGATCAGAATCACGATAGCCTAGTTCCTTGTGACATGCTAATCGAGAAATCAACTAGTAGGGAATCTAGTATTTACACTAAGGTATATCTATCCAATGAGTGTCTTGCAATCATCTCGACACTACGTTATCTTAAATAATGGTGAACCACGTCTTCTCTGTCCTTAGCTGTTGCATGCTAGCTAGCTTATTTAAATTATATTGCTTTAATATTTTAAATACAATTATAAATCAAATCAACCCAACTATTGCCTTTACATAATTTGATATTCCGGATAAAGTGGTGTCTAGAATAAACCGGTTGGATTTGGTTGTTGGATTTTCCAAACAGTTGCCAATTTATTGGGACCAAAAGGATCCTACCTCTCCACACAAGGTGTACCTGGCCACTAGTCTTGGATACTAAATTATGTACAAACCCAAACTTAATTACTAAATTATCTGAATAAGCTCCGTTTCAAATTCGACCGCTCAAGGAACGACCCTATGTCATATTTGCCCTTGCTAACCCATAGGAAGGAATAATAGATTTAGGCCCAGTAATATATAAATTAAACAATCAACTTCTTATGTTGATATTCTAAATTGACGTTTTGCTACATAACAACACCGCATAAATAAACCGTCCGATTAGGGCATATCAATTACGTTAACCCAAACTTCTATCATGGCAGCATATAAATTAATTAAGATAACCTGGAAATATCGGAACACATTATTAAACATAAATGATAACAATACATAGTTAATTAATATGACAAGCATTTCGGATAAAAACCTGAAAAGGCCGAAGAAATCTGCCCGAGATCGCAAGGACTCGCCGGGATATATAAAAGCTAAGCTAGCTACTACTAAAACTAACTAAAATACTTGAAAATCTGAATTGAATTACAAATTGAGTTGTGTAAAAATGAATGCAAAAAGTCCTTTAAATAGGCAAGGATCCAGCTGCCATACGGCGTATGGCCTGCCCGTATGGCATGGCTGGCCGTTTGTTCTGCCCGGATGCATGGCAGACCGTATCCATTGTGGCAAGTCGTAGGGCAAGCCGGATGGCAAGCCGGATGGCAAGCCGTATGGCTACGCTGGTCTGCTGTTTTTTCGGGATCGTAACTTGATTTTCTGGGTCGTAACTTATCTTTCACCGTTTTCGCTCTAAAATCTTCGTTTTAGCTCCGTTTTACTTGATTCTTTATGCATCGCCCTCGTAATTAATTAATCTACAAAATTAATCGAAAAAGCAATTATTTTTCCGATAAATTTAGGAACTTTATGGATTTATGGCTCAATATTAGGGGTAAAAACGTCACCTTTTGGCCGATTATTTTACCCCACACTTAGCTTTGCTTGTCCTCAAGCAAAAAGCGGGAATAGAAGGTTTTCTTCTAATAGATTCTCCCTCACCTACCCTTGGATTCTTTTATTATGCTTTCATCAGAAGTCATCACATCTTTCGAAAGTAGTAGAAAAAGTTTCGAACTTCAATGGTTTAGTCGCTAGATTTCAATCGCGTCCATGGTGAAAAAGCCATACTTTCCAACTCTCACATGTAGAGTATACATGACCAGCTTCTCACTTTAGATCACTCATATCACTCAAGTGTTTAGGGTGCCCTAATCTAGTTTTATTGTCGCTCAGAAGCAAGTCGTGTAACGGTTCTCATCATAGGCTTGGTAAAGCATCGATATCTCCACCGGTTAAGTAAGGACGACACTGATCTTCTTCCTAGGCATTCTTTCAAGAGGAAGACGGGTTGGAGGGTTGGTTGGCGGAGCGTTTTATGGGAAGGTGAAAGGTATTTGGATCTTTAAAGATAATTGATAGATTTTGATTCTTTAGAGCACCCATTTTTGGATAGAGAATGGCTTGAATTCCACGATGAGTTCTTTTGGAAGATGTGGATATTGCTAAGACTTTTGTCTAGAATTTTTCTTGGCTCTTCCGACAATCCTTCTTTGGGCAACTTCTCTGGTTTTTCTTGCCTTTATTCTAGAGACTTTGTTATTTCAATTTTTTTCGGCACACCCTTCTCTTCATAACTTTTGTCCTTTGTTCCTGGTGCCCAGAGAGGAAGTGATAATTCACCGAAAATAGGTCTTTGACCTATAAAAAACAATCGAGGGTTCAGAAACTTTCGACAAGGGCTTTTGAAGCGAAGTTGATCGCTCTATCTCTTTGTTGATCTCTGGATCTTTTGAAGAGCGGGAAAGAAATGAAGGTGAAAGGGTTGTGTAATTTTGGGAGTGAATTTAGGATGAGTATTTTCTGATTCATCAACTCTTTAGTGTGAGTTGGTCGGTCTAAATGCGTGGAGTGGAAATGGAAACAGATGTTTTTTGTCTTCTCTATTCAGAGTGATTTCGGAAGGAGGATCAAAACTACACCATGTATGGCGCTTACTAACCATTGGCCTTGAAACGTATGTCAAAATCAAGTTCTAACTTAAACCGTACACTGGCACGCTCATCAAATGAATTGACAAAGTACTGTAGATTTGATGGGTCATACAAGTACTTTGGGTCCAAGAATTCCACACTTTTTGGGAGTAGGGGTCGTTCTTGGTCATGCGTAGCCTTCTACATATTTATTCGGAAGAAATCTTTTGACACAAATCATGAGTTTTAGCTTAAACGTTACGTTCTAGTGAATGTTCCAAAAACTGATTTCTAGCAATTTTACAGAATCTTTTGGGTAAAACGAGGTAAGAATTTTTTGAATTACCCTAATATTCTTTGCTAACTACATTTTAGACAAAAGAATTTTTTTTTTTAATTTTGCGTTTACGGTTACTTGTTCTTAAACCTTTACCCAATACCCCACACTTAGAAGAACATTGTCCCTAATGTTCCCTAGCATATTTTGAATACTTTTATAGTTTAAGGACAATATCTTCTAGAATCTCTAAGTTGGTTACGGGGATGACCCCACACTTAGAGATTTTAGTGTGTAATAATTGAAAGAGGTTTGAGGATAGATTAATTCGCTACGGTTAAGTTGTTCTCCAAGTGCTGGGCTTTCCTATGGTTAAGCTATGCTCCTAGTGCTGGAAAGGACCAGTCTCTTTGATAAAATTTTGCACGAAGAACAAAATAGAGTAGCATTTCCACTAGATATATTTTTATATACAATGCTTTTATAACAAAGATAAGTTTAAAAGAAAATAAAGTAGTCTACGAAATACTCTCCTGACCTGTTTATAGAGCAGCGCCTGCGAAGTATCCATTAGGTCCGAAGATATCATCATCGTCCTCAAATCTTGGCAAATCCTCAAGTGGCTATCCTGCATCCAACTCAGGGCCCAATAGTGTGTCTAGACATAGGTCTGATGGTATCTCCAGGTGTGATAGGATCAGGAATGGCTCCACATCAGGGATGCTCCCGGTGATCTCAATGACCTGGGGCATATGTGGCTATACTGAAATAGGAACTGTGACTAGGTGGTAGCCCTTAGGCAGCTGACGAATAGGGACCGTCTCAATGACTGGAGTAGGTGAAACAGCTAAAACAGGCAGCGTGATATGAGTGGCACGAACGGGGGCGACTACTGAGGCTACTGAATGCATTGAGACAGTAGTAGAGTGCCTAGGAGCAGCTTGTCATGTAGGTGGGACACGATGCGCTAATCTGAATGATGAAGGGCCTAGCATACTCTGGGGCATTCCTTCACGCTGAAGATATGCTCTGAAAGCTCCGTAGAGTCTCTGATGATCTCTAAGTAATGCCTATGTGATAGTTGGGTCACTCATGGTGACTCCATGGTGAATCACAACCTTTGACTCACGCGGCTATAATGGCTCTGGATACTTAGCGAGTCTAGAATCTAAACGCTTGGAGCGTCGTACTGGAGGGGCTGGTGGTGCCGTACTGTTATCCTCCTCAACACTCTCTAGAATCAAACGTCTCAGGCCTAGCTGTCCTGTTGAAGGCCTGTGCTGATCTATGCTGCTCTCTGATAGGTAAACCCTAGGAGTCCTTCTCCTGCGGATGGGAATGTTTTAGGAAGCTCATTAACTTGGCATTTTGCCTGAATACATTTCAACAAACTAGTAAGTACTAAGCGCAAGTACGGCGCTTAGGGTTAGTTCACAGTAAAATATTTTGTAGACTAAAAATAAATTGAAATAAAAATAAAATAATTAAAAAGGATAAGCAAGGGGTGCCTCCCAAGAGCGCTTTGTTTATCAAGTCGTTACAGCTCGACTTTTCTGTCATATCTTCAGAATGGAATAAGGGAGAAGAGATATTCCTCCCTGTTGTGGTCTTCTAGATAAGCTTTCAATTAATGGCCATTAACTTTGAAGTTTTTGGTGGGTCCTTCTAATTCTACGGATCCATGCAGAAAAGCGTGTATTACTTTAAATGGTCAACTCCATCGTGATCTGAATTTACCAGCAAACTTCTTGAATGGAGAATTGAAGAGTAGAACTTTATCTCTAGGAGCGAACTTTGTTGGTATCAGTTTTGCATCGTGTGTCAGCTTCGTTCGTTCCTTGTAGATATACGACATCTCATATACTTGGTCTCTTAATTCAGTGAGTTCATTCATCTGCATCTTTCGATGCCTAGTGGTTACTGAAGGATCGAGGTTACAGGTCTTCAATGCCCAAATAGCTTTGTATTCGAGTTCTAGCGGAAGGTGACAGACTTTTCCATATATCATGCGCTAGGGTGTAGTTCCTAAAGGATTCTTGTAAGTAGTCCAGAATGCCCACAGAGCATCATCTAGTTTTTCGGCCCATTTATTCCCATGATGTCCGACAGTTCGTTCTAGAATTCTTTTGAGTGCTCTGTTAGAGACTTCTGCCTGTTCATTGGTCTGCGGATGATAGGCAGTGGACATCTTGTGGGTAACTCCGTATTGTTGCATCACCTTCATGAATTGAGTATTACAGAAGTGTGTGCCTCTATCACTTATTATAACGCGGGGAGTTCCAAATCGGCAGAAGAGTCTTTTCAGGAAATTGGTGACGACCTTGGCATCATTGGTTGGAAATGCTTGGGCTTCGACCCATTTGGAGACGTAAACTACTGCTACGAGGACATATTATTTTCCATTAGACTTGGGGAATGGTCCCATAAAGTCTAATCCCCATATATCGAAGATCTCGCAAGCTTGGTATTAGTCCAAGGCATCTCATTCTTCATAGAGACAATACCTTGTCTTTGGCAAGCGTCACAACGCTTTACAAGCTCTTGCGCATCTCGAAATATAGTAGGCCAATAAAATCCTGAATCGTAGACTTTTCTTGCTGTTAAGTTTGCTCCATTATGACCTCCAATTGGTCCGTGATGACATTGGTGAAGAATCCATGTTGCTTGCTTCTCATCTACGCACCTACTGATTATCTGATTAGGGCAAATTATGAACAGGTACGAATCTTCCCAGTAGTAGTACTTAGCATCCCTGAAGAACTTCCTTCTTCGGGATGTGCTCATTCCTTTTTGTACCACTCTATCAACTAGGTAGTTGGCTATGTCAGCGTACCAAGGGGTATCAGTGAATTGTGATCCTATGTTGGCTTGTCCTAAGCTCATAAGATGTTCTTCTGGAAATTTGTCTCTAATATCTTGTTCAATAAGTTTTTCCATCGCCGGTTTCTCTAAAAGAGTAAGATGATCTGCTACAATGTTCTCTGCTCCTTTCTTATCTTTAATCTTGATAACGAATTCTTGAAGGAGTAAGATCTATCGTAGGAGTCTTGGTTTAGCATCTTACTTAGTAAACAGATTTTTTAGGGCTGAGTGATCTGTGTAAACCGTAGTTTTGGACAGAATGAGATAAGAACAGAATTTGTTGAAGGCGAAAACTACTACTAGCAACTCCTTTTCCGTAGTAGTGTAATTCTCTTAAGCTCCGGTTAAGATTTTGTTAGCGTAATAGATCGGATGAAAATGCTTATTTTTCTGTTGTCCTAGTACAGCTCCAACTACGAAGTCACTAGCATCACACATGATTTCGAATGGTAAACTCCAATCAGGAGCTATCATGATGGGTGCATGTGTGAGCTGTTTCTTTAGATAGTTGAATGCTTGAACACATTCTTTATTAAAGATGAACGGAACTTCCTTTCCGAGAAAATGAGTAATAGGTGGTGCGACCTTTGAAAAATCTTTGATAGAACTTCGGTAGAAAAAGGCGTGTCCAAGGAAACTCCTCACAACTTTTACTGTGATAGGTTCTGGAAGTTTGGTTATGGTTTCAATTTAGCCTTGTCGATTTCTATTCTTGACTTTGATATCTTATGTCCTAAAACTATTCTTTCTTTTACCATGAAGTGACATTTTTCCCAATTTAGAACTAAGTTCGAATCTTCGCACCAGGTGAGCATCTTGTCAAGGTTAGAAAGGCATGACTCAAAGGTACTTCCGAATATGGAGAAGTCATCCATGAAGACTTTCATACAACGTTTGATCATGTCATGGAATATAGCTACCATACACCTCTAAAATGTAGCAGGTGCATTGCACAACCCAAAGGGCATGCGTCGATAGGCAAATTTTCCATAAGGACAGGTGAAGGTTGTTTTTTCTTGGTCCTTTGGATCGAGGGGAATTTGAAAGTAACTGGAAAAATCGTCAAGGAAATAATAGAACTCATTTCCTGATAGGCGTTCCAACATTTGATCAATGAACGAAAGTGGAAAATGATCTTTCTGGGTTGCATCATTTAGTTTACGATAATCTATGCAAACCCTCCAACCGGTGACCTCCCGTGTTGGAATAAGTTCATTATTCTCATTTTTTATTACTGTCATTCCTCCTTTCTTAGGTACCACTTAAACAGTACTGACCCATGGCGAATTGAAAATAGGATATATCAGACCGGCGTCCAGAAGTTTGATTACTTCTTTCTTGAAAATTCTTGAATCATTGATTGAACCTTCTTTATCTCTGAACTGATGGTTTGAAATCATCTTCCATGAAGATCTTGTGGGTGCAATAGTTTGGACTGATTCCTTTTAAGTTAGAAATATTCCAAGCTATTGCTTTCTTAAGTGATTTCAGAACCCTAATCAATTCTGCCTTCTCGTGCGACGTGAGATCTTTAGAAATGATTACAGGGAGTTGCGATTCTTCTTCTAAGAATGCATACTCCAGATGTTTGGGTAACTTTTTTAACTCCAATTCCGGAGATTCTTCGATAGATGGATTCATTCTTGCTATCTCCTTTCTGTCTAACGAGTCATATCTCTCCTGGAATTCTGATTCTTCCTCCTTAATAGCGGTCACTGATGCTATCTGTTCTTTGGTTCTGAAAATTGTCCTTCTTAATGCTTCATCTTCATAAACTTCTTCTTTAGTTTTGAAGGTTGGCTCAGGAATTTCATCACAGTCCTCAATTAACTGTGGCTCCTGGAATACCTGAATGAAATATGTTTCTTCATTCGATCTTCTCCTTAACAGAGGTAGGGGAATACCTTGTCTTAGCGGTGCTATTCGGATAGTTTTGCCGAGAAAGTTACTTTCAGAGAGAGGAGATTTATTTTGACCAGGATCTATGGCTAAATGGTTATCGAGGATTCCTTCAGGAGGTGTAAAGAACAGATCCTTAGAAATTGATCTTGACTGCATATAGCCATGGTATCCTCCAGATATTCATTGATGAGTTCTTGAAATGAAGCGGCGTGATTGAGATCTTCTTCGCGAGGATGGGTCATGAGTCGGTCGACATTAAATGTGACTTCTTTATTTCCAACTCTTAATTTCAGTGATTTCTCGTGTACGTCAATTATGGCCTTGGCAGTATTCAAGAATGGTCTGCCAAGTATGAGTGGAACCTTTGTGTCTTCCTCAATATCCATAATGACGAAATCAACGAGGAATGCAAACTTATCCACTCTGACTAGGACATCCTCAGCTATTCCTCGAGGAATCTTAACTAATCTGTCCGCGAGTTGGATAGTCATTATGGTAGGTCTTAAGTCATTAAGTCCTAACTTTTTGAAAAATGAATAGGGCATTAATTTTACACGGGCTCCTAAGTCTGCTAACGCATTGCTGATTTGGACATCTTGCAGGTAGCAAGGTACCGTGAATCTTACTGTACTCCTAACTTAGGGGGAATACCATGTTGTAACACTAATGAACATTCCTCACTTAAGGGTAAACTAAATATCTCTCTTAATCTCTCTTTGTTTGAAAGCAATTCTTTGAAAAATTCGCAGTTTGGCATTTCTACTAAAGCATCTACTAGTCGTACATTCAAATGCAGATTTTTAATAATATCCCAATACTTAGCGAATTGCACTTCTTGTTTTTCCTTCCTATGCCTACCTGGAAAAGGTATGCGGGCTCGCTGAATAATTTTCAGAGCTTTAGGAGAGATAGGTTCCGGTGGATTGACAATTGGGTCAATTGGCACAGGTTCCGTATCGAAAAAATCTTGTATGGGTATATTAACAGTTGTTTCCTTCTCACCTCTAGTTACTACTATGGCATCACTCTATTTCAACTTTTTAAGAGTAAGCTGAAAATTGGTTATTAATTCTTCAAAAGTCTTTATCAAAGTATCAAACTTATTTTGGCATTCTATGACATGAAGGTTTATCATGTATTGCTTTTTCATAAAGTCAACTAAAGTTTCCTTAGAGTGGAGAGTAGGTTGGTGTAATGGGAAGATTATATTAGAGTCCGAGCTATTCTGTTGTTTATATGCCCATCTAGGGTAAGGATACCTTAGACTGGTTCTAGTAGCGTTGGAACTTTTAGGAATTGATAACTTTGAAGAGTGAGGGTGAGATCATAGCTTTTTGAGCACTTTGAAGAGTGAGGGTATCTACCTCATTTTACTAGGTTTATAGCTATTATTTCTAAGAGATTCCATGCTTCGTCTGCTGTTCGTGACAAGAAATTGCCTTGTGAGGCCATGTCTAGGAGAGACTTATTGATATTGCTCATCCACGCTATGTTTCTCACGCAATATCTATCTCATTTTACTTGGTTTTCGTTTCCAAAGTGCTCAAAAAGCTATGATCTTGGGGTTTATCGTGTTCTGAGTGCTATTGCAGTTCTAAGTGTAAATTTGGTGTAAAATTGACCAAAGTGTGC
Organism: Rutidosis leptorrhynchoides; assembly: GCF_046630445.1. Taxonomy (NCBI): domain Eukaryota; kingdom Viridiplantae; phylum Streptophyta; class Magnoliopsida; order Asterales; family Asteraceae; genus Rutidosis; species Rutidosis leptorrhynchoides. Next base: position 383,269,757 of record NC_092335.1, read on the forward strand.
AAATGTATCAAGAAAACTGCAAAGTGCTCAACCTGACAACAAGAACGACGTTCCATCATCAAGGAACGTGAAATGTTCCGTTCATATTGATTATAAACGTTCCATATTAATTGATTTAGTCGCGAGGTTTTGACCTCTATATGAGATGTTTTTCAAAGACTGCATTCGATTTTAAAGCAAACCATAACCTTTAAAATATTACGACGATTATCAAATAATGATAATCTAAAATATAGCGTTTTTCACACGACCATTACATAATGGTTTACAATAATATTACACATCAACATAAGTCTTCGAATGCAGTTTTTAAACAATATTATACAAGCATGGACTCCAAATCTTGTCCTTAATTTAGTATGCAACAGCGGAAGCTCTTAATAATCACCGGAGAATAAACATGCTTAAAACGTCAACAAAATTGTTGGTGAGTTATAGGTTTAACCTACATATTATTAAATCATAATAATATACCACAAGATTTCATTTTTATAACACATCTCTTATCAGGCATTTCGCAAACTGCATAGAGATAAAAATCATTCATATGTTGAACACCTGGTAACCGACGTTAACTTAATGCATAGAATATCCCCAAAACAGAACCTCTCGTCTGTATAATAATCTCGAAGTACTAAACCATCCATAACCTGAATGGGGGTTGTTAAGCCCAATAGATCTATCTTTAGGATTTGTGTCAATTAGGGGACATTTCCCTAATTCTTAGGCTACCAGACTTGAAGGGCGATATTCGGTAAAATAATCCAACCATAGAATGTAGTTTTGCGTACTTGTGTCTATTTTGTAAAACATTTATAAAGCTGCATGTATTCTCATCCCAAAATATTAGATTTCAAAAGTGGGACTATAACTCACTTTCACAGATTTTTACTTCGTCGGGAAGTAAGACTTGGCCACTGGTCGATTCACGAACCTATAACAAATATGTACATATATATCAAAGTATGTTCAAAATATATTTACAACATTTTTTAATACGTTTTAATGTTTTAAATATTTTCAGTCAGCTGTCCTCGTTAGTAACCTACAACTAGTTGTCCATAGTTAGATGTACAGAAATAAATTGATATATATTATCTTGACCCAATCCACGACCCAGTGTATACATTTCTCAGGCTAGATCACAACTCAAAGTATATATATTTTTGGAATCAACCTCAACCCTGTATAGCTAACTCCAACATTACTGCATATAGAGTGTCTATGGTTGTTCCAAATAATATATATAGATGGGTCGATATGATATGTCAAAACATTTGCATACGTGTCTATGGTATCCCAAGATTACATAATATATTAGAATACATGTATAATACAATATAAGTTAGTTAGGATATGATTTGTATAGATTTGTTACCAATTTTCACGTAGCTACAACAAGTAAAAATATCCAATCTTGTTTTACCCATAACTTCTTCGTTTTAAATCCGTTTTGAGTGAATCCAATTGCTATGGTTTCATATTGAGCTTAAGTTTATGAATATGTACAGAAAAAGTATAAGTTTATAGTCGGAAATACAGGTTACAAGTCGTTTTTGTAGAGGTAGTCATTTCAGTCGAAAGAACGACGTCTAGATGACCATTTTGGAAAACATATTTCCACTTTGAGTTTAATTATGATTTTTGGATATAGTTTCATGTTCATAATAAAAATCATTTTTCCAGAAGAACAAATTTTAAATCAAAGTTTATCATAGTTTTTAATTAACTAACCCAAAACAGCCCGCGGTGTTACTACGACGGCGTATATCCAGTTTTACGGTGTTTTTCATGTTTTCAGGTTTTAAATCATTAAGTTAGCATATCATATAGATATAGAACATGTGTTTAGTTGATTTTAAAAGTCAAGTTAGAAGGATTAACTTTTATTTGTGAACAAGTTTAGAATTAACTAAACTATGTTCTAGTGATTACAAGTTTAAACCTTCGAATAAGGTAGTTATATATATATGAATCAAATGATATTATGAACATCATTACTACCTCAAGTTTTATGGATAAACCTACTGGAAAAGAAAAAAATGGATCTAGCTTCAAAGGATCCTTGGATGGCTTGAAAGTTCTTGAAGCAGAATCATGACACGAAAACAAGTTCAAGTAAGATTTCCACTCAAAATAAGATTGTTATAGTTATAGAAATTGAATCAAAGTTTGAATATGAGTATTACCTTGTATTAGAAAGATATCTTACTGTAAATAAGAAAGATTTCTTGAGGTTGGATGATCACTTTACAAGATTGGAAGTAAGCTAGCAAACTTGGAAGTATTCTTGATTTTATGAAACTATAACTTATAGAATTTATGAAGAACACTTAGAACTTGAAGATAGAACTTGAGAGAGATCAATTTGTTGAAGAAAATTGATGAATGAAAGTGTTTGTAGGTGTTTTTGGTCGTTGGTATATGGATTAGATATAAAGGATGTGTAATTTTGTTTACATGTAAATAAGTCATGAATGATTACTAATATTTTTGTAATTTTATAAGATATTTCATGCTAGTTGCCAAATGATGGTTCCTACATGTGTTAGGTGACTCACATGGGCTGTTAAGAGCTGATAATTGGAGTGTATATACCAATAGTACATACATCTAAAAGCTGTGTATTGTATGAGTACTAATACGGGTGCATACGAGTAGAATTGTTGATGAAACTGAACGAGGATGTAATTGTAAGCATTTTTGTTAAGTAGAAGTATTTTGATAAGTGTCTTGAAGTATTTAAAAAATGTATAAATACATATTAAAACACTACATGTATATACATTTTAACTGAGTCGTTATGTCATCGTTAGTCGTTACATGTAAATGTTGTTTTGAAGCCTTTAGGTTAACGATCCTGTTAAGTGTTGTTAATCCATTGTTTATTATATCAAATGAGATGTTAAATTATTACATTATCATGATATTATGATATATTAATATATCTTAATATGATATATATACAATTAAATGTCGTTACAACGATAATCGTTACATATATGTCTCGTTTCGAAATCATTAAGTTAGTAGTCTTGTTTTTACATATGTAGTTCATTGTTAATATACTTAATGATATGTTTACTTATCATAATACCATGTTAACTATATATATATCTATATATATGACATCATATAGTTTTTACAAGTTTTAACGTTTGTGAATCACCGGTCAACTTGGGTGGTCAATTGTCTATATAAAACCTATTTCAATTAATCAAGTCTTAACAAGTGTGATTGCTTAACATGTTGGAAACACTTAATCATATAAATATCAATTTCTTTTAATATATATAAACATGGAAAAGTTCGGGTCACTACAATACCTACCCGTTAAATAAATTTCGTCCCGAAATTTTAAGCAGTTGGAGGTGTTGACGTATCTCCTGGAAATAAGTGCGGGTATTTATTCTTCATCTGATCTTCTCATTCCCAGGTGAACTCAGGTCCTCTATGAGCATTCCATCGAACCTTAACAATTGGTATCTTGTTTTGCTTGAGCCTTTTAATCTCGCGATCCATTATCTCGACGGGTTCTTCAATAAATTGAAGTTTTTCGTTGATTTGGATTTCGTCTAACAGTATAGTGAGATCTTCTTTAGCAAAACACTTCTTCAGATTCAAGACATGAAAAGTGTTATGTATAGCTGCAAGTTGTTGAGGTAACTCCAGTTGGTAAGCTACTGGTCCGACACAATCTATAATCTTGAATGGTCAAATGTACCTTGGATTTAGTTTCCCCCGTTTACCAAATCGAACAACGCCTTTCCAAGGTGAAACCTTAAGCATGACCATCTCTCCAATCTCAAATTCTATATCTTTCCTTTTAAGGTCCACGTAGCTCTTTTGTCGACTCAGAGCCGTTTTCAACCGTTGTTGAATTTGGATGATTTTCTCTGTAGTTTCTTAGATTATCTCTGGACCCGTAATCTGTCTATCCCCTAATTCATTCTAACAAATTGGAGATCTGCACTTTCTACCATAAAGTGCTTCGAACGGTGCCATTTCGATACTCGAGTGGTAATTGTTGTTGTAGGAAAATTCTGCTAATGGTAGATGTCGATCCCAACCGTTTCCAAAATCAATAACACATGCTCGTAGCATGTCTTCAAGAGTCTGTATTGTCCTTTCGCTCTGCCCATCAGTTTCTGGATGATAGGCAGTATTCATATCTAGACGAGTTCCCAATGCTTGTTGTAATGTCTGCCAAAACCTTGAAACAAATCTGCCATCCCTTCAAATACAGTCATGCTAGCATCTCCATCTTGTCATCTTCTCTTATTGGCAGGAAGTGTGCTGATTTGGTGAGACGATCAACTATTACCCAAATAGTATCAAAACCACTTGCAGTCCTTGGCAATTTAGTGATGAAATCCATGGTAATGTTTTCCCATTTCCATTTCAGGATTTCGGGTTGTTGAGGTAGACCTGATGGTTTCTGATGCTCAGCTTTGACCTTAGAACACGTCAAACATTCCCCTACGTATTTAGCAACATCGGATTTCATACCTGGCCACCAAAAATGTTTCTTGAGATCTTTGTACATCTTCCCCGTTCCAGGATGTATTGAGTATCAGGTTTTATGAGCTTCTCTAAGTACCATTTCTCTCATATTTCCAAATTTTGGTACCCAAATTCTTTCAGCCCTATACCGGGTTCCGTCTTCCCAAATATTAAGATGCTTCTCCGATCCTTTGGGTATTTCATCCTTTAAATTTCCCTCTTTTAAAACTCCTTGTTGCGCCTCCTTTATTTGAGTAGTAAGGTTATTGTGAATCATTATATTCATAGCTTTTACTCGAATGGGTTCTCTGTCCTTTCTACTCAAAGCGTCGGCTACCACATTCGCCTTCCCCGGGTGGTAACGAATTTCAAAGTTGTAATCATTCAACAATTCAATCCACCTGCGCTGCCTCATGTTCAGTTGTTTCTGATTAAATATATGTTGAAGACTTTTGTGGTCGGTATATATAATACTTTTGACCCCATATAAGTAGTGCCTCCAAGTCTTTAATGCAAAAACAACAGCGCCTAATTCCAAATCGTGTGTCGCTTAATTTTGCTTGTGAATCTTCAATTGTCTAGACGCATAAGCAATTACCTTCGTTCGTTGCATTAATACACAACCGAGGCCTTGCTTTGAGGCGTCACAATATATCACAAAATCATCATTTCCTTCAGGCAATGACAATATAGGTGCCGTAGTTAACTTTTTCTTCAACAATTGAAATGCTTTTTCTTGTTCATCCTTCCATTCAAATTTCTTCCCTTTATGCGTTAATGCAGTCAAGGGTTTTTCTATTTTGGAAAAATCTTGGATGAATTTTCTATAGTAACCAGCCAGTCCTAAAAATTGACGTATATGCTTCAGAGTTTTCGGGGTTTCCCAGTTTATAACGGTTTCAATCTTTGCCAGATCAACCTGAATACCTTCTTTGCTCACAACATGTCCGAGGAATTGAACTTCTTTCAACCAAAATGCACAATTTGAAAACTTAGCGTACAGTTTTTCTTTCCTCAACAATTCCAGTACTTTCCTCAAATGTTCTTCATGCTCTTGATTATTCTTTGAGTAAATAAGTATGTCATCGATGAAGACAATGACAAACTTGTCGAGATATGGTCCACACACTCTGTTCATGAGGTCCATGAACACAGCTATTGCGTTAGTTAATCCAAACGGCATAACCATAAACTCGTAATGACCGTAACGCGTTCAGAAAGCAGTCTTCGGAATATCGTCCTCCTTCACCCGCATTTGATGATACCCAGAACGTAAATCAATCTTCGAATAAACTGACGAGCCTTGTAATTGATCAAATAAGTCGTCGATTCTCGGTAGTGGGTAACGGTTCTTGATGGTAAGTTTGTTTAACTCTCGGTAGTCGATACACAACCTGAATGTACCATCCTTCTTTTTGACAAATAAAACAGGAGCTCCCCATGGTGATGTACTTGGTCGTATGAAAACACGCTCTAGAAGTTCTTGTATTCGTCTTTGAAGTTCCTTCATTTCACTGGGTACGAGTCTGTATGGAGCACGAGCTATTGGTGCAGCTCCCGGTACAAGATCTATTTGAAATTCAACGGATCGGTGTGGAGGTAATCCCGGTAATTCTTTCGGAAATACATCGGGAAATTCTTTTGCGACGGGAACATCATTGATGCTCTTTTCTTCAGTTTGTACTTTCTCGACGTGTGCTAGAACAGCATAGCAACCCTTTCTTATTAGCTTTTACGCCTTCAAATTACTAATAAGATTTAGCTTCGCGTTGCTCTTTTCTCCTTACACCATTAAGGGTTTTCCTTCTTCTCGTACAATGCGAATTGCATTTTTGTAACATACGATCTCTTCTTTCATCTCTTTCAACCAGTCCATGCCGATTATCACATCAAAACTCCTTAACTCTACTGGTATCAAATCAATCTTAAATGTTTCACTAACCAGTTTAATTTCTCAATTCTGACATATATTATCTGCTGCAATTAATTTACTGTTTGCTAATTCTAGTATAAACTTATTATCCAAAGGCGTCAATGGACAACTTAATTTAGCACAGAAATCCTTACTCATATAGCTTCTATCCGCACCCGAATCAAATAAAACATAAGCAGATGTATTGTCAATAAGAAACGTACCCGTAACAAGCTCCGGGTCTTCCTGCGCTTCAACCGCATTAATGTTGAAGACTCTTCCTCGGCCTTGCCCATTATTATCCCCCTGATTTGGACACATATTTTTGTAATGGCCCTTCTTCCCGCATCCGAAACAGGTAATGTTTGCATAACTTGTTCCGGCATTATTTGTTCCCTTAGCCATTGATCCGTAGATTTTGCACTTTGTCGCACCATGGCCTTTTCTATTACACTTAGTACACACTGCTGTACAGAGCCCAGTTGGATGGTATCCTTCACATCTCTGGCAGAATTTCTGCCTCTTGTTGTTATTGTTGGGATTGTTGTTGTTGCGTTTGTTATTGTTGTTGAAACGGTTGTTGTAGTTGTTGCTGGGGTGGTTGTTGTTATTGCGTTTGTTATTGCAAAAATTGGTGCGATTGTAGTTATGATTGTTGGGTTGATTATTGAAATTGTGACCCTTGTCACTGGTTTCTTCCCATTTCCTCTTGACTTGTTTCGTATTGTCTTCTTCGGCCACCTGTTCTTTAATCCTTTCCTCAATTTGATTTATAAGTTTATGAGCCATTCGACTTGCCTTTTGTATGGAGGCGGGCTCGTGTGAACTTATATATCCTCTTGGATCCTTTTCGGTAACCCTTTTACAAATGCGTCGATTTTCTCTTCTTCATCTTCGAACGCTCCCGGACACAATAGGCACAACTCTGTGAATTGTCGTTCGTACGTGGTAATATCAAACCCTTGTGTTCATAACCCTCTAAGCTCTACCTTGAGCTTATTGACCTCGTTTCTGGGATGGTATTGCTCGTTCATTAAGTGTTTGAATGCTGACCACGGTAGTGCGTAAGCAGCATCTTGTCCCACTTGTTCGAGATAGGTATTCCACCATGTTAATGCAGTACCTGTGAAGGTATGCATGGCGTACTTTACCTTATCTTCCTCAGCACATTTGCTTATAGCAAACACAGATTCGACCTTTTCGGTCCATCGTTTCAGTCCAACTGGTCCTTCAGTTCCATCGAATTCCAGAGGTTTACAGGCAGTAAAAGCCTTGTAGGAGCATCCTACACGGTTTCCTATGGAGTTAACTCCACTGCTAGACCCTGAGTTATTGTTGTTTTGCATTGCAACCTGTACTGCGGCTATATTTGCTGCAAGGAAAGCACGGAAGTCTTCCTCACTCATGTTCAAGTTCTGACGAGTAGTCGGTGCCATTTCCTTCAAAAATAGCCAAAAGAATTAAGTTAATCATATAGAATATTAAGAGTAGTCAATAGTATTCCGTAGCATAATATGAACTCATTTATAAAAGCTTTTTCTTCATATTAGCGTTTTATAAGTTTTAATTCGGGTAATACCTACCCGTTAAGTTCATACTTAGTAGCTAACATACAATTTAACCACTACAATTCTATATGAAAACTGATTATAATAATATTTCACATTCAAACTTTTATACAATATTTTGCAAACTTACAATACCGCTATTTTACATATAGCATAAAATATAGCACATAAAAACTCTGATACAAAACAGTTGCGAAGACAATTCTAGTTAATATGCAAGTCGTTCAACAAAGGCAATAAAGACACGTAATTCATACGTCCAGAAACAAGTCATGCATTCTGGTTTTACTATGACTACTTCCCATCCTTAGTCTTGTGGAACATAACCGTTGTGACCGTTGACAAGACAACATGTTGTAATGTCGTCAAAAGGACGAGGGTTTCGTAATGTCCAACAGCCCCGTAATAATCTAAAAACCTTGTTTCTCATCTCAACTACCGAGTCCATCACTTGTGGGAATATTTTATTTAAAAGTTGCAACCCAATGTTCTTTTTCTCAATTTGATGAGAAGCGAACATTATTAACCCGTAAGCATAACATGCTTCTTTATGTTGCATGTTAGAAGCTCTTTCTAACTCACGAAATCCTATGTTGGGATATGTTGAGTCAAAATAGGTTCTTAACCCGTAGCGTAAAATTGCATTTGGGTTCCCCGCATTTAACGCTTTAAAGAAAACACGGCGTAACTTACGGTCTCCTCAATGTGATATACCCCACCTATCAAAGGAAAGCCTTTTATAAACTAAAGCATTTCTGGAAAGTCTTTCAAATGTTTGACAAGTTAATTTCGCCATAACTAAATGTGCTGATGAATTCTGACCGACTCAAGACAAGATTTCCTCAATCATATCCTCTGGTAGGTCTTCTAAAATATTCGGTTGTCTACTCTTAACGTCCGTTTTGTTTTTGTACTATAAAATAGACAAGGATTAGATTCGTAAAAGATAACTAACAAACAATACAAGCAATTTTTAAATAGAACATAAAAGTACAAGCACACTATATTACATATATTACACAACATGATTACAACTCTTTAATCCGACTCTCTCGTTTCTTCTTCTTTGGACTTGGTTCGTTTTGCTAATTTTCTAGGGATACATGATGCTCCCCTAATATGACCTGTCGTTTTCCACAGTGGTTTAGAAAAATCGGGTGGTTTAGAGGTTCCCGGGTCATTGTTACATTTTAGGAAATACGGATGTTGCCGATACATATAAAGTTCATCGGGGTTGGAATAGGGTTTCTCTATTTTTATACCTTTTCCCTTATTATTTTCTTTCGCTTTATTAAATTGGGTTGAGGTAATTTCTATAACATCATCGGAATCCTCATCGGGATCAGATTCATCAGAAAATTGATAATCTTCCCAATATTTTGCTTCCTCGGCGGAAACACCATTGATCATTATTAACTTTGGTCCTTTGGTTGAGGATTTTCTTTTATTTAATCGATTTACTATAGGTATCAATATTTCTTCTTCCGGAACCTCTTCTTCTTCCGGTTCCTCCTCTTCTGATTCCTCTTCTTCCAGTTCCTCTTCTTCCGGTTCCTCTTTTTCCGGTTCCTCTTCTTCCGATTCCTCTTCTTCAGATTCCTCTTCTTCCGGTTCCTCTTCTTCGGGAATTTGTGAATCTTCCCAAATTATATTCGAATCTTCATTATTATTAGGTGAGTCGATGGGATTTGTACTAGTGGTAGACATCTATCACACAATATCAAACACATTAAGAGGTTAATATATCACATAATATTTACATGTTAATAATATATAGTTTCCAACAAAAGTGTTAAGCAATCGTTTTTAAAGAAAAAAACGGTCGAAGTCCAGACTCACTAATGTATCCTAACAAACTCGATAAGACACACTAATGCAAATTTCTAGTTCTCTAAGACCAACGCTCGGATACCAACTGAAATGTCCCATTCATATTGATTATAAACGTTCCATATTAATTAATTTCGTCGCGAGGTTTTGACCTCTATAAGTGTGATGACCCGGAAATTTTTGACCAAATTTAAACTTAATCTTTAACGTTTCCGACACGATAAGCAAAGTCTATGAAGTCGAATCCTAAAATTCTTGAACTATTTAAATACCCTTCGATTGTTCTCAACGATTCGCGAACAAATATATGTAAATAGATACATATATATACTATAACTTGAAAACGTAACAAAGTGTTATGAAAACGATACTGTGCATTAACCTTATTGGTTTGATTATCTGATTGATATATTTAACTACGGAGTTAAAAGATTTTGCCAAACGATTGAATTAAAAGATATTTATTGAGTCCCTTAAAGATTATGATATTATTACGAGTCTCTGTTGTGAGGTCCACGTTGATTTGGGAAATCGTTCATTTTTAACGATATTCGAAATAAATGGTAAAGTGTTTGTTTAAATAACTTAATTTGGAGACATACAATAATAAGGAATATTAACTGTTGGAATTAGATATATGAATAACTTGTGATATGTATTTTAAAATGTATATATTAATATTGAAAATATATAAAATATAATATTAAACTGGTCATAAAACGAATTGTTATTATATATATGTATATTAACAAATAGCGAGATAATGATTTATAGAAGTAAATGACCAAAACACTCGAAAGTTTAAGACACACTTTGAATGATATAGTTTATTGATAATTTAAGATTATATTTTGACAAAGGTACGAGTCATAAAACGTAAATTGCGAGTTTTCTAAGTGTACGAAAATGCGTTCGAGAAACCGGAACAGGGACATAAGTCGAGTGACAACGTACGAGTCATCGGAACAAAAATTACAAGTCAACTATGCACAAGAATTTAATATAATATATAATTAATTATTTAAATTATATATATTATATATATTATATTTAAATATGTCGACAAACAAAACAACAAATGATTGTGAGCTGGATCAGAGGGCCATGCGATCGCGTGAGAAATAGGCATAAAACCCATGCGATCGCATGGGCATCAGATTCCAAAAATTTACCTATAAAATGTCAGTTTCTGCTCGAATTTTATTACGCCCTCCACAATCAATCCTCTCCCTCTGTAATATATATTTATATTATAATAATAATAATAATAATAATAATAATAATAATAATAATAATAATAATAATAATAATAATAATAATAATAATAATAATAATAATAATTATTAAGATTAATATTTTTATTAATCTTATAGTTAGGAGTATTATTATTAGTATTATTATACATAAAATACTACGACGAGGTAATGAGCGAATTATTTTCAAACAAGCCTTCCGAGCGGGATAGAGCTAGGGAAACTATGGGTTATAACTATGGAGGTTATGGGTAATGTTCGTGAGTATTATTTTGTAAGTCAAAAATAGTGTTTATCATCTCTGTTACGTCTACGTACTTTCCTGCAATATTGAATCACAATATTGATACGTGAGCATTCATATCTTATCTTTTATATATTAATTGTGTATCCATGTCTAGTGCTCGAGTATATATATTTATGCATGCTTGTATGCTAAATTTCGTCGTTAAACAGTTTATAATGAATCACGAATTTAATACATATATTACTAGTAAAAGGTATATGATATACATGTTTTTGGAAAGCTAACGAAAAATCAATAACTTTTCATTAAGATATCGAATAGTTTCGATGAAAGGATTAAAAGATATGATCAACTGAATTATGATTGACGTTAATTGAAATTGCTTTTGAATCTGCAATTAAGATTTAAACAACTTGTTTACGAGATTGATAAAATGGATTTTTAAATATTACCAGCCGAGTAAATAAATCCTTATATAAGGCACGTCTCGTTTTGTTGAACTATTTTCAAAATGGACTTTTTGAAACGACTTTGGATAACTTTTGTATGTCGATCTTGAGCATTAGGATTGTGATACACTATGACCTAACCTAGCTTAATAGACAATTATTGACCAACATATGTTCTCTAGGTTGAGATCTACGGTTATTAGGTAATTCGAGTTTCGGTAACATTTTGGTGAACGACTTTATATGCTGCTAAGGTGAGTTTCATTTGCTCCCTTTGTAATTGCTTTTGCAATATATATTTTTGGGCTGAGAATATATGCACTTTATTTTAAATGCAATGGATACAAGTACATACTAAATTCTACACTAAGTTTCAACCGAAAATCCCTTAGCTTTGGTAACTAGTAACTGCCGGTTATAAGAACTGGTGGGCGCGAGTAGTTATATATGGATCCATAGGGCTTGACATCCCCGTCCGTTCCAGGTATAGAGACCCTAGCCTAAACTATAAAGCGGACGTATGCTATTTGAGTTTAGTACACGTTGGTTTGCGTGTATTGTACATGTTGGTTTCATGTATGTTAAAACAGGGGTACTTATTATATATACGTTAAGTTTAGTTACCAGGGTGCTCAATTTCGTAGAATATTTTGATAAACGTTTCGGATGAAACAACTGAAATCTTGTGATCCACCTTTATATACAGATTATGCGAAACACTAAAACTATGAACTCACCAACCTTTGTGTTGACACTTGTTAGCATGTTTATTTTCAGGTTCCTTAGAAGTCTTCCGCTGTTTGCTTATATGTTAGACAAGCTATGTGCATGGAGTCTTACATGGCATATTTATCAAGGAAACGTTGCATTCACCAAATCATCACCATGTATCTTATTTTGACTGCATTGTCAACGGAATTACTATTGTAAACTATTATTTACGGTGATTGTCTATATGTAGAAATCATCAGATGTCGAAAACCTTTGATTTAAATATTCATTTATGGTGTGCCTTTTCAAAAGAATGCAATGTTTACAAAACGTATCATATAGAGGTCAAATACCTCGCAATGAAATCGATGAATGACGTGTTCATCCATATGGATTTGGAGTGATCGTCACAGTTGGTATCAGAGCGTTGGTCCTAGTGAACCAGGTCTTGTATTAGTGTGTCTAACTGATAATTGTTAGGATGCATTCGTAAGTCTGGACTTCGACCGTAGCTGCATGTCAAAAGTTTTGCTTATCATTTTTTTGTCGAAAATTACCTGCTTATCATTCTTAAGTCTAGACACGTTTTCCTGCATTTATTGCATAAATAGTGTATAGACAAAAATTCATATCTTAGCGTATTTGTTACTGTAAACTTTTCCTGACATCTTCTGAAAATTTTTCCGTGATTTATGGAATTTGGTATTATATATACATATGTAAATTATGTATTGAAGAGTACCAATCTAACTTCTATAATCTATTTCATATCAAAAATCATCTCTCTAATTATACAAGATGGATCCCGTATCTAGTTCAAATTACTTAAACTCCGACAGCTATTCCGATATGGATATTCACCTGAATTCCGAAGACAGTGTAACCGGAATGGATCAACCATTCAGCCATCACCTATTCTGGATGAATTGGGGATGGGTTCTTAGCCTGCTTAATTATTGGAGACAAGAAGAAGGCGATCCCTTCCATCCACCACATTGCCCTCTTGGCGAATAACCTGAAGCACTTACCAGCGAACCTATTTGAGACACCATTTTTTCTCTCATTTCCAGAGTGTCTCGTCATGATTATATATTATCTCAAATTCTAGATCTTATTCGTCCACTCGTCCGAACCGACAATCACCCCGGTGTAGTAGAAGAAGTCAACGAGCTTCGCACTCGGGTAGTGGCTTTGGAGAATGTGGTGCAAAGGTTACAAGCACCAGCAGCAGCACCGACAGCAACAGTACCACCATCAGCAACACCAACAGTACCATCACCACCACCACCAACAACATCCGTATCCCACACCTCAACATCACAATCTGTACCTCAAACATCACCGTCATACGCACCATAGATACCAAGGAATACCAACAACAACAAACAATGAAGTATTGATTCATAACTTCATCGAAGAAATATTTTGCAGAGAATATGTAGTTTCTAAAAGTTTTAGAGATTATATATTCTAGTCCTAGTCGAAAACCAGATGAGATTAATATTATGTTAACTCATTAAATCCATGATTACATCTAAGGAAAATATATATGTATGTATATTTTCATAAAGATTGTAATTAAGAAAATTCTTTTGTACAAACTGTTAATGGTGAGAATATTTTAACGAGTAGGTAATACCCGAGAGATATATAAATTCACAATTAATATGTTACATTCTTCAATTCTGATTCAACAAATCCTCAACTATACTCACTACTTTCACAACAATATATATACTTTTATAAAAATCAAAGCAACCATCCTCATCCAAATTTAATTACATATTTTGATTTTGACAAATCAAAATCCAAGTCAAGATTTAACAAAAGACACCATTATTAGATTCCTACATCTTTCGAAGCTATACTTTGACTTCAAAACTGTGCTAGAACATCATAGAACCCAGAAAAGTATTTGTATCATTCAAATTCCTAGAACATCATATGAATATTAATGATTAAAATCTATGTTCAAATTCCTCGAAATTCCTGAAGACACTTCAAATAATGAATCATCGAGATGATGATCCTACCACATGTTACCGCAGTCTTGTACCGGAAAAACCCTCAAATTCAAAGTCATAGTTTAACACGTATCCGTGTCAGACCCTTTGGCATTTATTAGCTAAAATAATTTTTCAATCCCTTTTAAAATAGACAGTTTTGTCACCACTCCAGCAAATCACCTTCAATTGTTCATTCGAATAAGCCTTATTATAACGATTACCCCTTCATCATTGTTACTGGGGAACCTTTCATGTTCCACCACATTAGCAGTAAATTTACCAACAACTTCATTTATCTTTGATGTTTCGAAAAATCATTATACTCATAGAAACCCTATCACATACTCATCCACATCTTGTAACAATAATTGCCAAACCAACTACCAGGAATTAGCAATCAATATTTTGAATCTCGCATCAATTCTACGCCAACAGTTATATATATACATATAATGTCTATCTCCTAGACTTACTTACTTCGAATGTGAAGTTTCTGAAAAACACCCAAAACTGTGAAACTAGTCCTCCGAATTTTGGAAAAATGCTGATGAAGCAGCAAAAACTATAAACGACCTTAACAGTCGAAAGTTGGATGATAAAGAGTAGTGTGTTGGAAAAGCACAGAAAAAGAGAAGGTTTGGAACTGGAAAATGGATTGAGCAAACTATGAAGACGGCTGTGGACAAATCACAAAGACTAAATGTGCCTTCAAAGAATCCAAATGATTCAGTGTCTGCTGAAGTCATTAACGAATACCTTACTCCTGACTCTAAACCTTTATGAACAAGTCTTCTTCATCATCCTTCAATAATAGAAATTCTAAGATATCATCGTATCTTTCATTACAAATATCTTCGATATTCCTGAAGATATTTTCACAACTATTCTTATCTAAAATCATTTATATCTTTGCGCTATCTGTATTACATCATGAAAGAAACTATTTTAGTTTAAAAAATCTAAAAAATTCAAAAAAATGGATGTTTGAAGTAATGTTGGGAATTGAAGCATGAGTTAGTATAATATAATGACACTTGATCAACGTGATTATATTACAGTAAGTCATGCTGAGTTTCTAATGGAACGTGATAAAGGTTCACAGATCATACCGTCATCATGTGCTATGTTACACGACTCTTACATTCTACCCAATCTCCAAACATATTAAGAACATATCTTCATGATAGTTCTATCTTTCCGGATATTCTAGTAATTTGACAAATCAAGATCGTGCCAATACGATTACCTTCTTAGAACATTAACTATGTTCATTCAAAACTCCATACCTACGAATTCTGGACCATTATTCGCTTGACTTGAAGTCAGGAACGAAAAATAAAAGCATGAAGCTCTGAAATATAATGGAGAATAAAAAGCCCGATAAAAATCCCGAAATTACAAACCGTGTATATCAATGCTTATAGCAATATAAAGACACGGGAGAATGAAAAACACTATAACCTCAAGGTAATAGTAGAAGAAAATAACCTTCTCTGGTGGCAGATGAAAAATAAGAATGAAGGATACGATAGCCAAGAAAATATCAAGAATCAGAACTGGATTAAGCATTTTCAAAATCTATTAGGAAGTATGAAATAAGAAAGAAGCTTATAGGAGTGGTGAAAATAAATGAAACGGAAGAGGTCAATTTATAGTAAAATATCAGACATAGCAATCGAGGCAAATTACGCATTTAATCAAAAGAAATATTAATTTCCTTAAATTCTGAAGAATCAAATCTTATTTAGATTATGAAGATTTTCTATTCCTTAAATTCCGGAAATCAATCGTTACTACGTCAAGAGATAAGACGAATCTCTATTCTCCATTTCACTCTATTACGATAACTTCCCTCATACGCTTCGAGTAATTGGATTTTTTTAATCCATATTATTCAACGGTGATAAAAATTCTATTTATCAACACATATTCGTCATGAAAACATTTTTATTGTTAGCCATGACGACCTCACTCAAATTTCGGGACAAAATTTCTTTAACGGGGAGGTACCGTGATGACCCGGAAATTTTTGACCAAATTTAAACTTAATCTTTAACGTTTCCGACACGATAAGCAAAGTCTATGAAGTTGAATCTTAAAATTCTTGAACTATTCAAATACCCTTCGATTGTTCTCAACGATTCGCGAACAAATATATGTAAATAGATACATATATATACTATAACTTGAAAACGTAACAAAGTGTTATGAAAACGATACTGTGCATTAACCTTATTGGTTTGATTATCTGATTGATATATTTAACTACAGAGTTAAAAGATTTTGCCAAACGATTGAATTAAAAGATATTTATTGATACCCTTAAAGATTATGATATTATTACGAGTCTCTGTTGTGAGGTCCACGTTGATTTGGGAAATCGTTCATTTTTAACGATATTCGAAATAAATGGTAAAGTGTTTGTTTAAATAACTTAATTTGGAGACATACAATAATAAGGAATATTAACTGTTGGAATTAGATATATGAATAACTTGTGATATGTATTTTAAAATGTATATATTAATATTGAAAATATATAAAATATAATATTAAACTGGTCATAAAACGAATTGTTATTATATATATATATATATATTAACAAATAGCGAGATAATGATTTATAGAAGTAAATGACCAAAACACTCGAAAGTTTAAGATACACTTTGAATGATATAGTTTATTGATAATTTAAGATTATATTTTGACAAAGGTACGAGTCATAAAACGTAAATTGCGAGTTTTCTAAGTGTACGAAAATGCGTTCGAGAAACCGGAACAGGGACATAAGTCGAGTGACAACGTACGAGTCATCGGAACAAAAATTACAAGTCAACTATGCACAAGAATTTAATATAATATATAATTAATTATTTAAATTATATATATTATATATATTATATTTAAATATGTCGACAAACAAAACAACAAATGATTGTGAGCTGGATCAGAGGGCCATGCGATCGCATGTGAAATAGGCAAAAAACCCATGCGATCGCATGGGCATCAGATTCCAAAAATTTACCTATAAAATGTCAGTTTCTGCTCGAATTTTATTACGCCCTCCACAATCAATCCTCTCCCTCTGTAATATATATTTATATAATAATAATAATAATAATAATAATAATAATAATAATAATAATAATAATAATAATAATAATAATAATAATAATAATAATAATAATAATTATTATTATTATTATTATTATTATTATTATTATTATTATTATTATTATTATTAAGATTAATATTATTATTAATCTTATAGTTAGTAGTATTATTATTAGTATTATTATACATAAAATACTACGACGAGGTCATGAGCGAATTATTTTCAAACAAGCCTTCCGAGCGGGATAGAGCTAGGGAAACTATGGGTTATAACTATGGAGGTTATGGGTAATGTTCGTGAGTATTATTTTTCAAGTCAAACCTAGTGTTTATCATCTCTGTTACGTCTACGTACTTTCCTGCAATATTGAATCACAATATTGATACGTGAGCATTCATATCTTATCTTTTATATATTAATTGTGTATCCATGTCTAGTGCTCGAGTATATATATTTATGCATGCTTGTATGCTAAATTTCGTCGTTAAACAGTTTATAATGAATCACGAATTTAATACATATATTACTAGTAAAAGGTATATGATATACATGTTTTTGGAAAGCTAACAAAAAATCAATAACTTTTCATTTAGATATCGAATAGTTTCGATGAACGGATTAAAAGATATGATCAACTGAATTATGATTGACGTTAATTGAAATTGCTTTTGAATCTGCAATTAAGATTTAAACAAATTGTTTACGAGATTGATAAAATGGATTTTTAAATATTACCAGCCGAGTAAATGAATCCTTATATAAGGCACGTCTTGCTTTGTTGAACTATTGTCAAAATTGACTTTTTGAAACGACTTTGGATAACTTTTGTATGTCGATCTTGAGCATTAGGATTGTGATACACTATGACCTAACCTAGCTTGATAGACAATTATTGACCAACATATGTTCTCTAGGTTGAGATCTACGGTTATTTGGTAATCCGAGTTTCAGTAACATTTTGGTGAACGACTTTATATGCTGCTAAGGTGAGTTTCATTTGCTCCCTTTTTAATTGCTTTTGCAATATATATTTTTGGGCTGAGAATACATGCACTTTATTTTAAACGCAATGGATACAAGTACATACTAAATTCTACCCTGAGTTTAAACCGAAAATCCCTTAGCTTTGGTAACTAGTAACTGCCGGTTATAAGAACTGGTGGGCGCGAGTAGTTATACATGGATCCATAGGGCTTGACATCCCCGTCCGTTCCAGGTATAGAGACCCTAGCCTAAACTAAAAGCGGACGTATGCTATTTGAGTTTAGTACACGTTGGTTTGCGTGTATTGTACATGTTGGTTGCATGTATGTTAAAACAGGGGTACTTATTATATATACGTTAAGTTTAGTTACCAGGGTGCTCAATTTCGTAGAATATTTTGATAAACGTTTCGGATGAAACAACTGAAATCTTGTGATCCACCTTTATATACAGATTATGCGAAACACTAAAACTATGAACTCACCAACCTTTGTGTTGACACTTGTTAGCATGTTTATTCTCAGGTTCCTTAGAAGTCTTCCGCTGTTTGCTTATATGTTAGATAAGCTATGTGCATGGAGTCTTACATGGCATATTTATCAAGGAAATGTTGCATTCACCAAATCATCACCATGTATCTTATTTTGACTGCATTGTCAACGGAATTACTATTGTAAACTATTATTTACGGTGATTGTCTATATGTAGAAATCATCAGATGTCGAAAACCTTTGATTTAAATATTCATTTATGGTGTGCCTTTTCAAAAGAATGCAATGTTTACAAAACGTATCATATAGAGGTCAAATACCTCGCAATAAAATCGATGAATGACGTGTTCGTCCATATGGATTTGGAGCGATCGTCACAATATGAGACGTTTTTCAAAGACTGCATTCGATTTTAAAGCAAACCATAACCTTTAAAATATTACGACGATTATCAAATAATGATAATCTAAAATATAGCGTTTTTCACACGACCATTACATAATGGTTTACAATAATATTACACATCAACATAAGTCTTCGAATGCAGTTTTTAAACAATATTATACAAGCATGGACTCCAAATCTTATCCTTAATTTAGTATGCAACAGCGGAAGCTCTTAATAATCACCTGAGAATAAACATGCTTAAAACGTCAACAAAATTGTTGGTGAGTTATAGGTTTAACCTACATATTATTAAATCATAATAATAGACCATAAGATTTCATTTTTATAACACATCTCTTATCAGGCATTTCGCAAACTGTATAGAGATAAAAATCATTCATATGTTGAACACCTGGTAACCGACGTTAACTTAATGCATAGAATATCCCCAAAACAGAACCTCTCGTCTGTATAATAATCTCAAAGTACTAAACCATCCATAACCTGAATGGGGGTTGTTAAGCCCAATAGATCTATCTTTAGGATTCGCGTCAATTAGGGGCCATTTCCCTAATTCTTAGGCTACCAGACTTGTAGGGCGATATTCGGTTTAATAATCCAACCATAGAATGTAGTTTTGTGTACTTGTGTCTATTTTGTAAAACATTTATAAAGCTGCATGTATTCTCATCCCAAAATATTAGATTTTAAAAGTGGGACTATAACTCACTTTCACAGATTTTTACTTCGTCGGGAAGTAAGACTTGGCCACTGGTCGATTCACGAACCTATAACAAATATGTACATATATATCAAAGTATGTTCAAAATATATTTACAACATTTTTTAATAAGTTTTAATGTTTTAAATATTTTCAGTCAGCTGTCCTCGTTAGTAACCTACAACTAGTTGTCCATAGTTAGATGTACAGAAATAAATTGATATATATTATCTTGACCCAATCCACGACCCAGTGTATACACATCCCAGGCTAGATCACAACTCAAAGTATATATATTTTTGGAATCAACCTCAACCCTGTATAGCTAACTCCAATATTACTGCATATAAAGTGTCTATGGTTGTTCCAAATAATATATATAGATGGGTCGATATGATATGTCAAAACATTTGCATACGTGTCTATGGTATCTCAAGATTACATAATATATTAGAATACATGTGTAATACAATATAAGTTAGTTAGGATATGATTTGTATAGATTTGTTACCAATTTTCACGTAGCTACAACAAGTAAAAATATCCAATCTTGTTTTACCCATAACTTCTTCGTTTTAAATCCGTTTTGAGTGAATCCAATTGTTATGGTTTCATATTGAAGTTAAGTTTATGACTCTGTACAGAAAAAGTATAAGTTTATAGTCAGAAATACAGGTTACAAGTCATTTTTGTAAAGGTAGTCATTTCAGTCGAAAGAACGACGTCTAGATGACCATTTTGGAAAACATACTTCCACTTTGAGTTTAATCATGATTTTTGGATATAGTTTCATGTTCATAAGAAAAATCATTTTTCCAGAAGAACAACTTTTAAATCAAAGTTTATCATAGTTTTTAATTAACTAACCCAAAACAGCCCGAGGTGTTACTACGACGGCGTATATCCAGTTTTACGGTGTTTTTCTTGTTTTCAGGTTTTAAATCATTAAGTTAGCATATCATATAGATATAGAACATGTGTTTAGTTGATTTTAAAAGTCAAGTTAGAAGGATTAACTTTTGTTTGCGAACAAGTTTAGAATTAACTAAACTATGTTCTAGTGATTACAAGTTTAAACCTTCGAATAAGATAGTTTTATATATATGAATCGAATGATGTTATGAATATCATTACTACCTTAAGTTTTGTGGATAAACCTACTGAAAAAGAGAAAAATGGATCTAGCTTTAAAGGATCCTTGGATGGCTTGAAAGTTCTTGAAGCAGAATCATGACACGAAAACAAGTTCAAGTAAGATTTCCACTCGAAATAAGATTGTTATAGTTATAGAAATTGAATCAAAGTTTGAATATGAGTATTACCTTGTATTAGAAAGATATCTTACTGTAAATAAGAAAGATTTCTTGAGGTTTGATGATCACTTTACAAGATTGGAAGTAAGCTAGCAAACTTGGAAGTATTCTTGATTTTATGAAACTAGAACTTATAGAATTTATGAAGAACACTTAGAACTTGAAGATAGAACTTGAGAGAGATAAATTTGATGAAGAAAATTGATGAATGAAAGTGTTTGTAGGTGTTTTTGGTCATTAGTATATGGATTAGATATAAAAGCGGTGTATTGTACGAGTACGAATACGGGTGCATACGAGTAGAATTGTTGATGAAACTGAACGAGGATGTAATTATAAGCATTTTTGTTAAGTAGAAGTATTTTGATAAGTGTCTTGAAGTATTTAAAAAGTGTATAAATACATATTATAACACTACATGTATATACATTTGAACTGAGTCGTTAAGTCATCGTTAGTCGTTACATGTAAATGTTGTTTTGAAGCCTTTAGGTTAACGATCCTGTTAAGTGTTGTTAACCCATTGTTTATTATATCAAAAGAGATGTTAAATTATTACATTATCATGATATTATGATATATTGATATATCTTAATATGATATTTATACAATTAAATGTAGTTACAACGATAATCGTTACATATATGTCTCGTTTCGAAATCATTAAGTTAGTAGTCTTGTTTTTACATATGTAGTTCATTGTTAATATACTTAATGATATGTTTACTTATCATAATACCATGTTAACTATATATATATATATATATATATATATATATATATATATATATATATATATACATATATATATATATATATCTATATATCTATATATATGACATCATATAGTTTTTACAAGTTTTAACGTTCGTGAATCACCGGTCAACTTGGGTGGTCAATTGTCTATATAAAACCTATTTCAATTAATCAAGTCTTAACAAGTGTGATTGCTTAACATGTTGGAAACACTTAATCATATAAATATCAATTTATTTTAATATATATAAACATGGAAAAGTTCGGGTCACTACAGAACGTTATTCCATCTTCAAGAACGATGTTCCAAAGCCAAGAACGACGTTCTACCTGGGAAATTTACAAAGGAAATGGAAACAAAAAAGATGTCATTTGGATAACGATTCAGGAATGAAGTTCTTAGTTAAGAAAGACGTTCCACATTTAAGAGACGAGGAACGACATTCCTAAAAGAGGAGCGACGTTCCACTGTATTTTCTGGGCAGTTTTTGAAGAGTATAAATAGAAAGAGGTGAAGGGTTTTATAGAGAGATAACATTCAATAGAATAGTAAATTCGTGGTGGCTGATCAAATTAGGGTTTGATAGTTATTTTATTGAGTTTTCCATCAGGTTTTCATCATCTATTTCATTCTACATCAAGGATTTGAAGATTGAATCAAGATCTAGGGCTTGTTCTTCATAATCTAGTCATTTTGTAATTTCTTAAGTTTGGTACAATCTACTCTTGTTTATTGCTTAATGATGTTTAGATTTACTATTATAGCTTATATTAATCTTGTTCTAGCCATGATTGGCTAGATTTTATTATGTGCACTTGTTTATGAAGCTTGAAAGCTAAGGATTGTTCATATCTATGGTATTAATTGTGTTTGGATGAATATTTGAGTTGATAATTGTGGTTTGTCATTAGAATTAGTCACAAGATCCTTTATTATGCTTGTTTTGGACTGATTATATGAGTTGTGTAGCATTCAAAGGGATTTGATTAGTGAAGCAACTTGTACTTCAACACTTAGGTGATCTAGACAATCAAATTAGGGCTTTCAAGGGATTGGTGTCTTAGTTTGGATTGGTTTTCAATTGGTCCTTAGTCAACATAGTGAAGTTGGTTTTCATAAGGGATTTTGATCACCAACGGGTTTTTAGGGACTTTAACCTAGGCTAAGTATTAATGACAATTGCATGATTAAACTAGATTCAATTAATGCAAGCTTATGGGACTTGTAAGTGGTGATTGATCACAATAACATCTAGTAGGGATACTAGTCTAAGGTTTGAACACAATTAGCTCTTAAGTGAACGATAGAACAATCCTAATGCTTCAAGTGGATTAAGCAAGTGTACATGTCTTTAATATTGATATTTACTTAATCACTTTTAGTTCTAGGATTAATTTGCAATAGTTTTCTTAATATCTAAAATTCAAAAACCCCCAACCAAACAAACCTTAGGATGATTATGAGTTTTCATTGATTCAACTAGCATTCACCGATCTCTTGGGATGAACCTTAAATGGAAAACTTGCTAATTACAACTATCGAGTTATTGTTTCTCGAATGCTTATCACATAGTTGAGTCCACGTTTAATTATAAAATTTGAAGATAACTATATGTTTGTGAAACGAGCATCACTTATCATCCTTGGTTAAATCATTGTAAAGTGTGCAGATTATGTCTGCCTGACTTAACGAATGATTTGGACATCTTTTAAGCATCACCTTTATTCTATTCCATGCTAGACACAATGACTCATTTTCTTTTTGAGAGAAGTTTGTGATGTCATTTCTTAAACAGGTTTGTATAATAGGTGGATAAAATTTGTTTAAAAACTTTGTGGTTAATTCCTCCTATGAATGTATTGAATTTGGTTTAAGCTCGTCAAACCATGCTAAAGCACCTGTAGACAAAGAATATTAAAAAAGGTGAAGTTTCAAAATGTTTTTCTCGTTCTCTGCCTTCTTAAAGAAGTCAACCAGACTGATAAATTTATTTAAGTGAAAGTTTGGATCGTCAGTCAAAAATCCTTGAAATTTACAAATCATGCTGACCAGTTTGATCATATGTGAACTGATTTCAGGAATTCTTTCGGTTCCTAAGGTGATTGGTCCTCCTCTTTTTTCTAAGCATAACTTTTGCATAGAAGCAATGGTGGTTTGTTGTTTCATTTTTTAAATTTTCTATTTAAAAGACTATAAAATGTAACTTTTAGAAAATATTAATTAACTAAAAGGATCGATAATTTAATTAAAACAATTATTCTTGAAATTCGGTCGTTAACCTTATCGGAAATTCTATTTGATAGGATTTTCTTACAGATTACTTTGTACCTAAGTGGCCAGATCAACTACGAAGAGGCAGAATCCTTTTGGTTCCAATATAATTGGAGAATGTTCAGAAACTCCAACAACCCAGTCTGTGTATAATTGGCTTTCTTAGATACCACCAAATAATACTTTTGTCTGTTTAAAATGTTTCTCAATTAAAATATTCGATCCCCGACAGCGGCGCCAAAAACTTGTTACCCCTATGATATGACTGAAACTGACGGTTTTATTTATGCGGTGTCGTTAGGCCGCAAGGCGTCAGAATCAGCTAATCGAGAGGGTGAATAGTGGTTTATTTATTTATATTTTGCGGGGCCTAAAATTACTTTTAACTTTCTTAAGGTAGAACGTGTAAGTTAAACTAGGGTCGTGTTTTTGAATGGTTTACCGAATTGAAGATCCAGTGGATAATTGTCTTTAGTTAAATTACCTCGATAAAAGATAGTAGTTTGTTTTAAGCTAATAATCCTAATTATGGAAAAGTAAAGGTAATAGAGGGATATCCATAGTATGCAGATCAGGGAAATGTTAACCAAGATATCGGTTTGGGCTAGGGAAAGGTAATTATGTTTATGTTAAAGCTATGATTAGAATGGTGTAGATCTGGTTAGATGAGCCAATTACACAGACCTACTTATCTCTAGACTCTCGGAGTTCTCATTGAGTATTGAAAAGTATGTCACTTGGTTGTATAATTGAAAAGTAACTATATGTCGGAGTTTATCCTCAGTAAATCACTAGGTTTATTAGTGAGTTGAGTTCTAATCTTAACCCTCGTTATCAGTTTGGATAACTGAATAACAACGTGCCGTGTTGAATGAACACTGATCACAAACGGAAGGAGTCCGTCGGGTCAAGTTGAAAAAATCTTAATGTAAACTAACAACCATTTCATCATACTAATGAGATCATACCAATCTAAACATTATACAGCATTATAGTTGATATACTGATAGTAAAGCAGATAGAAACCTAATAGATACCTAAACAGTTGATATGACTTAATCCTAGGGCAACAATCAAACATGGATGCAATAGGTTTGGGTCACACAGTTAAGACACTAACTAGATATTAATAGCTCCTAAGAGGTCTCTTTAGAATAATCAATAGGCATACTAGGTCATTCATGTCTCAATTCCTAAGTTCCGTGTCCTAAAAGCGCATTATATGCCTCTCGGGAACTCCGACCATACCGAGTTCATAGAATCTTCAGGTACAGTATAACCAGGGGTCTTAATCCTATGAAGTAGCTAAGTTTATATAACATAACCTAGGTTGGTCAATCCTTAAGATGCTAGCATAAAAATCTATCGGGGTTACAAATTCAGCATAACAACAGTAATCCTACTAAATTAACATAATTACGCTAACCCAAACTTCTATCATGGTAACTGTGATGCGACGTCCAAAACCATCATGGTACTGATTATCAACAACAGGTCCATTACACGGTATAAACATTATATGCTATTTTAAAACAAGGTTTTTGCATTCATAAAAAGATAACGTTTTTCCAACGACAAATGTTTTACAAAGTAACATGCTTCTACGGATAGAAATCATTAACAATAGTACGTGACACTTAGATCATTACAAAACCATGGTTCAAATATAACATAAGTAGTGAATGCAAAATAAAAAGTCCATGACTAGGAGACATCTCTAACAATGCAGAGTACATCGGATGCATAATCGTCTTAGTTACCTAAGAATAAAACATACTAAAAAGGTCAACACGAATGTTGGTGAGCTATAGTTTTAATGTAAACAATAAAGTAATGTAGACCACGAGATTTTTTTATTCAAAACAGTATGAAAAGTATATGCTTAACCGTAGGCGCTTGCTAACTAACTTAACAAAGATATATATATATATATATATATATATATATATATATATATATATATATATATATATATATATATATATATATATCACCCCCAAAAAGTACACTTGGCGAGTGCGTTAAATAGACGAAGTATTAAACACCCGTTGAATGCTAGCGCGACTAGCCCGAGTGGGGATGTCAAACCCTATGGATCCATATCTAAGATTCACGTTCATCAGTTCATAAACCAATGACTAAACGTTACCGAGCTAAGGGGAAAAGGGAGCTATAACTCACAGTGGATGTAGGGTAAAGTCGATACGAAAATGTAAGCAAGTAGTAAGTCGGTCCAAAAGGTCCTCAACTTAAGTCAATGGTTACTAAGTCAGTAAATCGTCCCAAAAAGTTTAAAAGTAAGTAAGTTAAGTCTTAAGTATCATTATCATCATATGTAAAAGGTAAAGTATGTTTTCAACAAAAATAGAGGTAGAAACGAAAAGCTGAATTCGAACAGCCGTTACGACCTCTACACAAACTAAAATGACGCGCGACCAGTGACCAAGACTCTGTTTTTGAGTCCTCTTACCGCTGTCCGAAGCTCAGATCCTAATTTGATGTCTTGACCGTGGTGACGGTCAAAGTGCAAGTAGGTCATAAAATTCAGCACGTCGTTACGAAGGCGTAGTGAACTTCGGAAGACTATAAATCCTAAACCGTATATCGGATTTAGGCGAGTCTTAAACGAAAAGTCATCTACACATCCATTCTGGAAATTAATTTTCCAGAAGCTCCAGGAGTCGGATCAGACCCTGAAAAAACAGATTCTAGTGCTCCGGTGGGTTTCTTGGTGTTTGATGCTTATCACGGTTCTCATCCTTGATGCGTATAAGCCTCAAGTGTACAAATCTTGATGTTTTAGCATCATTTTGACCAAGCTTTAACCATCAACACACAATGTCAAGACTAAAAAAGAAGTACAACTCATTTAAGAGTTTAAGAAAGATGATGAACCAAAGTTACATCAAGTTCTTAGTTTCGACACAAGTATAAGTTCTATTTGAAATTTTAAGCTATAAACTTGGATTCAAACCAAACAAGCAAGACCTTACATTATAGAACTTAGATCTTAGCTAAATATTGAAGACCTTAGACTAGAAAGTCTAGATCTTGTGTTCTAGGTGAAACCCTAAGTTATAGAACTTAGACTTTCAACTTTTACAAAACCTTAAGTTATAAAACTTATATTTTTACAATGTAGAATGAATATAAGCTAGTGAGCTTTTGTTTTAACAAGTTGGATGACCACAAGTTACATAACTTAGATCAAACAAGATGATGAAACCCTAAGCTAGAAAGCTTGGATCTTGATAGTGCTCCAAATGAACAAATATTTAGTCGCAATATCACACCAATATGTAAAGTTTTTAGTTGTAATTATTCTTTTTTTAAGTTGTAATCGTTTAAATAAATAAATGTGAAGATGAAGCACGAAGATTAAAGAATTGAAGAAAAAGTGCCACTAAAGCTGATAATGCTAAAAACGAACATATATTTTATCGCATTATCCCTCAAGAAAGACAAGCTTTTAGTTGCAGTTGTCCTATTTACAAGGAATATTTGTTTAAAAATTAAAAGGTGAAAACAAAAGACAGATTCGACGAATTGAAGACGCAAACGACCAAAAAGCTCAAAAGTACAAAGTACAATCAATGTGGTTCAAATTATTGATGAGAAACGTCTCAAAATTACAAGAGTACAAGACGCAAAACGCAAAGTACAAGATATTAAATTATACGAAAGGACGTTCGAAAATCCGGAACCGAGACATGAACCAGCTTTCAACGTACGATGCAACGGACCGAAAGTTACAAATTAATTATGTATATAAATATAATATAATATATAATTAATTATATAAATTATATATTTATATTATATTTATATAATAAAATCCGTCGGCAAGCTAGGAGCTAAACTTGTGTGAGCTGGATTCCACAGCTCTGCACTCACGGAGCTTATAAAGGTAAAATTCACCGCACTCGCGGAGCACATAAAAATAGTAATCTGCCTATAAAAGGCCATGCAATTCGACGGATTATTATCATCTTTTTCTCCTCATTCATCATACAATATATATATATATATATATATATATATATATATATATATATATATATATATATATATATATATATATATGTATATATATATATATATATTATATTTTAATTTTAATTTTAATTTTAATTTTTAATAATAAGGGTATGTTAGCGAATGTTGTAAGGGTGTAAGTTGAAATTCTGTCCGTGTAACGTTACGCTATTTTTAATCATTGTAAGTTATGTTCAACCTTTTTAATTTAATGTCTCGTAGCTAAGTTATTATTATGCTTATTTAATACCGAAGTAATCATGATGTTGGGCTAAAAATATTAAAATTGGGTAATTGGGCTTTGTACCATAATTGGGGTTTGGACAAAAGAACGACACTTGTGGAAATTAGACTATGGGCTATTAATGGCTTTTATAATAACTAAACAATACCTTGTTAATTTAATATATAAACTTATAATTTGACGTATTTATATATAACCACATACGCTTGACTGGGTACGGTGGGCGGGATATCTATAAATACCAATAATTGTTCATTTTACCGGACACGGAACTGGATTAATAGTTAATAGACTTGTTGAAACAGGGGTGGATTACATTCAAGGGTAATTGGTGTAATTGTTAACAAAGTAGTAAAACCTTGATTTACACGCAGTCGATAACCTGGTGTATTCACTAAACAAAGTATTAAAACCTTGTTACAATTCGAATCCCCAATTAGTTGGAATATTTGACTTCGGGAATAAGAATAATTTGACGAAGACTTTTGCACTTTATATTTATGACTGATGGACTATTATGGATAAATCCGTATGGACATATCGAATAATCCAGGACAAAGGACAATTAACCCAAGGGAATAAACTAAAATCAACACGTCAAACATCATGATTATGGAAGTTTAAATAAGCATAATTCTTTTATTTTCATATTTAATTGCACTTTTAATTATCGCACTTTTATTTATTGTCATTGTATTTAATTGCACTTCTAATTATCGTACTTTTTAATTATCGCAATTTTATTTTATCGCACTTTTATTTATCGCAATTTCATTATCGTTATTTACTTTACGCTTTAAATTAAGTTATATTTATTTTTAATATTTTACATTAAGTTTTAACTGCGACTAAAGTTTTAAAAATCGACAAACCGGTCATTAAACGGTAAAAACCCCCTTTTTATAATAATAATATTACTTATATATATATTTGTATTTTTATAAATTAAAACTAATATAACGTTAAGCTTGTTTAAGTGTACCCCTGTGGAACGAACCGGACTTACTAAAAACTACACTACTGTACGATTAGGTACACTGCCTATAAGTGTTGTAGCAAGGTTTAGGTAT
Organism: Rutidosis leptorrhynchoides; assembly: GCF_046630445.1. NCBI lineage: Eukaryota > Viridiplantae > Streptophyta > Magnoliopsida > Asterales > Asteraceae > Rutidosis > Rutidosis leptorrhynchoides. Next base: position 383,299,624 of record NC_092335.1, read on the forward strand.
ATCCATTCTATAAAAAAATAAATATCTTGTGTAAAATTGTATCATATTTAATAGTTTTTCCTAGTAAAATATAAGCTATTTCATATACACCTCGCATAACATCAAGTATTTTTGATGAAATATATGTTCCCCGGTGATAATGCTAAAAACGAACATATATTTCATCACATTATCCCTCAAGAAAGACAAGCTTTTAGTTGCAGTTGTCCTATTTACAAGGAATATTTGTTTAAAAATTAAAAGGTGAAGACAAAAGACAGATTCGACGAATTGAAGACGCAAACGACCAAAAAGCTCAAAAGTACAAAGTACAATCAAAGTGGTTCAAATTATTGATGAGAAACGTCTCAAAATTACAAGAGTACAAGACGCAAAACGCAAAGTACAAGATATTAAATTATACGAAAGGACGTTCGAAAATCCGGAACCGAGACATGAACCAGCTTTCAACGTATGACGCAACGGACCGAAAGTTACAAATTAATTATGTATATAAATATAATATAATATATAATTAATTATATAAATTATATATTTATATTATATTTATATAATAAAATCCGTCGGCAAGCTAGGAGCTAAACTTGTGTGAGCTGGATTCCACAGCTCCGCACTCGCGGAGCTTATAAAGGTAAAATTCACCGCACTCGCGGAGCACACAAAAACAGTAATCTGCCTATAAAAGGCCATGCAATTCGACGGATTATTATCATCTTTTTCTCCTCATTCATCATACGATATATATATATATATATATATATATATATATATATATATATATATATATATATATATATATATATATATATATATATATATATATTTTAATTTTAATTTTTAATAATAAGGGTATGTTAGCGAATGTTGTAAGGGTGTAAGTCGAAATTCTGTCCGTGTAACGCTACGCTATTTTTAATCATTGTAAGTTATGTTCAACCTTTTTAATTTAATGTCTCGTAGCTAAGTTATTATTATGCTTATTTAATACCGAAGTAATCATGATGTTGGGCTAAAAATATTAAAATTGGGTAATTGGGCTTTGTACCATAATTGGGGTTTGGATAAAAGAACGACACTTGTGGAAATTAGACTATGGGCTATTAATGGGTTTTATATTAACTAAAAATACCTTGTTAATTTAATATATAAACTTATAATTTGACGTATTTATATATAACCACATACGCTTGACTGGGTACGGTGGGCGGGATATCTATAAATACCAATAATTGTTCATTTTACCGGACACGGAACTGGATTAATAGTTAATATACTTGTTGAAACAGGGGTGGATTACATTCAAGGGTAATTGGTGTAATTGTTAACAAAGTAGTAAAACCTTGGTTTACACGCAGTCGATAACCTGGTGTATTCACTAAACAAAGTATTAAAACCTTGTTACAATTCGAATCCTCAATTAGTTGGAATATTTGACTTCGGGAATAAGAATAATTTGACGAAGACTTTTGCACTTTATATTTATGGCTGATGGACTATTATGGATAAATCCGTATGGACATATCGAATAATCTAGGACAAAGGACAATTAACCCATGGGAATAAACTAAAATCAACACGTCAAACATCATGATTATGGAAGTTTAAATAAGCATAATTCTTTTATTTTCTAATTTAATTGTACTTTTAATTATCGCACTTTTATTTATTGTCATTGTATTTAATTGCACATCTAATTATCGTACTTTTTAATTATCGCAATTTTATTTTATCGCACTTTTATTTATCGCAATTTCATTATCGTTATTTACTTTACGCTTTAAATTAAGTTATATTTATTTTTAATATTTTACATTAGGTTTTAACTGCGACTAAAGTTTTAAAAATCGACAAACCGGTCATTAAACGGTAAAAACCCCCTTTTTATAATAATAATATTACTTATATATATATATTTGTATTTTTATAAATTAAAACTAATATAACGTTAAGCTTGTTTAAGTGTATCCCTGTGGAACGAACCGGACTTACTAAAAACTACACTACTGTACGATTAGGTACACTGCCTATAAGTGTTGTAGCAAGGTTTAGGTATATCCATTCTATAAATAAATAAATATCTTGTGTCAAATTGTATCATATTTAATAGTTTTTCCTAGTAAAATATAAGCTATTTCATATACACCTCGCATAACATCAAAAGCCATAGTGCACTCAAAAGTGCCACTAAAAGTGAGTTAAAGTACAAGATATCTACGCGTACGAAAAATCGTTCGAGAAACCGGAACCGAGACATAAATCGGGTGTAAACGTACGAGACATCGGAGCTAAAATTTCAAGTCAACTATGCACAAGAATATAATATAATATATATAAAATTATATATATATAATATTATATATTAATATAACAGCCGCCCACGTTTTAAACTCAACTTGTGAGCTGGAACAGCTGGCCATGCAATCTCATGGCTAGGAGGTGTATATATCATGAGATCGCATGGGAGCAATTTGCTGGCCAGGTCTATAAATTACAACATTTTCGGCAGAATTAAGGGCACATCTACACACTCTTCTCTCTTCTGTACTATTTAAATTTATAATATAATTTTAATTTAAGTTAATTTTAATAATAAAGTTATGGTTTAGTTGGGTTATTGTAAGAAATGTTTTACGGGTTTTAAGTCGAAACTCTGTCCGTGTAACGCTACGCGATTAATCACCTCACTGTAAGCTATGTTCATCCTTTTTAAATTAATGTCTCGTAGCTAAGTTATTATTATGCTTATTTGAGCCGAAGTAATTGTGATGTTGGGCTAAATATTAAGATGGGGTTATTGGATTTTGTACCATAAATTGGGTTTGGACAAAAGACCGACACTTGTGGACATTGGACTATTGACTATTAATAGATGGGGGTATTGTCTAATCGAATGACAACTCATTAGAATCTGTCAAACCTATCTTCAAATTAGTTAATCTAATAATTATTAAAATGATTATGTATGTCCTATTTAGTGACGTTTATACGACATCGTTTACAATCATTTAATTAATCAATTGGATTGGGTAATTGATTATTCATTTTGGCTAAGTGGATAAATTAATATATCATGGACTAATTAAAACAGGGGTGGATTACACACAAGGATAATTGGTGTAATTATTAACAAAGTATTAAAACCTTGGATTACACGCAGTCGATAACCTGGTGTAATTATTAACAAAGTATTAAAACCTTGTTACAGTTCGAATCCCTAATTAGTTGGAATATTTGACTTCGGGAATAAGGTTAGTTTGACGAGCATTTTATAATTATGACCGGTGGACTATTATGGACAAAAACCAGATAGGTATCAAATAAACCAGGATAAAGGATAATTAACCCGGGTAACAATTAATTAAAATCAAAACGTCAAACATCATGATTACGGAAGTTTAAATAAGCATAATACTTTTATTTCATATTTCATCGTACCTTTATTTACTGTCATTTTAATACTGCAATTTACTTTATCGCAATTTAAATTCTGTCATTTATATTATCGTCATTTATCTTTACGCTTAAAATATAAAATCGACAAACCGGTCATTAAACGGTAAAAACCCCCTTTTATAATAATATTACTATATATAATTATATATATTTTATATAAATATAGTTGTTAAAAATATAGTGTTAAACTCAGCGGATCCCTGTGAAACGAACCGGACTTATTAAAAATTACACTACTCTACGATTAGGTACACTGCCTATAAGTGTTGTAGCAAGGTTTAAGTATATCCCATTCTATAAATAAATAAATAAAACTTGTGTAATATTTCGTCGTATTTCGTAGTAAACAATAATTGTATTTCGTACACCTCCGCTCGCACATCAAGTTTTTGGCGCCGCTGCTGGGGAAACGGCGAAATGCTGTATTTTTACGCTATATTTCTTATCACTAATTCTGTAAAAATATTTTGTATTTATATAAAAACATATAAAAAATACTATATATATATATATATATATATATATATATATATATATATATATATATATATATATATATATATATATATATGTATGTATTTAAGATATATAAAATTAAAAAATATTTTTATTTTTAGAATTTTAAATATAAGTTTTTTTTATATTTTATATAAATATTCTTTATAAATTAAAATCAGAAAAAAATATAATTAAAATGAACTGGACCGAACACTGTAGCAGCCCAACTTATGGCCTAGATCCACAGCCCATGCGATCGCATGGCCATATAACAGAAGCCTCATGCGATCGCATGAGTCGATTTGACAGGTCTGATACCTCTGCCGACACTTTAGGGTTTTTATTATAATATATTTATTATTAATTAGGGTTTTAATTTAATAATAATTAGTATTAGTTTTAATAAATTTAGTTTTGATTAAGTTTTTATATTTATAGTTTAATAGTTTTATAAAATATAATATAAAAATAATATTTTTATAAAATTTGTATTTTTATCATTTTAGTTATAATTTGTATTTTTATCGTTTATTTCGTAATATTTGTCGTTCATAATTAGTTTCGTAGTTATAGATTTATCGTAGATTTTTAGCTTTTAAGACTTTGCCGTAAAATGCCTTAAGTGCTTTTTTCTTTAAAATTAAGATTTAGGCGCTTTAGAATTTTGCGACGCCGTTTATATATTTTAGTGCCTTTTTAAGTTATTTCCGTTTTGGATATAGAATTCCTTTAAGCCTTAATACCTTTAGACGCAAGTTTTAATATTTAGTTTTTAGACTTTTAAGTTTCGACGCTCTACTTTCTTATTTTTATTTTTTGACTTTTTATTTTTCGACGTTTTTCGATGCACTTTTTTTCTTTCTCATTTCTACGCTCTAGTTTTTAGGACATAGATTTTTATTTCAAAATTTCGACGAAAAATTATTTTAAGCGGTTAAATTGATAGACATTCAAATTTTCTGGTTCGTAGTAATAGATGGATTTGTTAGTGGCGAGTTGTGGGCTTCCGATTTAAAGGGTCCTAGCTACCTACTGCATCTTTTGGCTATTCGAAACGTGGGCAAAATCAGAAAAGTCTATTAATTTGATAACTTATATAATTTTTATCTTTATAACTAATAGGATATTCTGTGAATGCACCGAGCAAAATGTTCACCACCTTTCATACGTTCACCTCCTGTAACTCGATCAAAGCATCTAGCCAATATTGTCGCCGTTGATTTTTCTTTAGAATCATCATCTAATCGAACAAGTACTCCAATTCAAATTTCCGATAATCCATTTTTTGAACACGACTTCACAATTGAGAACCCGGAGGATATTCAAGGACAATTCCAAGATCCTGAACCACTAATCATTCCTCCTGAACCATAAACCGTTAAATCAGAATCCTCTAGTAATTCGTATTCAACAAATTCAATTATGGAAGTAACTGAACCTCTAAGTATGGAAGACCGAATGAGAGCCACACGCACGGGCCAAGGTCACGCCATTATTAAGCTAGACATTAATGCGCCAGATTATGAAATCAAAGGACAAATCCTACACATGGTAACTAATCAATGCCAATATAGTGGTACTCCAAAAGAAGATCCAAACGAACATCTTCAAACCTTTAATAGGATCTATACTCTGTTTAAAATCAGAGAAGTTGAGGATGAACAGATCTATCTCATGTTGTTTCCCTGGACTTTAAAGGGAGAAGCCAAAGATTGGTTAGAATCGTTACCTGAAGGGGCGATTGACACATGGGATGTTTTAGTTGAGAAATTTCTTAAAAGATTCTTTCCGGCATCTAAAGCCGTGAGACTTCAAGGAGAAATTGTTACGTTCGCATAAAAGCCAAATGAAACATTATATGAGGTGTGGACAAGATTCAGAAAGTTGTTGAGAGGATGTCCTCAGCACGGTTTAGACACTTATCAAATAGTACAAATATTCTACCAAGGTGTCGATGTTGCTACACAAAAAGACATCGACAGAGCAGCTGGTGGTTCCATTATGAAGAAAACCGCAACTGAAGCTCACAAAATTATTGATAACACAGCCTCCCACTCACATGAGTGGCATCAATAAAAAGATATTTTTCGTTCATCTAAAGCAGCTAGAGCTGATTCTAGCCATGACTTTGATTCCGTTTCCGCAAAAATAGATGCTTTCGAGAGACGAATGGAAAAGATGAATAAAGATATTCACGCAATACGAATCAGTTGTGAGCAATGCGGTGGACCACACTTAACAAAAGATTGTAATGTTGAACAAACGATGGAACAACGTGAGAATGTTTTCTACATGAACCAATGGTCGGGAAATAATTATCAATCGCCAAGGCCAAACTTCAATCGAAATCAAAACATTCTTTACAATCCAAATGTACCCAACAATAACTCGTACAACCAACAAGGTCTGAATAACCAACCAACTCAAAGCAACACTTTCAATCAACAAAGACCTAGCTTGTATAAACCACCACAACAAACTGAAGATAAAAAGCTAAATCTAGAAGAAATGATGGCAAAGCTAATGAAATCTCAAACACAATTTATTACATCTCAAACCCAAACAAATGAGAGGTTTGAACAGTCATTAAGAACTCAACAAGCTTCCATTTTGAATCTAGAAAAACACGTAGGTACTCTTACTAACATGATGAGTGAGAGGGAACAAGGAAAGCTACCAAGTAATACTGAAGTAAATCCTCGGAATGAGAATGTTAATATGGTGTCAACAAATTCTGAAAAACCAGCACCAGAAGATGGGAATGTTTTAGATGTGAGTAACAATGAAGAAGTTACAACTCCACCACCACCCGAGTATGTAAAACCAGTAGTGGCACCATACAGACCACCCATCCCGTTTCCAAGAAAAGGAGTTGAGTATGAAGTTTGTGATACCTTTGGAAAAAAGAAGAAAAATAAGAAAGTACAAGAAAAAAAACCGTAAAAATAAACCCGGTGAAGACAGTTCCACCGAAACTTCCACCCAGGTTGGGTGATCCGGGTGAATTTATTGTTCCTTGTCTACTTAGTGATTGTGTCATGTATGATGCACTAGCAGATTTAGGTGCAAGTGTGAGTGTTATGCCTCTTTCATTATATAAGAGATTAGGAGTAGGTGAGCTAAGTCTAACGGAGATGAGTGTTCGACTCTTTGATCAAACCATTAGGCACCCAGTTGGAATTGCTGACAACCTACACGTTCAAGTAGGTAATTTAACCTTTCTAGTCGAATTTATTGTCATTGACATAGAAGAGGACTCAAACATTCCTCTAATTTTAGGTCGACCATTCTTAGCGTCCACCGGGGCGTTATTTGATGTAAGAAAGGGTAGAATGACACTTAGTAATGATGAAAAATTGATCACCTTTGTGAGTCGAAAGTCTAAATCTCCACCAACCAAAACCGTTGAACCAACAAAAACGATTGGTAAGAACCATATTGTTTTACCAACTCCAACGGTAGTGCTTAACAATAATAAAACGCCTAAGTGTGGGGAAGATGAAGTAACACCTAATGATGACTTGATAACAAAGAACCCCGTTGTTGATACGAAATTAAATGACCCCGTTATTAATAGTTCAATGAAGAAACTTATTAAACGGATTCGCGATGCTAGAACCAAGGGGAACTTTAAGTTATGTAACCGGTTAGTATCCAATCTATCGCCTAAAGAAAAGGCAAAACTAGTTGAATTTGTGGATATTACATAGGAATCCGACCAATGGCTTAAAACAAAAGTCACAGATATGCAAGTTGATTATGGTCCAAGAGAAATTGACGATGAAGTTAATTACTATTTCGACACCACAGCTACTTAAGTGTGGGGAGATTCAAATGTTCTAAAAAGAAAATGCCGTCTAGAGTTAGTTGTTCTGTTCTCGTGTAGTTTCGAGAATGGAATCCGATTGGTCTTTTCCGCTAGTAGACACTAAAGAACTAGTTTTCTCCCCCATTCTGAATTTATTTTTGTAGGTTTTATATAAAATTAATACGCTTTTTAAATTTAAGTTTTGTGTGAATTTAAAAACAAATTTTACTTTATTTCATTAAGTTTAAAAAAATGATTTCTAAAATTCGTCGTAAGTTAATGACTAGGTCGTAGAACTGAAATTGCTTTACCCGAGAGTTGTGCGAAACATTTTGTTATTATTATTTTTAATTTTATTGATCTAAAGTATACCAAAAAAATTAAAAACCCAAAAATCTTTGCTTTTAAAACAATCGCTTTAAAAACGACAAATTTTAAATAATGTCGAGGGATAGACTAGGTAAACATACCGAAACTACCTAAAGTAAAAGGAAACAAAATTTTAAAAAATTATTCATTTAAATTGTTTTAGTAAATAAAGGTTTAATAAAATATATATATATATATATATATATATATATATATATATATATATATATATATATATATATATATATATATATATATATATATTATATATGTTTGTAGTTTATCTTATGTACAAAACAGGGTAAAACATCGCACTTTCAAAGACTGGCATTAAAGTTCAGCAAAAGCTACTAATTTTGACGACAAGACGCAAAATATCAAATGTGATATAAAATAATATGTTTGCAACCTCGGTATTTTTAATCACTTTTCTACACTAATCAACCTCATAAATTTATAATTATAGTTTGATTTCATGCAAATGAGGGAATTGCATGATCTCAAGTGTGGGGAAGGGTTATAAATTCTCTCGGGTTTACACTTGGTTTAATTGCGAAATTTTAGTAAAATTTTTAAAAATTTTCAAATAAATGAATTCAAAATCTTGTTTATACATATTTATAAACAATAAAACTAGGTATTAACACCGAAATTATTGTTACCTCGGAGAGAGAACATAAATAGAGAAACAACCCAAAACGCTTAAATTCATTTAAAATGGAATAGAGGAGAATAAAAAGGCAAACAAAGAAATAAATAAAAGCCAAGTGTGGGGAGAATGTACCAAGTTATTCAATTAAAAAACTATCTATCACATGTTTCTGTAAAGTTATTGCAGGTGCTTTTGTTTTGGACTAAATTAACTATATTACTCGATAAATTGTAATAAAGATGAAAGAAAAGATGAATCTACACGATGAATTAATTCCATCATTAAAAGGAAGTAAAGTCTTCCGAAAAAGAAACGTGCTTCTTGATTTAGGTCAAGAAGTTGTCGTCCAGACCAATTGTAGAGTCTACGAAAAACCTTGAAAAGTTTTCTCGAAAATCAGCTGGAAATCCACGGACCTCAGCATCAAACAGGGTCGCCAAGTGGTCAGACTTATCCTAACCATGAGAGGATCTGTCTCGTAAAATGGGGAGGGCGCCATGAAAATTAGCTTGATAAGACTAATGAATCAGATCCCCAGAAAGGATAATCTCCTTAAAAGATCAAAAATCAGCTTTTAAGCCTGATATTACTCAATCCTTGAGATTGACCTTAAAGATTGAGAATTCAAACTCAAGGAATTCGATGATATCTAAACTCGAGCTTGAACGAGAAAATATTTTGATTAAATTACAAACCGATTTGTTTTCTGAAAACCCATTTTCAATGCGTTCATTATCATTGAATGTAAAATCCTAGGAATTCAACTGGAATTCATTAGGTCACCTGAACCAAACCGAGTGTCAACTGTAAGAACGGTGGTTGCATAGCATGGTCGAAGACAGGACCTTGTGCCAGATCCAAAAATTATAGGGTGATCTTTACTATTTCTCCTACAAAGGATAGTAATTGCATCCGACACGTTGTGGACCATGAACAAACGCATGTCATTAGACATTGCCTTAACAGTTTCTTGTTCAACGCTTTCCTTTACAACCGGACGGTAGTTTACCGAAAGGTAATATATGGAGCAAGTATACTGGACGTGTTGCTTTCCTAATACAAGGTTAGCAAGTGGGTGACACAAAACCGTAAAGTCTTGAGCTAAAATTTAAAAATCTGAAACCCACAAAACCCACAAAAACATTTCGCAAACACCGGTGAAGGGTTATTCCGGAAAACTTATCTAGGGTAAAATCTAGAATGAATTTTCAAAAGATCAAATGTTTTCATAAAGATCCAATTTCCTTAAAGGATCTAAATTTTCATAGTCATGTGGGACTGTAAACCACATTGTAACTATCATTGTTTATACCACCGTATCAAAATCACTAATGTATAAAGTGTGAAGAATAACGAAGTGATTCATGTGATTTAATTTCAAGTACTGTATTGCTTGAGGACAAGCAACGTTCAAGTGTTGGGATATTTGATAGTGCTCTAAATGAACATATATTTAGTCGCAATATCACACCAATATGTAAAGTTTTTAGTTATAATTATTCTATTTTTAAGTTGTAATCGTTTAAATAAATAAATGTGAAGACGAAGCACGAAGATTAAGATTTGAAGAAAAAGTGCCACTAAAGCCTAAAAAGTGCCACTAAAGCCATAGAGCACTCAAAAGTGCCACTAAAAGTGAGTTAAGGACTTGCGCGGATTTTGGGAGTTAAGGAAAATAATTTTTGTACAAATTACAAAATTGCAAAACGCAAAGTACAAGATATCTACGCGTACGAAAAATTGTTCGAGAAACCGGAACCGAGACATAAACCGGGCGTAAACGTACGAGACATCGGAGCTAAAATTATAAGTCAACTATGTACAAGAATATAATAAAATATATATAATTATATATATTATATTATATATTAATATAACAGCCGCCCACGTTTTAAACTCAACTTGTGAGCTGGAACAGCTGGCCATGCGATCACATGGCTAGGAGGTGTATATATCAAGCGATCGCATGGGAGCAATTTGCTGGCCAGGTCTATAAATTACAACATTTTCGGCCGAATTAAGGGCACATCTACACACTCTTCTCTCTTCTGTAATATTTATATTTATAATATAATTTTAATTTAAGTTAATTTTAATAATAAAGTTATGGTTTAGTTGGGTTATGGTAAGAAATGTTTTACGAGTTTTAAGTCGGAACTCTGTCCGTGTAACGCTACGCGATTAATCACCACTGTAAGCTATGTTCTTCCTTTTTAAATTAATGTCTCGTAACTAAGTTATTATTATGCTTATTTGAGCCGAAGTAATTGTGATGTTGGGCTAAATATTAAGATGGGGTTATTGGATTTTGTACCATAAATCGGGTTTGGATAAAAGACCGACACTTGTGGACATTGAACTATTGACTATTAATAGATGGGGGTATTGTCAAATCGAATGACAACTCATTAGAATCTATCGAACCTATCTTCAAATTAGTTAATCTAATAATTATTAAAATGATTATGTATGTCCTATTTAGTGATGTTTATACGACATCGTTTACAATCATTTAATTAATCAATTGGATTGGGTAATTGATTATTCATTTTGGCCAAGTGGATAAATTAATATATCATGGACTAATTAAAACAGGGGTGGATTACATACAAGGATAATTGGTATAATTGTTAACAAAGTATTAAAACTTTGGATTACACGCAGTCGATAACCTGGTGTAATTATTAACAAAGTATTAAAACCTTATTACAGTTCGAATCCCTAATTAGTTGGAATATTTGACTTCGGGAATAAGGTTAATTTGACGAGCATTTTATAATTATGACCGATGGACTATTATGGACAAAAACCAGATAGGTATCAAATAAACCAGGACAAAGGACAATTAACCCGGGTAACAATTAATTAAAATCAAAACGTCAAAAATCATGATTACGGAAGTTTAAATAAGCATAATACTTTTATTTCATATTTCATCGTACCTTTATTTACTGTCATTTTAATTACTGCAATTTACTTTATCGCAATTTAAATTCTGTCATTTATATTATCGTCATTTATCTTTACGCTTAAAATATAAAATTGACAAACCGGTCATTAAACAGTAAAAACCCCCTTTTATAATTATATTACTATATATAATTATATATATTTTATATAAATATAGTTGTTAAAAATATAGCGTTAAACTCAGCAGATCCCTGTGGAACGAACCGGAGTTACTAAAAACTACACTACTCTACGATTAGGTACACTGCCTATAAGTGTTGTAGCAAGGTTTAAGTATATCCCATTCTATAAATAAATAAATAAAACTTGTGTAATATTTCGTCGTATTTCGTAGTAAACAATAATAGTATTTCGTACACCTCCGCTCGCACATCAGATCTCTTAACAATACTTATGCGACTTCAAGCTAGAAAGCTTGTATCCTTGTTTACTGAAAACTCAAGTTACAAAACTGAAGTAAAACAACTTAAAGAAGATCATAAGTTAATAAACTTGATCTTTTAACAAACTTTTTGTAGAAACCTCAAGCTACAAAGCTTGGATTCCTTGTTCTTGCATGTTCTTCAAACCAAGGCTTGAAGTTACAAGATGTATGAAGATTCAAGCTACAAAACTTGAATCTTTGAATAATGATGATGATTTCTATTTTAGAAAGAAAGAAAGAAAGGAAATAAGTTTTAAAACTTACAAATAAGAGAGAATTCTATAGTGAGAATGTAGAGAGAAGTGTGTGTTTGTGAAAAATGAATGAAGTATGTGTATATAACAAAGAAAGAAAAAGAAAAAATACAAATAATAAAAATACCCCCCAAAACCGATCAGTTTTGGTGGTGTGGTGGGGTGGTCTATGATGATAGTACAATGGTGATGTAGGCATGTTGGCTAGCATGTTGCATGAGGTTAAAACATGTAAGAAAGGTACATAAGCATGCATGAAATCTTGTCTTATATCTTAATGGACTTTGTCTTATGTCTTAATGGGTTCATAAGTCCATTAAGATGGGCTAACTTACTAGTCCATTAGCTGGAGTAGGGTGGACCTTGATGATCTTAGTCCATTAAGGTGATAAGCCCATTAATACTAACTAGTGTGCATTAATAAAACACTAAGCATAATTAGGCAACCGACAAGCTACGTAATTGTCATTTAGAAATAACAATTAGGATTAAATAGTCATAATACTCCAATTATGACCAAAGTTTAACGTGTACCAAGTACGTATCTCGTTCTAAACGGCTAGTGACACTAACGGTCATAAATGCATTCGAGGATCAAGTTAAGTAATTAAGCACTTAATAACACATTGTAAGGTATTAACAAGAGTAATTAGCATGGATAATGACTCCAGAATATTATCTAGCTCAGTACGCACATATACGCAGATTCGTGAAACCATAAAGTATAATTATAAGTCGAAAAAGTCGGGTCGTTACATTACCCACCTGTTAAAGAAAATTTCGTCCAGAAATTTTAAGCTGAGGTAGACGACAGGGTTGCGAAGAGGTGAGGATATTTCTGTTTCATCTGATCCTCTCACTCCCAAGTGAATTCGGGTCCTCGTTTAGCATTCCAACGGACTCGGACGATTGGAATCTTGCTTTGCTTCAAGTTCTTGACCTCGCGGTCCATGATCTCAATAGGTTCTTCTACGAAATGGAGCTTGTCATCAATCGTAAGCTCATCGAGAGGTATGACAAGTTCTTGTTCGGCAAGACACTTCTCCAGGTTTGATACATGGAAAGTGGAATGAACGGAACTTAATTGAGTCAGAAGATCTAAACGGTAAGCAACGGGTCCAACACGCTCGAAGATTTCAAAAGGACCAATATATCACGGATTTAGCATTACTCGGTCACCCACTTGGAATTCGAGATCTTTACATCTAATGTCAGCATAGCTCTTTTGGCGATTACGGGCCGTCTTGTGCCTTTCTTGGATTTGAACGATCTTCTCGGTTGTTTCATGGATGAGCTCGGGTCCCGTGATTTGCTTATCACCCACTTCAGCCCAATAAATAGGAGAACGACATTTACGGCCATATAAAGCTTCGAAAGGTGCGGCGTTAATACTCGAGTGGTAACTATTGTTGTAAGACAATTCGGCTAGAGGTAAATGCTTTTCCCAAGCTTTTCCGAATTCAATAACACAAGCTCGTAACATGTCTTCCAAGGTTTAAATCGTGCATTCGCTTTGTCCATCGGTTTGTGGGTGATATGCAGTACTCATGTCTAAATGTGTTCCCAAGGCTTCTTGTAAGGAACCCCAAAATCTAGAAGCGAAACGGGCATCTCGGTCGGAAATAATTGATAAGGGTACACCGTGATGGGATACAATTTTCTTTATATACAGTTGTGCAAGTTTGTCCATCTCATCGGTTTCTTTCATGGCTAGGAAGTGAGCGGATTTGGTTAGACGGTCAATAATAACCCAAATGGTATCATAACCGTCTACCGTTTTTGGTAGTTTCGTGATAAAGTCCATCATTATTCTTTCCCACTTCTATTGAGGAATTTCAGGTTGTTGAAGTAACCCAGATGGCCTTTAATGTTCGGCTTTGACCTTGGAACAAGTTAAACACTTTTCAACATAAGTAACAATGTCCTTTTTAATATTCGGCTACCAATATTGTTCTTTGAGATCGTGGTTCATCTTACCGGCCACGGGACGAATCGAATACCTTGACTTATGGGTTTCGTCTAAAATAAGGCTTCGTAAATCCCCATAACTAGGCACCCAAATTCTTTCGCGAAATATCGGAGCCCGATCTCTTTAACCTCGAATTGAGAGACGAGAACGTTCAAGCGTTCGTGAGAAATATTTTCATCTTTGAGAGCCTCATCTTGTGCTACACGGATTTGGCTATTGAGATTTGTGTGGATGGTGATGTTTAAGGCTTGGACACGAAGAGGTTCCATTCTTTCCTTTCGGCTCAAGGCATCGGCTACTACATTTGCCTTCCTAGGATGGTAACGAAGTTTACAATCATAATCATTCAATGTTTTGATCCACCGTCGTTGTCTCATATTTAGTTGTTTTTGATCGAAAATGTGTTGGAGGATTTTATGGTCGGTGAAGATGGTACTTTTGGTTCCGTAAATATAGTTTCTCCACAATTTGAGTGCAAAGACAACGGCTCCAAGTTCGAGATCGTGTGTCGTGTTGTTTTGTTCACGAATTTTCAATTGTCAAGATGCATAAGCAATAACTTTTTTTCGTTGCATCAATACACACTCAAAAATATGTTTCAAGGGATCGCAATATACAATAAAGTCATCATTGCCTTCGAGAAGAGATTAGATAGGAGCGGTGGTTAACTTTTTCTTTAAGGTTTGGAACGCCGTCTCTTGTTTGGCCGCCCAAACGAATTTCTTTCCTTTATGAGTTAACACGGTTAAAGGACGTGCAACCAAAGAGAAACCTTTGATGAATCTACGATAATAACCTGCGAGGCCTAAAAATTGACGAATATGAGTAGGAGTAGTGGGGGTTTTCCAATTACTAATGGCTTTAATTTTCGCGGGATCGACTTTAATACCTTGATCGCTTACAACATGACCAAGAAATTGAACTTCCTTTAACCAAAATTCACACTTGGAGAATTTGGCATAGAGTTGTTCTTGTCTCAAGAGTTCAAGTACGAGTTGGAGGTGTTGTTCGTGTTCTTCTTCGCTTTTTAAATAGATTAAGATATCATCTATGAATACGATAACGAATTTGTCTAGATACGGCTTGCGCACGCGGTTCATAAGATCCATAAACACAACAGGTGCGTTAGTCAAACCAAATGGCATCACAAGAAACTCATAATGACCATAACGAGTTCAGAATGCAGTCTTAGGGACATCGCCCTCCTTTACCCTCAACTGGTGATAGCCTGATCGCAAATCAATCTTAGAGTAAACGCTTGATCCTTGCAGTTGATCGAATAGATCATCAATCCTGGGAAGGGGATACCGGTTCTTGATTGTCAACTTGTTTAGTTCACGATAATCGATACACATATAGAAAGATCCGTCCTTCTTCTTTAAGAAAAAAATGGGAGCGCCCCAAGGCGAAGAACTTGGTCGAATAAATCCATGGTCTGGCAGTTCTTGTGTTGACTCTGCAACTCTTGCATTTCGGTTGTTGCAAGTCGATAAAGTGCACGAGCTACAAGTTCAGCTCCAGGCACTAGATCAATCTGAAACTCCACTGGTCGCGGTGGGGGTAATCCCGGCAACTCTTCTGGAAAAACTTCAAGGAATTTGTTTACAATTGGTACATCCTTCACTCTTTTCTCCTCAGCTTCCAACTTCTTTACATGCGCCAAAATGGTAAAATACCCTTTTCTCATGACCTTCTGTGCCTTCATACAACTAATAAGGTTCAGCTTTGGGTTACATCTCTCCTCGTAAACTATTAATGGCACACCATTCTCGCGAGGTATACGAATAATATTCTCTCCACAAACAACTTCTGCTTTTACCTTAGACAGCCAGTCCATGCCGACTATCACGTCAAAGCTTCCCAACTTAATGGGTGTCAAATCAATCTTAAAATCCACACCAGCTAAGTTTATTATACTTCCGCGACAAATTTGATCAGCTTTCTCAAATTTCCCATTAGCCACCTCAACAAGATATTTCTCATCCAAAGGAACTAATGACCAATCTAACTTAGAGCAAAATTGTCTACACATACTATCGGCACCAGTATCAAACAAGATAGAAGCTAATAGTTTATTGACAGTGAATGTACCTGTAACCAAGTCAGGATCCTCACGGGCATCTATGGCATTCAGATTAAAGACTCTTCCATGTGCAGGCCCGCCATCCTTCTTCTTGTTAGGACATTCGTTCTTAAAAAGACCCTGTTTGCCACACTCGAAGCACTTCTTTGGCGCATTCGGGTTCGCTTTCACAGCTGGAGTGTTGATCCCACAATCCTTGCCGATGTCTCCCGTCCTTTTACATTTCTCACACACCACATTGAAGTACCCAGTATGATGCCTATAGCATCTCTTGCACTGAGGAAGGTTACCATTGTAGTTAGGGTTCCTCCCCTCATTGTTTCCCCTAAAGTTCTCATGCCTCTTAACTGGATTCTGATTGATACCTTTACCCTTGTTTCCATCCCATTTGCGCTTCCCATTACTTGCCCCAGACCCTGATTGCACCTTCTCTAGATCTTGGCAGATAACTTGATCCATCAAGGTGTGCGCCATGCGTATAGCTTCCTGGACAGTCCCTGGTTTTGAAGAAGTGACATTCCCCTGGATGTCTTTGGTAAGTCCCCACAGATACCGCTCTAACCGTTTGTACTCAGGAGTAACCATTGTGGGGAACATTAGGGCTAACTCCAAGAATCTCCGATCATAACCATCAAGGTCAGTTCCTAAGACCTTCAATCCCCAAAATTCTGTCTCCATCTTTTGAATTTCGGTTCTAGGGCAGTACTCCTCTATTATCGCCCTTTTGAACTCTTCCTATGGTGTTGTATATGATTCATCAATTCCCTGAACCTGGGCAAACGTGTTCCACCATGTCAGAGCGCCATCCGACAGCGTGCAGGATGCGTACTTAGTCCCATTCGCATCAGAGCAGTTGCTAACCCGAAATACTGATTCTAACTTTTCAAACCATCTTGTTAACCCAACTGGTCCTTCTGTTCCACTGAAAGTCTGTGGCTTGTAACTCATAAATTCTTTGTAAGTGCACCCATTCTAAACATTTTGGTTAGCCATCGGAGCTTGTGCAGGGTTGACATTCGCCATGGCTACGACCACTCGAGTAGCCACCATTTCCTCAATTTGCACTGCAGTGGGTATTTCTCTTGGACCTCTCCTTCTGCTATTGATCTTCCCGACAAAAATGTCGACTTAAGTCAAAATCTATTATTCAATAATTAATAATGTCATAGTAATATGGTAATCAATTATTTAATCAACACAATACATGTTAACTAAGTATGGCAAACTAGTTACAGATATCATAAAACCATCATACAATTCTTAAAGAAAACGACATACAATTAATCAAACAACATTAGGTTCCATACATAATAAGAAAAAGTCGCATACAACTCCATAAGTTTTCGTACAATACTCGAATGAAATCATAAAACTACTAATGGAAATACAAAATGAAATCTAGTACATAAGTCCTATGGAGATGGAGGATAAATGACATCCATCAGGTGGGACACCTGGTCCTCCAGCTCAGTCACTCGGGCACGTAGGGTACGCACTTCCATCATCAGCTCCTTGATGGTAGGAGGTGCCGGTGGGGCCGGTGGTGCAGGTGGTGCAGGTGGTGCAGAAGTAGCACTAGAAGTAGATGGCGCATTACGGGCCACCTTACGCACAAATGGGCCAGGAGGTATTGGCACAACCAGCTTACGAGCGGTGATCCTAAACAACTATCCCTGTGCGTTCACGAATGGCTTACCCCCATTTACCCCAGGAATGACGGTACTGTCGTAGTGGTAACGCTTCTTAGGTGGGGTATAGGGTGGCGGTACAAGCTCCTCCTCGGGGTCCTCCTCAGTATCCTCCTTAGGATCCTCCTCACTGGTCTCATCTAATGATGAACTGTATGAGTCGTCTGAGGGTGGTGCAGGTGCATCACGTGTGGGAGAATATCTCCGACATCTGAACAAGGAAAACTAAATTTTTCCATGTCAGTAACACATATAGCAAGCATGTAATCAGGTATGATAACAACAGCATCCTAGATCATCTACAGCAGTACATAGCATGGAAATAATAGTATCATACAACGGTATCATGCAATAAAAAGCAGATAGTAGGGGCATTCAGTAGTGGGAATAAACAGTAGCATACGACAATAACACATAACAGTATTAGTAAGTAGTAGTATGCAGTAGTTCCGCAGAATCAAGTAAACGATCAAGTTGTAGATTACTCCTATTAGTGAATCCTAATCGACTCGGTCAAGACACACTAATGCAACCTAATTCCCTACAACCAATGCTCTGATACCAAATGTGATGCCCCGTCCAAAACCGTCATGGTACGGATCATCAACAACATGTCCATTACATGGTATAACACTATATGCTATTTTAAAACAAGCTTTTTGCATTCATAAAAAGATAACGTTTTTCCAACGGCAATTTTTTTATAAAGTACATGCTTCTACGGATAGAAAGCATTAACAATAGTACGTGACACTTAGGTCATTACAAAACCATGGTTCAAATATAACATAAGTAGTGAATGCAAAATAAAAAGTCCATGACTAGGAGATATCTCTAACAATGCATAGTATATCGGATGCATAATCGTCTTAGTTACCTAATAATAAAACATACTAAAAAGGTCAACACGAATGTTGGTGAGCTATAGTTTTATTGTAAACAATAAAGTAATGTAGACCACGAGATTTTTATATTCAAAATAGTATGAAAAATATATGCTTAACCGTGGGCGCTTGGTAACTAACTTAACAAAGATATATATATATATATATATATATATATATATATATATATATATATATATATATATATATATATATATATATATCACCCCCTAAAAGTACACTTGACGAGTGCGTTAAAATAGACGAAGTATTAAACACCCGTTGAATGCTAGCGCGACTAGCCCGAGTGGGGATGTTAAACCCTATAGATCCATATCTAAGATTCGCGTTCACCGGTTCATAAACCAATGACTAAACGTTACCGAGCTACGGGGAAAATTTGTGCCGTTATGTCACCCACACATATATAAAGTTTAAGTACTCATGTCTAGTATGAAAAACATAAAAAGTGCATGTATTCTCAGTCCCAAAAATAGTTAAAGTAAAAAGGGAGCTATAACTCACAGTGGATGTACGGTAAAGTCGATACGAAAATGTAAGCAAGTAGTAAGTCGGTCCAAAAGGTCCTCAACCTAATTCAATGGTTACTAAGTCAGTAAATCATCCCAAAACGTTTAAAAGTAAGTAAGTTAAGTCTTAAGTATCATCATTATCATCATATGTAAAAGGTAACGTAAGTTTTCAACAAGAATAGAGGTCGAAATGAAAAGCTGAATTCGAACAGCCGATACGACCTCTACACAAACTGAAATGTCGCGTGGCCAGTGGCCAAGGCTCTGTTTGTGAGTCCTCTTACCGCTTTCCGAAGCTCAGATCCTAACTTGATGTCGTTTGAGCATGGCGACGGTCAAAGTGCAAGTAGGTCAGAAAATTCAGCACGTCGTTACGAAGGCGTAGTGAACTTCGAAAGACCATAAATCCTAAACCGTATATCGGATTTAGGCGAGTCTTAAACGAAAAGTCATCTACACATCCCTAACTTTCTGGAAATTAATTTTCCAGAAGCTCCAGGAGTCAGATCAGACCCTTAAAAACAAATTCTAGTGCTCCGGTGGGTTTCTTTTTGTTTGATGCTTATCACGGTTCTCGTCCTTGATGCGTATAAGCCTCAAGTGTACAACTCTTGATGTTTTAGCATCATTTTGACCAAGTTTTAGCCATAAACACACAATGTCAAGACTAAGAAAAGAAGTACAACTCATTTAAGAGTTTGAGAAAGATGATGAACCAAAGTTACATCAAGTTCTTAATATATATATATATATATATATATATATATATATATATATATATATATATATATATATATATATATATATATATATATATATATATATATATATATATATAGTTTTGACACAAATATAAGTTCTATTTGAAATTTTAAGCTATAAACATGGATTCAAACCAAACAAGCAAGACCTTAAGTTATAGAACTTAGATCTTAGCTAAATATTGAAGACCTTAGACTAGAAAGTCTAGATCTTATGTTCTATGTGAAACCCTAAGTTATATAACTTAGACTTTCAACTTTTACAAAACCTTAAGTTATAAAACTTAAATTTTTACAATGTAGAATGAATATAAGCTAGTGAGCTTTTTGTTTTAACAAGTTGGATGACCATAAGTTACGTAATGATCAAACAAGATGATGAAACCCTAAGCTAGAAAGCTTGGATCTCTTAACAATACTTATGAGACTTCAAGCTAGAAAGCTTGTATCCTTGTTTAATGAAAACTCAAGTTACAAAACTGAAGTAAAACAACTTAAAGAAGATCATAAGTTAATAAACTTGATCTTTTGACAAACTTTTTGTAGAAACCTCAAGCTACAAAGCTTGGATTCCTTGTTCTTGCATGTTCTTCAAACCAAGGCTTGAAGTTACAAGATGTATGAAGATTCAAGCTACAAAACTTGAATCTTTGAATAATGATGATGATGATTTCAATTTTAGAAAGAAAGAAAGAAAGGAAATAAGTTTTAAAACTTAAAAATAAGAGAGAATTCTAGAGTGAGAATGTAGAGAGAAGTGTGTGTTTGTGAAAAATGAATGAAGTGTGTGTATATAACAAAGAAAGAAAAAGAAAAAATAAAAATAATAATAATAATAATAATAATAATAATAATAATAATACTCCCCAAAACCGATCAGTTTTGGTGGTGTGGTGGGGTGGTCCATGGTGATGGTACAATGGTGATGTAGGCATGTTGGCTAGCATGTTGCATAAGGTTAAAACATGTAAGAAAGGTACATAAGCATGCATGAAATCTTGTCTTATATCTTAATGGACTTTGTCTTATGTCTTAATGGGTTCATAAGTCCATTAAGATGGGCTAACTTACAAGTCCATTAGCTAGAGTAGGGTGGGCCTTGGTGATCTTAGTCCATTAAGGTGATAAGCCCATTAATACTAACTAGTGTGCATTAATAAAACACTAATGATAGGTCAGATCATGTTGAGATTGAGAGAAATGATAAGATAAAGAGAGATTCGGTATGTAAGCATGAGACTCGGTATTAGAGAGCATCGGTACAATTACATTCCACAGCTTCTAGAACTCAGTTACAATGCAATGGCTATCTAATTAGGACTACTTAGGTTCCTTATATAGCCTTCTTCTTAGGAACCTTCAATTAAGCTTATTTCACATTAACACTATACAACTTCGGGGTCCTAACAATCTCCCCCTTAGTGTTAAATGTGAACTTTACAACATAATCCTATTTTGTAATCTTGAGAGGTCCAAACGTTAGTTTCCATCGTGTGCCATCTGGTTTTGAAACTTCTACTTGATTTTTTGAAATTTGCTTAGAAGGTTTCCAGACACCCCACGCTTTTCTTGGATCTCCCTCATATAATGGATATTCATCCATTTCCTTGAAATATCTTCTCTTTCTCTGTCCACGAAGTATCTCAAACTGTCTTGTACGAACCCGGAGTTTCAGACGATCTCTTATATGCTTTATGAATTCTCCAAGACCCATTATCATGTCAATGTCATGGAACTTGCTTTGATGAATCTTAAGATACTTCAGTGCAGCCTTAAGTGTTCCATCTGAATATTTGTTTAGCTCTTCAGTACGAATGAACACCTTTTCTTTTTGAGAATTTACAAAAAACAAACCCTTCGGGTTCGAATTACATTTGAAACATCCTCATATCCTTCAGTCCCTCTGTAAATTGATCCGGACACGTAATTGGAATCTTTTTCCTTTTTGCTTCGAGACCTATTTGAAAGTCTTCATGTCTCATCAGTTCAATTGTCTCCATCATGTATCTTTTCACAGCTTCCAAAGCTTGAGCCTTAGCAAAAGGTCGTATGGTGATGATACTGAGGTAGTTGTAGATGTGAATGATGTCAAGCATATCTAGATTATGAAAATCTGTTTCAGTGAACTTGTACTCTTTCTCATCTTCTCTGATAACGTGGAACTGACTGATGACGTCTTTCTTTTCGCTTATCTCTACTCCGACTCGAGTAATATTCAACACTTCTGAAATACGATATTTTATTTGAAGCCACAAATCATCTTCATCTTTGTTGATATGATTCCTCCACATAAACTCATACCAATTCCTTTCACTTGCTGGAAGCAATCGTGAACCTATATAAGTGAACCTTTTACTCCTTGGTAATTCATTGATTCGGAAGATCTTATAAGCATTTTCTTCGATGAATGTGTTTCGTAACATTATAAAATCATGTTCTACTCCCAACAATAATCTTTGCTCCCGATTCTTAAAGAATATTCCATGATTGTATTTGAATCTGGAATTCACTGTTTCACTTGATGTAGATGTACCAGAAGTTGAACTTTCATTAGCATTTGTTGGATTTGAACTCGATGAGGGTGTAGAATTTGATGAATGACCAGTAGGATCTGTTGCATCATTATTTGGAACATCATCATCTTCAATATGATCAAAGATCTCATCTTCATTTGGATTAACATAAAGATTATCGTCATCGTCATCAGAAGAATCCATTTCATCATCACTTTCTATTACTGGTTCAGGATTCTCTTCATCTACAATCTCTACATCTTCCGGAATTGAAGATACTGATGATAACTTGCTTAGAATGACAAATCCATCGTCATCCGTCTCTTCAAGATAGAAATCACTCAAGTTCAAATCCTCATCTACCAGTCCACTATCAGCCTCATTATGAACAATTGGAATTATAACTTGCTCAGGCTCCTTATCATCAATTTCATCATGTGTAGTAACCATTTCTGATTCCATCTGAACTTGTTGAGCTTGTGAAGCTGATGAAGACCTTACACCACCACCCTTAGTTGAAATGTTTACCGTTAGATATTCTCCATCTACTCCTATCTCCCCCTCATGGCTATTCTGAGGATCAGAATCGTCATGTTCATCATCACAGTGAGGCCTCAACGGAGAAGAGCAGGAAATAAGTGGATATCGAACACGAGCATGAAACAATGCTTGAAGCGAAGTGCGTCGAAGAACATCTAGATTGACTCTAGAAAACATACGACTGAAATATTCTTGCTCCAAAGCATCATAGAAATGTGGTAAACGAGAAGGTGATGGTGGAAAAGTAACAATAGGAACACCAGCAGCAGCAACTGTTGAAGGCGATGTTGGTGGAAGTGTTTGAGTTGCCGTGAGGGCAGGTAAGGATGATTGTGCGGTATTATTCTTATATGTAGGGCTATACATACTACTAGTCAGATTCGTGATATCCCCTTCTGATGGAGCTTGGGTAACAACTGGAGTGGTCACCGGCGAAGTTTCTTTCGAAGCATCCGCCTCCATGACTTTGGTCTCATGGGACTCTGACAAAGTAGCAGGACTACCCGTCGGTTTAGTTCTCGCAGAGATATTGCTATCCCCGACTCCTGAAATCATTGATATACCATGAGGTGGCACATCTCTTTCAGTTAAAGACTCTTCCTCCAGACCCTGAGATTCAGAATCCGGAAGAGAAGTGGTTTGAACCAATGGATCACTTTCATGAACCAAGGGAATAGTCTGCTGGAAGTCTGATAAATATCCCGAAGGATTGTCATGTTAACTCGTTTCCATGGGACGCAGCAGATCTTCCTCATCAAGATAAGCCGGACCTCGAGACCCTGTTGTACGTTGAGGTACAGGAGGATTTCCAGCCGATACGCAGGGTGCCTTTTCAAGATTTTTCGGCTCCCCTTCGGCCGTTCTGGACTTCAATGATTGAGTTTCCTCAATCGATTGAGTCAACACAGACTTTACTGCAGAGGAAGACTTTACTTCCTTAGATGCAGAAGCACCTTACTTTGTAGGATTTATTATTAAGTCCTGTTTAGATTGGATGGGCTTAGTGGTCTTTTTACCATCCGTGCGTTTAGATCTCTTGCCTACTGAAGCTTGCGCTTCATTTAGCATAGGGCTTACTGTTATTCTTGGATGTGATACGGAGATAGGTGAGGGTAACCTAATTGGCTCTTGGTCTTGGTCCGTATCACCAACGGTTGGAGTAACTGTTTGGCGGACGATGGGTGTCAAAGTCCTAGATCTAGTTACTCGTTGGGTTGGCGGAGTCTGAATCATCTCATCAAGCATGTATCGAGTTCTCTTAGGAGAATGTTCAGGAGATGATTCAGATGCTGTTGCTGAAGTGTCACTGCTTACTTCGGGTGTTGTGGAAAGGGTTGGTTCAATCCTAGTTGGACTAGGTTCCCTGATCCTCACGGGTTGAGCTTGGTGTGCTACCCTAGATCGTTTGAGGTTCACCCTAAGTGGAGGATTAGCTGGCCCGGGTGGTTGAACTACAGGTTCCTCTACAACCTCTGGAGCTGGAACCACGGCAGGTTCAACTTGTTCTTGTTGTACCGGGTTCGGAAGAGGTATTCCTACAGCCTAAAAATAAGAACGCATACGAGCGTCTTGGGGTTCAGCTAGCCTCACTAGCCAATTTGGAATTGGCACAGTGAATTGATTATCAGACACCATAGGGGTGTTAATCTTCAGCTCTCCAAACCTTTTAATCTGTAATCCATGTGTACCTGGTACAAATATATTTGCATTTCTGCAAGCATTTATAGCATCATGGATAAAGATACAGAAAAACCTTTCGCAAGGGATGTATGAACCCCTTGGCTTATCAACTTGAGCTTGAACCAGATCCCATAAAAGCTCAGCATAGTCAGGAGCCTCTACTCTTATGAAAGAGTAGAATACTTTCAGCATTGGCACAGTCAAGCTATCAGATCCACTCCTTGTCATCAGCAAGCATCTGTTGATGATTGAGAAGATCACATACCACCTTGAGTGCAGATATTTCTTCTGAAACTTAGCTGGTGGAACGTTGGTAGCTCCAACATAACCAAGATCAAAGACAGAAGTCATCATTTGCTGAGTAGCAGGAAAAGCAGGAGCATTCTGTACAAGAGGAAGTCTGAAGACCCTCCTGAAATCAGCTTTAGTGAAACTCCTCCTCCCTTGAACTCCTCTTAGTTGAAATTCAAAACGAGCTTGTGTTCCCTCTGGATTTTCAGTAGTAGGTTGTGTAGCTTCCACAAACCTAATTGTTCTATTAAGTAACTCCAAATCTGTTACAGCTACACTGGCAGTAGTATTGAGAGCAGGCCACAGTGTGTGCCTCTCTAGAATTGCTGTCCAGTAGTTGCAGGGTATACGGATTTCAGAGTTGATGAAGTGATTGTTCACCATTTAGCTGTATAAATAAGAAATAGAAGACCACAAGATATTTAACAGAAAGCATATATCTCTATTCTTATTTGCCTTTGAAATCCTTTTTATATTTTTAAATTTTAAGATTTTTATGGTTTTTCAAAAATATAAAAGTCTTTTATTCTCAAATATGAACAAATAATTGAAAACCATGACATTCATATAATATTCATCTTAGTATAAAATCATCATGCAAGGTCAATTATATAACACAAGGACTCAGAACAACACTTAGTCAATTTTTAAACACATTTCAAGCAGATTCGGTAGTTATGAAAACTTTAGATTCTGTAACCAAATAAGCTTGAGTTTTCATATCAGAAAGATATAGAATAAACATGTTAAGTGTTTGAAGATAAAAAATTAGAAAATTTCAAGGTACCAAATTTCAGACTTGGTATCAAGAAAGAAAACCAGATTCGGTATCTTCAACAATTAACAGAAAGTCGCTCAAACATGCATATTCTATCATATATCAAGTAATATCACAACCATGATCAATTAACCATTCAATTACAAGTATATTAACATGTTAATTGTATAAACAAACTCGGTATCAGGATAAGAACACATTCGGTAGATACAGAATTCATCAAATAAGCAATTAAACATGTAATCAGACTCGGTCAAATGATAGATCAGTCAATTTAACACAGATTAGACAAGATTTCATGTTGATTTTCCAAATCAATTAAGTTTAAACAAAGATTAATTGAAATCGACTCAGACTCGGTATAATCAACAAGATTTCAAAAATTAAAGGTCATAATCCAGTTATTTTGATCTTTTCTGGTTGATAAAAATATAATTATCTCAGATCTACAATTATATATCTTAAACATTGATTAAAATGAACAATTACCAAGAATTTGAAGAAACAGAATGACGGACTCGGTAGAATTAGGCAGATTCGGTATAATCAACAGACTCGGTAGGTAATTAATAACAGTAAGAGAGTAATGTTTGACTTTGACTCTCCTTTTTATAGATACCGAAAGTAAAATACCGAATGGGCTTTACAGAATGGGTCTAAAATACCGAATACAGTCCAATTTTTCAAAACTTTAACAATTTAACTTGAAATTTTGACAAATTGATTTTTTCCTCTTGAAATCCATTTCAATCTTTTCATGAAAAACAATTCTGAGACAATTTCTGAAAACTTTGAACTTACCGAATCTGTACTGTTG
The DNA here is from genome assembly GCF_046630445.1 of Rutidosis leptorrhynchoides. NCBI lineage: Eukaryota > Viridiplantae > Streptophyta > Magnoliopsida > Asterales > Asteraceae > Rutidosis > Rutidosis leptorrhynchoides. The sequence continues at coordinate 383,326,589 of NC_092335.1, forward strand.
GTTGTCAGACTCGGTAAAATGCTAAAAATAGCATTTATTCAGTAAAATTTAAGTATTTTTGGATTTTATCTTTTCCAATTTTTATGAATTTTTCGAAATAAGATTTGTACTTAAAAGAACTTTGAATTTTATACAAAGTACAAATCTTCAGTGATACCAATTGTTGACACGGGTTGCATACTGAGATGTATACAAGCCATAGTGAATTATTTCAGATAAAAACAAAGAAATTTTGAATTCACTTTTGAAAAACAATATTTTTGAATTATTTTCTCATTTTCTCCCTTTTTCTCCCCCTCAAAATGTGATATACAAGAAAGTAAATCAGCATTTTGATTATATTCCCAAGAAAATGAATTAACTCCCCCTTGAAATAGGATATCAATGAGTTACCTCCCCCTTGCGTAACCATTGAACAAATATATCTAGGAAGTTATCATTAATCTAAAGGCAGTCAATTAAAGAAAAATTATCTAAAGCACTGAAACTTAGTTGCTCCCCCTAGAAAGTATCTACTCCCCCTAAACACAAGATCCCAAAAATAAGTTCCAACATATCTAAGGAATATCAAGCACTATACTCTACCATGCCAATCTCTTTGATCAAGAAATTTAGCCTAAGTTCATCTAAAGGTTTAGTGAACATGTCAGCTAATTGCACTTTAGTAGGTACAAAGTATAACTCTATATCCCCTTTCTCTACATGGTCCTTAATGAAATGATAACGAATATCTATGTGTTTAGTTTTAGAATGCTGAACCGGGTTGCTTGTTATTGCAATAGCACTTTGTGAATCACAATAGATCGGGGTCTTAGAAATCTTAAAGCCATAGTCCAAGAGTTGAGTTTGCATCCACAAAACTTGTGAACAACAGTGAGCAGTAGCAATGTACTCAGACTCAGCTGTTGATAAAGACACACAGTTCTGCTTTTTGGATGACCAACCAACTAGTATATTCCCCAACATCTGAATTGATCCAGATGTGCTCTTTTTATCAACATGGCAACCACCATGATCCGCATCATTATAAGCAGTGAGATTGAAATCGGATCCATGAGGATACCAGATCCCAAGGTTAGGTGTACCTTTAAGGTATTGAAAAATCCTAACAACCGCTTTGGAGTGAGATTTCTTAGGGTTGGACTGAAAGTGGGCACAGACAGTTACGGCAAGTGTAATGTCTGGTCGACTCGCAGTCAGATACATTAAAGAACCAACCATGCTTCGATAAAGCGTAATATCAAAGGGTTCCCCATTAGTATCAGCATCCAGTAAAGTCCTCATTGGGGTAGTCATTGGTTTTAAAGCAGTCATTTTAAAACGTTTTAGCATATCATTGATATACTTTGTTTGACTGATAAAAATCCCATTTGGTAATTGTTTTACTCTAACCCCAAGAAGAAAGTTAACTGGTCAAGCATGCTCATTTCGAATTTGCTGGCCATAAGGTCACCAAATTCTTTGCATAAGGCCGGGGACGTGGAACCAAAAATAATATCATCAACGTAAATTTGAACCAAGAGAATGTGATCGTGGTTTTTACGGAAGAATAGCGTTGTATAAATCGTTCCACGAGAGAAGCCATTGTCCAGCAAATACTTTGTTAAGGTCTCGTACCATGTACGCGGTGCTTGCTTCAGACCGTATAAAGCTTTCTCCAAGTAGTAAATGTGGTTTGGATGAATGGGATCGACAAAGCCTTCTGGTTGATCAACATAGACTTCCTCTTGAAGATAACCATTCAGAAAAGCAGTTTTGACATCCATTTGAAACACCGTGAACTTCATATGAGAAGCAAATGCAAGGAAAAGACGAATTGCCTCAATCCTAGCAACCGGAGCAAACGTTTCTTCATAATCAATGCCCTCTTGTTGTCGATATCCTTTGGCCACAAGACGTGCCTTATTTCGAACCACAATTCCATCAGAATCCTTTTTGTTCTTAAAAATCCACTTAACCCCTATTGGTCGTTGACCCGTTGGTCTTGGAACTAATCGACATACTTTCAATCATTCAAATTGATTGATCTCGTCTTGCATTGCAACTACCCAGTATGGATCTAGTAAAGCTTGAGCAACCGTTGTTGGTTCAATCTTACTAAGAAAGGTTGTGAATAGACACATATTCTGAGTAGCCCTTCGAGTTGAAACTGGAGCAGATGCGTCACCAATAATAAGATCTATTGGATGACTTTTAGTCCAACGGGTGTGTGGAAGAGATTGTACATCAATTGTATCCATCAGAACATTAACCGTTATTGACGTTGAGCCTTGATCTGCTTGATCTGATATAACAGTATCTAATGGATTCAATAGAGTATCTGGAGAAACAGCTGGAGTTGTATCAAATGATGATTCTTGATCTTGTTCAAGATTATCAATAACAGGAGGTTGGAGGGAGGATGAAGAAGCAACAGGTGAATTAGTTGGTGTTGAATCTTCATCAAAAAGACTTTGAAGAGTCTCCACAGTAGTTGACTGTGATGGTGTAACCGGTACGATTTGAACATTTGAATCCCGTTGAGGAGTATAAAGACTATCAAACAAGATATCCAGTTCCTCTGATGTAACCGTAGGAACACCCTTCTTCGATAAAATTGAGTTTTGCGCGGAAGAAGTAGTAGCCAGGTTAGGATCGGGTTTTGAACTGAGTTGTTCAAAAGCCATTCCCGAAAATTCATCGAACTTGACGTTAATGCTCTCTTTAATCATCTTTGTCCGCTTATGATAAACACGATAAGCAACTTTGTTCGAGGAATAACCAAGAAATATGGCCTGATCGCCATGAGGATCAAACTTTCCGGGGCTGTCAAAATTGTTAAGCACATAGCATATACAACCAAAAACACGGAAATATTTGACATTCGGGCGTCTACCATATAATAACTCATATGGAGTTTTATCAAAATGTTTGTTTACAATACAACGATTTTGGGTATAGCATGCAGTTGAAATGGCCTCCCCCACATATTTTGTGAGGTAATTTGGAGTATGCAAGCATCGTTCGTGCTGCTTCGCACAACGTACGATTACGTCGTTCGACTGCTCCATTTTGTTGGGGGGTCCGAGCAGCAGAGAACTGATGTTCAATTCCTTGGTCTTTTAAATAACTATCAAGCGGGTCATTCTTAAATTCCGTCCCATTATCAGTTCTGATGCTCTTAACATGTTTGTTAAAAGAGCGTTGAATCTTTTTAATGAATTCAATGATAATGGCGGGGGTTTCTGACTTAGTTCGCAAAAGAAAAATCCATGTAAACCGGGTATAGTCATCAACAATGACAAGCACATGTTTCTTGCCACTGAGGCTAGAAATACGCATGGGTCCACATAAGTCCATATGCAATAATTGCAAAGACGATGAAGTACTGGGGTTTTGTTTAAGCGGATGATTAGTCCGTTTCAGCTTACCCATCGCACATGATGGACACACATGATGCTTATCATATTGAAAGGTTGGAATACCATCAACTAAATCTTTAGAGACTAATCGATTGATACCCTTGTAATTCGGGTGTGACATCCGATGATGCCATAACCATGAATTTTCTTTGGTAGAACGAGTGGCCAAACACATGGTTGCATGTGATGATGCATCATTGAGGTCAATAGTATATAGTGAAGCACAACGTTACCAATAAGAAGATCATTCCCTTCGGTGGATTGCACCGAGCATTGTCGACGTTCAAACAAAACTTTGAGATCTCCATCGCAGAATTGGCTCACACTAAATAAACTGCACCCCAAACCCTCAACATATGAAACCCGTTTGATTGTTATGCCATTTTTCACAAAATCTCAGTAACCCGTTATTGCTGCAATCTCATCGTTTCCGAATGTAACCGTTCCTAGGAATTTGTCAATGAAGTTGACAAGCAAGGATTTATCGCCCGTCATGTGTCGAGAATAACCGGAATCGATATACCAAACACAGACGTCGAAACCCTGTAAATGTGAATTCCCTAGAGTTTAGGTACCCAAAGTTTCTTGGGTCCTTTTCGGTTAGTACCAGCAATAAACTTTTGATTAACAACAAACTTTGGATCAATGATGAAATAATCACGTAAAGCATCATGTAGTTTAGACAATAAAGCATCATTTAAAACCACATTACATGAAGCATCATACGCAATATCAATCTTTACATTGTTATCAGAAGTCTTAACACACAATTTATTCCAATTAGATGTTTTGTTCACAGACGAAAAATGAAAAACATTAGATGATTTCCTAGGCCGACTAACAGATTGCTTTGGTTTGGTTGCTTCTTTCTTAGTCGTGGACTTAGGAACCCATACAGATTTGTAATTCAAGTTTGGATTATGACCTGTGACACGAAAAACACCTTTGTTAGTTAGACGTCCAAACTTTTCACTTGACACATGAGATGACTGATTTTGCAGAATTTCCAATTTGATTGTACGTTCTTTTGCATCATACTCACTTAAATCAGGTTTAGAACTTGTGTGTTGTGGACTTAACTGATTTCTTTAAAAGACTCTCTTTTGAAGTTTTTGTCATAGGAATCATAGGAATCTTTTCAGTTAACACAGAACCATTTGGAGAATGAACCTTTTTAACAATATACTGAGTTGTAGAAACAACTTTCGAACCATGATTGTCAAATTGAGAACGTAGAGGATTTTTAAGAATAGTAATGGGTTTTACATCCTTAGATGTTGTTGTTCCCTTCCCCTTCTTAGTAATCCCACCAGTACATTCAAGCACATTGGTTGCAACATTAGACGTTTGCTTAAGTGTGTTAGCCTGTTTCATTTGAATTATCTTTTGTTTTAAGCTTTTAATCTCAAGACATAATTCTTCAGCAGAAACTATCACTTCACCCTCCTTAAAAGCATAAGTACATTCTTTCTTAGGCAGTGAAGGCAATTTATCACACAAAGCAAGCATTTGTTCTAATGATTGGCACTTAAGTTGCAAGTCAATATTCTCCTGTTCAAGTTGAGCTACTATACGATTCAAATTACGTACAGCAGGCAAATGCAAGTAATAATCATGCAAAGGATCAAGTTGACTTTCAAAATCTATCAAAGGTTCAATGTTCGGTTCATCCTGAGGTTCTACTTTTTCATCTAAAGAATTTTGACCTAGAGAATCTGTCTCAAAGAAGACAGTTAGTTCATGTGCTAGGTCTTCACGGAAAACATCATCTGAACATGCAGGTAGAGTTGGTAGAATTGGTTTCACATCAAAAATTAGTTCATCAAACACCTCATCTATTGCAGTAATGCTAGAACTAGGTTTGTTAAACACTTCATTCTCAAGCATTAAAATGTATTTCTCTAGCATGAGTGTTGGGATATAAACCAGTCTACGCTTAGGCACATAATCTTCACGTTGCATGTTCTTTTCAGTTTCAACAAGATTTTTCAAGAAATCAGGATTCGATTTACCTATCTTAGCATTGATTTTTTCATACATTAAGCTAATTTGATGGTATTTCCTAGATTTACGATTTACAATAATATTATCAAAATCAGCATCAGAAGTATGTACAAAATGCGATGGTAAACTGGCTTGAAAATAATCAGAATGATATAATCCTGAAATCTTTTTGGAAGCATCTTCCAAAATTTTTGGATCTTCATAACCCAACCCTCACTTTTCACCATGAATCGTTTTTGGTCTATTCATGAAAATCGTTTGTTTTGAAAGTTCCATATCCATGATAGCTTTGGATTGCTCTGTTCGATAGAGTTTTTCCTCATATCGAGCAAGTTGAGCTTTTATTTGAAAAGATTCTTTTGACAATAAAGAAATTTCAGTGTTCTTTTCAATTATGGTATTTTCCAATTGAACGATTTTCTTGTTTAGTTTTGAAAGTGTGGGTTCATGTTGGTTTTTCAAATCAGAAAGATCTTTTTCTAAAAATTGAACTTTTTCTGCAAGTCGTTCCGATTTTAAACGATAATCAGTTCTTTCAACTTTAATTGGATGAATTATCTTTTTTATATCTTCCAACTCAGTTTCCGTAGAGTTGAGTTGGAGAGTCAATTGTTGCACATCCGTTTGCAATTTGTATGAGGAAGGTCTGGTCTCATTCATTTTGATTTTATCTTTTAAAACCTTGTTTTCAGATTTTAAGCCTTTCACTTCTTTTGACATTGAGACCAGATTCTTCATCAAGTCATTTTGTATTTTTATAAAATCAGGTGAGATTTCAGTTGATTGTACCTCATCATCATCGGATGTTGAGTCAGAATTCTCCATTGCTTCCTTAGCTTTGATGAGCTTTGTCACCTTGCAAACATTTGCATGTTCCACCTCTGAATCTGAATCGTCAGTCCAGTTAAACCAAGTATCATCAACCGGTTTTAGCTCTCCCCCAGTTTCCACAATCTTAGCCATCAACATTTTCTTCTTGTAGTAAGCTGCGTCCTTCTTCTTAGGCATCTTGCACTCACGAGAGTAATGACCAGCTTTGCCACAATTGAAACAAATTGAATCTTCCTTCTTGGAATCATCAGCACGTTGTTGTTTAGATTGATCAGCTTTCTTGTAGTACGAGGAAGATGACGAGTTTTTGCGTTGATTGCTTGATTTTGCCTTTAAACTTGTGTTTGTTCAAGGTTTTTGTGAACATGGCTGCCATCTTGACTAATTCAAGGTGGGAATCATCAACATCAGAAAGATTCAAATCTTCTGAATCAGTTGATTCTTCTACAAGCACTTTCTTGGACAAGCTTTTGAAAGACGTCAACGATTTGCTCTTCTTTTTGGCAATTAGGGCAAGTGGATCGCCCGGAGAAGACTCTTTCCTTCCTTCTTGAAGTTTAGACACTTCAGGTTGGTAATGCATAAGAACTCTAACAAGCTCATGAATAGTCAACTTGTCAATCTCTTTAGTAGATTGAACAATGGTTCCATAAGGAAGCCAATCAGCATTGAGCTTTTTGAGAAACTTCATGTTGACTTCAGCATTTACTTTTATGATCTTGCACCTTTTTAACTTATTGAGAACACCATTGAAACGACGATAGGTATCCTTGAGTGGTTCATCAGTTTCCTGCTTGAAATCTTCATAGAATCCAGAGCCTTATTCAATTTAGTAACGTCTGACATGTCATAACTTTCTTGCTGTCGTTTGATCTCATCCCATATATCTTTTGCTGTTGTGTTACTATCAACATTTTCAAACAATTCATACGGGATAGCTTGCATAACAATATTCTTTGCCTCTATGTCACCCTGAGCTCTCTCACGCTTATCACCAGAAAGTTCATAGACTGGAATTGGCATACCAGTATCCGGATGATAATCAACAACTGGACCATCTCTCAGAGAAGCCCAAATGTACTTTGCTTTCTCACCCTTATAGTCTATGTACTGAGTGATACGGTGAAGCCACTGAGTGTACTTTCCATCAAACAACACTAGAGGATGGGAATCTGATCCAATGATCAAAGTATCTTGAGTAGACATCTTGAAAATGAGGTAGATTCGGTAAAGATTCTGTATTACACAAATCTAAGATGAAAAATCACAACAATCTGATCAGAATGTCAGATTCTGTGTCAGATTCGGTACTGTAGCAGTTTCGGTAAAGATTCTGTATATCAGATTCTGTAAGAGAAACTGAACAGAAATACAAGTGACACACTCAGATTCAGTATAGATTCGGTAATCACAAGAATTGTAGCCTTTAACCACTTAAAATAATGGATTAAGTGATACAGAAACTCAAATTCTGTATTTGATTCGGTAGTCAGATTCCGTATGAATTTGAAGTTCAAACTCAATTCAATCCTTTTGAATTAGATTCTGTAACTTTGCTGCACAAGGAAACACATTAGTATCACACAAAATATCAAAGATACCGAAAGTATAGGATACCAAATGTCAACTGTAGCAGTTGACAATACCGAGTCTAAGTTTAAAACTTAGAAATATGACAGAATCCTTTCTTAAACCACACCAAGTAGCTGCGTATAATCAAACCGAATGTTATATAATCACAATCACACCACAATCTGCAACACTTAAGATGAATTTAAGTAATGAAGCAGACTCGGTATGACAGTTACGATACCGAGTGTTGATCAAATCTTCAAAACTTGATGAATTGAAGAAATTGAACCGTCAGAAATGTGATTTAACACCTCACGAACACAACTGAATCCTTAAATCTTCACAAAAATCCAGAATCAAGCTTGAATTAAGCAATACCGAGAGTTTTAGCCACAAACTCTAAAAATCAACTTGATTCTCCATAACTGAAGTTAAAAAGCTGTAATGATGATCGAAACTCTTTCTAAAATACCTAATGCACCTTCGCTGAACTTATCACAAGAATCTGAACGTCAGATTATCAAATTCGATAATACCGAATGTGATTCAAAATACCGAGAGTATTCAGATTCTGTAATCTACAATCTCTGGATCGATATAGTGATGTAGAATCACTTCCTGGAAGCTCTGATACCAAATGATAGGTCAGATCATGTTGAGATTGAGAGAAATGATAAGATAAAGAGAGATTCGGTATGTAAGCATGAGACTCGGTATTAGAGAGAATCGGTACAATTACATTCCACAGCTTCTAGAACTCAGTTATAATGCAATGGCTATCTAATTAGGACTACTTAGGTTCCTTATATAGCCCTCTTCTAAGGAACCTTCAATTAAGCTTATTTCACATTAACACTATACAACTTCGGGGTCCTAACAACTAAGCATAATTAGGAAACTGACAAGCTACGTAATTGTCATTTAGAAATAACAATTAGGAGTAAATAGTCATAATACTCCAATTATGACCAAAGTTTAACGTGTACCAAGTACGTATCTCGTTCTAAACGACTAGTGACACTAACGGTCATAAATGCATTCGAGGATCAAGTTAAGTAATTAAGCACTTAATAACACGTTGTAAGGTATTAACAAGAGTAATTAGCATGGATAATGACTTCAGAATATTATCTAGCTCAGTACGCACATATACGCAGATTCGTGAAAGCATAAAGTATAATTTTTAGTCGAAAAAGTCGGGTCGTTACATTACCCACCTGTTAAAGAAAATTTCGTCCAGAAATTTTAAGCTGAGGTAGACGGCAGGGTCGCGAAGAGGTGAGGATATTTCTGTTTCATCTGATCCTCTCGCTTCCAAGTGAATTCAGGTCCTCGTTTAGAATTCCAACGGACTCGGATGATTGGAATCTTGCTTTGCTTCAAGTTCTTGACCTCGCGGTCCATGATCTCAACAGGTTCTTCTACGAAGTGGAGATTGTCGTCAATCTTAAGCTCATCGAGAGGTATGACAAGTTCTTGTTTGGCAAGACACTTCTTCAGGTTTGATACGTGGAAAGTGGGATGAACGGAACTTAATTGAGTCGGAAGATCTAAACGGTAAGCAACGGGTCCAACACGCTCCAAGATTTCAAAAGGACCAATATATCGTGGATTTAGCTTTCCACGCTTCCCAAAACAGATTACACCTTTCCAAGGTGCAACTTTTAACATTACTCGGTCACCCACTTGGAATTCGAGATCTTTACATCTAATGTCAGCATAGCTCTTTTGGCGATTACGGGCCGTCTTGAGCCTTTCTTGGATTTGAACGATCCTCTCAGTTGTTTCATGGATGAGTTCGGGTCCCGTGATTTGCTTATCACCCACTTCGGCCCAATAAATAGGAGAACAACATTTACGGCCATATAAAGCTTCGAAAGGTGCGGCGTTAATACTCGAGTGGTAACTATTGTTGTAAGACAATTCGGCTAGAGGTAAATGCTTTTCCCAAGCTTTTCCGAATTTAATAACATAAGCTCGTAACATGTCTTCCAAGGTTTGAATTGTGCGTTCGCTTTGTCCGTCGGTTTGTGGGTGATATGCAGTACTCATGTCTAAATGTGTTCCCAAGGCTTCTTGTAAGGAACCCCAAAATCTAGAAGCGAAACGGGCATCTCGGTCGAAAATAATTGATAAGGGTACACCGTGACGGGATACAATTTTATTTATATACAGTTGTGCAAGTTTGTCCATCTCATCGGTTTCTTTCATGGCTAGGAAGTGAGCGGATTTGGTGAGACGGTCAATAATAACCCAAATGGTATCATAACCGTCTACCGTTTTTGGTAGTTTCGTGATAAAGTCCATCATTATTCTTTCCCACTTCCATTGCGGGATTTCAGGTTGTTGAAGTAACCCAGATGGCCTTTGATGTTCGGCTTTGACCTTGGAACAAGTTAAACACTTTTCAACATAAGTAACAATGTCCTTTTTAATATTCGGCCACCAATATTGTTCTTTGAGATCGTGGTACATCTTACGGGCCAAGGGACGAATCGAATACCTTGACTTATGGGATTCGTCTAGAATAAGGCTTCGTAAATCCCCATAACTAGGCACCCAAATTCTTTCGCGAAATATCGGAGCCCGATCTCTTTAACCTCGAATTGAGAGACGAGAACGTTCAAGCGTTCGTGAGAAATATTTTCATCTTTGAGAGCCTCATCTTGTGCTACACGGATTTGGCTATTGAGATTTGTGTGGATGGTGATGTTTAAGGCTCGGACACGAAGAGGTTCATTCTTTCCTTTCGGCTCAAGGCATCGGCTACTACATTTGCCTTCCCGGGATGGTAACGAAGTTTACAATCATAATCATTCAATGTTTCGATCCACCGTCGTTGTCTCATATTTAGTTGTTTTTGATCGAAAATGTGTTGGAGGATTTTGTGGTCGGTGAAGATGGTACTTTTGGTTCCGTAAAGATAGTGTCTCCACAATTTGAGTGCAAAGACAACGGCTCCAAGTTTGAGATCGTGTGTCGTGTAGTTTCGTTCGTGAATTTTCAATTGTCGAGATGCATAAGCAATAACTTTCTTTCGTTGCATCAATACACACTCAAAACCATGTTTCGAGGGATCGCAATATACAATAAAGTCATCATTGCCTTCAAAAAGAGATAAGATAGGAGCGGTGGTTAACTTTTTCTTTAAGGTTTGGAACGCCGTCTCTTGTTCGGCCGCCCAAACGAATTTCTTTCTTTTATAAGTTAACACGGTTAAAGCACGTGCAACCAAATAGAAACCTTTGATGAATCTACGATAATACCTGGCGAGACCTAAAAATTGACGAATATGAGTAGGAGTAGTGGGGGTTTTCCAATTACTAATGGCTTTGATTTTCGCGAGATCGACTTTAATACCTTGATCGCTTACAACATGACCAAGAAATTGAACTTCCTTTAACCAAAATTCACACTTGGAGAATTTGGCATAGAGTTGTTGTTGTCTCAAGAGTTCAAGTACGAGTTGGAGGTGTTGTTCGTGTTCTTCTTCGCTTTTTGAATAGATTAAGATATCGTCTATGAATACGATAATGAATTTGTCTAGATACGGCTTGCACACGCGGTTCATAAGATCCATAAACACAACAGGTGCGTTAGTCAAACCAAATGGCATCACAAGAAACTCATAATGACCATAACGAGTTCTGAACGCAGTCTTAGGGACATCGCCCTCCTTTACCCTCAACTGGTGATAGCCTGATCGCAAATCAATCTTAGAGTAAATGCTTGATCCTTGCAGTTGATCGAATAGATCATCAATCCTGGGAAGGGGATACTGGTTCTTGATTGTCAACTTGTTTAGTTCGTGATAATCGATACACATACGGAAAGATCCATCCTTTTTCTTTACGAAAAAAATGGGAGCGCCCCAAGGCGAAGAACTTGGTTGAATAAATCCACGGTCTGGCAGTTCTTGTGGTTGACTCTGCAACTCTTGCATTTCAGTTGGTGCAAGTCGATAAGGTGCGCGAGCTACAGGTGCAGCTCCCGATACTAGATCAATCTGAAATTCCACTGGTCGCGGTGGAGGTAATCCCGGCAACTCTTCTGGAAAAACTTCAGGGAATTCGTTTACAATCGGTACATCCTTCACTCTTTTCTCCTCAGCTTCCAACTTCTTTACATGCGCCAAAATGGCAAAATGCCCTTTTCTCATGACCTTCTGTGCCTTCATACAACTAATAAGGTTCAGCTTTGGGTTACATCTCTCCTCGTAAACTATTAATGGCACACCATTCTCGCGAGGTATACAAATAATCTTCTCTCCACAAACAACTTTTGCTTTTACCTTAGACAGCCAGTCCATGCCAACTATCACGTCAAAGCTTCCCAACTTAATGGGTGTCAAATCAATCTTAAAATCCACACCAGCTAAGTTTATTATACTTTCGCGACAAATTTGATCAGCTTTCTCAAATTTCCCATTAGCCACCTCAACAAGATATTTCTCATACAAAGGAACTAATGACCAATCTAACTTAGAGCAAAATTGTCTACACATACTATCGGCACCAGTATCAAACAAGATAGAAGCTAATAGTTTATTGATAGTGAATGTACCTGTAACCAAGTCAGGATCCTCACGGGCATCTATGGCATTCAGATTAAAGACTCTTCCATGTGCAGGCCCGCCATCCTTCTTCTTGTTAGGACATTCATTCTTAAAATGACCCTGTTTGCCACACTCGAAGCACTTCTTTGGCGCATTCGGGTTCGCATTCACAGCTGGAGTGTTGATCCCACAATCCTTGTCGATGTCTCCCGTCCCTTTACATTTCTCACACACCACATTGCAGTACCCAGTATGATGCCTATAGCATCTCTTGCACTGAGGAAGGTTACCTTTGTAGTTAGGGTTCCTCCCCTCATTGTTTCCCCTAAAGTTCTCATGCCTCTTGACTGGATTCTGATTGATACCTTTACCCTTGTTTCCATCCCATTTGCGCTTCCCATTACTTGCTCCAGACCCTGATTGCACCTTCTCTGGCTCTTGGCAGATAACTTGATCCATCAAGGTGTGCGCCATGCGCATAGCTTCCTGGACAGTCCCTGGTTTTGAAGAAGTGACATTCCCCTGGATGTCTTTGGTAAGTCCCCACAGATACCGCTCTAACCGTTTGTACTCAGGAGTAACCATTGTGGGGAACATTAAGGCTAACTCCAAGAATCTCTGATCATAACCATCAAGGTCAGTTCCTAAGACCTTCAATCCCCAAAATTCTGTCTCCATCTTTTGAATTTAGGTTCTAGGGCAGTACTCCTCTATTATCGCCCTCTTGAACTCTTCCTATGGTGTTGTATATGCTTCATCAATTACCTGAACCTGGGCAAACATGTTCCACCATCTCAGAGCGCCATCCGACAGCATGCAGGATGCGTACTTAGTCCCGTTCGCATCAGAGCAGTTGCTAACCCGAAATACCAATTCTAACTTTTCAAACCATCTTGTTAACCCAGCTGGTCCTTCTGTTCCACTGAAAGTCTGTGGCTTGCAACTCATAAATTCTTTGTACGTGCACCCATTCTAAACATTTTGGTTAGCTATCGGAGCTTGTGCAGGGTTGACATTCGCCATGGCTACAGCCACTCGAGTAGCCACCATTTCCTCAATTTGCGCTGTAGTGGGTATTTCTTTTGGACCTCTCCTTCTCCCATTGATCTTCCAGACAAAAATTTCGACTTAAGTCAAAATCTATTATTCAATAATTAATAATGTCATAGTAATATGGTAATCAATTATTTAATCAACACAATACATGTTAACTAAGTATGGCAAACTAGTTACAGATATCATAAAACCATCATACAATTCTTAAAGAAAACGACGTACAATTAATCAAACAACATTAGGTTCCATACATAATAAGAAAAAGTCGCATACAACTCCATAAGTTTTCGTACAATACTCGAATGAAATCATAAAACTACTAATGGAAATACAAAATGAAATCTAGTACATAAGTCCTATGGAGATGGAGGATAAATGACATCCATCAGGTGGGACACCTGGTCCTCGAGCTCAGTCACTCGGGTACGTAGGGCACGCACTTCCATCATCAGCTCCTCGATGTTGGGAGGTGCCGGTGGGGTAGGTGGTGCAGCTGGTGCAGGTGGTGCAGAAGTAGCACTAGAAGTAGATGGCGCATTACGAGCGACCTTACGCACAAATGGGTCAGGAGGTATCGGCACAACCAGCTTACGAGCGGTGATCCTAAACAACTGTCCCTGTGCGTTCACGAATGGCTTACCCCCATTTACCCCAGGAATGACGGTACTGTCGTAGTGGTAACGCTTCTTCGGAGGGGTATAGGGTGGCGGTACAAGCTCCTCCTCGGGGTCCTCCTCAGTATCCTCCTCGGGATCCTCCTCACTGGTCTCGTCTAATGATGAACTGTCTAAGTCATCTGAGGGTGGTGCAGGTGCATCACGTGTGGGAGAATATGTTCGATATCTGAACAAGAAAAAATAAATTTTTCCATGTCAGTAAGACATATAGCAAGCATGTAATCAGGTATAATAACAACAGCATCCTAGATCATCTACAGCAGTACATAGCATGGAAATAATAGTATCATACAACGGTATCATGAAATCAAAAGCAGATAGTAGTGGCATGCAGTAGTGGGAATAAACAATAGCATACGGCAATAACACATAACAGTAATAGTAAGCAGTAGTATGCAGTAGTTCCGCAGAATCAAGTAAACGATCAAGTTGTAGATTAGTCCTATTAGTGAATCCTAATCGACTCGGTCAAGACACACTAATGCAACCTAATTCCATACAACCAATGCTCTGATACCAAATGTGATGCCCCGTCCAAAACCATCATGGTACGGATCATCAACAACAGGTCCATTACACGGTATAACACTATATGCTATTTTAAAACAGGGTTTTTGCATTCATAAAAAGATAACGTTTTTCCAACGACAATTTTTTTATAAAGTACATGCTTCTATGGATAGAAAGCATTAACAATAGTACGTGACACTTAGGTCATTACAAAACCATGGTTCGAATATAACATAAGTAGTGAATGCAAAATAAAAAGTCCATGACTAGGAGACATCTCTAACAATGCAGAGTACATCGGATGCATAATCGTCTTAGTTACCTAATAATAAAACATACTAAAAAGGTCAACACGAATGTTGGTGAGCTATAGTTTTATTGTAAACAATAAAGTAATGTAGACCACGAGATTTTTGTATTTAAAATAGTATGAAAAATATATACTTAACCGTTGGCGCTTGGTAACTAACTTAACAAAGATATATATATATATATATATATATATATATATATATATATATATATATATATATATATATATATATATATATATATATATATATATATATCAGCCCCTAAAAGTACACTTGACGAGTGCGTTAAAATAGACGAAGTATTAAACACACCCGTTGAATGCTAGCGCGACTAGCCCGAGTGGTGATGTTAAACCCTATGGATCCATATCTAAGATTCGCGTTCACCGGTTCATAAACCAATGACTAAACGTTACCGAGCTACGGGGAAAATTTGTGCCGTTATGTCACCCACACATATATAAAGTTTAAGTACTCATGTCTAGTATGAAAAACATAAAAGTGCATGTATTCTCAGTCCCAAAAATAGTTAAAGTAAAAAGGGAGCTATAACTCACAGTGGATGTACGGTAAAGTCGATACAAAAATGTAAGCAAGTAGTAAGTCGGTCCAAAAGGTCCTCAACCTAATTCAATGGTTAATAAGTCAGTAAATCGTCCCAAAACATTTAAAAGTAAGTAAGTTAAGTCTTAAGTATCATCATTATCATCATATGTAAAAGGTAAAGTAAGTTTTCAACAAGAATAGAGGTCGAAACGAAAAGATGAATTCGAACAGCCGATACAACCTCTTCACAAACTGAAATGACGCGCAGCCAGTGGCCAAGGCTCTGTTTGTGAGTCCTCTTACCACTATCCGAAGCTCAGATCCTTACTTGATGTCGTTTGACCGTGGCGACGGTCAAAGTGCAAGTAGGTCAGAAAATTCAGCACGTCGTTACGAAGGCGTAGTGAACTTCGGAAGACCATAAATCCTAAACCGTATATCGGATTTAGGCGAGTCTTAAACGAAAAGTCATCTACACATCCCGAACTTTCTGGAAATTAATTTTCCTGAAGCTCCAGGAGTCAGATCAGACCCTGAAAAACAGATTCTAGTGCTCCGGTGTTTTAGCATCATTTTGACCAAGTTTTAACCATAAACACACAATGTCAAGACTAAGAAAAGAAGTACAACTCATTTAAGAGTTTGAGAAAGATGATGAACCAAAGTTACATCAAGTTCTTAATATATATATATATATATATATATATATATATATATATATATATATATATATATATATATATATATATATATATATAGTTTCGACACAAATATAAGTTCTATTTGAAATTTTAAGCTATAAACTTGGATTCAAACCAAACAAGCAAGACCTTAAGTTATAGAACTTAGATCTTAGCTAAATATTGAAGACCTTAGACTAGAAAGTCTAGATCTTGTGTTCTATGTGAAACCCTAAGTTATATAACTTAGACTTTCAACTTTTACAAAACCTTAAGTTATAAAACTTAAATTTTTACAATGTAGAATGAATATAAGCTAGTGAGCCTTTGTTTTAACAAGTTGGATGACCATAAGTTACATTTCGATCAAACAAGATGATGAAACCCTAAGCTAGAAAGCTTGGATCTCTTAACAATACTTATGAGACTTCAAGCTAGAAAGCTTGTATCCTTGTTTAATGAAAACGCAAGTTACAAAATTGAAGTAAAACAACTTAAAGAAGATCATAAGTTAATAAACTTGATCTTTTGACAAACTTTTTGTAGAACCCTCAAGCTACAAAGCTTGGATTCCTTGTTCTTGCATGTTCTTCAAACCAAGGCTTGAAGTTACAAGATGTATGAAGATTCAAGCTACAAAACTTGAATCTTTGAATAATGATGATGATGATTTCGATTTTAGAAAGAAAGAAAGAAAGGAAATAAGTTTTACAACTTACAAATAAGAGAGAATTCTAGTGTGAGAATGTAGAGAGAAGTGTGTGTTTGTGAAAAATGAATGAAGTGTGTGTATATAACAAAGAAAGAAAAAGAAATAATAATAATAATAATAATAATAATAATAATAATAATAATAATAATAATAATAATAATAATAATAATACTCCCCAAAATTGATCGGTTTTGGTGGTGTGGTGGGGTGGTCCATGGTGGTGGTACAATGGTGATGTAGGCATGTTGGCTAGCATGTTGCATGAGGTTAAAACATGTAAGAAAGGTACATAAGCATGCATGAAATCTTGTCTTATATCTTAATGGATTTTGTCTTATGTCTTAATGGGTTCATAAGTCCATTAAGATGGGCTAACTTACTAGTCCATTAGCTAGAGTAGGGTAGGCCTTGGTGATCTTAGTCCATTAAGGTGATAAGCCCATTAATACTAACTAGTGTGCATTAATAAAACACTAAGCGTAATTAGGTAACCGACAAGCTAAGTAATTGTCATTTAGAAATAACAATTAGGATTAAGTAGTCATAATACTCCAATTATGACCAAAGTTTAACGTGTACCAAGTACATATCTCGCTTTAAATGACTAGTGACACTGATATCGGCTAAAAAGTCACGTTTTCACCCCGGTATTAAGGCCCAAAAACAAGAAAGATTCAAACTTTATCGACAAAATACCCACTTCGTTGGTTAGAATTGAAGGACAAGTAATTACGAAGACGGTGCAAAAAAAATCAAGAGAATCGGAGCTAAAACGAAGATTCTAGAGCGAAAACGGTGAAAGACAAGAAAACAAGTTACGATCTAGGAAAATCAGGCTGAGCAGGCCAGCAAACGGCCTACCATACGGCTTGCCAAATGGCCTGCCAGTATGGCAAATGGCCTGTCAAACGGTCAGATCAAACGGACTCGATAAACGGCTTGCCTTAGCAAGCGGCCTCCAAAAACGGCCTGCCAAACGTCCTGCCAGCCGTTTGCAGGAAAAAACATTGTTTATTTAAAGGGTCTTTATCATTCATTCCAACACACACTTCAAGTCACTTCTTTCTCTATCTTGTACAATATTAGTCATACTCTCAAGGCCTTCGAATCCGTGCGGGAAACCTATTACCCGGAGAAGAACGTCAAAGATTGTATTAGGAGCAGTCTGGAGTCTTGAAGTTGTCACTTTTGTATACAGAACTCGTTTAATCTACTGGTACTTCTATCCCTTATCTTTATATAATGTCTTCTATCATTATATTATGTCATATTGTTGCCATGATTAGCGAGTAGTTATCTTTAGTGTATGCTATGATGTAAGCGGTTATAATTCCGAAATAATATTATGGTTTGTGTATGCTGTTGAAATGCTTTCCGATTATGCTTTAAACTCAATCGCTTTTCCAACTAATAGAACGTAGTTATTGGCTCTGTTATTTGGAAGTCGCGAACCCCGATTCAGAGTACACTATTTGTGTCACCCCTTGGTAAGAGAAGTCTATCGGATACAACGTAAGATCGACTGAGGCACACCGGTCGTAGTAAGTCTATAAAGATTTGTATTCCGACCGAGGACTCTTTCGTAGTGAAACATCTGACTAGACCCGTAGTACATTGTCGGTCCCAGACTATGCTAGTGTAGTCACCATGCATATAAAATTCGTACGTGCACGCTGAAGCATAATGGTTGTTGTAACCTGTACCTCTGCTAAGTAAGGCCATGGAACCCGGTCAGTGTTGATTAGTACACTGCACTATAACGCGGTATCAAGCATTGCACCCCGCTTGAGGAATTGTTAGTTAATTAAGGAACTGTTTGTTTAGACACATAAAGGATTGGACCGTTTGGATAACCGAACTTGTTCATGGAAGTTAGCTTGACTTGGCCATGGTGTTCTTTATGGTTGAACTCTTTTTAAGGTCCTAACTACCTTTTAAAACCAATCATTAACGAAAGCATTAAAACACATCACGTCTTTCGGATATTGTAAACCATGTATTCTATTATACTTAAGAAAGTTTAGACCATTGTGGAATGTTAATACGTCACCCAACCGAGTCGCTCAATTAGATGAGACGTCTGAACGTGTATGCCTGTAGTCAAACTGCACGGGCGTCGGAGGTAAGGGACGTTGCTGTCTATTTTGAATCTTTAAGCCTAACGCAGTACCCAGTGATATGTCTTATGACAGGGGCGTTTAGGACCAGTGTAATTAATACAAGGCCTCTGCCTATTCATGAGCCAGCATTCCATAATCTCGGCAGAATAACTGATGAAGTCATAGTATGCACTCACTTTAACTTTATCTGAATAACGAATTTTATCGCATTTACTTTATCTGTCTTATAAATTAGAAAATCCCAAAATTAAGTAACCACTACTCCTTCCTAACTATCTTAGGCTTAAATATAGGCTCGATTCTACTGATATCTCTAAAATACGACTCTAGGTCATACTTCCCTTACTCATACTAAGGAGTAGTACGATTTTGGCCCCGCTAAATATAAATTTAAAACAGTACCTTCCCCCTGGGTGGCTGATCCTGGCGTGCTGCGGTCCGACGACACCGCACGAATAAAAACCGTCCGTTTCGGCCATATCAGACACTAACGGTCGTAAATGCATTCGAGGATCAAGTTAAGTAATTAAGCACTTAATAACACGTTGTAAGGTATTAACAAGAGTAATTAGCATGGATAATGAGTCTAGAATATTATCTAGCTCAGTACGCACATATACGCAGATTCGTGAAAGTATAAAGTATAATTATAAGTCGAAAAAGTCGGGTCGTTACAGCAACATACAAATTAATTAAGCTAACATGGCAATATCGAAACGCATTATTAAACATAAATGATAACAATACATGTTTAATTAATAAGACAACCTTCTCGGATAAAAACCTGAAATGGCCGAAGACATCTGCCCGAGATCGCAGGGACTCGCCGGGATATCCTCCGGAAAATAAAAGCTAAGCTAGCTACTACTAAAAACTAACTAAAATACTTAAAAATCTAATTTGAATTAAAAATTGAGTGTGTATAAAAATGAATGCAAAAAGCCCCATAAATAGGCAAGGATCCAGCTGCCATACGGCTTGCAGGCCGTATGGCCTGCCCGCATGGCATAGCTGGCCGTTTGTTCTGCCCGAATGCATGGCAGGCCGTATTCATTGTGGCAAGCAGTATGGCAGGCCGGATGGCAAGCTGTATGACTGCCCTGGTCTGCTGTTTTTCCAGGATCGTAACTTGATTTCCTAGGTCGTAACTTGTCTTTCACCGTTTTCGCTCTAGAATCTTCGTTTTAGCTCCGTTTTACTTGATTCCTTTTGCATCGCCCTCATAATTTCTTAATCTACAAAATTAACCAAAAAAGCGATTATTTTGCAGACAAAGTTTGGAACTTTATGGATTTAGGGCTGATATGCCCGAATCAGACGGTTTATTTATGCGGTGTCCTTAGGTTTCAAAACATCAATTCAAGATATCAACAGAAGAAGTTGATTGTTTAATTTATATGTTGCTGGGCCTAAATCTATTATTCTTTTCTATGGGTTAGCAAGGGAAAATATGACCTAGGGTCGTTCCTTGAGCGGTCGAATTTGAAACAAAGCTTATCTAGATAATTTAGTAATTAAGATTGGGTTTATACACAATTTAGTATCCAAGGCTAGTGGCCAGGTACACCTTGTGTGGAGAGGCAGGATCCTTTTGGTCCCAATAAATTGGCAACTGTTCGGAAAATCCAACAACCAAGTCCAATCGGTTTATTCTAGACACCACTTTTATCCGGAATATCAAATTGTGTAAAGGCAATAGTTGGGTTGAATAGTTTATATAATTGTAATTAAGATAGTTCACCATGATTTAAGATAACATAGTGTCGGGATGATTGCGAGACACTCTTTGGATAGATATATCTTAGTGTGAACACTAGATTTCCTACTAAGCGGTTTCCCGATTAGCATGTCAAGAGGAACTAGGCTTTGAAGATTCTGATCGGATGGACTATGCTCAACTCCCGACGCTTTATCTGGTTTAAGAATATAAGTGGCCCATCTTGGATGCAGTGCATACCTTGAGCGCACGAATAAAGTAGCATAGCCATATAATACCCAACATTTCTTAACACCTTAGTGTATCACCCAAGTGAGTGGTTATGATTTTGTTTCGAATTCCAATCTGTCAATGGTTTGGTAAAATCTAAGGGTTTGTAGACAAATTAGAACCTTTGATAGTTCCCAGTCATCCTTAAAGATTTATAAGCTTAGTTTGTATTGTAGTGCGTTAAGCTCCCATTTATGATTTAAACCAGCCCTTACTTAAATCTACCCAATAAATCCCTTAGTTATCCACCATGTACTAGACTTATAGTGGTTCCATAGCTTCTAACCTTGACCATGCTCAAGTGGTCCTATAGTACATCGACACTGTACTCTACTGTTGCAACAGTATTTCCTCGAGTCTTCTACTTTTGACCAATGTCTTGATATGGTCCTACAGTAATTCCCCATGTACTTTATAGTATTTCCAATGGGTTCATACATTGACCAATGTATAAACACAGATAATCAATTACCTAATAATTGTCAACTTTATAAAAGGTTTTAATCACGTTTATTGGTGGAAGAACTATAATAACAAGGTTTAATATCATAGACAGAAAGCGAGTACGAAATGATAATCATCCCTAACTAACATTAATAAATCATGGCAAACAATTAAGCAATTACTCACACATCATGACAACAAGCAATTCTAATATTAATAAATCATAAACATCGAATAAGAATATTATAATAAATTGATAAAAGAAAGGAAAGATGTTACCAAATAATGTCGGCAGAATAACACTTGTATTTCTTCATAATATCCATAGCGTTACAATGCTTGATAGCTTCTACTACTAACTACTTACTATTCTCCTATTGATCACTAGAGAGCGACAATAGAGAGATAATTATTTTCCTAATCTCTGTACTTTTCTCTCTAGAAACTAGAGAGAGAAAGTAGAGAGAGAACTAATCTCCTATAGATCACTAGAGAGCGACTATAGAGAGATATTTGAGAGAGAAGTGAAGAATGGTGTGTGTTGAAATGGTGGGATGAGCCACCTATTTATAGGAAAGCTTGATGGCAAAGTTGTAAATAAATGGGCTTGGTGACCAAGGTGACCTTGGAGAGCAAGTATAACTTGGAGAGCAAGCACATTCTAGATTATTCCAATTTTGTCTGCAAACGGCTGGCAGGCAGTTTGGCAAGCCGTTTGCCAGCCTTGCCCGTTTGCTGTGCCCGTTTGCTTGACCCGTGTGGCAGGCCGTTTGCCATACTGGTAAGCCGTTTGGCAGCCCGTTTGGCAGGCCGTTTGGCTTGCTGATTCGTTGGATCGTAACTTGATTTCTTGTCTTTCACCGTTTTCGCTCTAGAATCTTCGTTTTAGCTATGTTTCTAACTATTCTTGCGCCCACGCGTTCATAATTGAATATCCTACAACATGAGATTAAGTAGATAAACTATTCCAAAAATTATAAATAATTTATTTAAACGCGAGTTAATCGTCTTAACCGGTTTCGCTCGTTTTTCCTCGTTTTTCATCTGTTTTTAGTGATTCTTGAAACATAGCCTTTGTAATGACATAATCTACCAAATGAAGCAAATAAATGCTTATTTAGATGATAATGTCAATTACTTTATCATAAATGGGGCTAATATCGGGAGTAAAAACGTGACTTTTTAGCCAATATCAAGGGCTCAATATCGGAGGTAAAAACGTAACTTTTTGACCGATGTCACTGGTAATCTCCGAATTGCTAATGCAACATCCGTGTAAGAAGTGTACCCATCCTCCCAAAGATAAAACCAACATTTTATGTTAAAACATGAATAAATATATCTTATTAGTAGAATAAATTTAACATAACTATACGATATTACCATACGCTCTTGATGGAAATATGTCGTCCAATCATTTTGAGCCCGTATGGTCAGGTCATTCAACTAGTCTCGAACATCACAAGACGTGGTAGACGTGATGAGGGTGCTGCTAAAGATGTGGGTGGTGGTGATGATGAGTGTGATGTAGGTGATGGGGCTGCTGGTGCGTGTGCCTAAGCAACAGCCAACTCTCTGTCAAAAAAATTGGAAGAGGCCACCCACCAGTCGAATGTTGCCTTTGTCGGCGTAGGCTCCAACATTCTAGAGGTCTGTCATCAGTAGCAACACCATCATGATTCATCAACACGAAAATATGTTAAAAGTTAGATAAATGAGTTTAGGATTACCAAGTTTTTTAACGAGCGAAAATAAGAAACAAATTACCAAGCCTAGCAAGGACAAACACTCCTTCCAAAGTGCCTTCCTTTGACGCTCCCAGTAAACCGCCTTCGGAATACCATCCTCCGAGACCTTCATGGCTTTACGCCCAATTTGCCTCCAGAATATCTCCCAAATCCAATCTGCAATTTAGAAGTATATAATCATTAAGTGATCTTGTATGTTCACTTTTAAAATTAACTAAATATTAATATAAACACAACCTATTAATTAATACCTTAAGTGCCCAGATGAATCCACGAATGGTGTATTTAACTTTACAGTTGGTTCCATATCACGCTCTGAAAGAGGGTCTTTTAAGCCTTGGTACTATAATCCCAGACACGAGAACCCCACATATATTGTTCTATATTATTAAAATCCTCGATGAAATGTAGAAACATTCATCAATCTTGTAATGTGGTTGCTTACCAATCATTCTCATATATACGATGACAATTATAGCTAGCCGGACGCTATCGTCATCAGTAGTCTCTAGCCCCATTGTGTTCTCAAATCGGGCCTTGATATGTCAGTATGTCAAAGTAACAATGACGACCAACAATAAATATTTCAAAGAAATGAAAATACCACCAGCACACATCACGCACCCTACACCACCCACGTTGCAGAAATGCTCAGTGCGTGGTGTGTGCATGTTGTTTTTTTGCCGGTTGATACGTTAACAACCCAAAAATGAGTTTTTCTTTTATTTTACAAGATATAAGTACTCAACTAAGTATAAACAACATCAAAAACAATTTAACGGCAACCAATTAATTAGTAACTTAAATGCACACCTAGTGTCCGATGAAATGTATGCAACAAATAACGAATCTAACCAATGTAATATCGATTTTACCCGTTTCTTTGACATTGTGGACGATGTGTCATTGTCCAGTTTCTTGATCAAACACTTTAATAAGTCGAATTTAACGGATTTTCCCTCGTTCAACAACTATAAAGATGATTGTGGGTTTTTTGATGCTTGATTATGTGTATGATGTTGGTAACTTGGGGTATAATCACGGTCGTAGGTTGATGTTTATCGACACCGAGTGAGTGACAAGCAAAAATTTGATAAAATGATCGATTTCCAAAAACTCGCCTTGCGTGCGTACTTATACGGTTATTGGTGGGTGTGGAAGTTTAAAACTGGAATGCGCGGCTTTATTATAAAAGCAACACACATAGTGCGTGTTGCAAGTTACTTAGTGTGTATCTACTAACAACGTGCTTGTTTCCTAAGTGCTCTTTGTCCACATATCACACACGAGCATACTTGCATAATGTGTGGTGAGTGATGCGTGGACAGGGGACATATGTTGCAATTTTTTAAAGGCATATTGTTAAAGACTTTCGAAGATGAGGGCATGTTGACCAATTTTCCTTAATCATAATGGTTTTGAGTTTTAAATTGAGCCCAGCGTAGCGTACTGGCTCGATTACTAGTTAGGATCTAAATACAAAACGATCTTAATATTAAATTATATATTACGTATATGATAAAACCATTGATTTAAACATAAACCACACTATCCTAAAATTTAATAGAACTTTAGTAATAGCAACATTATTAAAGAGCACGTCTTATAAAAAAATAAGTTTAAACATTATTGGTTGCTCATCTTATGAGACAACATTATAAGCTTATACTACCAAAGATGATTGTAGAACTTTAATAGAAACCATCAAGACTTGGAATATTAAAGAGCAATTGGGTGAACTAGGAGAGATTTGATATAGCTTATCACTTCTTTTCCAACATGCTTGTACCCATCATTGCCTTTATAAAGAACAGCACACACACGTGCAAAGTTAATTGCAGTCATAATTAGAGGAAATGGGATAGATGTAGGTCTAAGAGACTCTCTATTTATAACTTTCCATGCATCTTCAACTTCTATCACATGCTTCCTGCTCGGTTGCTCCTGTTTCCTTTCTATAGCATTCTATGCTTGAAGGAATGTGTGGTCTTTCTTGTTCTTCCTGAAATACATATATAGGTTATTTTTGTTATAATAATAATAATAATATAGATATGGATAGTCAATTTTGGTGTATACATATAGTCAATTTTGGTACACAAAGTATGTATTTTTATATTGAGATTTTAGGCTATAAATACTCATGAATGCAAGCATTAAACTTGCACCATTTCTCACACTTACAAAGTGTTTCTTTCTTTCTCTCCATTATCATCTTTGTTCTTACACTTCATTATTAGTATTCTAAATCAAGAATCAAATCACTAAAGGTAGTTATAAGCCTACTGAATTATAACATCAAGAATCAAACCACTAAAGGTAGTTATAAGCCTACTGAATTATAACATCAAGAATCAAACCACTAAAGGTAGTTATAAGCCTACTGAATTATAACACGTTATCAGCACGATAATCTTAATACTAAATATGGTTGGCTCTGCCACCAAAATGATATATGGTCGGTTATACCACCAAAATGATATATGGTCGGTTATACCACCAGAATGATATAGGTCGGTTATACCACCTGAAAAAATATATGGTCGACACTGTCGCCAAATTTTCATTTATGTTTACTAATATTTATATTTTTGTTATATAACATTTATTTATGATTGCTTACACATGGTCGACACTGTCACCTACTTATCATTTATGTTATATTAAATTTATGTTTAATGTTTATATACTTATGAATATAAATTGACTCTAATTTATCATGATGTTTGTTTTAATTTTTGATAATAGAAAATGTCGAATCTGGAAAAGCTTAAATTTACTCCTTTAGAATCAACTGGAAACAACTACATGCCATGGGTTATAAAAGTAAAAATGCATCTTAAATCAATGGGCATTCTTGAAACCATAAATGAAAACAACACTTGTT
This sequence comes from Rutidosis leptorrhynchoides, assembly GCF_046630445.1. Classification (NCBI taxonomy): domain Eukaryota; kingdom Viridiplantae; phylum Streptophyta; class Magnoliopsida; order Asterales; family Asteraceae; genus Rutidosis; species Rutidosis leptorrhynchoides. The sequence goes on from NC_092335.1 coordinate 383,352,633, forward strand.
CTGAAAAAGAACAAGCTACGGCATGTTGCTTTATTCATCAACATATTGATGAATGCTTACAAAATAATTATGTGACTGTAGAAGATCCCCATGTTTTATGGGAAGGTCTCAAAAGCAGATTCAATAATCAAAGAGAAATTTTACTTCCAGCTGCAATGGAACAATGGAGAACATTAAGGTTCCAAGACTTTAAGAAAGTAAATGAATACAGCTCAGCTCTGTATAATACATGTTCACAACTTAAATTCTGTGGACATGAAATTAGTGATGCAGACATGATGGAGAAAACTTTCTCCACAATGAATGCTGCAAACATCACAGTGCAAAGAAATTTGAGAATGCTAAAGTTCAAAACATATCCTGAACTTAATTCATATCTCTTAGTTGCAGAGCAAAATGATGAGCTATTAATGAAAAATCAGCAATCCCGTCCTACTGGTACACTTGCAATCCCTGAAGCAAATACTGCAAATAATTATAAACAGGGACAAGGACGCGGGCAAGGTCGTGGTTATAATAACCATCACCATCATCATGCCAAAAGCCATAACTATGGTAGAAACCATCCTTATGGTAATGGTAATGGGCGTGGACGTGGTCGTGGTCGTGGCCGTGGTGGTCAAAGAAATAGTAATCCACGAAAATATAAATATCAACCACAAAACAAGCCCATTAAACAAGATGTTGAAGAAAATTCTTCTAAAAATTCTGAAGAATCTTGCTACAGATGTGGTAGAATGGGCCACTGGGCTAATACTTGCCGAACATCTAAACATCTTGTTAAGATGTATCAGGATTCGCTGAAAGGTAAAGAAAAGGAAGTAAATTTTGTGGATAATATTGATCCAACAGTCACTGAGAAACCATCTGATTTATATGAAGATTTCTTGAATGTTTAAGTTGTGTGTCTTTTGAAAAATAAACGATTTAATATCGTCTGTCTTTGTCATTATGTTTGCTAAATGTTTCAGTACTATCTATTTGCGTTTAAAATATTGTGTAATATTAATGTACTCACTATTTATTTCTTATATATGAAGTTCAATATGAATTTTGATGGAATACAACATCAATCAAGTGGTGGAGATCTCTGTATAGCAGACAGTGGAACTACACACACTATACTTAAATCCGAGAAATATTTTATTGATCTAAAACCAACGGAAGGAACTATACATACAATATCAGGACCTGCTAACTTGATAAAAGGGATAGGAAAGGCAAATTTCATACTACCAAATGGTACAAAATTTTTAATAAATGATGCCTTATTTTCTCCCAAGTCAAGCAGAAATTTATTGAGTTTCTCCGACATATACCTTAACGGGTATGATTATCAGTCAGTGACAACAGAAAATGAGAAATATTTAAGTATCACTACAAGAGTCATGTGGTTGAAAAACTGCCAAGACTTAGTTCTGGATTACATTATACACATATAAATGTACCAGAAATACATATGGTAGTTAACGAAAAATATATTGATCCTGGTGTATTCAGTTTATGGCATAACAGATTAGGCCATCCAGGATCAACAATGATGAAAAGGATTATTGAATGTACTCATGGACATCCACTAAAGGATAGAAAAATCCATCATGATACAATGGTTCCATGTACATCTTGCTCTCTTGGAAAATTGATAACTAGACCCTCACCACTTAAGGTTGAGAAAGAATCACCAATGTTTCTTGAAAGAATTCAAGGTGATATATGTGGACCAATTCATCCACCATGTGGACCATTTAGATATTTCATGGTTCTAATAGACGCATCTAGCAGATGGTCTCATGTTTGTCTGTTATCAAGCCGTAATGTGGCATTTGCAAAATTTCTTGCCCAAATTATTAAATTGAGAGCTCATTTTCCTGATTACACCATTAAAAGGGTGAGACTTGATAATGCTGGTGAATTTACATCTCAAGCATTTAATGACTATTGCATGTCTATAGGAATTGTTGTTGAACATTCTGTTGCTCATGTGCATACACAAAATGGTTTAGCCGAGTCATTGATTAAACGTTTACAGTTAATCGCTAGACCATTGATAATGAGAACAAAACTCCCTGTATCTATATGGGGTCATGCAATTTTACATGCTGCTGCATTGATTCGCATCAGACCAAGTGCAAGTCATAAATATTCCCCCCTACAACTTGCTTTTGGTCAAGAGCCAAATATTTCCCATCTTAGAACATTTGGTTGTGCAGTGTATGTTCCAATTGCGACACCACAACGTACAAAAATGGGTCCTCAAAGGAGGTTGGGAATATATGTTGGATATGAAACATCTTCAATATTAAGGTATATTGAACCTATGACAGGTGACGTTTTTACAGCACGTTTTGCTGATTGTCATTTTAATGAAACATTGTTCCCTAGATTAGGGGGAGAAATGAAAAATAAAGAAAATGATGTTTCATGGTGTGAACCTCAATTAAAGTATCTTGATCCTCGCACAAAAGAATGCGAGACAGAAGTTCAAAAGATAATGCATATACAAGAACTTGCAAATCAATTGCCTGATGCATTTACAGATACAAAAACGGTGACAAAATCATATATACCAGCAGTAAATACTCCAGCTCGAATTGAAATTCCAAAAGCTGGCAATAACGTCACTCATGAATCTTTGCCACGTCAGAAACGTGGAAGACCAATCGGTTCAAAGGATAAAAATCCTCGAAAAAGAAAATCAGCTGATAATGAAGTAAAAGAAAGTGTTCAAGAAGAACCACAAATCAGTACTCCTACTGCAGAGGAGATTGATGATGTCAATACAGAAATTGCAATCAATTATGCATATTCAAAAATATTATGGAACCGAAATGAAATGAAAAATCTTGATGAGAAATTTTCATTTAATGTTGCATATGACATCATGAATAATGATGATGATCCAGAACCAACATCTATGGTTGAATGTCAAAATAGACATGATTGGGCTCAATGGAAAGAAGCAATACGAGCTGAATTAGAATCACTCAATAAAAGAAAAGTTTTCGGATCCATCATTCTCACTCCTAAAGATGTGAAACCTGTAGGATACAGATGGATTTTTGTCCGAAAAAGAAATGAGAAAAATGAAGTTACAAGGTATAAAGCTAGACTTGTAGCTCAAGGTTTTTCTCAAAGACCGGGAATTGATTATGAAGAAACTTATTCTCCTGTTATGGATGCAATTACTTTTAGGTACTTAATCAGTCTGGCAGTTTCTAAAAATTTAGAAATGCATCTCATGGATGTTGTGACTGCTTATCTATATGGATCACTTGATAGTGATATATATATGAAGATACCTGAAGGATTTAAGGTACCAGAAGCATCAAATGCAAAACCCAAAGAAATGTATTCGATTAAATTACAAAGATCTTTATATGGGTTAAAACAATCGGGACGTATGTGGTATAACCGATTAAGTGATTACTTGATAAGCAAAGGGTATACAAATAATCTTACTTGCCCTTGTGTTTTCATTAAGAAAACAACATCCGGATATGTGATCATAGCTGTTTATGTTGATGATCTTAACATCATAGGTACAAATAAAGAGATCCATGAAGCCATTCAACTTCTAAAGAAAGAATTTGAAATGAAAGATCTCGGAAAAACCAAGTATTGCCTTGGTTTACAAATTGAGCATATGCCTAATGGTTTACTTGTACATCAAACAACATATACTGAAAAGATTTTGAAACGTTTCAATATGGACAAGGCAAAACCATTAAGTACTCCTATGGTTGTTAGATCACTCAATGTTGAAGCTGATCCATTTCGTCCATGTGAAGATCAAGAAGACATTCTTGGACCAGAAGTACCATATCTTAGTGCAATTGGAGCTCTTATGTATCTTACAAATTGTACAAGACCTGACATTTCTTTTGCAGTTAATTTGTTGGCAAGGTTCAGCTCTGCTCCTACCAAAAGACACTGGAATGGGATCAAACACATATTTCGATACCTTCGAGGAACTACTGATTTAGGATTATTTTATTCTAACGAATCAAAACAAGATTTGGTTGGTTATGCAGATGCAGGTTATTTATCTGATCCACATAAAGCTAAATCTCAAACTGGATATGTATTCCTAAATGGAGGTACTGCAATATCATGGCGTTCTCAAAAACAAACACTTGTTGCTACATCGTCAAATCATGCCGAAGTGATTGCATTACATGAAGCTACTCGAGAATGTTTTTGGTTGAGATCAATGACACAACTCATTACTGATTCTTGTGGACTAGAACGCGATAAAAGTCCAACAACTATCTATGAAGATAATGCAGCTTGCATAGCACAGATGAAAGAAGGGTATATCAAAAGTGACCGAACAAAACACATACCACCTAGATTCTTCTCATACACTCAAAATCTCATTAAGGACAACCAGATTGAAATGAGATATGTGCAATCTAGCAAAAACTCTGCTGATCTTTTCACGAAAGCACTTCCAACTGCTATTTTCAGAACACACGTTCATAACATTGGCATGAGACATGTTCAAAAGATGTAACAGCTGAAGCGATGTCTACTTGAGGGGGAGTCAACTCCATGATGCACTCTTTTTCCCTTAGCTAAAGTTTTTTCCCACTGGGTTTTCTTTAGCAAGGTTTTTAACGAGGCAGTAATTTATAGTTGATCTTCAACAAAATAAAATTGCTATCCAAGGGGGAGTGTTATAATAATAATAATAATATAGATATGGATAGTCAATTTTGGTGTATACATATAGTCAATTTTGGTACACAAAGTATGTATTTTTATATTGAGATTTTAGGCTATAAATACTCATGAATGCAAGCATTAAACTTGCACCATTTCTCACACTTACAAAGTGTTTCTTTCTTTCTCTCCATTATCATCTTTGTTCTTACACTTCATTATTAGTATTCTAAATCAAGAATCAAATCACTAAAGGTAGTTATAAGCCTACTGAATTATAACATCAAGAATCAAACCACTAAAGGTAGTTATAAGCCTACTGAATTATAACATCAAGAATCAAACCACTAAAGGTAGTTATAAGCCTACTGAATTATAACAATTTTGCCATTATATGCAACTAAATATAAACGCCCCGGGTAATGTTTCAAAAATTTCAATGTAAAACCTATTAAAAAACATATGAAAGTAACAATTCAAGAACACCAAGTACTAAAAACCCACATAAGAATAGCATGTATAAATTATAAAATGAGACAATGAATTTATTTAGATACTACTCCATTCATCCCATCTTTATTGTCAAAGAAAAAAAAAACGCAATTTAAGGAACATTATTACATTGTTTAGTACATTTTGTTAGTCATAGAGTTACACTATTTATTTTTTACCCATCTTTTTTGTTTTATATTAATTTATGGATAAAAGATTAAAATAAATTTACCTCGTTATTTTTATATATTTATAACGAGTTGTAATCCCTTGAATCTAACAATTTGTTTGAAATTCAACGGATCAATTAGAGCATGACATGTGGCGCGACAATCACATGTGATTGAATTTTTTTTTCAAAAAAAATTATATTTTTTGAAAAAAAAATTTCTTTCAAATTTATAAAAATTTGGCATGTCAAATTTAATCACATGTGATTATAAAACCTAATCACATATGATTTTGCATGTCAAATTCAATCGATTGAAGAAATTTGTCTGACTAATCGAAATAACAATAACAATAAATGCTTATACAAATACCCTTTTGTTATTAGAGCGAAAACATCATAATGATTAATGACAACTAACTAACTACAACTTATTTTATTAGTTACTCATTATTTTGGTTAAAATAGCTTAATATTTTTGGTTCTTGCAAAAAAATTTTGTTCAACAATCAACATTACAATTTTCGGTTCTTGCAAAAAATTTGTCGACTAATCGAAATAACAATAAATACTCAAACGAATACCCTTTTTATTATTAGAAAGAAAACATTCATAATGACAACTAACTAACTAGTATAACTTATTGTATTAGTTACTCCCTAATTTTTTTTGTTTAAAACAGCTAGCTACCTGAGTGAAAAATAAATTAAATAATTTATTATTAACATATCTTAAATAAAAATAGAAAAAACAAACTATGACAGTAATTTCGGGACAGGGAAATAACAATTTTTAAGGGTCAAGCGCATCTATTTAAGGATAACTATAATAAACATAAAACCTTGATATTAAGAAGTTAATTAGAAGTGGGGAGTTGTAATCCTTTAATCCAATAATTTGCTTAAAATCTAACGGATCAATCAGAGCGCGACATGTGGCGCAACAATCACATGTGATTGTGAAAAAAAAAAGTTTATTTTTTTTTTGTGAAAAAAAACACAATTATTTTTTAAAATTTAGCATATCAAATCCAATCACATGTGATTGTAAAACCTAATCACATGTGATTCTGCATGTTAAATCTAATCATATGTGATTGAAAAAAAAAAAATTCAAATTTTTATTTTTATTTTTTCATTCACATGTGATTGAATTTTACAATCACATGTAATTGGCATGCAGAATAACATGTGATATACTGCATGTCAAATGTAATCATATGTGATTGAAATTTTTTTTTTGTGTGCCTAAAACAAAATAATTTCTAAAAAAAAAATTAAATATTTTTTTCAATCACATTGATTTTCGCGTCATATGTCGCACTCTAATTGATCTCTTGATCTCAACTTAAAAGTTGGATTCATTTCAATATTTCTCAAGTGGGTGTTAGAGAACAAATAAATTCTCAATAAATACCTGGTGAAGCATTAAAGCCTTCTTGTCGTAGGATTCGAAACCAAAGAGAAATGCTTTGTAGGTGGTTATTGTTAATACCGATCCCGTGTTCACCATATGTGACATAAATATATTGCAAGGCTTCCTCAATCTCCTTTTCAAAGAGATAGGCTATGCCAAGGCGTTGAACAACATCAATAAGCTCTATCAACTTCATATGTTGGATTGAATTGTCACAAGCTCGGATCACTAGTTCTTTACTCACTTTTCCTTTTAGATCTTCAACAAGTTGTTTCACCATTACTAAATCTTCTGTCTGCAGGTACACAAGTATTTATAAAATTCCATTATCGGTTGTTAATATTGGCTTCAAACTGTTTAATCCGAAATTCGAAAGAAAAACAATAAATTTCAATTTGGTATTCGGTTCAATTCGCTTCTTTTTATAAAGTTGAATTCTGCTTTTAATTTTCTATTAGTTTTTTTAATTCGGTTAAATTAAAACTGAGTTCAATCTATAATAATTTTTTTTTTGAAAGGCAATATATTATATTAATAAATAAACACTAGCAAGATGCTAGGTAGTACAACAACACGACAACGTACAAATTCCAATCGACAAGCATAAACTCGAATGACAAATACACGATTCCTAAAAACACGAATTCTAACAAGACTATGAAGGATCAAACCATCAAGAAACACCCTCATTAACCAAACCAAAACACAAAACATAATCACATAAGGGCAAACACCCGATAGAAAGCGTGGATTCGGAGCACACGAACAACAAACACGAAACCCATCGAAAACTAAACCAAACGATCCTACCACACTCTCAAATCGAGTGGCGATAATGCAATGTGCCAAGATGGTTAAGAAGAAAAAACACGATGGAGACCTTCATCACGAAGTTGAAAAGATGAGGTGCAGAAACCACGAAGACCGGTCGAATTCTTCACAAACGAGGCTATATCCACGAACAATCACACAAAGGCCACGACCTACAACCAATACCACTCCAAATGGAAACCAAAAATCGACAACCACCAAAATACAATCCGGTTTACCCACGAAAAAGTAACACCTACCGACGGAGCACGAGACGATAACCAACGACAAACTTGATCGATCTGGCACAAACCCATCTTCCTGTTGCGGAAAACAAAATCCGTCGACTCACATAATATCTCGATTGAACCACGAAAAAGAAACATCCTATTCCGACTGGATCCAGCCTCAAAACCGTCAATAAACTCAACACCACTATCAGAAACCACAGACCACCGGAAAAGACTCGCGGTACTCAACGGATCTTGATGGCGGCGGTAAGAAGATGTCGTGGAAACTGAAACCCAAACGGATTAGACCCAATGCGAGGAAGAAACAAATAAAAGACAAGAAGAAGGAAGGGAAAAAACGAAAAAGTAGCGATAGAGGCGCCGGACCACCAGCGGAAGCCGGTGGCCGTAGGAGGTGAAGAAATGGGTGTGACTTGTTTTTGAATTCTTGGAAACGAAGAGAGAGAGAATAATCTATAATAAATTATACTCCGTAATATATATATATATATATATATATATATATATATATATACATATATATATATATGTATACATATACATGTATATACATATACATGTATATACATATATATATATATGTATACATATATATATATATATATATATATATATATATATATATATATATATATATATATATATATATATATATATATATATATATATATATATATATATATATGTATACATATACATGTATATACATATATATGTATACATATACATGTATATACATATATATATCTATATATATATATATATATATATATATATATTTATATATATATATATATACATATGTATATATATGTATGTATGTATATATATGTATGTATATATTGTTTTGACTTTCAAAGTCTTTTTTACGCAACTTTGATATCAAATATCTTTATTTGTGTTATATAGTAGTTGATAAAACTCATAACAATAAAATGTACATTTAAAACTCAATTACTTATATAACTTGTCACATATTATATAACACAAAGAAATATATTTAAATTCAAAGTTGAGAAAGAAAAACTTTGAAAATTCATAAGTATATATATGACTGTGTGGTCCAGAACAAAATGGAGAGAAGTATATATATATATATATATATATATATATATATATATATATATATATATATATATATATATATATATATATATATATATATATATATATATATATATATATAGGGGCAGGATCAATGGGGAAGTAATCAATCGGGGGGAAGCCGGGGGAAGCAAAAAAAAATTTTTTCGTTTTTTTTGAATATTTTTTTTTCGGCATCAAGATCACACGAAAATATGAACATTTAGAAGAGACACTTCGTGATGAATGTTATTATTTAGGCGGGAAAACGATCGACAAAAATAACATTCAAGATAATATTGTTCGTGAAGAATATGAACGTTTTTTTTCATGTTTTGTGAAGTAAAATTTAGCCCGATTTATAGTTTAGGGTTTAGGGTTTAGGGTTTAGCGTTTGGTGTTTTGGGTTTATTCCATAAACCCATAACACCAAACCCGAAACCCTAAACCCTAAACTCTAAACCGTTCGTGTTAAAAACTCAATCTAAATCCTAAATCTAAACACTAAATCTAAACCCTAAACCCTAAATTTCTAAACCTTAATATCTAAACCCTATAAGCCCTAATATCTAAACCCTAATATCTAAACCCCAATAGCTAAAACCTCAACATACGCTCGAAAAACACGATAATTGTTATATATTACTTCTTCGAGCGTTTTCCCGCTAAAATAAAAACATTTATCACAAAGTGTCTCTACTAAATGTTCATATTTTCATCCCATCTATAATGTTCGTGAACAAGGTATTTTCAAAAAACGAAAAAAAAAAGTTTTTGCTTCCCCCCGCTTCCCCCGATTGGTTACTTCCCTCTTGATCCTACCACTATATATATATATATATATATATATATATATATATATATATATATATATATATATATATATATATATATATATATATATATATATATAGACAAAATTGCACGAGGGGTCCCTGTGGTTTGTTCAAAATAACAAGCGGAGTCCAAAAGAATTTTTTCACCTTAGGGGGTCACTGTGGTTTGCAATAGTTTCATGGGGGGTCCAATTGCCTAACACCGTTATCTTTTTCTGTTAACTTTCATCATGTGCATAGCATGTGAGGGTATAAACGTCATATTTGTTCACATTGTCCTTTTATAATTCTTTTGGACCCCGGTTGTTGTATCGAACAAACCACAAGAATCCCCCGTGCAATTTTGTCTTAAGTAAATAATTTAATTTTTCTTTTCTTTTCTTTTTTTTTCTCTTCAAATCACCCACTCCTGATATTCTCGATTTCATTACTTCTTCACTTGCACATATCAAAATTAAAACCCCATTATTAGATCTACTTTAATACCCAATTATTCATTCAAAATCACAAATACAAAAGTTTGAATCTCGAAAACTAGATCTGAAAAAAAAACACCCATAATCAATGATGAAGATGAAGCGATGATGATGAATCGATGAAGATGAAGCGATGATGATGAATCGATAATGGTGACGATAGTGAACGCCGGAATATCTGTTTCTCGATAATGGCGTTCACTATCGTCACCATTATCGATTCATCATCATCGCTTCATCGATTCATCATCATCGCTTCATCTTCATCGATTCATCATCATCGCTTCATCTTCATCATTAATTATGGGTGTTTTTTTTTTCAAATCTAGTTTTCGAGATCCAAACTTTGTATTTGTGATTATGAATGAATAATGGGGTATTAAAGTATATCTAATAATGGGGTTTTAATTTTGATATGTGCAAGTGAAGAAGTAATGAAATCGAGAATAGCAGGAGTGGGTGATTTGAAGAGGAAAAAAAAAATTAAATTATTTAATTAAGACAAAATTGCACGGGGGGTCCCTGTGGTTTGTTCGATACAACAACCGGGGTCCAAAAGAATTATAAAAGGACAAGGTGAACAAATATGACGTTTATACCCTCACATGCTATGCACATGATGAAAGTTAACAGAAAAAGATAACGGTGTTAGGCAATTGGACCCCCCATGAAACTATTGCAAACCACAGTGACCCCCCAAGGTGAAAAAATTCTTTTGAACTCCGCTTGTTATTTCGAACAAACCACAGGGACCCCCCATGCAATTTTGTCATATATATATATATATATATATATATATATATATATATATATATATATATATATATATATATATATATATATATACACACACACACCGCATACCAATTTTAATACCAAAATTTGAATTCATGAATTTTGGTTGAATTAGGATTTCTTGATTTTCAGTTTTATCAAAACTGAACCAAAAATTTTGGTTCGGTTTGCTTTTCGCTTCCAAAATTTTAAAACTGAACAAATTAACGAATAAACCAACTAATCACTAAAAAGGGGGCTTTAGGGACAAGAGCTATTCGTCAATAATAATTATTATAGACCAAAATACTAAAATTCTTCACTAGAGTGACCATTTGTTTGGTCACTAATACCATATATAGTGATTAAAATTTAGTAACGACTTGTTTAATGGTAACTAAATAGTATTATTATTGATCAAATAGTAAGTTCTCACTAAAAATCGTTACAAATAAACATTTTTTTTTGTAGTAAATTGAAAACCGAATTAATAACATTCTTAACTGGATTCAAAAAACTTAGCATATTATATTTTTGTATTGGTGTATGTGAGTTACTACCTCTCCTAGAAAAAAAAAAAAGTATAAAACTAAAATTTAGGCATACAATATAATTTAAAGTTCAAACCTCATCGTATGTAAGAAACTGATCTCCCCAAATACTAGCATAAGAATTCACAGTGTTGCGAGCAACATCTTTCTTACTATCATGATCAACATTTGATAGTAAAGGAGTTGAAGAATGAGAAGCACCACAAAGTTTAGATGTGGACAACTGAATATCCTTTTAGGTTGAATAATTTGAAATTCGGACAACCAAATTTATAGCCAACTAAAGGCACATGGGGCCTCTTATTGTTAAATGACTTATGTGACAAACAAAGGAAAAAACATAATATAAACGTGTTGCTTCAAATAACGCTGGATAACAATATCTCATGTCATATTAATTATGGAAAATTGTTTGAAAATACATTGAATTTTCACCAAATTCCTATTGTATGAGTCTAACTTTTAAATCTCGTATTATATGCATTCAACTATTTAAATTATTCTATAGAAATGTATTTAACCTGTTATAATAGTTAACCTTCCATGTCACCTCAATTTCATTTCTAGACATTTATGTACGTCATTGGTCCCTCATTTTTGTACACCCTAAGTCGTCGGTCCGTCCTAACTTTCTTCCAAAGAACAACCCCAAATTAAATTGCTTAAAAACATATAGTCATTTTCATCTTTAGCATATCAATTCCATAGTGACCACAATTTTGACACCAAACAGAGACCACCGGAGTTCACTTATACCATGTGAGTATCGTGCTAACGGAGCAGATGGTGACCGTAGCAGCCATCACCACTAGAACCAGAGCAGATGGTGACCCGTAATATGCTAACCATTTAGGTCGACCGATCACACTTATTCCTTTCACGTGCATCACAACATCTACACCTACTGCTTCTTTAGTAGACTTTTTGACAACATCAAGTAGTGAAGCTTTCTTTCGGCTGCATAAGAAATGAATTTTCTTGTCGGAAAAAAATCATTATTGTTTCTAGGAATTCATAACCAAGCAGCCAAATGTTGAGAGATGAAGAATTTAAATAACGAAGATCATTATATGGTGGTGGTGTAGCTACTTCAAAGGCATTAGAAGTTCCCCATAATTCATCTCTTTGTTCACACCAATGAGAATATAAAGATTTTAGTCGTCTAACTAATGTGTTTGCATCTATTGTATATCCACCTTTAGCTGATCCGCCAGGAGATGGAATACTCGACGTCACTCGCGAGGATGAAACTAATGTGTTTGTGTTCGTGTGACTATTGTCGTTTTGTATGGAAACAAGAAATATAGTAGAAACAAAATATAAGTAGGGAAACAATATCTTTTATTGATGTTGTTCTCTCTAATTACAAACGTCAAAAGCAATTAGAGGCTCTCCCTAGTTTCTTATCTTCTATAAAATAGAAAATAAAGTGGAGCAATTCTCTCTCAAATTACATGTGCCGATTGAAAGTAATTTGTGAGGCCTAACTCTATCTTCCAATTACAACCATATATATAATGAGTACAAGGAGCATATCTCTCCATGCATACACTACCATATACATGGGATCATGTGAAATGTCCCGTTCTTATTGATTAAAAACGTTCCATATTAATTGATTTCGTTGCGAGGTTTTGACCTCTATATGAGACGTTTTTCAAAGACTGCATTCATTTTTAAAACAAACCATAACCTTTATTTCATAAATAAAGGTTTAAAAAGCTTCACGTAGATTATCAAATAATGATAATCTAAAATATCCTGTTTACACACGACCATTACATAATGGTTTACAATACAAATATGTTACATCGAAATCAGTTTCTTGAATGCAGTTTTTACACAATATCATACAAACATGGACTCCAAATCTTGTCCTTATTTTAGTATGCAACAGCGGAAGCTCTTAATATTCACCTGAGAATAAACATGCTTTAAATGTCAACAAAAATGTTGGTGAGTTATAGGTTTAACCTATATATATCAAATCGTAACAATAGACCACAAGATTTCATATTTCAATACACACCCCATACATAGAGATAAAAATCATTCATATGGTGAACACCTGGTAACCGACATTAACAAGATGCATATATAAGAATATCCCCATCATTCCGGGACACCCTTCGGATATGATATAAATTTCGAAGTACTAAAGCATCCGGTACTTTGGATGGGGTTTGTTAGGCCCAATAGATCTATCTTTAGGATTCGCGTCAATTAGGGTGTCTGTTCCCTAATTCTTAGATTACCAGACTTAATAAAAAGGGGCATATTCGATTTCGATAATTCAACCATAGAATGTAGTTTCACGTACTTGTGTCTATTTTGTAAATCATTTATAAAATCTGCATGTATTCTCATCCCAAAAATATTAGATTTTAAAAGTGGGACTATAACTCACTTTCACAGATTTTTACTTCGTCGGGAAGTAAGACTTGGCCACTGGTTGATTCACGAACCTATAACAATATATACATATATATCAAAGTATGTTCAAAATATATTTACAACACTTTTAATATATTTTGATGTTTTAAGTTTATTAAGTCAGATGTCCTCGTTAGTAACCTACAACTAGTTGTCCACAGTTAGATGTACAGAAATAAATCGATAAATATTATCTTGAATCAATCCACGACCCAGTGTATACGTATCTCAGTATTGATCACAACTCAAAATATATATATTTTGGAATCAACCTCAACCCTGTATAGCTAACTCCAACATTCACATATAGAGTGTCTATGGTTGTTCCGAAATATATATAGATGTGTCGACATGATAGGTCGAAACATTGTATACGTGTCTATGGTATCTCAAGATTACATAATATACAATACAAGTTGATTAAGTTATGGTTGGAATAGATTTGTTACCAATTTTCACGTAGCTAAAATGAGAAAAATTATCCAATCTTGTTTTACCCATAACTTCTTCATTTTAAATCCGTTTTGAGTGAATCAAATTGCTATGGTTTCATATTGAACTCTATTTTATGAATCTAAACAGAAAAGTATAGGTTTATAGTCGGAAAAATAAGTTACAAGTCGTTTTTGTAAAGGTAGTCATTTCAGTCGAAAGAACGACGTCTAGATGACCATTTTTAGAAAACATACTTCCACTTTGAGTTTAATCATAATTTTTGGATATAGTTTCATGTTCATAATAAAAATCATTTTCTCAGAATAACAACTTTAAAATCAAAGTTTATCATAGTTTTTAATTAACTAACCCAAAACAGCCCGCGGTGTTACTACGACGGCGTAAATCCGGTTTTACGGTATTTTTCGTGTTTCTAGGTTTTAAATCATTAAGTTAGCATATCATATAGATATAGAACATGTGTTTAGTTGATTTTAAAAGTCAAGTTAGAAGGATTAACTTTTGTTTACGAACAAGTTTAGAATTAACTAAACTATGTTCTAGTGATTACAAGTTTAAACCTTCGAATAAGATAGCTTTATATGTATGAATCGAATGATGTTATGCACATCATTACTACCTTAAGTTCCTTGGATAAACCTACTGGAAAAGAGAAAAATGGATCTAGCTTCAATGGATCCTTGGATGGCTCGAAGTTCTTGAAGCAGAATCATGACACGAAAACAAGTTCAAGTAAGATCATCACTTGAAATAAGATTGTTATAGTTATAGAAATTGAACCAAAGTTTGAATATGATTATTACCTTGTATTAGAATGATAACCTACTGTAAGAAACAAAGATTTCTTGAGGTTGGATGATCACCTTACAAGATTGGAAGTGAGCTAGCAAACTTGAAAGTATTCTTGATTTTATGAAACTAGAACTTTTGGAATTTATGAAGAACACTTAGAACTTGAAGATAGAACTTGAGAGAGATCAATTAGATGAAGAAAATTGAAGAATGAAAGTGTTTGTAGGTGTTTTTGGTCGTTGGTGTATGGATTAGATATAAAGGATATGTAATTTTGTTTTCATGTAAATAAGTCATGAATGATTACTCATATTTTTGTAATTTTATGAGATATTTCATGCTAGTTGCCAAATGATGGTTCCCACATGTGTTAGGTGACTCACATGGGCTGCTAAGAGCTGATCATTGGAGTGTATATACCAATAGTACATACATCTAAAAGCTGTGTATTGTACGAGTACGAATACGGGTGCATACGAGTAGAATTGTTGATGAAACTGAACGAGGATGTAATTGTAAGTATTTTTGTTAAGTAGAAGTATTTTGATTAGTGTATTGAAGTCTTTCAAAAGTGTATAAATACATATTAAAACACTACATGTATATACATTTTAACTGAGTCGTTAAGTCATCGTTAATCGTTACATGTAAGTGTTGTTTTGAAACCTTTAGGTTAACGATCTTGTTAAATGTTGTTAACCCAATGTTTATAATATCAAATGAGATTTTAAATTATTATATTATCATGATATTATCATGTATGAATATCTCTTAATATGATATATATACATTAAATGTCTTTACAACGATAATCGTTACATATATGTCTCGTTTAAAAATCATTAAGTTAGTAGTATTGTTTTTACATATGTAGTTCATTGTTAATATACTTAATGATATGTTTACTTATCATAGTATCATGTTAACTATATATATATCCATATATATGTCATCATATAGTTTTTACAAGTTTTAACGTTCGTGAATCACCGGTCAACTTGGGTGGTCAATTGTCTATATGAAACATATTTCAATTAATCAAGTCTTAACAAGTTTGATTGCTTAACATGTTGGAAACATTTAATCATGTAAATATCAATCTCAATTAATATATATAAACATGGAAAAGTTCGGGTCACTACAGTACCTACCCGTTAAATAAATTTCGTCCCGAAATTTTAAGCTGTTGAAGGTGTTGACGAATCTTCTGGAAATAGATGCGGGTATTTCTTCTTCATCTGATCTTCACGCTCCCAGGTGAACTCGGGTCCTCTACGAGCATTCCATCGAACCTTAACAATTGGTATCTTGTTTTGCTTAAGTCTTTTAACCTCACGATCCATTATTTCGACGGGTTCTTCGATGAATTGGAGTTTTTCGTTGATTTGGATTTCATCTAACGGAATAGTGAGATCTTCTTTAGCAAAACATTTCTTCAAATTCGAGACGTGGAAAGTGTTATGTACAGCCGCGAGTTGTTGAGGTAACTCAAGTCGGTAAGCTACTGGTCCGACACGATCAATAATCTTGAATGGTCCAATATACCTTGGATTTAATTTCCCTCGTTTACCAAATCGAACAACGCCTTTCCAAGGTGAAACTTTAAGCATGACCATCTCTCCAATTTCAAATTCTATATCTTTTCTTTTAATGTCAGCGTAGCTCTTTTGTCGACTTTGGGCGGTTTTCAACCGTTGTTGAATTTGGATGATCTTCTCGGTAGTTTCTTGTATAATCTCCGGACCCGTAATCTGTCTATCCCCCACTTCACTCCAACAAATCGGAGACCTGCACTTTCTACCATAAAGTGCTTCAAACGGCGCCATCTCAATGCTTGAATGGTAGCTGTTGTTGTAGGAAAATTCTGCTAACGGTAGATGTCGATCCCAACTGTTTCCGAAATCAATAACACATGCTCGTAGCATGTCTTCAAGCGTTTGTATCGTCCTTTCGCTCTGCCCATCAGTTTGTGGATGATAGGCAGTACTCATGTCTAGACGACTTCCTAATGCTTGCTGTAATGTCTGCCAGAATCTTGAAATAAATCTGCCATCCCTATCAGAGATAATAGAGATTGGTATTCCATGTCTGGAGACGACTTCCTTCAAATACAGTCGTGCTAACTTCTCCATCTTGTCATCTTCTCTTATTGGTAGGAAGTGTACTGATTTGGTGAGACGATCAACTATTACCCAAATAGTATCAAAACTACTTGCAGTCCTTGGCAATTTAGTGATGAAATCCATGGTAATGTTTTCCCATTTCCATTCCGGGATTTCGGGTTGTTGAAGTAGACCTGATGGTTTCTGATGCTCAGCTTTGACCTTAGAACACGTCAAACATTCTCCTACGTATTTAGCAACATCGGCTTTCATACCCGGCCACCAAAAATGTTTCTTGAGATCCTTGTACATCTTCCCCGTTCCAGGATGTATTGAGTATCTGGTTTTATGAGCTTCTCTAAGTACCATTTCTCTCATATCTCCAAATTTTGGTACCCAAATCCTTTCAGCCCTATACCGGGTTCCGTCTTCCCGAATATTAAGATGCTTCTCCGATCCTTTGGGTATTTCATCCTTTAAATTTCCCTCTTTTAAAACTCCTTGTTGCGCCTCCTTTATTTGAGTAGTAAGGTTATTATGAATCATTATATTCATAGATTTTACTCGAATGGGTTCTCTGTCCTTCCTGCTCAAGGCATCGGCTACCACATTTGCCTTCCCCGGGTGGTAACGAATCTCAAAGTCGTAATCATTCAATAATTCAATCCACCTACGCTGCCTCATATTCAGTTGTTTCTGATTAAATATGTGTTGAAGACTTTTGTGGTCGGTATATATAATACTTTTGACCCCATATAAGTAGTGCCTCCAAGTCTTTAATGCAAAAACAACCGCGCCTAATTCCAAATCATGCGTCGTATAATTTTGTTCGTGAATCTTCAATTGTCTAGACGCATAAGCAATCACCTTCGTTCGTTGCATTAATACACAACCGAGACCTTGCTTTGATGCATCACAATAAATCACAAAATCATCATTCCCTTCAGGCAATGACAATATAGGTGCCGTAGTTAGCTTTTTCTTCAATAACTGAAACGCTTTCTCTTGTTCATCATTCCATTCAAATTTCTTCCCTTTATGCGTTAATGCAGTCAAGGGTTTTGCTATTCTGGAAAAGTCTTGGATGAACCTTCTGTAGTAACCAGCTAGTCCTAAAAACTGACGTATGTGTTTCGGAGTTTTCGGGGTTTCCCACTTTTCAACAGTTTCTATCTTTGCCGGATCCACCTTAATACCTTCTTTGTTCACTATGTGACCGAGGAATTGAACTTCTTCCAACCAAAATGCACACTTTGAAAACTTAGCATACAATTCTTCCTTCCTCAATACTTCTAACACCTTTCTCAAATGTTCACCGTGTTCTTGGTCATTCTTTGAGTAAATAAGTATGTCATCAATGAAAACAATGACAAACTTGTCAAGGTATGGTCCACACACTCGGTTCATAAGGTCCATGAACACAGCTGGTGCATTAGTTAAACCAAACGGCATGACCATAAACTCGTAATGACCGTAACGTGTTCTGAAAGCAGTCTTTGGAATATCATCTTCTTTCACCCGCATTTGATGATACCCGGAACGTAAGTCAATCTTTGAATAAACAGACGAGCCTTGTAGTTGATCAAATAAGTCATCGATTCTCGGTAGTGGGTAGCGGTTCTTGATGGTAAGTTTGTTCAACTCTCGGTAGTCGATACACAACCTGAATGTACCATCTTTCTTCTTGACAAACAAAACAGGAGCTCCCCACGGTGATGTGCTTGGTCGAATGAAACCACGCTCTAAAAGTTCTTGTAATTGGCTTTGTAGTTCTTTCATCTCGCTGGGTGCGAGTCTGTAAGGAGCACGAGCTATTGGTGCAGCTCCTGGTACAAGATCTATTTGAAATTCAACGGATCGATGTGGGGGTAATCCCGGTAATTCTTTCGGAAATACATCAGGAAATTCTTTTGCGACGGGAACATCATTGATGCTCTTTTCTTGAGTTTGTACTTTCTCGACGTGTGCTAGAACAGCATAGCAACCTTTTCTTATTAGTTTTTGTGCCTTCAAATTACTAATAAGATGTAGCTTCGTGTTGCCCTTTTCTCCGTACACCATTAAGGGTTTTTCCTTTTTCTCGTATAATGCGAATTGCATTTTTGTAACAAACGATCTCCGCTTTCACTTCTTTCAACCAGTCCATACCGATTATCACATCAAAACTCCCTAACTCTACTGGTATCAAATCAATCTTAAATGTTTCGCTAACCAGTTTAATTTCTCGATTCAGACATATATTATCTGCTGAAATTAATTTACCATTTGCTAATTCGAGTAAAAATTTACTATCCAAAGGCGTCAATGGACAACTTAATTTAGCACAAAAATCTCTACTCATATAGCTTCTATCTGCACCCGAATCAAATAAAACGTAAGCAGATTTATTGTCAATAAGAAACGTACCCGTAACAAGCTCCGGGTCTTCCTGTGCCTCTACCGCATTAATATTGAAAACTCTTCCACGGCCTTGTCCATTCGTGTTCTCCTGGTTCGGGCAATTTCTAATAATGTGGCCTGGTTTTCCACATTTATAACAAACTACATTGGCATAACTTGCTCCGACACTACTTGCTCCGCCATTACTCGTTCCGACACCATTTGTTCCTTTCGTTCTATTAACCCCTGGTCCGTAGACCTCACACTTCGCCGCGCTATGACCATTTCTTTTACACTTGTTGCAAAATTTGGTGCAGAACCCCGAGTGATTCTTTTCACACCTTTGGCATAGCTGCTTCTGATTGTTGTTGTTGTTGCGGTTATTATTGTTGTTGGGATGATTGTTGTAGTTGCTGTTGTTGTTGTTGTTGTTGTTGTTGGGCCGTTTGTTGATGTTGCGATTGATGTTGCGATTGTTGGGATAATTGTTGCGATTATTGTTGTAATTGCTGTTGTTGTTGTATTGGTGATTCTTATCACCGTTTTCCTCCCACTTTCTTTTGACTTGCTTCACATTGGCCTCTTCAGTAGTCTGTTCTTTAATTCTTTCTTCAATCTGGTTCACTAGTTTGTGAGCCATTCTACATGCCTGTTGTATGGAGGCGGGCTCGTGTGAACTTATATCTTCTTGGATTCTTTCCGGTAATCCTTTCACAAACGCGTCGATCTTCTCTTCCTCATCTTCGAATGCTCCCGGACACAATAGGCACAATTCTGTGAATCGTCTTTCGTACGTGGTAATATCAAATCCTTGGGTTCGTAACCCTCTAAGTTCTGTCTTGAGCTTATTGACCTCGGTTCTGGGACGGTACTTCTCGTTCATCAAGTGCTTGAATGCTGACCACGGTAGTGCGTACGCATCGTCTTGTCCCACTTGCTCCAGATAGGTATTCCACCATGTTAACGCAGAACCTGTGAAGGTATGCGTAGCGTACTTTACTTTGTCCTCTTCAGTACACTTACTTATGGCAAACACCGATTCGACCTTCTCGGTCCACCGTTTCAATCCGATCGGTCCTTCAGTTCCATCAAATTCCAAAGGTTTGCAGGCAGTGAATTCTTTGTAGGTACATCCTACACGATTTCCTGTACTGCTAGATCCAAGGTTATTGTTGGTATGTAGCGCAGCCTGTACTGCGGCTATGTTTGAAGCTAGAAAAGTACGGAATTCCTCTTCATTCATATTCACGGTGTGTCGAGTAGTCGGTGCCATTTCCTTCAAAATAGTTAAATGGAACAAGTTAATCATACAGAATATTAAGAGTAGTTAATAGTATTTCGTAGCATAATATGAACTCATTTATAAAAGCTTTTTCTTCATATTAGCGTTTTATAAGTTTAAATTCGGGTAGTACCTACCCGTTAAGTTCATACTTAGTAGCTAATATACAATTCAACTACTACAATTCTATATGAAAAACTGATTATAATAATATTTCGCGTTCAAACTTTTATACAATATTTTACAAACTTACAATACCGCTTATTTTACATAAAGCATGAAATATAGCACACAATAACTTTGATACAAGATAGTTGTGAAGACAATTCTAGCTAGTACACAAGTCGTTCGGCAAAGGCAATAAAGACACGTAATTCATACGTCCAGAAACAAGTCATGCATTCTGGTTTTACTAGGACTACTTCCCATCCTTGGTCTTGTGCAACATAACCGTTATGGCCGTTGATAAGACAGCGTGTTGTAACGTCATCAAAGGGACGAGGGTTACGTAATGTCCAACAGTCCCGTAACAATCTAAAAACCTCATTTCTTACCCCAATTACCGACTCCGTCACTTGTGGGAACGTTTTGTTTAATAGCTGTAGCCCGATGTTCTTTTTCTCACTTTGGTGAGAAGCGAACATTACTAACCCGTAAGCATAGCATGCTTCTTTATGTTGCATGTTAGCCGCTTTTTCTAAATCATGAAGTCCTATATTCGGATACATTGAGTCAAAATAATTTCTTAACCCGTTGCGTAAAATAGCATTTGGGTTCCCCGCAATATATGCGTCAAAGTAAACACATCGTAACTTATGGGTTTCCCAATGTGATATCCCCCATCTTTCAAACGAAAGTCTCTTATAAACCAAGACATTCTTGGAACGTTCTTCGAATGTCTTACAAACTGATCTCGCCTTAAATAGTTGTGCCGAGGAATTCTGACCAACTCTAGACAAGATTTCATCAATCATGTCTCCGGGTAGGTCTCTTAAAATATTGGGTTGTCTATCCATTTTGTGTTTTTAAACTGTAAAATAGACAAGAGTTAGATTCATAAAAAAAATACTTATTAATACAAGCAATTTTTACATATATCATAAAGCATAAGCACACTATATTACATATATTACACCACACGAATACAACTATCTTATTCCGACTCGCTCGTTTCTTCTTCTTCAGTTTTGGTTCGTTTTGCCAAGTTTCTAGGGATATATGATGTTCCCCTAATACGAGCCGTAATTTTCCACATTGGTTTAGAAAAACCTGGTGGTTTAGAGGTTCCCGGGTCATTGTTACAACTTAAGGACTTCGGGGGTTGACGATACATATAAAGTTCATCGGGGTTGGAATTAGATTTCTCTATTTTTATGCCCTTTCCCTTATTATTTTCTTTTGCCTTTTTAAATTCAGTTGGGGTAATTTCTATAACATCATCGGAATTCTCGTCGAAATTCGATTCATCGGAGAATTGGTAATCCTCCCAATATTTTGCTTCCTTGGCGGAAACACCATTGACCATAATTAACTTTGGTCGGTTGGTTGAGGATTTTCTTTTACTTAACCGTTTTATTATTTCTCCCACCGGTTCTATTTCTTCATCCGGTTCCGATTCTTCTTCCGGTTCCGATTCTTCTTCCGGTTCCGACTCTTCTTCCGGTTCCTCTTCGGGAACTTGTGAATCAGTCCACAAATCATTCCAATTTACATTTGACTCTTCATTATTATTAGGTGAGTCAATGGGACTTGTTCTAGAGGTAGACATCTATCACATAATATCAAACACGTTAAGAGATTAATATATCACATAATATTCATATGTTAAAAATATATAGTTTCCAACAAAAATGTTAAGCAATCATTTTTAAAGAAAACACGGTCGAAGTCCAGACTCACTAATGCATCCTAACAAACTCGATAAGACACACTAATGCAAATTTTCTGGTTCTCTAAGACCAACGCTCTGATACCAACTGAAATGTCCCGTTCTTATTGATTAAAAACGTTCCATATTAATTGATTTCGTTGCGAGGTTTTGACCTCTATATGAGACGTTTTTCAAAGACTGCATTCATTTTTAAAACAAACCATAACCTTTATTTCATAAATAAAGGTTTAAAAAGCTTTACGTAGATTATCAAATAATGATAATCTAAAATATCCTGTTTACACACGACCATTACATAATGGTTTACAATACAAATATGTTACATCGAAATCAGTTTCTTGAATGCAGTTTTTACACAATATCATACAAACATGGACTCCAAATCTTGTCCTTATTTTAGTATGCAACAGCGGAAGCTCTTAATATTCACCTGAGAATAAACATGCTTTAAATGTCAACAAAAATGTTGGTGAGTTATAGGTTTAACCTATATATATCAAATCGTAACAATAGACCACAAGATTTCATATTTCAATACACACCCCATACATAGAGATAAAAATCATTCATATGGTGAACACCTGGTAACCGACATTAACAAGATGCATATATAAGAATATCCCCATCATTCCGGGACACCCTTCGGATATGATATAAATTTCGAAGTACTAAAGCATCCGGTACTTTGGATGGGGTTTGTTAGGCCCAATAGATCTATCTTTAGGATTCGCGTCAATTAGGGTGTCTGTTCCCTAATTCTTAGATTACCAGACTTAATAAAAAGGGGCATATTCAATTTCGATAATTCAACCATAGAATGTAGTTTCACGTACTTGTGTCTATTTTGTAAATCATTTATAAAATCTGCATGTATTCTCATCCCAAAAATATTAGATTTTAAAAGTGGGACTATAACTCACTTTCACAGATTTTTACTTCGTCGGGAAGTAAGACTTGGCCACTGGTTGATTCACGAACCTATAACAATATATACATATATATCAAAGTATGTTCAAAATATATTTACAACACTTTTAATATATTTTGATGTTTTAAGTTTATTAAGTCAGATGTCCTCGTTAGTAACCTACAACTAGTTGTCCACAGTTAGATGTACAGAAATAAATCGATAAATATTATCTTGAATCAATCCACGACCCAGTGTATACGTATCTCAGTATTGATCACAACTCAAACTATATATATTTTGGAATCAACCTCAACCCTGTATAGCTAACTCCAACATTCACATATAGAGTGTCTATGGTTGTTCCGAAATATATATAGATGTGTCGACATGATAGGTCGAAACATTGTATACGTGTCTATGGTATCTCAAGATTACATAATATACAATACAAGTTGATTAAGTTATGGTTGGAATAGATTTGTTACCAATTTTCACGTAGCTAAAATGAGAAAAATTATCCAATCTTGTTTTACCCATAACTTCTTCATTTTAAATCCGTTTTGAGTGAATCAAATTGCTATGGTTTCATATTGAACTCTATTTTATGAATCTAAACAGAAAAGTATAGGTTTATAGTCGGAAAAATAAGTTACAAGTCGTTTTTGTAAAGGTAGTCATTTCAGTCGAAAGAACGACGTCTAGATGACCATTTTTAGAAAACATACTTCCACTTTGAGTTTAATCATAATTTTTGGATATAGTTTCATGTTCATAATAAAAATCATTTTCTCAGAATAACAACTTTAAAATCAAAGTTTATCATAGTTTTTAATTAACTAACCCAAAACAGCCCGCGGTGTTACTACGACGGCGTAAATCCGGTTTTACGGTGTTTTTCGTGTTTCTAGGTTTTAAATCATTAAGTTAGCATATCATATAGATATAGAACATGTGTTTAGTTGATTTTAAAAGTCAAGTTAGAAGGATTAACTTTTGTTTACGAACAAGTTTAGAATTAACTAAACTATGTTCTAGTGATTACAAGTTTAAACCTTCGAATAAGATAGCTTTATATGTATGAATCGAATGATGTTATGCACATCATTACTACCTTAAGTTCCTTGGATAAACCTACTGGAAAAGAGAAAAATGGATCTAGCTTCAATGGATCCTTGGATGGCTCGAAGTTCTTGAAGCAGAATCATGACACGAAAACAAGTTCAAGTAAGATCATCACTTGAAATAAGATTGTTATAGTTATAGAAATTGAACCAAAGTTTGAATATGATTATTACCTTGTATTAGAATGATAACCTACTGTAAGAAACAAAGATTTCTTGAGGTTGGATGATCACCTTACAAGATTGGAAGTGAGCTAGCAAACTTGAAAGTATTCTTGATTTTATGAAACTAGAACTTTTGGAATTTATGAAGAACACTTAGAACTTGAAGATAGAACTTGAGAGAGATCAATTAGATGAAGAAAATTGAAGAATGAAAGTGTTTGTAGGTGTTTTTGGTCGTTGGTGTATGGATTAGATATAAAGGATATGTAATTTTGTTTTCATGTAAATAAGTCATGAATGATTACTCATATTTTTGTAATTTTATGAGATATTTCATGCTAGTTGCCAAATGATGGTTCCCACATGTGTTAGGTGACTCACATGGGCTGCTAAGAGCTGATCATTGGAGTGTATATACCAATAGTACATACATCTAAAAGCTGTGTATTGTACGAGTACGAATACGGGTGCATACGAGTAGAATTGTTGATGAAACTGAACGAGGATGTAATTGTAAGTATTTTTGTTAAGTAGAAGTATTTTGATTAGTGTATTGAAGTCTTTCAAAAGTGTATAAATACATATTAAAACACTACATGTATATACATTTTAACTGAGTCGTTAAGTCATCGTTAATCGTTACATGTAAGTGTTGTTTTGAAACCTTTAGGTTAACGATCTTGTTAAATGTTGTTAACCCAATGTTTATAATATCAAATGAGATTTTAAATTATTATATTATCATGATATTATCATGTATGAATATCTCTTAATATGATATATATACATTAAATGTCTTTACAACGATAATCGTTACATATATGTCTCGTTTAAAAATCATTAAGTTAGTAGTCTTGTTTTTACATATGTAGTTCATTGTTAATATACTTAATGATATGTTTACTTATCATAGTATCATGTTAACTATATATATATCCATATATATGTCATCATATAGTTTTTACAAGTTTTAACGTTCGTGAATCACCGGTCAACTTGGGTGGTCAATTGTCTATATGAAACATATTTCAATTAATCAAGTCTTAACAAGTTTGATTGCTTAACATGTTGGAAACATTTAATCATGTAAATATCAATCTCAATTAATATATATAAACATGGAAAAGTTCGGGTCACTACAGTACCTACCCGTTAAATAAATTTCGTCCCGAAATTTTAAGCTGTTGAAGGTGTTGACGAATCTTCTGGAAATAGATGCGGGTATTTCTTCTTCATCTGATCTTCACGCTCCCAGGTGAACTCGGGTCCTCTACGAGCATTCCATCGAACCTTAACAATTGGTATCTTGTTTTGCTTAAGTCTTTTAACCTCACGATCCATTATTTCGACGGGTTCTTCGATGAATTGGAGTTTTTCGTTGATTTGGATTTCATCTAACGGAATAGTGAGATCTTCTTTAGCAAAACATTTCTTCAAATTCGAGACGTGGAAAGTGTTATGTACAGCCGCGAGTTGTTGAGGTAACTCAAGTCGGTAAGCTACTGGTCCGACACGATCAATAATCTTGAATGGTCCAATATACCTTGGATTTAATTTCCCTCGTTTACCAAATCGAACAACGCCTTTTCAAGGTGAAACTTTAAGCATGACCATCTCTCCAATTTCACACGTGGATACAACCTGCTCTGATACCTATGATCCGTCACGAGATGGAATACTCGACGTCACTCGCGAGGATGAAACTAATGTGTTTCTGTTCGTGTGACTATTGTTGTTTTGTATGGAAACAAGAAATATAGTAGAAACAAAATATAAGTAGGGTAACAATATCTTTTATTGATGTTGTTTTCTCTAGTTACAAACATCAAAAGCAATTAGAGCACTCGCAAAAAAATCGACCGTCCCCCTAAAATCGACGCCGGGATCGACGGTCGGTCGACACCGGCACGGCGTCGATCCCGCCGTCGATTTCCAACCTCCCAAACTCGACGGTGGTCCAAATGAGCCGTTGGAAGATTTTTTAAAAATTCTAGCCATTGCAAACGGCTACTTTGCTTTTTTTCATTTTTTTTTTCGTTTTTTATTTCTTTCTTCTTATATATATATACACCTTCACTACACACTTTAAACATCAATTCACAAATCATCTTCACAGCCTTTCTTTAACAAACATGAATTTCAATTCTTCGGACCCAAATTCACCCAACTATGTTTACAATGAATCAAACCCGATGGGTCACAATTTTAATTGGCACGAATTTAACGAAGCTCATCCCGAACCCGAAAACACACAAACCCGAATACCACAAACTCAAATGTCACCCGAAGATTATGCCAGTTGAATGGAATGGCAAAAGGAAAAAAGTTTGTTCGTATGTGTGTTTATTTGAATAAGCGTACTCGTAGTGTTTTTTAATTTGTATTTTAGGAATGTACGTTTTTTTTTTTATTAATGAATTATGTTTGTTTGATGTTTATTATTATTTGAGTATTTTTAACAATTAAATTCAATATTTAAAAATCAATTAAAAAATTAAATAAAAAAATGGACACTAAAATTGACACTGGAATGGACACCTCCACCTTACACACCGTCAGTCAATTTCAGTGTTAAAAATGGACACTGAAATTGGCACTGAAAAATTAACACGGACATCTCGTGCTCTTAGAGTCCCTATTTTCTTCCACAATGCATTCTATCTTCTATAAAATAGAAAATAAAGTGGAGCAATTATCTCTCAAATTACATGTGCCGATTGAAAGTAATTTGTGAGGCCTAACTCTATCTTCCAATTACAACCATATATATAATGAGTACAAGGAGCATATCTCTCCATGCATACACTACCATATACATGGGATCATGGGACACATGTATCCCACGCTTAATATATCCCACGTTTAATATTTGCAGTTAAGAAAATTATTAAATGATTCTGACTTGGTCAATTACTCTTCCAATATTTCTCAACTTCTTTGTTTCTCGGAGAATGGATAGGATCCTAACCGGATTATTAGCTTCTCCCATTTTCATTGAAAGTAACAAACTAAAAACAGTTAGTGTTAAGGCAAACTAAATAATGTGAATACGGTTTTTTTTCTTAATTTCAATTCAAACAAATAATGCTATTAAATAAAAAAAATGTAACATATCAATGATTTTCTTTTCATTTAAGATATCAAATACATATTACTGTATATGTATATAATATATTTTTCTCTTCCACGATGTACGTGTTGAATAATGTAACCCCTAATAGTACCCTAAACCCATAAATATGGACGGGCTATGCTAATCCATACTCTAACACTCTCCCACAGTCCGAACGGCAATATCGTAAAAGTTCGGACTCGAACAAAACAATAAACATTAAATAAAGACATAAAAAGTAACTTTTTTTCTCATTCGTTGCACCGAATAGCCTGATATTTTTTTACCACAATTTTGACACCAAACAGAGACCACCGGAGTTCACTTATACCATGTGAGTATCGTCCTAACGGAGCAGATGGTGACCGTACCAGCCATCACCACTAGAACCAGAGCAGATGGTGACCCGTAATATGCTATCCATTTAGGTCGACCGATCACACTTATTCCTTTCATGTGCATCACAACATCTACACCTACTGCTTCTTTAGTAGACTTTTTGACAACATCAAGTAGTGAAGATTTATTTCGGCTGCATAAGAAATGAATTTTCTTGTCGGAAAAAAACCATTATTGTTTCTAGGAATTCATAACCAAGCAGCCAAATGTTGAGAGATGAAGATTTTAAATAATGAAGATAATTAGATGGTGGTGGTGTAGCTACTTTAAAGGCATTACAAGTTCCCCATAATTCATATCTTTGTTCACGCCAATGAGAATATAAAGATTTTAGTCGCCTAACCAATGTATTTGCATCTATTGTATATCCACATTTATTTGCTGCCATTTTCACTGAAAGTAACAAACTAAAAACAGTTAGTGTTAAGGCAAACTAAATAATGTGAATACAGTTTTCTTTGATTTCAATTTAAACAAATAATGCTTTTAAATAAAAAAATGAAACATATCAATGATTTTCTTTTCATTTAAGATATCAAATACATATTATTATGTCTATGTATATAATATATTTTTCTCTTCCACGATGTACGATATGTACCAATTAACACTTTTCAAGGTGTCATTTCTCTATATTACTAAATGAAAAACTGAAAATGATATGAAGGACCAATGAAATTAAGGTTTACAAATATGAGAGATCAATAATGTAAATATTTACAAAAAAAAAATTTAGATGCCCTAAAAGGTTATTTGTTATAACAGGTTAAATACATAAAAAAGAACAATTTAAATAGGTGGATGTATATAATGGAAGATTTGAAAGTTGAATACATACAATAGAAATTTGTAAAAGTTTAGTGCATTTTTAGACTATATATATATATATATATATATATATATATATATATATATATATATATATATATATATATATATATACATTATTATAAAGCGCGTGCCAATAATCTTACGTGTCAATTTCTCAACTAATCTAAATTAAATTTGCACACGTGTCATGTTCTCAATTAAACTGAATTAAATTTGCTCACATGTCATTTTCTTAAATAAACTAGATTAAATCATATTTCTAAATTAAATTTTTATATATGTTGAAATATACTTACCATACTTATCATAGAATTTAAAGATATTTACTATAAATAATTTTATAAATTTACATTAAACATAGCGTGAAATTTGTTTGGTATGGCAATATAATTTTATAATATTGCACCTCGTCGTTAAAAAAATATAATTATGATATTTTTATGCATCCAAATTAAGTGACAACCATTAGTTTGAAAGATAGGAAACAAATATGACACCTACGAACATCTTATTCTAAAAAACAAATTTGATTAACTAATATTGTATTTTAGTTTTCAGAAGTGTTAATCATGGAATACTTTATTTAAGTTATTAAAACCTAAATCAACATAAATTTTAATTATTGATGTAATTTTATATTGAAATAAGATAAGATTTAATATTTATTTTTTATTTAATTCAAAATACTATGCAAATCACGGGCTCTTCCATAGAGGATTATTATGTAACTATTCTATTTTATTTATGTTTTCATGTTTCTAATTATAGTCTAGATTAGATCGATAACAATTGTAATTGTCGTCAATGATAACGATTTTATAAATTACTATTTAAAATTTCCGTGAAACGGACGGGTTCACAAAACTAATATATATATATATATATATATATATATATATATATATATATATATATATATATATATATATATATATATATATATATATATATATATATATATATATATATATATATATATATATATATATATATATATATATATATGCGTGTGGGCACACTTACCATACAACATTTAATGAACAACTAGTGAAATGACCCGTGAAATCACGAGTTTGTTTAAACGAAATAATTTAACAACATGTTTTAGGTATTAAGTGAATGTTGTGACGACCCGGGAATTTTCGACTAAATTTAAACTTAATCTTTATATGATTTTGATACGATAAGCAAAGTCTATAATGTTGAGTCTCGAAAATTTTGAAACGATGTTTATATATTCAATGGACCTTCGACTGCTCTCGACGATTCACGAACAATTAATTGTAAATAGATATGTGTGTATGTATATATAAATAACAATTCAAAATATAATTTGAAGTATTATAAGTTGATGTTATTAAAAATTAATAAAATAAAAATAGGATATTATAATAATTATTATTTAAAATATATCTCTATATATAAATAAAGTATATTAAAAATAAATATTAAATAATTGTAATACTCGTTTGATGTTTCGATTGATATTAAGCAAGTTAAATTTAAATATATGTAATTTTAAAATAAACGGTAATTCGAAAATGAGTTTTATAAACTTTAGGCTTATTAATAATATATTTAGATGTTGTTTGTCAAATTTTAATTTTTTTTTTATATTTTACTTAGAGGTTGGGAGTAAATAATTAATGTAATTTTTATTTAATAATTTATGATCGAATTTTATACCATAATGACCAAAATAAATAAATATGGTTAATGTAAAAATTTGGTATTTTTCCGAAGACTTATATTCGCCACTGATTAACAACGGAGCACGAAATTCAACCCGTGATAGAATAGTAAATCAATAATGAAGGCGGCTAATCTTCTAACACGTTTATATATATATATATTTATATGATATATTCCTTCTCCTACTTTACTAAATTCTTATCCGTGAAGATTAATGACACAATATTCAACGGATTACTGTGCTTCACTTTATGTTACATTTTCAATTCATCGAATGTATGTAAAATTATTATTATATTATTATTAAATTATTAAATTCACGTGTGAATTTGAATGCACAATATAATTAGATTATATATATATTCATAGACTTAAGCAAGTTGAAGACAGATCACTTTTCTCTCTTTCTTACTGTAACCAAAGCAACCCACTAGACTTTCTTTGCAACTTGTTCCTTGTACTGTTCGACACCTTCATTTGATTTTGGCTATTTAAAAACCCATGCACAAATACTTCCCTTTTCTATGTTTATTAGACTAAACCCACCCATATGTTAACTATCATTATTCCTGTTCTAGTTCATTTCTCACCCAAGAACCACCACATCTCCAATCATGACCACCGTACCTCCGGCCACTCTAACTGAGAGGCACTCCATCCACCTCCATGAACAACCACCTACACCCACAACCATCACCTTCAACCCTATCAACTTACGGCTATATTTTTTCTTTGTTACCTTTCATCACCACCACAAGTGCTGTTATTATCTTATTTTGGTTAAATTTGTTCGAACTTTCACAACCCACAATCATGCATATACAATCGCCACCATTCTTCACCACCATGAACCGCCGTCTGCCGCCACGACCTGGGGCACCGTTATTCCATTCGTAAAAACCAAACCGCCACCCTTTAATGAAAAACACTTTATGTTTCCTCCAAACCACAACCAAGATCATCATTGTGTTTCTCGTTCACTTTTGCTTCCTACTGCTATACGTGATTTCTGTGTCTGCCATCTATTTACTCATGGTACGAGTACTGATAATGCTAAAAACGAACATATATTTCATAGCATTATTCCTCAAGAAAGACAAGCTTTTAGTTGCAATTGTTCTATTTACAAGTGATATTCGTTTAAATAATAAAAGGTGAAGACAAAAGACAGATTCGACGAATTGAAGACGCAAACGACCAAAAAGCTCAAAAGTACAAAAGACAATCAAAGAGGTTCCAATTATTAATAAGAAACGTCTCGAAATTACAAGAGTACAAGATTCAAAACGCAAAGTACAAGATATTAAATTGTACGCAAGGACGTTCGAAAATCCGGAACCGGGACCAGAGTCAACTCTCAACGCTCGACGCAACGGACTAAAAATTACAAGTTAACTATGTATATAAATATAATATAATATATAATTAATTATATTAATTATATATATATTATATTTATAAATAAATCGTCGGCAAGAAAGACTCCAAAAGCTGGTGAGCTGTATTTACAAACTCCGCGACTCGCGGAGTTTGAAGGCAAAATGGGCCGCGATTCGCGGAGCCCCAAAGTCTGAAACTCCCTATAAAGCCAACCGAATTCTGATCATTTTATATAATCAATATATCCATCTCTCTATCTATATCGTATATATTTATATTTATATTTTAATTTTAATTTTAATTTTAATTTTAATTTTAATCCTAATAATAAGGGTATGTTAGCGAATGCTGTAAGGGTGTAAGTCGAAATTCTGTCCGTGTAACGCTACGCTATTTTTAATCATTGTAAGTTATGTTCAACCTTTTTAATTTAATGTCTCGTAGCTAAGTTATTATTATGCTTATTTAAAACGAAGTAATTATGATGTTGGGCTAATTATTAAAATTGGGTAATTGGGCTTTGTACCATAATTGGGGTTTGGACAAAAGAACGACACTTGCGGAAATTAGACTATGGGCTATTAATGGGCTTTATATTTGTTTAACTAAATGATAGTTTGTTAATGTTAATATAAAGATTTACAATTGGGCGTCCCTATAAATTACCATATACACTCGATCTGACACGATGGGCGGGGTATTTATATGTACGAATAATCGTTCATTTAACCGGACACGGGAATGGATTAATAGCCACTAGAATAATTAAAACAGGGGTGAAATTATGTACAAGGACACTTGGTATAATTGATAACAAAATATTAAAACCTTGGATTACACTCAGTCGACATCCTGGTGTAATTATTAAACAAAGTATTAAAATCTTGTTACAGTTTAAGTCCCCAATTAGTTAGAATATTTAACTTCGGGTATAAGGATAATTTGACGAGGATACTCGCACTTTATATTTATGACTGATGGACTGTTATGGACAAAAACCAGACGGACATATTAAATAATCCAGGACAAAGGACAATTAACCCATGGGCATAAAACTAAAATCAACACGTCAAACATCATGATTACGGAAGTTTAAATAAGCATAATTCTTTTATTTCATATTTAATTTCCTTTATTTTATATTTAATTGCACTTCTAATTATCGCATTTTTATTGTTATTTTATTTAATTGCACTTTTAATTATCGTACTTTTTAATTATCGCAAGTTTATTTTATCGCACTTTTATTATTCGCAATTTCATTATCGTTATTTACTTTACGCTTTAAATTAAGTCTTGTATTTATTTATTATTTTACATTTGGTTTTAACTGCGACTAAAGTTTTAAAATCGACAAACCGGTCATTAAACGGTAAAAAACCCCCCTTTTATAATAATAATATTACTTATATATATTTGTATTTTTATAAAAGTAAACTAATATAGCGTTAAGCTTTGTTTAAAAAGATTCCCTGTGGAACGAACCGGACTTACTAAAAACTACACTACTGTACGATTAGGTACACTGCCTATAAGTGTTGTAGCAAGGTTTAAGTATATCCATTCTCTAAATAAATAAATATCTTGTGTAAAATTGTATCGTATGTAATAGTATTTCCTGTAAAAATATAAGCTATTTTATATACTACTCTGCTAAAACATCAAGTATTTTTGGCGCCGCTGCCGGGGAATCGCTTAAAAGCCGGAAGCGCAACGCTAATAAAAAAACAGATTTTTAGTTTACTTTTATTAAAATTCGTTTTTATAAAAATACGTTTTAAATATTCGAAAATATAAAAAGAAAAACAAAAATATAAGTATTTTTAAGATTTTGTTAAATATTTAAGTTGTATAAAGTTTCTTTATTTTTATATAAGTTTTATTTAAGTATTTTGTTTTTATTTAAAAACATATAAAAAAAACCGAAAAAAAAAATTTAATACATATAAATCTATTTTTAAGATATTTTTAAAATTATAAAGTAGTTCTATTTTTATTTAAGTTTTTAAATATAAGTTTTTATTATACAAATATTTTGATATAAAACAGAAAATATAAAAACAGAAAATAAAAAAAATAAAAAAACGTCAAATTTAAAACTGTACCTGAGTTGAATTTTGGATCCCCGCGACTCGCGGAGTTTGATGCTTTGAATACCGCAAGTCGCGGAGCCGTCTGACACGGGCCACACAGAACCCTAATCTGCATTAAATACGAAGTATTATTAATTATTATTAATTAATTTGTAATTAGAGTTAAATATTTAATTAATTTAGTATTTAATTTAAGTTTTAATTAATTTATGTATTTAGTTTAATTAGTTTAATTAATTTGTAAAATTAATAGTTTTAATAAATAAATAATATAAAAATAATATTTTTATAAAAATTGTACTTTTTACAACTTTTTGTATATTTTTATATTTTGTCCCTTTTTAATCGTTTTAGCGTAATATTTGTATTTTTCGCTCATATTTAGTTTTAAACTTAGTTTTTGCCATAGTTATTTTTACTTCTAGATTTTTAGGCTTTGCCGTAGAATTCCTTAAGTGCTTTTTCTTTAGACTAAGATTTAGGTGCTTTAGAATTTTGCGACGCTTTTTTTAAGTTTTAGTTTCTTTTTAAGTTATTTCCATTTGGGATATAGTTTTTCCTGTAAGATTTAATATTTTTAGACACCTTTTACCTATGTATCAATTATCATTCCAATTAGTAATCTCAATTTGCGATTATAATTTTAAGTTAGTTGTAGTAATAAGGTTAGGTTAGTCAAGTGTTTTTAAGTTTTATAAGTTTCTTTTATTTTTCCGTCACCTTTTATTTTTCAACCAATTTTCTTTTTCGACCTTTTTCAACGAACTCTTTTTCTTTCTTATTTCTCGCTATTCTAGTTTTAGGACATAGATTTTTATTCTACTTCTTATCTAAATTTCTTAAAATTACGAAAATTTATTTTAAGTGGTTAAATTGATAGACATCAAAATTTTCTGGTTCGTAGTAATAGTTGGATTTGTACGTGGACCGGGTTATTGGAGCCAAACAGTCCTCAATTATATTGAGACCAAACGAATCCTGCCCCTCTACTGCATCTTTTGGCTATTCGAAACGTGGGCAAAATCAGAAAAGTCTATTGATTGGATAACTTATTATAATTTTTCTTTCCTTTTTAAAACTAATAGGATATTCAGTGAATGCACCGAGCAAGACGTTCACCACCTTTTGTACGTTCACCACCTGTAACTAGATCAAGACATTTAGCAAATATTACCACCGTTGATTTCTCTTTAGAATCGTCATCCAGTCGACCAAGTACTTCAGTTCAAATTTCCGATAATCCATTTTTTGAACCCGACCTCACAATTGAGAATCCGGAGAATATTCAGGAACGATTCGTAGATCCTGAACCACTAAACTTTCCTCCGGAACCACCAATCATTCAAACAGAGATTGTTGAGGAACGAACCATTAAATCATAATCCTCTAGTGATTCCGATTCAACAAATTCAATTATGGAGAATCTGGAACCTTTAAGTATGGAAGACCGAATGAGAGCTAAACGCACTGTCCAAGGTCACGCAATTACTCATCCAGACATTAATGCACCAGATTATGAAATCAAAGGACAAATTCTACACATGGTGACTAATCAATGCCAATTTAGTGGTGCGCCGAAGGAAGATCCAAATGAACATCTACGTACCTTTAATAGGATCTGCACACTATTTAAAATCCGAGAAGTAGAGGATGAACAGATATATCTCATGTTATTTCCCTGGACTTTAAAGGGAGAAGCCAAAGATTGGTTGGAATCGTTACCTGAAGGGACGATCGATACATGGGATGTTTTAGTTGAAAAATTTCTTAAACAATTCTTTCCGGCATCTAAAGCCGTAAGACTTCAAGCAGAAATTATTACGTTTACACAGAAGCCGAATGAAACTCTATATGAGGCGTGGACAACATTTGGAAAGTTATTAAGAGGATGTCCGCAACATGGTTTAGACACCTGTCAAATAGTACAAATATTCTACCAAGGATGCGACATCACTACAAGAAAAGACATAGATATAGCAGCTGGTGGTTCTATTATGAAGAAAACCAAAACTGATGCTTACAAAATTATTGATAACACTGCTTCCCACTCACATGAGTGGCACCAAGAAAAAGATATCGTTAGATCATCTAAAGCAGCTAGAGCCGATTCTAGCCATGACTTAGATTCCATTTCCGCAAAGATAGATGCTGTGGAGAGACGAATGGAAAAGATGACTAAAGATATTCACTCAATACGAATTAGTTGTGAGCAGTGTGGAGGACCACATTTGACAAAAGATTGTCTCAGTATTGAATTAACAATGGAACAAAGAGAGAATATTTCATACATAAACCAAAGGCCTGGAAATAATTATCAGAATAATTATCAACCGCCAAGACCGATTTACAATCAAAACCAGAATTATAACCGAAATATTCCATACAACCACCAACAAGGTCCTAGCAATCAACAAGTATCCAATAATAATTACAATCAGCAAAGACCTAATTTTCAAAACAAACCACCACAACAAACCGATGATAAAAATCCGAATTTAGAAGATATGATGACGAAGCTAGTTGAAACTCAAACGCAATTTTTCACATCTCAAAAACAAACCAATGAACAAAATGCTCAAGCATTTAGAAATCAACAAGCTTCTATTCAAAATCTGGAACAAGAAGTAAGTAACCTAGCAAGGTTAATAGGTGAAAGAAAACCGGGAAGTCTACCTAGTGATACAAATGCTAACCCCCGGAATGAAACAGCTAAAGCCATTACCACAAGAAGTGGTACAACACTTAAACCACCTGAAATACCTGTAACTTCTGATGAAGCTATTCCTACTCCACAAGAACCACAACCTGATCAAGATAAGGAAAAAGAACCGGTAGTTGAAAAGGTTAATGAAGATAACACAGTTAAGGCTAAACCTGTTAAACCATACCAACCACCACTTCCTTACCCGAGTAAAATGAAGAAAGAGAAACTTGAAGCCGAGCAATCCAAATTCTTGGATATGTTTAAACAGATAAATGTAAATCTTCCTTTCATTGATGTGATTTCAGGAATGCCTAGATATGCTAAATTCTTGAAAGATCTAATCTCAAATAGAAAGAAAATGGAAGAACTCTCGGTTGTTACCATGAATGCTAATTGTTCAGCAGTGCTGTTGAATAAGATACCAGAAAAATTATCTGATCCAAGAAGTTTCACAATTCCATGTTTTCTGGGTAGTCTTAGTTCAATAGAAGCATTGGCAGACTTAGGTGCTAGTATAAATCTAATGTCGTATTCACTATACGCTAAACTAGACCTTGGAGAATTGAAACCAACTAGAATAAGCATACAACTAGCCGATAGATCAATAAAATATCCTAGAGGGATAATGGAGAACATGCTAGTTAAAGTTGGTACTTTAGTATTTCCAGTAGATTTTGTTGTTCTGGACATGGAAGAAGATTCTCAAGTTCCTCTCATATTAGGAAGACCATTCTTAAACACGGCTAAAGCAATGATAGACGTGTTCGGTAAGAAATTGACCCTAAGTATAGAGGATGAGAGTGTTACCTTTTCAGTTGATAGAGCAATGCAACAACCACAATCTGCAGATGATACATGTTATTATATTCAAACTATAGATGCACATGCAGAATTATTAGAAGAATTTTCAGAATTACAAGGAACAGGAGAATGTTCTTTAGGAGAAGGTAATGAACCAATTGATGAAGCTGAAATGTTAGCTACACTTATAGCTAATGGATATGAACCAACAACAGAAGAAATTCAAATGCTAAAAGAAGAAGACAGATATCGATACAAATCATCGATAGAAGAACCTACGAAATTAGAGTTAAAGCCACTTCCAAACCATTTAGAATACGCTTATTTACATGGTGAATCTGAATTACCTGTAATAATATCGTCTTCTCTTACTGAAAATGAGAAATCACAACTCATTTCTGTGTTGAAAGCTCATAAACCAGCCATTGCATGGAAGATTCATGATATTAAAGGAATAAGTCCTTCGTATTGCACACATAAAATCCTTATGGAAGAAGGTCATAAAACGTATGTGCAACGCCAATGAAGACTAAATCCTAATATGCAAGATGTAGTTAAGAAAGAGATTATTAAACTGCTAGATGCAGGTTTAATTTATCCAATCTATGATAGTCCATGGGTAAGCCCAGTTCAATGCGTGCCTAAGAAGGGTGGCATGACTGTCATTACAAATGAGAAAAATGAGCTTATTCCTACTAGGACTGTAACAGGATGGCGTGTATGTATTGATTATAGAAAATTAAATGACGCCACCAGAAAAGATCACTTTCCCTTACCTTTCATAGATCAAATGTTGGAAAGATTAGCCGGAAATAATTACTATTGTTTTCTAGATGGATTTTCCGGATATTTTCAAATTTCAATAGCACCCGAAGATCAAGAGAAAACCACATTCACGTGCCCTTATGGTACTTTTGCTTACAAACGCATGCCATTTGGACTTTGCAACGCCCCTGCAATCTTTCAAAGGTGTATGATGGCGATTTTTCACGACATGATAGAAGAATGCATGGAAGTTTTCATGGATGACTTTTCAGTTTTCGGTGATACATTTGAATCATGTCTAGCTAATCTTGAACGAATGCTTATTAGATGCGAACAATCAAATCTAGTACTTAATTGGGAGAAATGCCATTTCATGGTTAAAGAAGGCATCGTTCTTGGTCATAAAATTTCAAAAGAAGGAATTGAAGTGGATAGAGCTAAAGTAGATGTAATTGCTAAACTTCCACATCCCACCAATGTTAGAGGAGTTAGGAGTTTTCTAGGGCATGCCGGTTTTTACCGACGTTTCATAAAAGATTTTTCTAAAATTGCCACTCCTATGAATAAACTCCTAGAAAAGGATGCTCCATTCATCTTTTCAGATGAGTGTATCAAATCTTTTAATATTCTTAAAGAAAAACTCACTAATGCGCCGATCATGATAACACCAAATTGGAATCTACCATTTGAACTAATGTGCGATGCAAGTGATTTTGCAATGGGAGCCATTTTAGGACAAAGGATTGAAAAACGATTTCAACCTATATATTATGCTAGTAAGACGTTACAAGGAGCACAAACGAACTATACAACTACTGAAAAAGAAATCCTTGCTATTGTCTTTGCTTTTGACAAATTTCGATCATATCTCGTTCTAGCAAAAACGGTGGTCTATACCGACCATTCTGCTCTTAGATACCTATTTTCAAAACATGATGCTAAACCAAGATTAATCCGTTGGATCTTACTCTTACAAGAGTTTGATATTGAAATCCGAGATAAAAGAGGAGCAGAAAATCT
The DNA here is from genome assembly GCF_046630445.1 of Rutidosis leptorrhynchoides. Classification (NCBI taxonomy): domain Eukaryota; kingdom Viridiplantae; phylum Streptophyta; class Magnoliopsida; order Asterales; family Asteraceae; genus Rutidosis; species Rutidosis leptorrhynchoides. The sequence continues at coordinate 383,392,481 of NC_092335.1, forward strand.
CGCCGCTGATCATCTTTCTCGTCTTGAAAATCCTGAATTAGAAGTTCTAAATGAATCGGCCATACAAGACAACTTTCCTGATGAATATCTATTGAAGATAGATTATAAAGAAATTCCATGGTTTGCAGACTATGCAAACTACTTAGTTTGTGGATTCCTTGAAAAAGGATTATCGTACCAAAGACGAAAGAAATTCTTCAGTGATATAAAACACTATTTTTGGGAAGATCCACATCTGTTTAAAAGTTGTCCCGATGGAATAATACGCCGATGTGTATTTGGAGATGAAGCTAGTAAAATATTAAACCATTGTCACACAGGACCAACAGGAGGGCATTATGGGCCTCAACTAACAGCAAGAAAAGTTTATGATGCTGGATTCTATTGGCCTACAATTTACAAAGACGCACACCTTCTTTGCAAATCCTGTGATGCTTGTCAAAGGGCCGGAAAAATAAGTCAACGTGATGAAATGCCACAAAATGTCATCCAAGTATGTGAAGTATTTGACATTTGGGGTATTGACTTTATGGGTCCATTTCCAAAATCTCATAATAATCTATATATACTCGTAGCCATTGATTATGTATCTAAATGGGCAGAAGCACAAGCTCTCCCAACTAACGATGCACGAGTTGTAGTCAACTTTTTAAAACGTCTTTTTGCAAGGTTTGGAACACCGAAAGCTTTAATAAGTGATCGGGGTACTCATTTCTGTAATAATCAACTTGAGAAAGTTCTTAAAAGATATGGAGTAACTCATAAAATCTCCACCGCATATCATCCACAAACAAGTGGACAAGTTAAAAATACAAACCGAGCTTTAAAACGTATTCTAGAGAAAACCGTAGGATCAAATCCGAAGGAATGGTCCATTAAATTGGAGGATGCACTCTGGGCTTTTAGAACAGCCTACAAAACTCCAATTGGAACCACACCTTTTAGACTTGTTTATGGAAAAGCATGTCATCTTCCAGTAGAAATTGAACACAAAGCATTTTGGGCTTTGAAGACATGTAATCTTGATTTACATGAAGCCGGACGTCTACGATTAAGTCAACTAAACGAATTAGAAGAGTTAAGACATGAAGCATACGAAAATTCGTTAATCTATAAAGAAAGAACGAAGAAATGGCATGATAAAAGAATCAGAAGTTCAAAAGAATTTAAGGAAGGAGACAGAGTTCTTCTTTTCAATTCACGATTCAAGCTATTTCCTGGAAAATTGAAATCAAGATGGTCTGGACCATTCATAGTCAAAAGAGTTTTTCCATACGGAACAGTAGAATTGATAAATTCAAATGGGATTGAATTTAAAGTTAATGGTCACAGAGTTAAACACTACATAGATAGTCCGATGGAAGTCGACAACGAAGTTAATCACAATTTCGACACCACAGCTAACTAAGTGTGGGGAGAATCAAGTCTTTAAAGGATAATATGTATTTCTGTTAGAGTTAGATTGTCTATTTTCGTGTAGTTCTCGAAAATGGAACCCGAATGGTCTTTCCCTAGCAGACCCTAAAGAACTAGTCTTCTCCCCCCATTCTGAATTTTTATTTTTTTTAGGAAATGAAGACTGCCTGTGAACTAAACCATGGTCTAATGCTACGCGCTTTGATCACTAAACGTAATAATGACACACTACCGAGTGAAATAGTATCAGTAATCAGAGAAAGAATGGACGGAGTTAGAAAAGAATCCAGATGCGAAGATAATAAGTTACAATTTGGTAAAGGAAAATCAAAATCCGCAGCGAAAAGAAGAGCACGACACCTAGAAAGATGTCACAAATGCGGAAAATGGTCACATGGAGGTAAATGTTCAAATAATCAAACCTATTCAAATACCGAATTTGTTACTTTATGCAGAGACGGACCGTTCATATGTTTAGAAGAAAAGACACTGAATGCTCGAGGTTACGCCTATGTAGCCATGGAAAACCAATTAAACCGACTATCTTATGAATGGGATAGATCATATAACTAAGAATACTATCTCACAGGTAAGTCTGTACAGTTTTTATTTTATTTTTTTTTATTTTTAACCTTTTGATAATAAACGCTAATTTGTTCGCTATAAAGTATTAAATTGGTATTGAATAAAATTAGGTTTGGCGACCGAAATTATTGATATCATTCAAAAATTTATTACATCACTGCAAAATTTATCGTTTATTCTTAAGGTATAAATATCTTTAATCAATCAACCCAAAATATTTCAAAAATTCGTCATGAGTTAAATTAGGTCTTGGAACCGAAATTACTTTACCGAAAAGAGGGGCGCATATTTTTGATAATATTTGATTGATTAAAGTGAGATATAAAGCCAAAAAGATTTTTAATTTTATTTTTACCATGTTTTTAAAATTAATATATAAATCTTAAATTAATATTGTAAACTTTGTAAAAACAATATTTTTTTTTAAATTGTAAATATTTGAAAAATTAATATAAGTTTGGTGTGAATTAATAATATGAATTTTTAAATTAAGTTTGGTGTGAATTTTTAATTTTTAAAATATGAATTTTTAATTTTATGCATTTTAAATTTTAAGTTTGGTGTGAATTTTTAATATTAATTTTGAATTTTATATTTAAATTGTGTGAATTTAAAAACAAAAATTTACTTTATCTCATTAAGTTAAAAATATGATTTTTAAAATTCGTCGTAAGTTGAAGACTAGGTCTTTGAACCGAAATTGCTTTACCCGAGGGAGGGACGAGAACTTTTATTATCATTATTTTTAATCTTATTGAATTAAAGTATGCCAAAAACATTAAAAAACCCAAAAATCTTAGCTTTTAAAACAATCGCTACAAAAAGACAAATTTTAAAATTTTGTCGAAGGACGGACTAGGACATCGATCCGAAACGACCTCGTCCTAAATAACAAGGGAAACAAAATTTTAAAATTAATTACTTAATTGTTTTAATTAATATAAGATGTTAAAAAAAAAAAAAAAAAAAAAAAAAGCAAACTCCGCGACTCGCGGAGTTTGAAGGGTCCAAACACCGCAAGTCGCGGGAGGACCGAATTACAGAAAAAATATATAAGAGCTGGAACAGATCAGTCCCAACCCACAAACACACCAATACTGCGAAATAACTGCCGAAAAAAGTCGAAAATACACCCCCAAAATCACAATTTTTAACCGTTAATCATCAAATCTTTTACTAAAATCATGTTGAGAAGGATGCTATCAAGGAATTACTCAAGAAAAACAGTAAATTTCTACACCTAAACACCATTTAATCCGAAAATTAGTGTTCTTGAGAAATTTTTTCCCCAATTTGATTTTGATGCTTTTTAGTGTAATTATGCTTAAATTGCTTATGTATTATGCTTGTATAACCTAGATTGATGCTATTTAACATGATTAGAAGCCTTAAACTTTAAATTTTGAGTAATCTAGGGTTTGTGTTCTTGAGCAAATTTGGGGCTTTTTGATATAAACAGGTTATGGCCGATTTTTGTCATGAATTGTTGCTAAATTAAGTAGTGTAACATGTTTAGGTAGTTAAATGATCCAAACTTTGAGCCTAAACATGATTTTGAGAATTAAAGTGGACTTTTTCAAGTATAAAATTCATGAACCTGATTTTTGAAAGATAATGCCATTTGAAACTTGTTTAATTGCTAGTAATGATTATTTTGACATGTTATTTGAGTTGAATGCTTATGTACTTGGCGAACATTTTCGTATATGCTTATTTGAAAAAGTGTAGATTTGATAAAAATGTGAAAATGAGCTTAAGTTTGATATAAATTGATCATGTCATTGTAATTATTTTGATTGATGATTTTGCTGACACTAATGCATATTTGGATGCACAAAAATTGTGTTTGATGTGTTTTGCAGACTGAAAGGGGTGAATCTTCATCCCAAGCTCGCAATGCTCCTGCTGAGAATGCGGAACAATAGGAGGTGGATAACTACTACAAGCAAGATATACCTCATCCAGTCATGATATTTTCTGATATGCACTTGGAAGATTTGCATCCGAACCTGAGATTTGACAGACTTTGGATAGATTATCCAAAATACCAAAGGGGTTTGCATACTCTTCATTCTAAAGTTGTTAAGGTACCTAGGGTCATAGAATGGGGACCATTAGAAGCTGTAGAATTGGTCGGGCCAATTAGGGAATTACTTGTACAGAGGTATGGTAATTCTACTTTTAATGACTGGGTACGTTTATTCACCATGCGTAGACCTGTATATAAAGTATGGTGTGAAGAATTGTTGTGTAGTATAGAATTAAATGATCGGGTAGCTAGTTTAACCGATCGATCTTTTATTAGATTTTTGTTAGGAGGTTCGATGCGCCACATGTCTTTACTAGACATGGCTCAGGCTTTACGTATATATACGCCTGAGGAGTTAGCATCTGCCGATTGTAGAGGGTTGATACTAAATGGTAGAAAGATAGATGAAAATTTTGATACACACGGTGTATGGAGTCAAATGACAAGCCATCACCGATTCAAAGGGGGAAATTACTCTTATTTGGATATAGATAGAGCTAAATTAAGAGTGATTCATAGGTTTTTAGCTAATTCGATTACACAAAGAGGTAAGAATAAGGAAAAAGGAAAAGGTAAATGAACAGGATTTGTTTTACCATATGTGTATTCGAGACCCACAAAGCGCTGTAAGTATACCTTATTGTGTGGGTTATTATTTATCAGCTATGGTTAGGGGGATGAGACCGCATAGCATAATAGGAGGTGGTATTTTTATTACTTTGATTGCTGAATATCTCGGTGTGGATATAAGTCGGGGGGGATTATTAGTCGAAGAACCAGAACCCCGCGATACTATAGGTTTAAATGTATACCATGGTGCGAAAGTTTTGAAGAGGCGAAATAACGCCGCAGTCCAATACCATGGTAGACATCCACAGGTTGAGAGAAACCAACAGTAAGGTAATGTAGGAGGGGGAAATGAAATGCAAGAAATGCAAAGGTTTATAGCTTCACAGGAGTACGAAAATGCTAGACAGAGAGCATTTGAAGATTGGCAAGTTCATCAAAACCAAATCATTGCTCATTGCCAACATATAGGTAGAAACTATATTCCTACTCCGAAACCCATATTCCCTCCCTGGTCTATAGAGATGCAACCACCGTATCCTCGTATAACCCTGCCGAAGCATTTTATAGCACCTATGGTTATGCATGGAACCCCTATTGGTACCAGTATCATCCCTAGTCTACTTAGTTTTATTTATTTTGTAATTTGTAATGTTGATACGTTTAATACTTATGTTAATATTGTAATAGTTTTTATAATTTTCTAACTTTTATTCTTAGATTTTAATAATATTTGAATGTGGGGTAATATACCAAACTTCAAAAATATGTATATATGTTTGCAGTTTATCTTATGTACACAACAGGGTAAAACAACGCATTTTCAAACACTGGCATTAAGTTCAGCAAAAGCAACTAATTTTGACGACAAGATGCAAAATATATGTGAAATAACAACAAGACGGAATGAACAAATGATGTGCACCATTAATCATTCAGCAAACAAACGCCAATATATTTGGAAACTTTGGTAAAACTTTAATCATTTTCACACAAATCACCCTCAATAATTTAAATTGTTACTGATTTCTTGCAAATGAGGGCATTGCAAGATCTTAAGTGTGGGAAGGGGTTAAATTCTTTCGGATTTTAAAATTTTTACTTTAAACACTTGGTTACCATTAAAAATACTAGTAAAGCAGTAGTTGTATTAGAATCTAGTACTCTCTGATAATAAAGAACAGCCCTAGTCTTATATACTGACTACCCAATTCTAGTAAAATTTTTCAAAATTTTCAATTAAATGAACTCAAAATCATGTTTATACATATTTATGAACGATAAAACTAGGTTTTAACACCGAAATTATTGTTACCTCGGAAAGGACATAAATTGAGAAACAAACCAAAATGTTAAAATTCATTTAAAATGGAATAGAGGACGATAAAAAGGAAAATAAAAGCCAAGTGTGGGAAAATTTACCAAGTTATCTTAAACATATGTCACATATATCTGTAACAAATAACTGAAAATACTTTTGCTTTGGACTAAACTAAACTGTTTTACCCGATGAAAGAAAAGAAGAGATGGATCTACACGATGAATCAATTCCATCATTAAAAGGAAGTAAAGTCTTCTGAAAAAGAAACGCGCTTCTTGATTTAAGTCAGGAAGTTGTCGTCCAGACCAGCTGTAGGTTGACGAAAAATCTAGAAAAGTCATCACTAAAATCAGCAGGAAATCCACGGACCTCAGCATTAAACAGGGTCGCCAAGTGGTCAGATTTATCCTAACCATGAGAAGGATTTATCTCGTAAAATGGGGGGCACCATGCAAATTAGCTGGATAAGACTAATGAATCAGATCCCCAGAAAGGATAATCTCCTTAAAAGATCAAAAATCAGCTTTTAAGCCTGATATTACTCAATCCTAGAGATTGACCTTAAAGAATGAGAATTACAAACTCATGAAATTCAATGATATCTAAACTCGAGCTTGAACGAGAAAATATTTTGATTAAAATTACAAACCAATTTGTTTTCTGAAAACCCTATTTTCAATGCGTTCATTACCATTGAACGTGAAATCCTAGGAATTCACCTGGAATTCATTAGGTCACCTGAACTAAATCGGGTGTCAACCGTAAGAACGGTGGTTGCATAGTGGTCAAAGACAGGACCTTGTGCCAGACCGAAAAATCATAAGGGTGAGCTTTACTATTGCTCCTACCAAGGATAGTAATTGCATCCGACACGTTATAGACCATAATTAAAAGCATGTCAGGGGACATTGCCTTAACAGTTGCTTGTTCAACGCTTTCCATTACAACCGGACGGTAGTTTACCGAAAGATAATATACGGGACAAGTAAACTGGACGTGTTGCTTTCCAAATACAAGGTTAGCAAGTGGGTGACACAAAACCGCAAGTTTTGAGCTAAAATTTTCAAATCTGAAACCCACCAAACCCACAAAAATAATTTGCAAACACCGGTAAAGGGTTATTCCGGAAAACTTATCTAGGGTAAAAACTAGATTTAATTTTCAAAAGATCAAATGTTTTCATAAAGATCTAATTTCCTTAATGGATCTAAATTTTTATAGTCATGTGGGACTGTAAACCATATCGTTACTACCATTGTTTATACCACCGTATAGAAATCACTGATGTACAAAGTGTGAAGAATAAAGAAGTGATTCTAGTATTTCAAGACGATATTGCTTGAGGACAAGCAACGCTCAAGTGTGGAAATATTTGATAATGCTAAAAACGAACATATATTTCATAGCATTATTCCTCAAGAAAGACAAGCTTTTAGTTGCAGTTGTTCTATTTACAAGTGATATTCGTTTAAATAATAAAAGGTGAAGACAAAAGACAGATTCGACGAATTGAAGACGCAAACGACCAAAAAGCTCAAAAGTACAAAAGACAATCAAAGAGGTTCCAATTATTAATAAGAAACGTCTCGAAATTACAAGAGTACAAGATTCAAAACGCAAAGTACAAGATATTAAATTGTACGCAAGGACGTTCAAAAATCCGGAACCAGGACCAGAGTCAACTCTCAACGCTCGACGCAACGGACTAAAAATTACAAGTTAACTATGTATATAAATATAATATAATATATAATTAATTATATTAATTATATATATATTATATTTATAAATAAATCGTCGGCAAGAAAGACTCCAAAAGCTGGTGAGCTGTATTTACAAACTCCGCAACTCGCGGAGTTTGAAGGCAAAATGGGCCGCGAGTCGCGGAGCCCAAAAGTCTGAAACTCCCTATAAAGCCAACCGAATTCTGATCATTTTATATAATCAATATATCCATCTCTCTATCTATATCGTATATATTTATATTTATATTTTAATTTTAATTTTAATTTTAATTTTAATCCTAATAATAAGGGTATGTTAGCGAATGTTGTAAGGGTGTAAGTCGAAATTCTGTCCGTGTAACGCTACGCTATTTTTAATCATTGTAAGTTATGTTCAACCTTTTTAATTTAATATCTCGTAGCTAAGTTATTATTATGCTTATTTAAAACGAAGTAATCATGATGTTGGGCTAATTATTAAAATTGGGTAATTGGGCTTTGTACCATAATTGGGGTTTGGACAAAAGAACGACACTTGTGGAAATTAGACTATGGGCTATTAATGGGCTTTATATTTGTTTAACTAAATGATAGTTTGTTAATGTTAATATAAAGATTTACAATTAGGCGTCCCTATAAATTACCATATACACTCGATCTGACACGATGGGCGGGGTATTTATATGTACGAATAATCGTTCATTTAACCGGACACGGGAATGGATTAATAGCCACTAGAATAATTAAAACAGGGGTGAAATTATGTACAAGGACACTTGGTATAATTGATAACAAAATATTAAAACCTTGGATTACACTCAGTCGACATCCTGGTGTAATTATTAAACAAAGTATTAAAATCTTGTTACAGTTTAAGTCCCCAATTAGTTGGAATATTTAACTTCGGGTATAAGGATAATTTGACGAGGATACTCGCACTTTATATTTATAACTGATGGACTGTTATGGACAAAAACCAGACGGACATATTAAATAATCCAGGACAAAGGACAATTAACCCATGGGCATAAAACTAAAATCAACACGTCAAACATCATGATTACGGAAGTTTAAATAAGCATAATTCTTTTATTTCATATTTAATTTCCTTTATTTTATATTTAATTGCACTTCTAATTATCGCATTTTTATTGTTATTTTATTTAATTGAACTTTTAATTATCGTACTTTTTAATTATCGCAAGTTTATTTTATCGCACTTTTATTATTCGCAATTTCATTATCGTTATTTACTTTACGCTTTAAATTAAGTCTTGTATTTATTTATTATTTTACATTTGGTTTTAACTGCGACTAAAGTTTTAAAATCGACAAACCGGTCATTAAACGGTAAAAAACCCCCCTTTTATAATAATAATATTACTTATATATATATTTGTATTTTTATAAAAGTAAACTAATATAGCGTTAAGCTTTGTTTAAAAAGATTCCCTGTGGAACGAACCGGACTTACTAAAAACTACACTACTGTACGATTAGGTACACTGCCTATAAGTGTTGTAGCAAGGTTTAAGTATATCCATTCTCTAAATAAATAAATATCTTGTGTAAAATTGTATCGTATTTAATAGTATTTCCTGTAAAAATATAAGCTATTTTATATACTACTCTGCTAAAACATCAAGTATTTTTGGCGCCGCTGCCGGGGAATCGCTTAAAAGCCGGAAGCGCAACGCTAATAAAAAAAACATGGATCTCATAAATAAACATCCACTTGAGGTTAAAGGTAGGAATATTATAAACAAATAAAAGATCGATAGCTTCTGCCTTTATTTCTCTTCCTATTCCAAACATTCGCCCTATATATATATATTTTTGTTTAGGGTGTGTACTTGGAGATTAGACGAGATTCATTTGTGTTTATCCAGTTGGGCCGTTAGAGTATTACATGGATGGACCGCATACACATTAAAGATTGTTGGGCCATACATCCGTAGGTATTAATGTACCGAGACCCAGCTGAATTGGTAATGAAGACGATTATGATACAACCGTGATACATACTCGATGATAATGTAACAATAGTGATGATGATATCGGGAAGATGATAAATGGAGATGATATTGCTATGATGACGATGGACGAACGATTAATGGTGATGTTGGTAATATGATAAAGATGATTAGGTTTATAATGGTACGTGATTATGTTGATGATGATGATGATGATGATAAGTGAAAAAGGATGATGAAAGGGAAGATGAACGGTAAAGTAGATGATCGTGATGATGATAAAGGAGATGTAAGAGAAGATGATTATAATGATGCCGTGAGATGAAGATTCGTTGTTGTTGCATCTGTTACCAGAAGAACCCAAACAGAACCCTTTTATTGTATTACTCAAGCCTTTTAAATGAATTGAAATCATGGGCCATGGATTAATTTGTTGGGCTGTTAATTTGGGCTTTGGTCGATTTAACTGAAGAAGAAGAATCAGTTAATAAAAAGCGGATATATAGATTTAAGTATGTAATAATAACAGAAACGAATAAGTGGAGTAGTGGTTAAATGTGTTAAGAGTAATTGAGAGGTCGGAGGTTCAATCCCTGCTGTAGCATTCTTTTTAGAGAAAGAACCAGAAATATGTTGGGCTTGTGCTTGATGTTGGGCCGTGAGATTTAGTTATTGGGCTTATAAGTCGAATTAAGGGATTTAAAGAACTAGTTGTGATATAAAACAGAAAAACAGAATTGGAGTAGATGGTTAGGAGTGTTGATGGGTTAGCGGGAGGTCGTGGGTTCGAGCCCGAGTAAGGGAACTTATTTTTGGAACTTATTCTTTGAGGTAGTTTATTATTATTATTATTATCATTTTTATTATTATTATTATTATTATTATTATTATTATTATTATTATTATTATTATTATTATTATTATTATTATTATTATTATTATTATTATTATTTTTATTATTATTATTATTATTATTATTATTATTATTATTATTATTATTATTATTATTATTATTATTATTATTATTATTATTATTATTATTATTATTATTATTATTATTATTATTATTATTATTATTATTATTATTATTATCATCATCATTATTATTACTACTAACATAAGTATGATAATTATAAGTATTAATATTGTTATGATTATTATTATAATTATGATTAAATGCTATCAAAACGTTAAGATTACGTGGATTAGTGTTAAGCTTATGATTTAAAGATATTCAGGACATTAAAATAATATAGATTATGATTAAGATTATATAAGATTTGGTTATGACTATAATTATAATTAAGACATGACTAAATGAATTATCATTATTATTAGAATTGTCATTAAAAGTATCATTTTCAATATTATCATTATTATTATTATTATTATTATTATTATTATTATTATTATTATTATTATTATTATTATTATTATTATTATTATTATTATTATTATTAGAATTACCATTATTTTTATCATTATTAATTTATTATCACTACTATTATTAGTTTTAACATTAATATTATTATTTTAACATTATTATTATTTATTATTACTAGTATCATTATTATTTTTATAAAAATCATATCATTATTATTATTATTATCATTACTACTACTAATATTATTATCATCACTACAATTAAAATTTATCATATAAAAATATACTTAACAAAACTATATTAAAAATTTTAGTTATTTAAAGTATACAAAATAACACATTTAAGTACGTTATTAATGAAACACATAATTAAGTTAACAATTAAATCACTAAATCACTTATAATACATAAATTTGTTCTATTTCCATATTATGTGTTAATATATATATATACATGATATAGGTTCGTGAACCCGAGGCCAACCCTACACTTGTTCAATGTAGTCATATGTATTTTTACTACAAAATACATTAGGTGAGTTTCATTTACCTTTTTACCCTTTAGATTTTTGAGCTGAGAATACATGCATAATTTTTATAAATGTTTTACGAAATAGACACAAGTAATCGAAACTACATTATATGGTTGAATGATCGAAGCCGAATATGCCCCTTTTTGCTTGGTAGCCTAAGAATTAGGGAACGTCACTAATTTTGAGAATTAGTGCACGCCTAATTGACGCGAATCCTAAAGATAGATCTATTGGGCCTAACGAACCCCATCCGTTGTAGCGGATGCTTTAGTACTTCGATGTTGTTTTATCATGTCCGATGGATGTCCCGGAATGATAGGGGATATTCTTATATGCATCTTGTTAATGTCGGTTACCAGGTGTTCAATCCATATGAATGATTTTTGTCTCTATGCATGGAACGTATATTTATGAGAACTGGAAATGAAATTCTTGTGGTCTATTAAAATGATGGAAATGAATGATTATGATAAACTAATGAACTCACCAACTTTTTGGTTGACACTTTATAGCATGTTTATTCTCAGGTATTAAAGAAATCTTCCGCTGTGCATTATCTCATTTTAAAGATATTACTTGGAATCATTCATGGCATATTTCCAAAGACGTTGCATTCAAGTCGTTGAGTTCAGTAAAGATTATGATTAAGTGAATGACAGATTAGATCATTTATAGATAGATATTATGAAATGGTATGCATGCTTGTCAACTTTCGATGTAAAATGAAAGTTTGTCTTTTAAAACGAATGCAATGTTTGTAAAATGTATCATATAGAGGTCAAATACCTCGCGATGTAATCATATGTTATTGTATTCGTTCTTATGGATTAGGACGGGTCTTTACATGTGGTATCAGAGTGGTGGTCTTAGCGAACCAGGTCTGCATTAGTGTGTCTAACTGATAAGTCGTTAGGATATATTAGTGAGTCTGGACTTCGACCGTGTCTGCATGTCAAAAGTTTTGCTTATCATTTCATGTCGAAAATTACCTGTTTACCATCCTTAGAAATTTACCTACTTATCATCCTTAAAAGTCTAGGCACGTCTTACTACCTCTATTGCATAGATAGTGTATACATAAATTCATACCTTAGCGTATCTGTTATTGTTACCTTTGCCTGACAGCTTCCGTAGATTCCTTCGTAACTTATGGGATTTTAGTATTATATATGCATATGTAAATTATGTATTGCAGAGTACTAATCTACATCCTATAATCTATTTCTTATCGAAAATCCTTCATCTGATCATACAAGATGAATCCCTCAAGCAGTTCGAGTCCCTCAGATTTCGATAGCTATTCCGATAATTATTCCGACAGCTATTCCGACATGGATATTCACCTAAGCTCCGAAAGCGGTGTCACCAGAATGAATCAATCAATCAGCCATCTCCAATTCATCTGATGGGTTCGTAGTCGACTTAATCCATGGAGACGTGAAGAAGGCGATCCCTTCCACCAACCCAATTCACCTCTTGACAATGAACCTGAAGCGTTTACCGGCGAACCTGTTCGAGACACCATTTTCTCTCTCATTTCCAGAGTATTTCGTCACGATCATATACTATCCCAAATTCTGAACCTTATTTATCCCCTCGTTCCGACCGACAATCATCCTGGAGTAATACAAGAAGTCAACGAACTTCGCGCTCGAGTAATCAATTTGGAGAATATGGTGCAAAACGTACCAGCTTCAGCAACATCACCGGCATCAACAGTACCACCAACAACACAAGTTTCAACATCACATGCCCTAATATTTCATTCTGTACCTCGAGTATAATCATCGTTCTACATGACGTTCTACATCATTTATCTTCGTTCGACATGATGATTATGTAATCTCTAATGTTTTAGAGATTACGTACTCTAGTTCTAACCCAAAAAAAAAAAAAAACAAATGAGATTAATATCATGTTAACTCATTAAATCCATGATTACATCTGAAGAAAATATATATGTATATATGTTTTCATAAGGATTGTAATTAAAAATTCTTTTGTACAAATTGTTAATGGTGAAAATATTTTAACGGGTAGGTAATACCCGAGGAATATTTAGTTTTCACATTATTAAATTATACTGTACATTCTTCGAATCTGATTCAACAGTCATTTACTATCCTACTTACATCCACAGATATACGAATTCGTTCACCACAGAATAACCATTTTCATTCAATTTCATATTTGGATTTTGACTTATCAGAATCCAACAAGTGGCATAATGAAGAAAACATTTGACAAAATAAAATTTGTTAGAAACAGACAAATTAACTATGAGAAAAAAAAAATTTGTTAAGAATCCACGCTAACTGTTCCTAGCTAACTGTTCCTAGCTAACTGTTAATTTCGTATTACCTTTTATTTATCTCAATTTATTTATCGCATTTTATTTATCGCAATTTTAATTCTCGCAATTTTATTTATCGTCATTTAATTTCTGTTATTTATTTTACGCACTTTAAATATCGGGACACGTATACAAGGTTTTGACATATCATATCGACGCATCTATATATATTATTTGGAATAACCATAGACACTCTATATGCAGTAATGCTGGAGTTAGCTATACAGGATTGAGGTTGATTCTACAATAATATATATAGTTTGAGTTGTGATCGAGTCTGAGACATGTACACGGGTCACGATACGTATTAATTAATTCGAATATTATATATTAAATTATATATGAATTATTGGACTGTTAACTGTGGACTATCGACGGTGGACTAATGACATTGGACAATTAAAATGAATTAAAATATTGATTATAACATATGAAACTAAACATTTCTTCAAGTTTGCCACTTGATTTCATCTTAAACCTCATTTGTATCTCGACGATTAAAATCTGCGTTCAAACCTTTCATGATTCTTGAAAACACCTCAATCGAGAGGATGAACCAACCACACTTCATCTACAGAAAGAAAGATTGATACGTATAGTTATGCACATGAAAACTCTCGAAAACTGAGTAAATGTTTAACGCGTAGCTGTGCTAATTCCTTTAGCGTTATTATTACCGAAAAATAACTTTGCAATCTCTTTCCAAATTAGTCAATTTTGTCACAGCTCCAGCAAGTCAACTTCGACTTTTCATTCGAAACAACCTTATTATAACCTTGATATATATGCGTGGTCATTTATTATTACCGGGGAACCTTTTATATTCCACCATATTACCATCAGCGTTTAATCATCTAAAAACACAATTCTCCTGAAACCACCTCGGATTGATAACCGATGATTCAGATATCGTAGCATTAAATGCAGAGGAAACAGAAAAATTGTAGATGGTCTAAATGACCAAAAGTTGATAATAAAGAAAGGAGTGTTGGGAACACTCAATAGAAAATTTGGTACTGAAAAACAGATTGAGCAAACCATGAAGGAGACCAAGGCCAAATACAAAGACCATACCATATATTCAAAGAAACCAGGTAATACTGGATCCAATGAAATCTTCAACGAATATCTTTCTCCGTACTCATTTTAAAATCTTGCGGAAAATCTTTCTTCATCAACTATCGAACTTAGAAATTCCAAAATATCATCATAAATATCTTCGATATTTCTAAAGATATTTTTATAAATATTCTCGTCAGATATTAATTATCTCTCCGTGCTATCTGGTGGAAACTGTTTTAGTTTCTAAATCACTGAAAACTCAAAATTTAAAATATGAATGTTTTTGAAGTAGTGTTGAAAATTGATGAATGAGTTAGTATAATATAATGACACTTGATCAACGTGATTATATTACAGTAAGTCATGCTGAGTTTCTAAATGGAACATGATGATTCACAGATTATAACGTCATCATGTGTCATGTTACATAACTCTTTCATTCTGATTAACTTCTGAACATATCAAGAAAATATATTCTTGATAGTTCTATTCTCAGTGATTCTGGTAATTTGACAAATCAAATCGTGCGATTTCGTTCTTTCTTGTTTAGAACATTAAGTTTAATCGAAATTCTATACTTACGAATTCTGGACCGTTACTAGCTTGACTAGAGGTCGAGAAGATAACAAAAAGGCAAAGACCTCCAAAATATAAGAGAAAATATAAATCTCAATAACAACACGGAGGTTACAAACCGTGGATATTAATACGAATAGCAATATAAAGACACGGTATAATTAAGAATAATATCACCCAAGGTAATAATAGAAGTAAACAAATTTTTCTGGTGGAAGATTGAAAAGAAGGATGACAGAAATGATAATTAGGAAAATATCAAGGATTAGAACAAGATTTAGCATTTCACAATCTTTTAGATGTATGAACTAAGAAAGAAAGTATAGGAATGTGAGAATAATGGAACGAAAGAGTTTAATTTATAAGGAAAATATCAGACAGAGTAAGTGAGGCAGATCATCGTATTTAATTATAGAGATCTTAATTGAAATGTCCCGTTCTTATTGATTAAAAATGTTCCATATTAATTGATTTCGTTGCGAGGTTTTGACCTCTATATGAGACGTTTTTCAAAGACTGCATTCATTTTTAAAACAAACCATAACCTTTATTTCATAGATAAAGGTTTTAAAAAGCTTTACGTAGATTATCAAATAATGATAATCTAAAATATCCTGTTTACACACGACCATTACATAATGGTTTACAGTACAAATATGTTACAACAAAATAAGTTTCTTGAATGCAGTTTTTACACAATATCATACAAGCATGGACTCCAAATCTCGTCCTTATTTAAGTATGCGATAGCGGAAGTTCTTAATAATCACCTGAGAATAAACATGCTTAAAACGTCAACAAAAATGTTGGTGAGTTATAGGTTTAACCTATATATATCAAATCGTAACAATAGACCACAAGATTTCATATTTCAATACACATCCCATACATAGAGATAAAAATCATTCATATAGTGAACACCTGGTAACCGACATTAACAAGATGCATATATAAGAATATCCCCATCATTCCGGGACACCCTTCGGATATGATATAAATTTCGAAGTACTAAAGCATCCGGTACTTTGGATGGGGTTTGTTAGGCCCAATAGATCTATCTTTAGGATTCGCGTCAATTAGGGTGTCTGTTCCCTAATTCTTAGATTACCAGACTTAATAAAAAAGGGGCATATTCGATTTCGATAATTCAACCATAGAATGTAGTTTCACATACTTGTGTCTATTTTGTAAATCATTTATAAAACCTGCATGTATTCTCATCCCAAAAATATTAGATTTTAAAAGTGGGACTATAACTCACTTTCACAGATTTTTACTTCGTCGGGAAGTAAGACTTGGCCACTGGTTGATTCACGAACCTATAACAATATATACATATATATCAAAGTATGTTCAAAATATATTTACAACACTTTTAATATATTTTGATGTTTTAAGTTTATTAAGTCAGCTGTCCTCGTTAGTAACCTACAACTAGTTGTCCACAGTTAGATGTACAGAAATAAATCGATAAATATTATCTTGAATCAATCCACGACCCAGTGTATACGTATCTCAGTATTGATCACAACTCAAACTATATATATTTTGGAATCAACCTCAACCCTGTATAGCTAACTCCAACATTCACATATAGAGTGTCTATGGTTGTTCCGAAATATATATAGATGTGTCGATATGATAGGTCGAAACATTGTATACGTGTCTATGGTATCTCAAGATTACATAATATACAATACAAGTTGATTAAGTTTTGGTTGGAATAGATTTGTTACCAATTTTCACGTAGCTAAAATGAGAAAAATTATCCAATCTTGTTTTACCCATAACTTCTTCATTTTAAATCCGTTTTGAGTGAATCAAATTGCTATGGTTTCATATTGAACTCTATTTTATGAATCTAAACAGAAAAGTATAGGTTTATAGTCGGAAAAATAAGTTACAAGTCATTTTTGTAAAGGTAGTCATTTCAGTCGAAAGAACGACGTCTAGATGACCATTTTAGAAAACATACTTCCACTTTGAGTTTAACCATAATTTTTGGATATAGTTTCATGTTCATAATAAAAATCATTTTCTCAGAATAACAACTTTTAAATCAAAGTTTATCATAGTTTTTAATTAACTAACCCAAAACAGCCCGCGGTGTTACTACGACGGCGTAAATCCGGTTTTACGGTGTTTTTCGTGTTTCCAGGTTTTAAATCATTAAGTTAGCATATCATATAGATATAGAACATGTGTTTAGTTGATTTTAAAAGTCAAGTTAGAAGGATTAACTTTTGTTTGCGAACAAGTTTAGAATTAACTAAACTATGTTCTAGTGATTACAAGTTTAAACCTTCGAATAAGATAGCTTTATATGTATGAATCGAATGATGTTATGAACATCATTAATACCTTAAGTTCCTTGGATAAACCTACTGGAAAAGAGAAAAATGGATCTAGCTTCAATGGATCCTTGGATGGCTCGAAGTTCTTGAAGCAGAATCATGACACGAAAACAAGTTCAAGTAAGATCATCACTTGAAATAAGATTGTTATAGTTATAGAAATTGAACCAAAGTTTGAATATGATTATTACCTTGTATTAGAATGATAACCTACTGTAAGAAACAAAGATTTCTTGAGGTTGGATGATCACCTTACAAGATTGGAAGTGAGCTAGCAAACTTGAAAGTATTCTTGATTTTATGAAACTAGAACTTTTGGAATTTATGAAGAACACTTAGAACTTGAAGATAGAACTTGAGAGAGATCAATTAGATGAAGAAAATTGAAGAATGAAAGTGTTTGTAGGTGTTTTTGGTCGTTGGTGTATGGATTAGATATAAAGGATATGTAATTTTGTTTTCATGTAAATAAGTCATGAATGATTACTCATATTTTTGTAATTTTATGAGATATTTCATGCTAGTTGCCAAATGATGGTTCCCACATGTGTTAGGTGACTCACATGGGCTGCTAATAGCTGATCATTGGAGTGTATATACCAATAGTACATACATCTAAAAGCTGTGTATTGTACGAGTACGAATACGGGTGCATACGAGTAGAATTGTTGATGAAACTGAACGAGGATGTAATTGTAAGCATTTTTGTTAAGTAGAAGTATTTTGATAAGTGTATTGAAGTCTTTCAAAAGTGTATAAATACATATTAAAACACTACATGTATATACATTTTAACTGAGTCGTTAAGTCATCGTTAGTCGTTACATGTAAGTGTTGTTTTGAAACCTTTAGGTTAACGATCTTGTTAAATGTTGTTAACCCAATGTTTATAATATCAAATGAGATTTCAAATTATTATATTATCATGATATTATCATGTATGAATATATCTTAATATGATATATATACATTAAATATCTTTACAACGATAATCGTTACATATATGTCTCGTTTAAAAATCATTAAGTTAGTAGTCTTGTTTTTACATATGTAGTTCATTGTTAATATACTTAATGATATGTTTACTTATCATAGTATCATGTTAACTATATATATATATCCATATATATGTCATCATATAGTTTTTTACAAGTTTTAACGTTCGTGAATCACCGGTCAACTTGGGTGGTCAATTGTCTATATGAAACATATTTCAATTAATCAAGTCTTAACAAGTTTGATTGCTTAACATGTTGGAAACATTTAATCATGTAAATATCAATCTCAATTAATATATATAAACATGGAAAAGTTCTGGTCACTACATTAATTTCCTTATTCGCCGAAGAATCAAATCTTTTAGATTTCAAAGATTTTCTTTAAATCCCTTGAATTCCGGAATTCAACCATGACTACGTCAAAAGTTAAGACACACCTTATTTTCTAAATTCAACCAAGACACATCAAAAGTTAAGACGAAACTTTATTTCTTCAATTCACTCTTTTGTGATAAATTCACTCATACGCTTCGAATAATCGAATTGTTTTATCTGTATTACTCAGTGATGATAAAACTCTAATTATCAACTCATATTCGTCATGAAAACATTTTTATTGTTAGCCATGACCACCTCACTCAAATTTCAGGACGAAATTTCTTTAACGGGTAGGTACTGTGATGACCCGGGAATTTCCGACTAAATTTAAACTTAATCTTTATATGATTTCGATACGATAAGCAAAGTCTATAATGTTGAGTCTCGAAAATTTTGAAACGATGTTCATATATTCAATTGACCTTCGACTGCTCTCGACGATTCACGAACAATTAATTGTAAATAGATATGTGTGTATGTATATATAATTAATAATAATTCAAAATATAATTTGAAGTATTATAAGTTGATGTTATTAAAAATTAATAAAATAAAAATAGGATATTATAATAATTATTATTTAAAATATATCTCTATATATAAATAAAGTATATTAAAAATAAATATTAAAAAATTGTAATACTCGTTTGATGTTTCGATTGATATTAAGCAAGTTAAATTTAAATATATGTAATTTTAAAATAAAAGGTAATTCGAAAATGAGTTTTATAAACTTTAGGCTTATTAATAATATATTTAGATGTTGTTTGTCAAATTTTAAATTTTTTTTATATTTTACTTAGGGGTTGGGAGTAAATAATTAATGTAATTTTTATTTAATAATTTATGATCGAATTTTATACGATAATGACCAAAATAAATAAATAAGGTTAATGTAAAAATTTGGTATTTTTCCGAAGACTTATATTCGCCACTGATTAACAACGGAGCACGAAATTCAACCCGTGATAGAATAGTAAATCAATAATGAAGGCGGCTAATCTTCTAACACGTTTATATATATATTTATGTGATATATTCCTTCTCCTACTTTACTAAATTCTTATCCGTGAAGATTAATGACACAATATTCAACGGATTACTGTGCTTCACTTTATGTTACATTTTCAATTCATCGAATGTATGTAAAATTATTATTATATTATTATTAAATTATTAAATTCACGTGTGAATTTGAATGCACAATATAATTAGATTATATATATATTCATAGACTTAAGCAAGTTGAAGACAGATCACTTTTCTCTCTTTCTTACTGTAACCAAAGCAACCCACTAGACTTTCTTTGCAACTTGTTCCTTGTACTGTTCGACACCTTCATTTGATTTTGGCTATTTAAAAACCCATGCACAAATACTTCCCTTTTTTATGTTTATTAGACTAAACCCACTCATATGTTAACTATCATTATTCCTGTTCTAGTTCATTTCTCACCCAAGAACCACCACATCGCCAATCATGACCACCGTACCTCCGGCAACTCTAACCGAGAGGCACCCCATCCACCTCCATGAACAACCACCTACACTGTAGTGACCCGAACTTTACCATGTTTATATATATTAAATGAAATTGATATTTACATGATTAAGTGTTTCCAACATGTTAAGCAATCAAACTTGTCAAGACTTGATTAATTGAAATAGGTTTCATATAGACAATTGACCACCCAAGTTGACCGGTGATTCACGAACGTTAAAACTTGTAAAAACTATATGATGACATATATATGATTATATATAAAGTTTACATGATATTATGATAAGTAAGTATCTCATTAGGTATTTTAACAATGAGTTATATACATAAAAATGAGACTATTGAATTTAAGAAACTTAAAAACGTTATATATAACGATTATCGTTATATCAACGTCTTACTAAGTACATATGAATCATATTAAGATATTGATACACATGGTTAATTATGTTAAATGATAAGTAAATATATCATTAAGTGTATTAACAATGAACCACATATGTAAAAATAAGACTACTAACTTAATGATTTCGAAATGAGACATATATGTAACGATTATCGTTGTAACGACATTTAACTGTATATATATCATACTAAGATATATTATATATCATAATATCATGATAATGTAACAATTTAACATCTCTTTAGATATAATAAACATTGGGTTAACAACATTTAACATGATCGTTAACTTAAAGGTTTCAAATCAACATTTACATGTAACGACTAACGATGACTTAACGACTCAGTTAAAATGTATATACATGTAGTGTTTTAATATGTATTCATACACTTTTGAAAGACTTCAAAACACTTATCAAAATACTTCTACTTAACAAAAATTCTTACAATTACATCCTCGTTCAGTGTCATCAACAATTCTACTCTTATGCACCCGTATTCGTACTCGTACAATACACAGCTTTTAGATGTATGTACTATTGGTATATACACTCTAATGATCAGCTCTTAGCAGCCCATGTGAGTCACCTAACACATGTGGGAACCATCATTTGGCAACTAGCATGAAATATCTCATAAAATTACAAAAATATGAGTAATCATTCATGACTTATTTACATGAAAACAAAATTACACATCCTTTATATCTAATCCATATACCAATGACCAAAAACACCTACAAACACTTTCATTCTTCAATTTTTTTCATCTAAGTGATCTCTCTCAAGTTCTATCTTCAAGTTCTAAGTGTTCTTCATAAATTCTATAAGTTCTAGTTTCATAAAATCAAGAATACTTTCAAGTTTGCTAGCTTACTTCCAATATTGTAAAGTGATCATCCAACCTCAAGAAATCTTTCTTATTTACAGTAAGATATCTTTATAATACAAGGTAATACTCATATTCAAACTTTGGTTCAATTTCTATAACTATAACAATCTTATTTAGAGTGATGATCTTACTTGAATTTGTTTTCGTGTCATGATTCTGCTTCAAGAACTTTCAAGCCATCCAAGGATCCTTTGAAGCTAGATCCATTTGTCTCTTTTCTAGTAGGTTTATCTACAAAACTTAAGGTAGTAATGATATTCTTAACATCATTCGATTCATACATATAAAGCTATCTTATTCGAAGGTTTAAACTTGAAATCACTAGAACATAGTTTAGTTAATTCTAAACTTGTTCGCAAACAAAAGTTAATCCTTCTAAATTGACTTTTAAAATCAACTAAACATATGTTCTATATCTATATGATATGCTAACTTAATGATTTAAAACCGGAAAACACGAAAAACACCGTAAAACCGGATATACGCCGTTGTAGTAACACTGCGGGCTGTTTTGGGTTAGTTAATTAAAAACTATGATAAATTTTGATTTAAAAGTTTTTCTTCTGGAAAAACTATTTTTCTTATGAACATGAAACTATTTCCAAAAATCATGGTTAAACTCAAAGTGGAAGTATGTTTTCCAAAATGGCCATCTAGACGTCGTTCTTTCGACTGAAATGACTACCTTTACAAAAATGACTTGTAACCTGTAATTCCTACTATAAACTTATAATTTTTCTGTATAGATTCATAAAATTAAGTTCAATATGAAACCATAGCAATTGGATTCACTCAAAACGGATTTAAAATGAAGAAGTTATGGGTAAAACAAGATTGGTTATTTTTGCGTGTTGTAGCTACGTGAAAATTGGTAACAAATCTATATTAATCATATCCTAGCTAACTTATATTGTATTATACATGTATTCTAATATATTATGTAATCTTGGGATACCATAGACACGTATGCAAATGTTTTGACATATCATATCGACCCATCTATATATATTATTTGGAACAACCATAGACACTCTATATGCAGTAATGTTGGAGTTAGCTATACAGGGTTGAGGTTGATTCCAAAAATATATATAGTTTGAGTTGTGATCTATCCTGAGACATGTATACACTGGGTCGAGGATTGATTCAAGATAATTAATATCGATTTATTTCTGTACATCTAATTATGGACAACTAGTTGTAGGTTACTAACGAGGACAGCTGACTTAATACACTCAAATCTTTAAAACATAATAAAAATGGTTGTAATTATATTTTGATCATACTTTGATATATATGTACATATTTGTATAGGTTCGTGAATCGATCCGTGGCCAAGTCTTATTTTCGAGGAAGGAAATATCTGTGAAAGTGAGTTATAGTCCCACTTTTAAAATCTAATATTTTTAGGATGATAATACATGCAGGTTTTATAAATGATTTACAAAATAGACACAAGTACGTGAAACTACATTCTATGGTTGAATTATCAAAATCGAATATGCCCCTTTTTATTAAGTTTGGTAATCTAAGAATTAGGGAACAGGCACCCTAATTGACGCGAATCCTAAAGATAGATCTATTTGGCCTAACAAACCCCATCCAAAGTACCGGATGCTTTAGTACTTCGAAATTTATATCATATCCGAAGGGTGTCCCGGAATGATAGGGATATTCTTATATATGCATCTTGTTAATGTCGGTTACCAGGTGTTCACCATATG
Source organism: Rutidosis leptorrhynchoides (assembly GCF_046630445.1). NCBI lineage: Eukaryota > Viridiplantae > Streptophyta > Magnoliopsida > Asterales > Asteraceae > Rutidosis > Rutidosis leptorrhynchoides. The sequence continues at coordinate 383,416,252 of NC_092335.1, forward strand.
AATGATTTTTATCTCTATATATGGGATGTGTATTGAAATATGAAATCTTGTGGTCTATTGTTATGATTTGATATATATAGGTTAAACCTATAACTCACCAACATTTTTGTTGACGTTTAAAGCATGTTTATTCTCAGGTGAATACTAAGAGCTTCCGCTGTTGCATACTAAAATAAGGACAAGATTTGGAGTCCATGTTTGTATGATATTGTGTAAAAACTGCATTCAAGAAACATATGTCGATGTAATATATTTCTATTGTAAACCATTACGTAATGGTCGTGTGTAAACGGTATATTTTAGATTATCATTATTTGATAATCTACGTAATGTTTTTAAAACCTTTGTTGATAAAATAAAGGTTATGGTTGTTTTAAAAATGAATGCAGTCTTTGAAAAACGTCTCATATAGAGGTCAAAACCTCGCAACGAAATTAATTAATATGGAACGATTATAATCAATATGAACGGGACATTTCAGTTGGTATCCGAGCGTTGGTCTTAGAGAACCAGAAAATTTACATTAGTGTGTCTTATCGAGTTTGTTAGGATGCATTAGTGAGTCTGGACTTCGACCGTGTTTTCTTTAAAAATGATTGCTTAACATTTTTGTTGGAAACTATATATTATTAACATGTAAATATTATGTGATATATTAATCTCTTAACATGTTTGATATTGTGTGATAGATGTCTACCTCTAGCACAAATCCCATTGACTCACCTAATAATAACGAAGAGTCGAATATATATTGGCAAGATTCACAAGTTCCCGAAGAACCGGAAGAAGAGGAAACGGAACCGGAAGAAGAGGAACCAGAAGAAGAGGAACCGGAAGAAGAAGAGGTTCCGGAGGGGGAAATAGTAGGAACCACAGAAAACCGGTCAAATAAAAGAAAATCCTCAACCAATGGACCAAAGTTAATAATGGTCAATGGTGTTTCCGCCAAGGAAGCAAAATATTGGGAAAATTACCAATTTTCCGATGAATCGGATACTGATGAGGATTCCGATGATGTTATAGAAATTACCCCGACCCAATTTAATGAGGCAAAAGAAAATAATAAGGGAAAAGGCATCAAAATAGAGAAATATGATTCCGACCCCGATGAACTTTATATGTACCGTCAACACCCGTATTTTCAATATCGTGACAATAACCCGGGAACCTCTGAACCACCAGGTTTTTCTAAACCAATGTGGAAAATGATGACTCGTATTAGAGGAACATCATATATCCCTAGAAGATTAGGAAAAAGAACCAAGTCCAAAGAAGAAGAAACCAGTGATTCAGATTAGAGGGGTGTGAGCATGTTGTGTAATAAATGTATTGTAGTGTGCTTGTACTTTTATGTTCTATGTAAAAATTACTTGTATTGTTTGTTTTTACGAATCTAATCCTTGTCTATTTTATAGTATAAAAACAAAATGGACGTTAAGGGTGGACAACCGAATATTTTAGAAGACCTACCAGAGGATATGATTGAGGAAATCTTGTCTAGAGTCAGTCAGAATTCATCAGCACATTTAGTTATGGAGAAATTAACTTGTCAAATATTTGAAAGACTTTCCAGAAATGCCTTAGTTTATAAAAGGCTTTTCTTTGATAGGTGGGGTATATCACATTGGGGAGACCGTAAGTTACGCCTTGTTTTCTTTAAAGCATTAAATGCGGAGAATCCAAATGCAATTTTACACTACGGGTTAAGAACCTATTTTGACTCAACATATCCCAACATAGGATTTCGTGAATTAGAAAGAGCTTCTAACATGTAACATAAAGAAGCATGTTATGCTTACGGGTTAGTGATTTTCGCTTCTTACCAAAGTGAGAAAAAGAACATCGGATTGCAGCTTTTAAATAAAACTTTCCCACAAGTAACGAATTCAGTAGTTGGGGTGAGAAACAAGGTTTTTAGATTATTACGGGGCTGTTGGACATTACGAAACCCTCGTCCTTTTGACGACATTACAACATGCTGCCTAGCTAATGGTCATAACGGTTATTTTCCACAAGACCAAGGATGGGAAGTCATCTTAGTAAAACTAGAATGCATGACTTGTTTCTGGACTTATGAATTACGTGTCTTTATTTCCTTTGCTGAACAACTTGCGTATTAACTAGATTTATCTTCAAAACTGTCCTGTATCATAGTATACTATATTTCATGTTATATGTAATATAGCGAAGTTGTAAGTTTGAAGAATATTTGTATGTGATATATTATTATAATCAGTTTTTCATATGGAATTGTAGTAGTTGAATTGTATATTAGCTACTAAGTATGAACTTAACGGGTAGGTAGTACCCGAATTTAAACTTATAAAACGCTAATATGAAGAAAAAGCTTTTATAAATGAGTTCATATTATGCTACGAGATACTATTGACTACTCTTAATATTATGTATGATTAAATTGTTTCATTTGACTATTTTAAAGGAAATGGCACCGACTACTCGACACACCTTGAATATGAGCGAAGAGGAATTTCGTGCCTTTCTTGCTTCAAACATAGCCGTAGTACAGGCCGCGCTACATACCAACAATAACTCTGAATCTAGCAATACAGCTAACGGCGCAAGAAATCGTGTAGGATGCTCCTACAAGGAATTCACTGCCTACAAACCTTCAGAATTTGATGGGACCAAAGGACCAATCGGATTGAAACGGTGGACCGAGAAAGTTGAATCGGTGTTTGCCATAAGTAAGTGTGCTGAAGGAGACAAAGTGAAGTACGCTACGCATACCTTCATAGGTATTGCGTTAACATGGTGGAATACCTATCTAGAGCAAGTGGGACAAGATGCTGCTTACGCGCTACCGTGGTCAGCATTCAAGCACTTGATGAACGAGAAGTACCGTCCCAGAACCGAGGTCAATAAGCTCAAGTCAGAACTTAGAGGGTTACGAACACAGGGATTCGATATTACTTCGTACGAAAGACGATTCACAGAATTGTGCCTATTGTGTCCGAGAAAGTTCGAAGATGAGGAAGAGAAGATCGACGGGTTTGTGAAAGGGTTACCAGAGAGAATCCAAGAAGATATAAGTTCACACGAGCCTGCCTCCATACAAAAGGCATGTAGAATGGCTCACAAACTAGTGAACCAGATTGAGGGAAGAATTAAAGAACAGGCGGCCGAAGAGTCCAACGTGAAGTTAGTCAAAAGAAAGTGGGAGGAAAACGGTGATAAGAGTCACCAAAACAACAACAACTATCCCAACAATCGCTACATCAATCGCAACTACAACAAATGGCAAAACAACAACAACAACAACGACAACAATCATCCCAACAACAATAACAACCGCAACAACAATAACAACCGCAACAACAACAACAACAATCAGAAGCAGCTATGCCAAAGGTGTGAAAAGTATCACTCGGAGTTCTGCACCAAATTTTGCAACAAATGTAAAAGAAATGGTCATAGCGCGGCGAAGTGTGAGGTCTACGGACCAGGGGTTAACAGAACGAAAGGAACAAATGGTGTCGGAACGAGTAATGGCGGAGCAAGTAGTGTCGGAGCAAGTTATGCCAATGTAGTTTGTTATAAATGTGGAAAACCGGGCCACATTATTAGAAATTGCCCGAACCAGGAGAGCACGAATGGACAAGGCCGCGGAAGAGTTTTCAATATTAATGCGACAAAGGCACAGGAAGACCCGAAGCTTGTTACGGGTACATTTCTTATTGACAATAAATCTGCTTACGTTTTATTTAATTCGGGTGCGGATAGTAAATGTTTACTCAAATTAGCAAACGGTAAATTAATTTCAGCAGATTATATCTGCCGGAATCGAGAAATTAAACTGGGTAGCAAAATATTTAAGATTGATTTGATACCAGTAGAGTTAGGGAGTTTTGATGTAATAGTTGGCATGGACTGGCTGAAGGAGATGAAAGCAGATATCGTATTTTACAAAAATGCAATTCGCATTGTACGAGAAGAAGGAGAACCCTTAATGGTGTACGGAGAAAAGGGCAACATGAAGCTACATCTTATTAGTAATTTGAAGGCACAAAAACTAATAAGAAAAGGTTGCTATGCTGTTCTAGCACACGTCGAGAAAGCACAAACTGAAGAAAAGAGCATCGATGATGTTCCCGTCACAAAAGAATTTCCCGATATATTTCTGAAAGAATTACCGGGACTACCTCCACATCGATCTGTTGAATTTCAAATAGATCTTGTACCAGGAGCTACACCAATAGCTCGTGCTCCTTACAGACTCGCACCCAGTGAGATGAAAGAACTGCAAAGCCAACTGCAAGAACTATTAGAACGTGGTTTCATTCGACCAAGCACATCACCATGGGGAGCTCCTGTTTTGTTTGTCAAGAAGAAGGATGGTACATTTAGGTTGTGTATTGACTACAGAGAGTTGAATAAACTTACCATCAAAAATCATTATCCACTACCGAGAATTGATGACTTATTTGATCAAATACAAGGCTCGTCGATTTATTCGAAAATCGATTTACGTTCTGGATATCATCAAATGCCAGTAAAGGAGGATGATATTCCAAAAACTGCTTTTAGGACGCGTTATGGTCATTACGAGTTTATGGTTATGCCGTTTGGATTGACTAACGCACCAGCTGTGTTCATGGACCTTATGAACTGAGTGTATGGGCCATATCTTGACAAGTTTGTCATTGTTTTCATCGATGACATACTTATTTACTCAAAGAATGATCAAGAGCACGAAGAACATTTGAGAAAAGTGCTAGAAGTATTGAGGAAAGAAAAATTATACGCTAAGTTTTCAAAGTGTGCATTTTGGTTGGAAGAAGTTCAATTCCTCGGTCACATAGTGAACAAAGAAGATATCCAGGTGGACCCGGCAAAGATCGAAACCGTTGAAAAGTGGGAAACCCCAAAAACTCCGAAGAATATACGTCAATTTTTAGGATTGGCTGGTTACTACAGAAGATTCATCCAAGATTTCTCCAAAATAGCAAAACCCTTGACTGCATTAACGCATAAAGGGAAGAAATTTGAATGGAAGGATGAACAAGAGAAGGCGTTTCAGTTATTGAAGAAAAAGCTAACTACGGCACCTATATTGTCATTGCCTGAAGGGAATGATGATTTTGTGATTTATTGTGATGCATCAAAGCAAGGTCTCGGTTGTGTATTAATGCAACGAACGAAGGTGATTGCTTATGCGTCTAGACAATTGAAGATTCACGAGCAAAATTATACAACTCACGATTTGGAATTAGGTGCTGTTGTTTTTGCATTAAAGACTTGGAGGCATTATTTATATGGGGTCAAAAGTATTATATATACCGACCACAAAAGTCTCCAACATATATTTAATCAGAAGCAACTGAATATGAGACAGCGCAGGTGGATTGAATTGTTGAATGATTACGACTTTGAGATTCGTTACCACCCGGGGAAGGCGAATGTAGTAGCCGACGCTTTGAGTAGAAAGGACAGAGAACCCATTCGAGTAAAATCTATGAATATAATGATTCACACTAACCTTACTACTCAAATAAAGGAGGCGCAACAACGAGTTTTAAAAGAGGGAAACTTAAAGGATGAAATACCCAAAGGATCGGAGAAGCATCTTAATATTCGGGAAGACGAAACCCGGTATAGGGCTGAAAGAATTTGGGTACCAAAATTTGGAGATATGAGGGAAATGGTACTTAGAGAAGCTCATAAAACCAGATACTCAATACATCCTGAAACGGGGAAGATGTACAAGGATCTCAAGAAACATTTTTGGTGGCCAGGTATGAAAGCCGATGTTGCTAAATACGTAGGGGAATGTTTGACATGTTCTAAGGTCAAAGCAGAGCATCAGAAACCATCAGGTCTACTTCAATAACCCGAAATCTCGGAATGGAAATGGGAAAACATTACCATGGATTTCATCACTAAATTGCCAAAGACTGCAAGTGGTTTTGATACTATTTGGGTAATAGTTGATCGTCTCACCAAATCAGCACACTTCCTGCCAATGAGAGAAGATGACAAAATGGAGAAGTTTGTGCGATTGTATTTGAAGGCGGTTGTCTCCAGACATGGAATACCCATCTCTATTATCTCTGATAGGGATGGTAGATTTGTTTCAAGGTTCTGGCAGACGTTGCAACAAGCATTGGGGACTCGTCTAGATATGAGTACTGCCTATCATCCACAAACTGATGGGCAGAGCAAAAGGACGATACAAACGCTTGAAGACATGCTACGAGCATGTGTTATTGATTTCGGAAACAGTTGGAATCGACACCTACCGTTAGCAGAATTTTCCTACAACAATAGTTATCATTCTAGTATTGAGATGGCGTCGTTTGAGGCACTTTATGGTAGAAAGTGCAGGTCTCCGATTTGTTGGAATGAAGTGGGGGATAGACAGATTACGGGTCCGGAGATAATACAAGAAACTACCGAGAAAATCATCCAAATTCAACAACGATTGAAAACCGCCCAAAGTCGACAAAAGAGCTACGCTGACATTAAAAGAAAAGATATAGAATTTGAAATTGGCGAGATGGTCATGCTTAAAGTTTCACCTTGGAAAGGCGTTGTTCGATTTGGTAAACGAGGGAAACTAAATCCAAGGTATATTGGACCATTCAAGATTATTGAACGTGTCGGACCAGTAGCTTACCGACTTGAGTTACCCCAACAACTCGCAGCTGTACATAACACTTTTCACGTCTCGAATTTGAAGAAATATTTTGCTAAAGAATATCTCACTATTCCGTTAGACGAAATTCAAATCAACGAAAAACTTCAATTCATTGAAGAACCCGTCGAAATAATGGATCATGAGGTTAAAGGACTTAAGCAAAACAAGATACCAATTGTTAAGGTTCGATGGAATGCTCGTAGAGGACCCGAGTTCACCTGGGAGCATGAAGATCAGATGAAGAAGAAATACCCGCACCTATTTCCAGAAGATTCGTCAACACCTCCAACTGCTTAAAAATTTCGGGACGAAATTTATTTAACGGGTAGGTACTGTAGTGACCCGAACTTTTCCATGTTTATATATATTAAATGAAATTTATATTTACATGATTAAGTATTTCCAACATGTTAAGCAATGAAACTTGTCAAGACTTGATTAACTGAAATAGGTTTCATATAGACAATTGACCACCCAAGTTGACCGGTGATTCACGAACGTTAAAACTTGTAAAAACTATATGATGACATATAAATGATTATATATATAGTTAACATGATATTATGATAAGTAAGTATCTCATTAGGTATTTTTACAATGAGTTATATACATAAAAATGAGACTATTGAATTTAAGAAACTCGAAAACGTTATATATAACGATTATCGTTACATCAACGTCTTACTAAGTACATATGAATCATATTAAGATATTGATACACTTGGTTAATTATGTTAAATGATAAGTAAATATATCATTAAGTGTATTAACAATGAACTACATATGTAAAAATAAGACTACTAACTTAATGATTTCGAAACGAGACATATATGTAACGATTATCTTTGTAACGACATTTAACTGTATATATATCATACTAAGATATATTATATATCATAATATCATGATAATGTAACAATTTAACATCTCTTTAGATATAATAAACATTGGGTTAACAACATTTAACATGATCGTTAACTTAAAGGTTTCAAATCAACATTTACTTGTAATGACTAACGATGACTTAACGACTCAGTTAAAATGTATATACATGTAGTGTTTTAATATGTATTCATACACTTTTGAAAGACTTCAAGACACTTATTAAAATACTTCTACTTAACAAAAATGCTTACAATTACATCCTCGTTCAGTTTCATCAACAATTCTACTCGTATGCACCCGTATTCGTACTCGTACAATACATAGCTTTTAGACGTATGTAATATTGGTATATACACTCTAATGATCAGCTCTTAGCAGCCCATGTGAGTCACCTAACACATGTGGGAACCATCATTTGGCAACTAGCATGAAATATCTCATAAAATTACAAAAATATGAGTAATCATTCATGACTTATTTACATGAACACAAAATTACACATCCTTTATATCTAATCCATATACCAACGAACAAAAACACCTACAAATACTTTCATTCTTCAATTTTCTTCATCCAAGTGGTCTCTCTCAAGTTCTATCTTCAAGTTTTAAGTGTTCTTCATAAATTCTATAAGTTCTAGTTTCATAAAATCAAGAATACTTCCAAGTTTGCTAGCTTACTTCCAATATTGTAAAGTGATCATCCAACCTCAAGAAATCTTTCTTATTTACAGTAAGATATCTTTCTAATACAAGGTAATACTCATATTCAAACTTTGGTTCAATTTCTATAACTATAACAATCTTATTTCGAGTGATGATCTTACTTGAATTTGTTTTCGTGTCATGATTCTGCTTCAAGAACTTTCAAGCCATCCAAGGATCCTTTGAAGCTAGATCCATTTGTCTCTTTTCCAGTAGGTTTATCCACAAAACTTGAGGTAGTAATGATGTTCTTAACATCATTCGATTCATACATATAAAGCTATCTTATTCGAAGGTTTAAACTTGAAATCACTAGAACATAGTTTAGTTAATTCTAAACTTGTTCGCAAAAAAAGTTAATCTGAAAGGACCCGTTTATATACATTATAAATGATTCACAATAGTTGATTACATCACGAGGTATTTGACCTCTATATGATACATTTTACAAACATTGCATTCGTTTTTAAAAGACAAACTTTCTTTACAACGAAAGTTGACGGCATGCACACCATTTCATAATACATCCAACTATAATTGGTTTAATAATAATCTTGATGAACTCAATGACTCGAATGCAAAGTCTTTCAAAATATGCCATGAATGACTCCAAGTAATATCCTGAAAATGAGCTAATGCACAGCGGAAGATTTCTTTAATACCTGAGAATAAACATGCTTTAAAGTGTCAACCAAAAGGTTGGTGAGTTCACAGGTTTATCATAACAATCATTTCAATATAATAATAGACCACAAGATTTCTGTTTATAAATGTATGTACACTCGCAAGTGTATAAAAGTATTCTATAAGTTGTAGGCACCCGGTAACAAGCCTTAACGTTCATGTTTTACCCTCTGAAGTACACCAGATCAGGTGTGTTTAAAATAACCTCGAAGTACTAAAGCATCCCATAGTCAGGATGGGGTTTGTCAGGCCCAATAGATCTATCTTTAGGATTCGTGCCTACCGTACATAGACAAGTAGTTTAATGTTACCAAGCTAAGGGTATATTTCTGGTTTAAACCCACATAGAAGTAGTTTTAGTACTTGTGCCTACTTCGTAAAACATTTATAAAACAGCGCATGTATTCTCAGCCCAAAAATATATATTGCAAAAGCAATTAAAAAGGGAGAAAATGAAACTCACCATACTGTATTTCATAGTAAAAATACATATAACGTCATTTAACAAGTGCAAGGTTGGCCTCGGATTCAGGAACCTATATTAAGTATATATATTTATATGTTGGTCAATATCTGTCTAACAATTTAGGTCAAGTCGTAGTGTATCACAATCCTAATGCTCGAGACCGACATGCAAAAGTCAACAAAAGTCAACTTGACCCAAAATGACTTCCAAAATCTATACATGTTTATTATATAACTTATATATAGTCGTTTTATATATTTAAATATATTTATCAGATCTTATTATACTAAATAATACCAGTCATTTATTAATAAATAAAAATTTATATTTAAATTTATATATGATAAAAATATACTTTTATATATCTCAAGTAATAAAATTTATAAAATTCACTTAATATCATAAAAATATAATGGTATGTATTATTAATGTAATTATATTACGTGTGGTAAAAATATCTTTGTACGCATATTTATTTGATTAAATAATATTGATAATAATAATAATGATAAAAATAATAAAATGATAGTTTCAATAAAAATATTAATTTTTAGTAATAAAGATAATTTTAGTAATAACATCAACTGATAAAAATTATAATAATCATTTTAATAATATTATTAAAATTAATAATAATTCAGTTGACCATATCTTTTAATCCGTTCATCGAACCCACACGATTTCTAAATGAAAAGTTATTAATTTTTCTTTAGCTTTTCAACGACATGCATATCATATACCTTATCTCAGTAGCATATGTATCAAATTCGTGATTTATCATAAACTATTTAACGACGAAACTAAGCATACAAACATGCATAATTATATATACTCGAGCACTAGTCAGGGATACACTATTAATATATAAAAGATAAGATATGAATGCTCACGTATCAATATTGTGATTCAATATTGCAGGAAAGTACGTAGGCGCAATGAAAATGATAAACGTTAGGTTGACCTCACGAGCAATATCCTCGAACAATACCCATAACCTCCATAGCTATAACCCATAATTTCCTTAGCTCTATCCCGTTTGAAAACTTATTTTGAAATCGTCTGAATATAACTTCATCGTAGTATTTTATGTATACTAATAATATCTTGAAATAATACTAAGTAAATATATATATGTAATTTGATTGAGAGAGTTTAGAGAAATATATTTTCAAATTTCTATGAAATAATGAAACCTATTGAATTCTATTTATAATAGATTTTTGAATTATTAAAGTGAATTATTAAAGTATGAATTATTAAAGTGAATTATTAAAGTATGAATTATTAAAGTATGAATTATTAAAGTGAATTTTTAAAGTATGAATTATTAAAGTGAATTATTAAAGTATGAATTATTAAAGTGAATTATTAAAGTATGAATTATTAAATTGAATTATTAAAGTATGAATTATTAAAGTGAATTATTAAAGTTAAAGTAAAGTAAAAGTAAAGTAAAAGTAAAGTAAAGGTAAAGTTAAAGTATAGTAAAAGTATAAAACTATGTACGTATAATACGCGTATAAATATATTTAATATTAATTTAAATCGTTATATCATAAAACATTTTAGAAAAGTAGAATTATATATATTCATAATAGGTTTCAAGTTTTTAAATTACAGTCTGTTGGTGAAGCATGTGATAAAGTCCAAAGGTTTAATAAACGTATGAAATCATCTTAATGAAAAATGTCGAGTTACTTAACTTGTCGATATCCAACATCTAAGTTATTTACACTCCACGTTCTTACTTATAGATCACTTTACCATTTTCCGAATATTGTCAAAAAGAATAGATTTCTTAAATCACAGTGGACCTCATAACATTGGCCCGTAATCATATCATAATGTATCTGATAATTCAATCATTTGATATTATCTCTTAATTCTGTCGATAAATATATCGAAACAAATACGTTCATGTAAAGTATCATATATATCAAATACTTTGTTAATGTTTTCAGTTATTATATATTATATATACATATCTATATACACATAATTGTTCGTGAATCGTCGAACACGGTCAAAGGGTAATTGATTACATGAATGTAGTTCCAAACTTTTTGAGATTCAACATTACAAATTCTGCTTATCGTGTCGGAAACATATAAAGGTTAGGTTTAAATTTGGTCGGAAATTTTCGGGTCGTCACAGTACCTACCCGTTAAAGAAATTTCGTCCCGAAATTTGATCGAGGTCGTCATGGCTAACTTTAAAAATATTTTCATGAAGAATATGAGTTGATAAATAGAATTTTATCATCATTGAGTAATATAGATAAAACAATTTGATTACGCGAAGAGTATAAGTGAAGTTATCGCAAGAGAGTGAAATGAGTAAACGTATATTCGTTTTAACCGATGACGTAGTTATGATTGATTTTCGGAATTCATGGAATTTAAAGAAAATCTTTGCAATAAGATTTGGTTCTTCGGTGATTAAGGAAATCATGATCTTATTTGATTAAATGCGATAATCTGTCTCGATTTCTCTGTCTGATATTTTACTATAAATCCACCCCCTTCGTTTCTTTATTTCCACAGCTCACACCTTCTAGTCTTTCTCCCCAATTCATACTTTAAAGCATTCGTTAATATGCTTCATCCAGTATTGATTCTTGATATACTCTTAACTTTCATATCTGTCATTCTTCTTTTTCATCTACCACCGGAGGAAGTTATTTTCTTCTACCATTACCTTGGGGTTATTGTGTTTTTCATTCTCCCGTATCTTTATATTGCTATACACATTGATATACAAGGTTTGTAATTTCGGGGTTGTTATCGGGCTTTATATTCTCCATTATATTTCGGAGCTTCATGCTTTCGTTTTCTCTTCCCGACCTTAAGTCAAGTGGATAATGGTCCAGAATTTGTAGATATGAATTTTTGGATGAACATAGTTAATGTTCCAAGAAGAAAATCGTAATGACACGATCTTGATTTGGCAAATTACCAGAATATCCGAAAATATAGAGCTATCAAGATGATATGTTCTTAATATGTTTGGAAATTGGGTAGAATGTAAGAGTCGTGTAAATAGTACATGATGACGGTATGTTCTGTGAATCATCACGTTCCATTAGAAACTCAGTATGACTTACTGTAATATAATCACATTGATCAAGTGTCATTATATTATACTAACTCATGCTTCAGTTCCCAACACTACTTCAAAAACATTCCTATTTTAAATTCGAATTTTTTTTTCTTCAGAATTTAGAAACTAACACAGTTTCTTTTTATGTTGTAACGCAGATATTGTGAATAGATAGAATATTTCGGATAAGAATAGTTGTGAAAATATCTTCAGGAATATCGAAGATATTTATAATAAAAGATACGATGATATCTTAGAATTCTTAACATAGATGGATGATGAAGAAGATTTGTCTGTGAAGGTTTAGAATAAGAAGTAAGGTGTTTGCTAACGATTTCAGTAGACACTGAATCATTTGGATCCTTTGAAGGCAGGTTTAGTCTTTGTGATTTGTCCACAGCCTCCTTCATGGTCTGCTCAATCCGTTTTCCAGTATCAAACCTTCTATTTTTCTCAGCTTTACCACCATACTATTCTTTATCATCAAACTTTTGACTGTTAAAGTCGTTTACAATTTTTGCTGCTTCATCAGCATTTTTCCAATTTCGGAGAACTAGTTCATAGTTTGGGATGTTTTTCAGAAAATTCACATTCGAAGTATGTAAGTCTAGGAGATAGACGTTATATGTATACATATAACTTTTGACGTAAAATTGTCGCGGAATTCAAAATACTGATTACTAATTCCCAGTAGTTGGTGTGACAATTATTGTTACAGGATGTAGGTGAGTACATGATGGGGTTTTAATGAATAAGTATAGTGGCTTTTCGGAGAGGCTTAAGTCGAAGGTTAATGAAGTTGTTGATAAGTTTACTGCTAATGTGGCGAGATATGAAAGGTTCCCCGTTAATAATGATGAAGGGGTAATTGTTATAATAAGGTTTATTCATATAAACAAATGAAGGTGATTTGTTGAAGCTATGACAAAACTGTCTATTTTGGAAAGAGATTGAAAAATTATATTTAGTAATAAATATCAAAGGATCTGACAAGGATACGTGTTAAACTATAACTTTGGTTTCGAGAGCTTTACAGGTACATGACAGTGGGTAATGTGTGGTTGGATCATCATCTCGCATGTCTTTAAGAATTTTAAAGTGTTTGAACACATATTGTAATTGTTAATATACATATGATGTTCTAAGATTTTGAATGATACAAATATTTTGTGAGTTCCATGAATAGAAATGAGGTTCTAGGACAGTTTTGAAGTCAAAGTATAGTTTTGAAAGATGTAGAAATCTAAGAGTGATGATTTCGGTTATATCTTGAATCGAATTCTGAGATTTCAAAATCAGAATATGTAATTAGATTTTGAATGAGTATGGTTGTTTTGATTTCTATAAAAGAATATATATTGTTGTGAAAGAAGGGAGTATAATGGATGATTTGCTGAATCTGATTCGAAGAATGTAACATATTAATTTTGAATTTATATATCTCTCGGGTATTACCTACCTGTTAAAAAATATTTCACAATTAATATTTTGTACAAAAGAATTTTATTACAGTCTTTATGGAAATATATATGTGTATATTTCTTCAGATGTAATATAGATTTAATGAGTTAATATTAAATTAAACTCATTTGATTTATGGTTAAGGCTAGGATAGATAATTTCTAAACTTTAGAAATTACATAATCGTCGTAGAATGTTTTCCCAATGAAGTTATGAATCAATACTTCATCGTTGTGGTATTCCTTGGTATCTACATGGCGTATAACGTCGATGCTCGTGGGACAGATTGTGAAGTTGAGGTTTGCGATGCGGTTGTTGTTGGTGGTGGTAATGGCACTGTTGATGTTGTTGATGGTGGTACTTGTTATGCTGCTGGTGCTGCTGCTGGTGTTTGTAACCTTTGCACCATATTCTCCAAAGCCACTACCCCAGCGCGAAGCTCGTTGACTTCTTCTATTACACTGGGGTGATTGTCGGTTCGGACGAGCGGATAGATAAGATCTAGAATTTGGTGTAGTATATAATCATGACGAGATACTCTGGAAATGAGAGAGAAAATGGTGTTTCGGACAGGTTCGCCGGTAAGTGCTTCAGGTTCATTGCCAAGAGGGCAATGTGGTGGATGAAAGGGATCACCTTCTTCTTGTCTCCAATGGTTAAGTAGATTACGAACCCATCCCCAATTCATCCAAAATAGATGATGGATAATTGGTTTATCCATTCTGGTCACACTGCTTTCGGAACTTGAGTGGAATTCCATTTCGGAATCCGAGGGACTTGAACTAATGACGAATTCCATTTCGTACGATTGAATAAAGAATTTTTTTCGATATGAAATGATTTTCCGGCTATCGGGTGGTATTCTAATTATATAGAGCAAAAGGTTTCGTAGATTACGGAGGAATTTACGAAATATGTCAGTCAAAGTTTACAGTAACAGATACGCTAAGATATGAATTAGCAGATACGCTAAGATATGAATTTTGTCTATACACTATTCATGCAATCAATGCAATAAGATGTGTCTAGACTAAGAATGATAAGCAGGTAAGTTCCGACAAAAATGATGAGCAAAACTTTTGACATGCAAACACGGTCGAAGTCCAGACTCACTAATGCATCCTAACGACTATCAGTTAGACACACTAATGCAGACCTGGTTCGCTAAGACCACCGCTCTGATACCAACTGAAAGGACCCATTCATATACATTATAAACGATTCACAATAGTTGATTACATCGCGAGGTATTTGACCTCTATATGATACATTTTACAAACATTGCATTCGTTTTTAAAAGACAAACTTTCTTTACAACGAAAGTTGACGGCATGTGTAGTGACCCGAAATTTTCCATGTTTATATATATTAATTGAGATTGATATTTACATGATTAAATGTTTCCAACATGTTAAGCAATCAAACTTGTTAAGACTTGATTAATTGAAATATGTTTCATATAGACAATTGACCACCCAAGTTGACCGGTGATTCACGAACGTTAAAACTTGTAAAAACTATATGATGACATATATATGGATATATATATTGTTAACATGATACTATGATAAGTAAACATATCATTAAGTATATTAACAATGAACTACATATGTAAAAACAAGACTACTAACTTAATGATTTTTAAACGAGACATATATGTAACGATTATCGTTGTAAAGACATTTAATGTATATATATCATATTAAGAGATATTCATACATGATAATATCATGATAATATAATAATTTAAAATCTCATTTGATATTATAAACATTGGGTTAACAACATTTAATAAGATCGTTAACCTAAAGGTTTCAAAACAACACTTACATGTAACGACTAACGATGACTTAACGACTCAGTTAAAATGTATATACATGTAGTGTTTTAATATGTATTTATACACTTTTGAAAGACTTCAATACACTTATCAAAATACTTCTACTTAACAAAAATGCTTACAATTACATCCTCGTTCAGTTTCATCAACAATTCTACTCGTATGCACCCGTATTCGTACTCGTACAATACACAGCTTTTAGATGTATGTACTATTGGTATATACACTCTAATGATCAGCTCTTAGCAGCCCATGTGAGTCACCTAACACATGTGAGAACCATCATTTGGCAACTAGCATGAAATATCTCATAAAATTACAAAAATATGAGTAATCATTCATGACTTATTTACATGAAAACAAAATTACATATCCTTTATATCTAATCCATACACCAACGACCAAAAACACCTACAAACACTTTCATTATTCAATTTTCTTCATCTAATTGATCTCTCTCAAGTTCTATCTTCAAGTTCTAAGTGTTCTTCATAAATTCTACAAGTTCTAGTTACATAAAATCAAGAATACTTTCAAGTTTGCTAGCTCACTTCCAATCTTGTAAGGTGATCATCCAACCTCAAGAAATCTTTGTTTCTTACAGTAGTTTATCATTCTAATACAAGGTAATAATCATATTCAAACTTTGGTTCAATTTCTATAACTATAACAATCTTATTTCAAGTGATGATCTTACTTGAACTTGTTTTCGTGTCATGATTCTGCTTCAAGAACTTCGAGCCATCTAAGGATCCGTTGAAGCTAGATCCATTTTTCTCTTTTCTAGTAAGTTTATCCAAGGAACTTAAGGTAGTAATGATATTCATAACATCATTCGATTCATACATATAAAGCTATCTTATTCGAAGGTTTAAACTTGTAATCACTAGAACATAGTTTAGTTAATTCTAAACTTGTTCGCAAACAAAAGTTAATCCTTCTAACTTGACTTTTAAAATCAACTAAACACATGTTCTATATCTATATGATATGCTAACTTAATGATTTAAAAACTGGAAACACGAAAAACACCGTAAAACCGGATTTACGCCGTCGTAGTAACACCGCGGGCTGTTTTGGGTTAGTTAATTAAAAACTATGATAAACTTTGATTTAAAAGTTGTTATTCTGAGAAAATGATTTTTATTATGAACATGAAACTATATCCAAAAATTATGGTTAAACTCAAAGTGGAAGTATGTTTTCTAAAATGGTCATCTAGACGTCGTTCTTTCGACTGAAATGACTACCTTTACAAAAACGACTTGTAACTTACTTTTCTGACTATAAACCTATAATTTTTGTATTTAGATTCATAAAATAGAGTTCAATATGAAACCATAGCAATTTGATTCACTCAAAACGGATTTAAAATGAAGAAGTTATGGGTAAAACAAGATTGGATAATTTTTCTCATTTTAGCTACGTGAAAATTGGTAACAAATCTATTCCAACCATAACTTAATCAACTTGTATTGTATATTATGTAATCTTGAGATACCATAGACACGTATACAATGTTTCGACCTATCATGTCGACACATCTATATATATTTCGGAACAACCATAGACACTCTATATGTGAATGTTGGAGTTAGCTATACAGGGTTGAGGTTGATTCCAAAATATATATAGTTTGAGTTGTGATCAATACTGAGATATGTATACACTGGGTCATGGATTGATTCAAGATAATATTTATCGATTTATTTCTGTACATCTAACTGTGGACAACTAGTTGTAGGTTACTAACGAGGACAGCTGACTTAATAAACTTAAAACTTCAAAATATATTAAAAGTGTTATAAATATATTTTGAACATACTTTGATATATATGTATATATTGTTATAGGTTCGTGAATCAACCAGTGGCCAAGTCTTACTTCCCGACGAAGTAAAAATCTGTGAAAGTGAGTTATAGTCCCACTTTTAAAATCTAATATTTTTGGGATGAGAATACATGCAGGTTTTATAAATGATTTACAAAATAGACACAAGTACGTGAAACTACATTCTATGGTTGAATTATCGAAATCGAATATGCCCCTTTTTATTAAGTCTGGTAATCTAAGAATTAGGGAACAGACACCCTAATTGACGCGAATCCTAAAGATAGATCTATTGGGCCTAACAAACCCCATCCAAAGTACCGGATGCTTTAGTACTTCGAAATTTATATCATATCCGAAGGGTGTCCCGGAATGATGGGGATATTCTTATATATGCATCTTGTATATGCATCTTGTTAATGTCGGTTACCAGGTGTTCACCATATGAATGATTTTTATCTCTATGTATGGGATGTGTATTGAAATATGAAATCTCGTGGTCTATTATTATGATTTGATATATATAGGTTAAACCTATAACTCACCAACATTTTTGTTGACGTTTTAAGCATGTTTATTTTCAGGTGATTATTAAGAGCTTCCGCTGTCGCATACTTAAATAAAGACGAGATTTGGAGTCCATGCTTGTATGATATTGTGTAAAAACTGCATTCAAGAAACTTATTTTGTTGTAACATATTTGTATTGTAAACCATTATGTAATGGTCGTGTGTAAACAGGATATTTTAGATTATCATTATTTGATAATCTACGTAAAGCTTTTTAAACCTTTATTGATGAAATAAAGGTTATGGTTTGTTTTAAAATGAATGCAGTCTTTGAAAAACGTCTCATATAGAGGTCAAAACCTCGCAACGAAATCAATTAATATGGAACGTTTTTAATCAATAAGAACGAGACATTTCAGTTGGTATCAGAGCTGGTTTAATGCCGTTTATGAGCGGGTTAATCGTAGAGGGGGTTCTCACAATGTTACCTGTGACGAAGCATTGGCTCTTACTCCTCGCGGTCCCTATTAGGGTTGGCTGTACTACCGAGAGGCGGGCTGTAAAATCAGTGTCTGAGGTACGCTCAGTGGTCACCAGGCGGTTAGCTGGGAAGGCACTGAGTGGGATGCGTCCCCACTGTTATTTCAGTTGGTATCCGAGCGTTGGTTTTAGAGAACCAGAATTTTGCATTAGTGTGTCTTATCGAGTTTGTTAGGATGCATTAGTGAGTCTGGACTTCGACCGTATTTACTTGAAAAATGATTGCTTAACAAATTTTGTTGGAAACTATATATTTTTAACATGTGAATATTATGTGATATATTAATCTCTTAACGCGTTTGATATTATGTGATAGATGTCTACCTCTAGAACAAGTCCTATTGACTCACCTAATAATAATGAAGAGTCAAATGTAAATTGGAATGATTCGTGGACTGATTCACAAGTTCCCGAAGAGGAACCGGAAGAAGAGTCGGAACCAGAAGAAGAATCGGAACCGAAAGAAGAATCGGAACCGGATAAAGAAATAGAACCGGTGGGGGAAATAATAAAATGGTTAAGTAAAAGAAAATCCTCAACCAACCGACCAAGGTTAATTATGGTCAATGGTGTTTCCGCCAAGGAAGCAAAATATTGGGAGGATTACCAATTCTCCGATGAATTGGATTCCGACGAGAATTCCGATGATGTTATAGAAATTACCCCAACTGAATTTAAAAAGGCAAAAGAAAATAATAAGGGAAAGGGCATAAAAATAGAGAAATCTAATTCCAACCCCGATGAACTTTATATGTATCGTCAACCCCCGAAGTCCTTAAGTTGTAACAATGACCCGGGAACCTCTAAACCACCAGGTTTTTCTAAACCAATGTGGAAAACGACGGCTCGTATTAGGGGAACATCATATATCCCTAGAAACTTGGCAAAACGAACCAAAACTGAAGAAGAAGAAACAAGCGAGTCGGAATAAGATAGTTGTATTCGTGTGGTGTAATATATGTAATATAGTGTGCTTATGCTTTATGATATATGTAAAAATTGCTTGTATTAATAAGTATTTTTTTTATGAATCTAACTCTTGTCTATTTTACAGTATAAAAACACAAAATGGATAGACAACCCAATATTTTAAGAGACCTACCCGGAGACATGATTGATGAAATCTTGTCTGTAGTCGGTCAGAATTCTTCGGCACAACTATTTAAGGCGAGATCAGTTTGTAAGACATTCGAAGAACGTTCCAAGAATTCCTTGGTTTATAAAAGGCTTTCGTTCGAAAGATGGGGGATATCACATTGGGAAATCCATAAGTTACGATGTGTTTACTTTGACGCATATATTGCGGGGAACCCAAATGCTATTTTACGCAATGGGTTAAGAAATTATTTTGACTCAATATATCCGAATATTGGACTTCGTGATTTAGAAAAAGTGGCTAACATGCAACATAAAGAAGCATGTTATGCTTACGGATTAGTAATGTTCGCTTCTCACCGAAGTGAGAACAAGAACATCGGGCTACAACTATTAAACAAAACGTTCCCACAAGTGACGGAGTCGGTAATTGGGGTAAGAAATGAGGTTTTTAGATTGTTACGGGACTGTTGGACATTACGTAACCCTCGTCCCTTTGACGACGTTACAACACGCTGTCTTATCAATGGCCATAACGGTTATGTTCCACAAGACCAAGGATGGGAAGTAATCCTAGTAAAACCAGAATGCATGACTTGTTTCTGGAAGTATGAATTACGTGTCTTTATTGCCTTTGCTGAACGACTTGTGTACTAGCTAGAATTATCTTCACAACCATCTTGTATCAAATTTATTGTGTGCTATATTTCATGCTATATGTAAAATAAGCGGTATTGTAAGTTTGTAAAATATTGTGTAAAAGTTTGAACGCGAAATATTATTATAATCAGTTTTTTCATATAGAATTGTATTAGTTGAATTGTATATTAGCTACTAAGTATGAACTTAACGGGTAGGTACTACCCGAATTTAAACTTATAAAACGCTAATATGAAGAAAAAGCTTTTATAAATGAGTTCATATTATGCTACGAAATACTATTAACTACTCTTAATATTCTGTATGATTAACTTGTTCCATTTGACTATTTTGAAGGAAATGGCACCGACTACTCGACACACCGTGAATATGAATGAAGAGGAATTCCGTACTTTTCTAGCTTCAAACATAGCCGCAGTACAGGCTGCGCTACATACCAACAATAAACTTGGATCTAGCAGTACAGGAAATAGTGTAGGATGCACCTACAAAGAATTCACTGCCTGCAAACCTTTGGAATTTGATGGAACCGAAGGACCGATCGGATTGAAACGGTGGACCGAGAAGGTCGAATCGGTGTTTGCCATAAGTAAGTGTACTGAAGAGGACAAAGTGAAGTACGCTACGCATACCTTCACAGGTTCTGCGTTAACATGGTGGAATACCTATCTAGAGCAAGTGGGACAAGACGATGCGTACGCACTACCGTGGTCAGCATTCAAGCACTTGATGAACGAGAAGTACCGTCCCAGAACCGAGGTCAATATGCTCAAGACAGAACTTAGAGGGTTACGAACCCAAGGATTTGATATTACCACGTACGAAAGACGATTCACAGAATTGTGCCTATTGTGTCCGGGAGCATTCGAAGATGAGGAAGAGAAGATCGACGCATTTATGAAAGGATTACCGGAAAGAATCCAAGAAGATATAAGTTCACACGAGCCCGTCTCCATACAACAGGCATGTAGAATGGCTCACAAACTAGTGAACCAGATTGAAGAAAGAATTAAAGAACAGACTGCTGAAGAGGCTAATGTGAAGCAAGTCAAAAGAAAGTGGGAGGAAAACGGTGATAAGAATCACCAATACAACAACAACAGCAATTACAACAATAATCGCAACAATTATCCCAACAATCACAACATCAATCGTAACTACAACAAACGGCCCAACAACAACAACAACAACAACAACAACAACAACAACAACAACAACAACAACAACAACAACTACAACAATCATCCCAACAACAATAATAACCGCAACAACAACAACAACAACAATCAGAAGCAGCTATGCCAAAGGTGTGAAAAGTATCACTCGGGGTTCTGCACCAAATTTTGCAACAAGTGTAAAAGAAATGGTCATAGCGCGGCGAAGTGTGAGGTCTACGGACCAGGGGTTAATAGAACGAAAGGAACAAAAGGTGTCGGAACGAGTAATGGCGGAGCAAGTAGTGTCGGAGCAAGTTATGCCAATGTAGTTTGTTATAAATGTGGAAAACCGGGCCACATTATTAGAAATTGCCCGAACCAGGAGAACACGAATGGACAAGGCCGCGGAAGAGTTTTCAATATTAATGCGGCAGAGGCACAGGAAGAACCGGAGCTTGTTACGGGTACGTTTTTTATTGACAATAAATCTGCTTACGTTTTATTTGATTCGGGTGCGGATAGAAGCTATATAAGTAGAGATTTTTGTGCTAAATTAAGTTGTCCATTGACGCCTTTGGATAGTAAATTTTTACTCGAATTAGCAAATGGTAAATTAATTTCAGCAGATAATATATGTCGGAATCGAGAAATTAAACTGGTTAGCGAAACATTTAAGATTGATTTGATACCAGTAGAGTTAGGGAGTTTTGATGTGATAATCGGTATGGACTGGTTGAAAGAAGTGAAAGCAGAGATCGTTTGTTACAAAAATGCAATTCGTATTATACGAGAAAAAGGAAAACCCTTAATGGTGTACGGAGAAAAGGGCAACACGAAGCTACATCTTATTAGTAATTTGAAGGCACAAAAACTAATAAGAAAAGGTTGCTATGCTGTTCTAGCACACGTCGAGAAAGTACAAACTGAAGAAAAGAGCATCAATGATGTTCCCATTGCAAAAGAATTTCCCGATGTATTTCCGAAAGAATTACCGGGATTACCCCCACATCGATCCGTTGAATTTCAAATAGATCTTGTACCAGGAGCTGCACCAATAGCTCGTGCTCCTTACAGACTCGCACCCAGCGAGATGAAAGAACTGCAAAGCCAATTATAAGAACTTTTAGAGCGTGGTTTCATTCGACCAAGCACATCACCGTGGGGAGCTCCTGTTTTGTTTGTCAAGAAGAAAGATGGTACATTCAGGTTGTGTATCGACTACCGAGAGTTGAACAAACTTACCATCAAGAACCGCTACCCACTACCGAGAATCGACGACTTATTTGATCAACTACAAGGCTCGTCTGTTTATTCAAAGATTGACTTACGTTCCGGGTATCATCAAATGCGGGTGAAAGAAGATGATATTCCAAAGACTGCTTTCAGAACACGTTACGGTCATTACGAGTTTATGGTCATGCCGTTTGGTTTAACTAATGCACCAACTGTGTTCATGGACCTTATGAACCGAGTGTGTGGACCATACCTTGACAAGTTTGTCATTGTTTTCATTGATGACATACTTATTTACTCAAAGAATGACCAAGAACACGGTGAACATTTGAGAAAGGTGTTAGAAGTATTGAGGAAGGAAGAATTGTACGCTAAGTTTTCAAAGTGTGCATTTTGGTTGGAAGAAGTTCAATTCCTCGGTCACATAGTGAACAAAGAAGGTATTAAGGTGGATCCGGCAAAGATAGAAACTGTTGAAAAGTGGGAAACCCCGAAAACTCCGAAACACATACGCCAGTTTTTAGGACTAGCTGGTTACTACAGAAGGTTCATCCAAGACTTTTCCAGAATAGCAAAACCCTTGATTGCATTAACGCATAAAGGGAAGAAATTTGAATGGAAGGATGAACAAGAGAAAGCGTTTTAGTTATTGAAGAAAAAGCTAACTACGGTACCTATATTGTCATTGCCTGAAGGGAATGATGATTTTGTGATTTATTGTGACGCATCAAAGCAAGGTCTCGGTTGTGTATTAATGCAACGAACGAAGGTGATTGCTTATGCGTCTAGACAATTGAAGATTCACGAGCAAAATTATACGACGCATGATTTGGAATTAGGCGCAGTTGTTTTTGCATTAAAGACTTGGAGGCACTACTTGTATGGGGTCAAAAGTATTATATATACCGACCACAAAAGTCTTCAACACATATTTAATCAGAAACAACTGAATATGAGGCAGCGTAGGTGGATTGAATTGTTGAATGATTATGACTTTGAGATTCGTTACCACCCGGGGAAGGCAAATGTGGTAGCCGATGCCTTGAGCAGGAAGGACAGAGAACCCATTCGAGTAAAATCTATGAATATAATGATTCATAATAACCTTACTACTCAAATAAAGGAGGCACAACAAGAAGTTTTAAAAGAGGGAAATTTAAAGGATGAAATACCCAAAGGATCGGAGCAGCATCTTAATATTCGGAAAGACGGAACCCGGTATAGGGCTGAAAGGATTTGGGTACCAAAATTTGGAGATATGAGAGAAATGGTACTTAGAGAAGCTCATAAAACCAGATACTCAATACATCCTGGAACGGGGAAGATGTACAAGGATCTCAAGAAACATTTTTGGTGGCCGGGTATGAAAGCCGATGTTGCTAAATACGTAGGAGAATGTTTGACGTGTTCTAAGGTCAAAGCTGAGCATCAGAAACCATCAGGTCTACTTCAACAACCCGAAATCCCAGAATGGAAATGGGAAAACATTACCATAGATTTCATCACTAAATTGCCAAGGACTGCAAGTGGTTTTGATACTCTTTGGGTAATAGTTGATCGTCTCACCAAATCAGCACACTTCCTGCCAATAAGAAAAGATGACAAGATGGAGAAGTTAGCACGACTGTATTTGAAGGAAGTCGTCTCCAGACATGGAATACCAATCTCTATTATCTCTGATAGGGATGGCAGATTTATTTCAAGATTCTGGCAGACATTACAGCAAGCATTAGGAACTCGTCTAGACATGAGTACTGCCTATCATCCACAAACTGATGGGCAGAGCGAAAGGACGATACAAACGCTTGAAGACATGCTACGAGCATGTGTTATTGATTTCGGAAACAGTTGGGATCGACATCTACCGTTAGCAGAATTTTCCTACAACAACAGCTACCATTCAAGCATTGAGATGGTGCCGTTTGAAGCACTTTATGGTAGAAAGTGCAGGTCTCCGATTTGTTGGAGTGAAGTGGGGGATAGACAGATTACGGGTCCGGAGATTATACAAGAAACTACCGAGAAGATCATCCAAATTCAACAACGGTTGAAAATCGCCCAAAGTCGACAAAAGAGCTACGCTGACATTAAAAGAAAAGATATAGAATTTGAAATTGGAGAGATGGTCATGCTTAAAGTTGCACCTTGGAAAGGCGTTGTTCGATTTGGTAAACGAGGGAAATTAAATCCAAGGTATATTGGACCATTCAAGATTATTGATCGTGTCGGACCAGTAGCTTACCGACTTGAGTTACCTCAACAACTCGCGGTTGTACATAACACTTTCCACGTCTCGAATTTGAAGAAATGTTTTTCTAAAGAAGATCTCACTATTCCGTTAGATGAAATCCAAATCAACGAAAAACTCCAATTCATCGAAGAACCCGTCGAAATAATGGATCGTGAGGTTAAAAGACTTAAGCAAAACAAGATACCAATTGTTAAGGTTCGATGGAATGCTCGTAGAGGACCCGAGTTCACCTGGGAGTGTGAAGATCAGATGAAGAAGAAATACCCGCATCTATTTCCAGAAGATTCGTCAACACCTTCAACAGCTTAAAATTTCGGGACGAAATTTATTTAACGGGTAGGTACTGTAGTGACCCGAACTTTTCCATGTTTATATATATTAATTGAGATTGATATTTACATGATTAAATGTTTCCAACATGTTAAGCAATCAAACTTGTTAAGACTTGATTAATTGAAATATGTTTCATATAGACAATTGACCACCCAAGTTGACCAGTGATTCACGAACGTTAAAACTTGTAAAAACTATATGATGACATATATATGGATATATATATTGTTAACATGATACTATGATAAGTAAACATATCATTAAGTATATTAACAATGAACTACATATGTAAAAAACAAGACTACTAACTTAATGATTTTTAAACGAGACATATATGTAACGATTATCGTTGTAAAGACATTTAATGTATATATATCATATTAAGAGATATTCATACATGATAATATCATGATAATATAATAATTTAAAATCTCATTTGATATTATAAACATTGGGTTAACAACATTTAACAAGATCATTAACCTAAAGGTTTCAAAACAACACTTACATGTAACGACTAACGATGACTTAACGACTCAGTTAAAATGTATATACATGTAGTGTTTTAATATGTATTTATACACTTTTGAAAGACTTCAATACACTTATCAAAATACTTCTACTTAAAAAAAATGCTTACAATTACATCCTCGTTCAGTTTCATCAACAATTCTACTCGTATGCACCCGTATTCGTACTCGTACAATACACAGCTTTTAGATGTATGTACTATTGGTATATACACTCCAATGATCAGCTCTTAGCAGCCCATGTGAGTCACCTAACACATGTGGGAACCGTCATTTGGCAACTAGCATGAAATATCTCATAAAATTACAAAAATATGAGTAATCATTCATGACTTATTTACATGAAAACAAAATTACATATCCTTTATATCTAATCCATACACCAACGACCAAAAACACCTACAAACACTTTCATTCTTCAATTTTCTTCATCTAATTGATCTCTCTCAAGTTCTATCTTCAAGTTCTAAGTGTTCTTCATAAATTCTACAAGTTCTAGTTACATAAAATCAAGAATACTTTCAAGTTTGCTAGCTCACTTCCAATCTTGTAAGGTGATCATCCAACCTCAAGAAATCTTTGTTTCTTACAGTAGGTTATCATTCTAATACAAGGTAATAATTATATTCAAACTTTGGTTTAATTTCTATAACTATAACAATCTTATTTCAAGTGATGATCTTACTTGAACTTGTTTTCGTGTCATGATTCTGCTTCAAGAACTTCGAGCCATCTAAGGATCCGTTGAAGCTAGATCCATTTTTCTCTTTTCCAGTAGGTTTATCCAAGGAACTTAAGGTAGTAATGATGTTCATAACATCATTCGATTCATACATATAAAGCTATCTTATTCGAAGGTTTAAACTTGTAATCACTAGAACATAGTTTAGTTAATTCTAAACTTGTTCGCAAACAAAAGTTAATCCTTCTAACTTGACTTTTAAAATCAACTAAACACATGTTCTATATCTATATGATATGCTAACTTAATGATTTAAAACCTGGAAACACGAAAAATACCGTAAAACCGAATTTACGCCGTCGTAGTAACACCGCGGGCTGTTTTGGGTTAGTTAATTAAAAACTATCGTAAAATTTGATTTAAAAGTTGTTATTCTGGGAAAATGATTTTTATTATGAACATGAAACTATATCCAAAAATTATGGTTAAACTCAAAGTGGAAGTATGTTTTCTAAAATGGTCATCTAGACGTCGTTCTTTCGACTGAAATGACTACCTTTACAAAAATGACTTGTAACTTATTTTTCCGACTATAAACCTATAATTTTTCTATTTAGATTCATAAAATAGAGTTCAATATGAAACCATAGCAATTTGATTCACTCAAAACGGATTTAAAATGAAGAAGTTATGGGTAAAACAAGATTGGATAATTTTTCTCATTTTAGCTACGTGAAAATTGGTAACAAATCTATTCCAACCATAACTTAATCAACTTGTATTGTATATTATGTAATCTTGAGATACCATAGACACGTATACAATGTTTCGACCTATCATGTCGACACATCTATATATATTTCGGAACAACCATAGACACTCTATATGTGAATGTTGGAGTTAGCTATACAGGGTTGAGGTTGATTCCAAAATATATATAGTTTGAGTTGTAATCAATACTGAGATACGTATACACTGGGTCGTGGATTGATTCAAGATAATATTTATCGATTTATTTCTGTACATCTAACTGTGGACAACTAGTTGTAGGTTACTAACGAGGACAGCTGACTTAATAAACTTAAACATCAAAATATATTAAAAGTGTTGTAAATATATTTTGAACATACTTTGATATATATGTATATATTGTTATAGGTTCGTGAATCAACTAGTGGCCAAGTCTTACTTCCCGACGAAGTAAAAATCTGTGAATGTGAGTTATAGTCCCACTTTTAAAATCTAATATTTTTGGGATGAGAATACATACAGGTTTTATAAATGATTTACAAAATAGACACAAGTACGTGAAACTACATTCTATGGTTGAATTATCGAAATCGAATATGCCCCTTTTTATTAAGTCTGGTAATCTAAGAATTAGGGAACAGACACCCTAATTGACGCGAATCCTAAAGAGAGATCTATTGGGCCTAACAAACCCTATCCAAAGTACCGGATGCTTTAGTACTTCGAAATTTATATCATATCCGAAGGGTGTCCCGGAATGATGGGGATATTCTTATATATGCATCTTGTATATGCATCTTGTTAATGTCGGTTACCAGGTGTTCACCATATGAATGATTTTTATCTCTATGTATGGGATGTGTATTGAAATATGAAATCTTGTGGTCTATTATTATGATTTGATATATATAGGTTAAACCTATAACTCACCAACATTTTTATTGACGTTTTAAGCATGTTTATTCTCAGCTGATTATTAAGAGCTTCCGCTATCGCATACTTAAATAAGGACGAGATTTGGAGTCCATGCTTGTATGATATTGTGTAAAAACTGCATTCAAGAAACTTATTTTGTTGTAACATATTTGTATTGTAAACCATTATGTAATGGTCGTGTGTAAACAGGATATTTTAGATTATCATTATTTAATAATTTACGTAAAGCTTTTTAAACCTTTATTGATGAAATAAAGGTTATGGTTTGTTTTAAAATGAATGCAGTCTTTGAAAAACGTCTCATATAGAGGTCAAAACCTCGCAACGAAATCAATTAATATGGAACGTTTTTAATCAATAAGAACGGGACATTTCAGCATGCACACCATTTCATAATACATCCAACTATAATTGGTTTATTAATAATCTTGATGAACTCAATGACTCGAATGCAAAGTCTTTCAAAATATGCCATGAATGACTCCAAGTAATATCCTGAAAATGAGCTAATGCACAGCGGAAGATTTCTTTAATACCTGAGAATAAACATGCTTTAAAGTGTCAACCAAAAGGTTGGTGAGTTCATAGGTTTATCATAACAATCATTTCAATATAATAATAGACCACAAGATTTCCGTTTATAAATATATGTACACTCGCAAGTGTATAAAAGTATTCTATAAGTTGTAGGCACCCGGTAACAAGCCTTAACATTCATGTTTTACCCTCTGAAGTACACCAGATCAGGTGTGTTTAAAATAACCTCGAAGTACTAAAGAATCCCATAGTCAGGATGGGGTTTGTCAGGCCCAATAGATCTATCTTTAGGATTCGCGTCTACCGTACATAGACAAGTAGTTTAATGTTACCAAGCTAAGGGTATATTTCTGGTTTAAACCCACATAGAATTAGTTTTAGTACTTGTGCCTACTTCGTAAAACATTTATAAAACAGCGCATGTATTCTCAGCCCAAAAATATATATTGCAAAAGCAATTAAAAAGGGAGCAAATGAAACTCACCATACTGTATTTCATAGTAAAAATACATATAACATCATTTAACAAGTGCAAGGTTGGCCTCAGATTCACGAACCTATATTAAGTATATATATTTATATGTTGGTCAATATCTGTCTAACAATTTAGGTCAAGTCGTAGTGTATCACAATCCTAATGCTCGAGACCGACATGCAAAAGTCAACAAAAGTCAACTTGACCCAAAATGACTTCCAAAATCTATACATGTTTATTATATAACTTATATATAGTCGTTTTATATATTTAAATATATTTATCAGATCTTATTATACTAAATAATACCAGTCATTTATTAATAAATAAAAATTTATATTTAAATTTATATATGATAAAAATATACTTTTATATATCTCAAGTAATAAAATTTATAAAATTCACTTAATATCATAAAAATATAATGGTATGTATTATTAATGTAATTATATTACGTGTGGTAAAAATATCTTTGTACGCATATTTATTTGATTAAATAATATTGATAATAATAATAATGATAAAAATAATAAAATGATAGTTTCAATAAAAATATTAATTTTTAGTAATAAAGATAATTTTAGTAATAACATCAACTGATAACAATTATAATAATCGTTTTAATTATAATATTAAAATTATTAATAATTCAGTTGACCATATCTTTTAATCCGTTCATCGAACCCACACGATTTCTAAATGAAAAGTTATTAATTTTTCTTTAGCTTTTCAATGACATGCATATCATATACCTTATCTCAGTAGCATATGTATCAAATTCGTGATTTATCATAAACTATTTAACGACGAAACTAAGCATACAAACATGCATAATCATATATACTCGAGCACTAGTCAGGGATACACTATTAATATATAAAAGATAAGATATGAATGCTCACGTATCAATATTGTGATTCAATATTGCAGGAAAGTACGTAGACACAATGAAAATGATAAACGTTAGGTTAACCTCACGAGCAATACCCTCGAACAATACCCATAACCTCCATAGCTATAACCCATAATTTCCTTAGCTCTATCCCGTTTGAAAACTTATTTTGAAATCGTCTGAATATAACTCCATCGTAGTATTTTATGTATACTAATAATATCTTGAAATAATACTAAGTAAATATATATATGTAATTTGATTGAGAGAGTTTAGGGAAATATATTTTCAAATTTCTATGAAATAATGAAACCTATTGAATTCTATTTATAATAGATTTTTGAATTATTAAAGTGAATTATTAAAGTATGAATTATTAAAGTGAATTATTAAAGTATGAATTATTAAAGTGAATTATTAAAGTATGAATTTTTAAAGTGAATTTTTAAAGTATGAATTATTAAAGTATGAATTATTAAATTGAATTATTAAAGTATGAATTATTAAAGTGAATTATTAAAGTTAAAGTAAAGTAAAAGTAAAGTAAAGGTAAAGTTAAAGTATAGTAAAAGTATAAAACTATGTACGTATAATACGCGTATAAATATATTTAATATTAATTTAAATTGTTATATCATAAAACATTTTAGAAAAGTAGAATTATATATATTCATAATAGGTTTTAAGTTTTTAAATTACAGTCTGTTGGTGAAGCATGGGATAAAGTCCAAAGGTTTAATAAACGTATGAAATCATCTTAATGAAAAATGTCGAGTTACTTAACTTGTCGATATCCAACATCTAAGTTATTTACACTCCACGTTCTTACTTATAGATCACTTTACCATTTTCCGAATATTATCAAAAAGAATAGATTTCTTAAATCACAGTGGACCTCATAACATTGGCCCGTAATCATATCATAATGTATCTAATAATTCAATCATTTGATATTATCTCTTAATTCTGTCGATAAATATATCAAAACAAATACGTTCATGTAAAGTATCATATATATCAAATACTTTGTTAATGTTTTCAGTTATTATATATTATATATACATATCTATATACACATAATTGTTCGTGAATCGTCGAACACGGTCAAAGGGTAATTTATTACATGAATGTAGTTCCAAACTTTTTGAGATTCAACATTACAAATTCTGCTTATCGTGTCGGAAACATATAAAGGTTAGGTTTAAATTTGGTCGGAAATTTCCGGGTCGTCACATAATCCTTCTAGCTTGACTTTTAAAATCAACTAAAAACATGTTCTATATCTATATGATATGCTAACTTAATGATTTTAAACCGGAAAACACGAAAAACACCGTAAAACCGGATATACGCCGTTGTAGTAACACCGCGGGCTGTTTTGGGTTAGTTAATTAAAAACTATGATAAATTTTGATTTAAAAGTTGTTCTTCTGGGAAAATGATTTTTCTTATGAACATGAAACTATATCCCAAAATCATGGTTAAACTCAAAGTGGAAGTATGTTTTCCAAAATGGTCATCTAGACGTCGTTCTTTCGACTGAAATGACTACCTTTACAAAAATGACTTATAACCTGTAATTCCGACTATAAAATTATACTTTTTCTGTATAGATTCATAAAATTAAGTTCAATATGAAACCATAGCAATTGGATTCACTCAAAATGGATTTAAAACGAAGAAGTTATGGGTAAAACAAGATTGGTTATTTTTGCTTGTTGTAGCTACGTGAAAATTGGTAACAAATCTATATTAATCATATTTGTAAGACCCGAGTATCCGTAGTGTACATATGTGTATATGGTTTACTCAAGTTTGGGTTTTTGTTGCACATAATTAAAAAGACAAAAGATGCTGAACTGGGAGGGTCGCGCGCCGCGCGGCTAGGTGGCGCGCCGCGCCATCTGTCTGCGACAGATTCCTTTCTTCTTTTTAAAATAGATATTTTGAGGGCAATTGTGTAATTTCACTTTGGGGCCGAATTAAATACCCTAGATCAGTTTTGGGGAGCTCATTTACTACTCCCACAACAACCTCATCTTCTCCAATTAAACTCTAGAGAGAGAGTGCAATCCTTGAGAGAGAAAGCTCCATTAAAGGGTGAAAGAGGTTGAATCGGGTCTCGGTGCAAGTTATAAAGTCGTTCATCTAGTCGATAGCTACGTGGTGATTGTGTTGATAAGTTATAAAACTCAATTTCTTACTTTAATTGCTTTAAGGGTTAGGGTTTGGGCTAGTGATGAACCAAAGACCCATTTTGTTAGTATTTTGGGGATTTTGGGTGAATATGGGTTATGAAGGCTCATTGATGACTAACCTAGGGTTTGAATGTGTTAATTGGACTTTTGAGTCTTAAATTTGGTTAGTTAGTTGCTAGAACACTTTAATAATATGTAAATGGGTGTTATTGGGTATGGATGACCCCAAATGGGTGTGTTGACCTTGAAATGGGTCAAATGAGTCTTTAATGACCTAAGTGGCCTAGCAAGTATGAAAACGAGTTAGCCTTGTGACCTAAATGTGTTTTAAACCCATCTTGACGAATGATTAGGGTTTTGGTGTGTGTTGACCCAAATTAGGGTTAAGGGTGCAAATGGGTTGAAATTGCACCTTGGGTTAAAATGGCTTAGAATGGTGAAAGGGTTTGGTTGACCGACTTGCGTTTGCATTTGATGATGTGTATAATATGATCGGTACGTTACTTTGAGGTCTTGCAAGCTCGAGTATCTTTTCACAACACTTTGAGGTGAGTGGAATAATTATATGCGTATGTATATAATGTATCTATTTGTTGTAGCGTGAAATGTGTAGTGTCGAGGTGCTAAGACACCATGTTTCACGTGAAGAGTGTAGCATCGAGGTGTTAAGATGCCACTCGGGTGTAGCATCGAGGTGTTAAGATGCCACCTAGGAGTGTAGTGTCGAAGTGTTAAGACATCACTCTGTAAATTAATGAGTGATGCATCGAGGTGTTAAGATGCCACTCGGGGTGATGTGCCGAGGTGTTAAGGTGCCACCCTAGGGGTTAGTGGTGCGAGGTGTTAAGTGCCCTAACGGATGTTG
Organism: Rutidosis leptorrhynchoides; assembly: GCF_046630445.1. NCBI lineage: Eukaryota > Viridiplantae > Streptophyta > Magnoliopsida > Asterales > Asteraceae > Rutidosis > Rutidosis leptorrhynchoides. The sequence continues at coordinate 383,449,519 of NC_092335.1, forward strand.
TGAACACCGATGGCGTTTTCGCGAGCGTCGTTCCCTTGTACTATTGGTTAACCATGGTTATTTGTGTTGTAAGCATGGTATATTATTCGAGTTATATTCATATGCGGTTGTTATGCTAGCTTGTGGTATTGGAGATTTATAGCTTGTTATTGTGACGATAAGCTAAATGTGTATGCTAGCGTAATTGCGGTTTGGTGTGTAAGTGTATGCAAGTAGGTATAATTATATATGTATTCGTATAATTATTGCATTCACTAAGCTTTGCTTACCCTCTCGTTGTTTACCATTTTATAGGTTCGGTTTTGGACAAGGGTAAGGGCATCGTTTTGGACTAGAGATCCCGCTTGATGCTAGGGGACGCTTTTGGCTTTAGTAGCTCTTGGAGTTTGACCGATAGTTGGGTAGTTTAATCCCAAACTCCATGCTCATTGTGTAGTTTGGAACTTAAATTTGTTGGTGGTCGAAACTCTTAACTTGTATTAAACTTGTAATTTGGGTCGTGTGGGCCCCGCGTGTAAGACATTGATTTTATGTTTGAAACAGGTTAGTGTTACATATTTGGATGTATGGTAAAAAGCGTTTCGTCTAAAAGTGTCGGGAACTAGTCGATCTTTTTCGCAATTAAAGACTTTTGGGACAGACCACTTCGGCGCGCCGCGCGGCCTTCCTGGCGCGCCGCGCCAGTTGCTGGACAGTTAATTTTTTTTTATTTTGCATTTCACGCGGTTTAGTCGTGGGTTGGTTTGGGTTGTTACAAGTGGTATCAGAGCATGGTCTAAGGGATTTAGGTGACTTGAGATAGGCGCCTAGACTTAGACTTTTTTTGTGTGTACGTTATGCCGGACTTGTAGGACTTTAGGTCGGATCGGGATTGGTTTGTGCATAGGTTTATGTAAACTAATCATGCGCTATTTGTTATGTATGTTTAGCGAGCATCGAGCGAGATGGACGTTGTACTAGCAAGTTAATGCGACGTGCTCGCGTAACAATGATTAGCTACCATTGTTACGGGCGCAAATCATGTCGAACAAGCAATGTACGACGATTGTTGAGCAAGATGGGGTAGTGTGGTGTATATGTATATACATACGTGTTATGTCCTTTTGTTTCGCTGCTTAACCTACTTCGTTTTATAGAATGAAGACGAGAAACGGACCCGATCATGATAACGGAAGTACAAGTGAGGATGCCGAGTTTTCAGCCAAGGTTGAGGCCGTCTTTAAAAAGTTAAAAGCGGATTTTCTTACGGACGTCCGAAAAGTCTTCCAAGATTCGGTCGATGGGCAAGTGACCGATTTGATAAATGAACGAATGAAGGCCACTATCGAAGAGGCCCTTGATGCTAGAAACATTTATCCTCGCGGTGAAGGAGGTGAGGGAAGGCGGGACTTCCATTATAAGAATTTCAAGGACACTCAACCCCCAATGTTTAATGGGGTGCGAGATCCTTTGAAGAGTACATGTTGGGTCTCCGATATCGAGGGAGCTTTCCGTACCGCGGAATGCCCTCCTGAGAAGAAAACAAGGTTTGGTTCAAGCATGTTGCGGGAGGAAGCTAAGTTGTGGTGGGACGATAAGATCAACTTATATGGAGAAGAACAATGTATGGGCTTGACTTGGGAAGAGTTTAAGAAAGAATTTTTCAAAGAATACCGAACTTCTTCCGACCTCGATAGAATCCGGGACGAGTTGCACCATTTGCAACAAGGTTCCATGGATTTGGTTACCCTCAAGTCCACATTCTTGGCAAAGACTCGTTTTTGCCCGGATTATGTTGGTGATGATCATAAGCTCATGAAGGATTTCTACTGTACTTTGAATGATGAGTACAAGGGGAAGATTAGTCGGGGTATGGCTAAGTCTTTTGATGAATTGTTTGAGTTGGCTCGGGGTTTTGAGCCGGAGGTTCCAAGAAAGAGTGATTTCATGTTTTCCAAAAGAAAGTTTGAAGGTTTTAGTTACTCTAACACCTCAAGCAAGAAGAGCAAGGGCAAGAGGGGGGCCGAAAGTGTCAATAGTGCAAAGAAGGGCACTACCGGTGGGTTTTCTTACACGTGCTACAATTGTGGGCAACCGGGTCATATGGCTCGTGAGTGTCCGAAACCATCTTCCGGAAACAAAGTCACTTGTTTTAATTGCGGCAAAGAGGGGCGTAAGAAGCCGGAGTGTCCCGACTTACGAAACGACAATGTGAAGCGGTTAGAGAGGGCGGCGGGTACGGCTAGGGGTCGCAACTATTTGATGACCAATGATGAAGCCAAACAATCGCACGAAGTTGTCTCAGGTACTTACATGGTTAATTCTAATCCGGCAAGGATTCTTTTCGATAGCGGTGCAAATTTATCGTTTGTGTCTCCTAAATTTGTGCCTAAACTTAATAGACCGTTAGCTAAGTTAAGTCGTCCGATAGAAGTCGAAATAGCGGACGGCAAGACGGTGTTAGTGGTTGATGTGTGTGAAAATTGTGATGTTGTTTTTGGTGCCGAAACCTTTAAAATTGATCTTATTCCAATGACCTTGGGCGACTTTGATGTTGTCGTTGGTATGGATTGGCTCGATTGTTATAGAGCCGATATTGCATGCCATGATAAGTTTATTCGTGTGAAGACCCTAAGTGGGGGAGAGTTAATTATTCATGGTGATAAGCGAAGGAGACCGGTGCCGATATGCACTTTTGCACGGGCACGTCGTTTTGTTGTTAGTGGTGGCATGGCTTTCCTTGCTCATGTTGTTGATACTCGTAATGAGCCACCACCTATTCGTGAAATTCTGGTTGTTAGTGAATTCGAAGACGTTTTTCCGGACGAATTACCGGGTGTTCCGGCGGAAAGACAAGTTGAGTTTCGTATTGAGTTGGTTCCGGGAGCTACTCCCATTGCTAAAACTCCTTATTGTTTAGCACCAACGGAAATGCAAGAGTTGTTAAATCAAACCCAAGAGTTGCTTGAGAAGGGTTTTATTCGACCGAGTGCTTCGCCATGGGGCGCTCCGGTATTATTTGTGAAAAAGAAAGATGGAAGTATGCGGATGTGCATCTATTATCGAGAGTTGAATAAAGTGAGGATCAAGAATCGTTATCCATTGCCTCGGATTGACGATTTGTTTGACCAACTCCAAGGTGCGACGTATTTCTCAAAGATCGACCTACGGTCCGGCTATCACCAAATGCGGGTCCGTGAGGAAGACATCGAGAAAATGGCCTTTCGAACACGTTATGGGCATTTTGAATTCATGGTTATGCCTTTTGGTCTTACGAATGCACCGGCGGCATTCATGGATCTTATGAACCGGGTGTGCCAACCTATGTTGGACAAGTCGGTTATTGTGTTTATTGACGACATACTAGTCTACTCGAAAAGTATGAACGAACATGAACGTCATTTGCTTGTAGTATTGAAGACTTTACGAAAGGAGAAGTTGTATGCTAAGTTCTCCAAATGTGAATTTTGGCTAAGGGAAGTCCAATTCCTTGGTCATATTGTGAACAAAGACGGTATTCAAGTAGATCCGGGGAAGATAGAGACGGTGAAGAGTTGGGGACGACCGACTACGCCTACGGAAATCCGAAGTTTTCTCGGATTGGCCGGTTATTATCGTCGGTTTATCCAAGACTTTTCTAAGATTGCTTCTCCGTTAACGAAGATGACGAGGAAGAATGCTAAGTTTAATTGGGAGAACGAACAAGAAATTGCTTTTCAATTGTTAAAAGAGAAGTTGTGTCAAGCTCCGGTGTTAGTATTACCGGAAGGTGTGGAAGATATGACGGTTTATTGTGATGCTTCACTAATGGGCTCGGGTGTGTTCTAATGCAAAGAAGTAAAGTCATCGCTTATGCCTCTCGACAATTAAAGGAACACGAAACGAGATATCCGACTCATGATCTTGAGTTGGCGGCGGTAGTGCATGCGTTGAAAATTTGGCGCCATTAATTGTATGGTGTCAAGTGTACGATTTATTCGGATCATAAGAGTTTGAAACATCTCTTTAATCAACGAGATTTGAATTATCGCCAATGTAGGTGGATGGATGTGGTGAAAGACTACGATTGTGAAATACTTTATCATCCGGGTAAGGCGAATGTTGTCGCGGATGCGTTGAGTCGAAAGAGTCAACATCCGGCGATAAAAGTGGGGTCGTTACGTTTGATTATTTCCAATGATTTTCTTGAGAATCTTGGCGAGATTCAAATAGAGGCTTACGTTCACAATAAGCATGTGGAACGAATCGTGGGCCAATCGGAGTTCATTACTATGGGTCCGCGTGGTTTGTTGTCTTTTCAAGGAAGGGTGTGGGTGCCTAAGATGGGTGATTACCGACGGGTGCTACTTGATGAAGCACATAAGTCAAAATATTCCATTCATCCGGGAGCGACGAAAATGTATCATGACTTGAAGAAAGATTATTGGTGGCCGGGCATGAAACGTGATGTTGTGAAGTATGTTGAGCAATGTGTCACGTGTTTACAAGTAAAAGCCGAACACCAAAAGCCGTATGGTAAGTTGCAACCGTTAGAAATCCCGAAATGGAAATGGGAGCACATTACCATGGATTTCATTACAAAGTTACCTAAAACGGCGAGAACTCAATTCGATTCGATTTGGGTTATAGTTGACCGATTGACAAAAAGCGCTTTGTTTCTTCCCATTAAAGAAGCGATATCGTCGGAGGCCTTGGCTAAGTTGTTTATCAAGGAAGTGGTCTCGCGACATGGAGTTCCTATATCTATTATTTCGGATCGAGATACCCGTTTTACATCTCGGTTTTGGGAAAAGTTTAATGAAGATATGGGTACGCAATTGAAATTGAGCACGGCGTATCATCCTCAAACGGACGGTCAAACCGAACGTACGAATCAAACTTTGGAAGATATGCTACGAGCGTGCATCATTGACTTCGGTGGTAGTTGGGATGAGCATTTGCCTTTGGTGGAGTTCTCGTACAATAATAGTTACCATACTAGTATCGGGATGCCAGCTTACGAAATGCTTTATGGGCGTAGGTGTCGAACTCCCGTTTGTTGGGGAAAAGTGGGTCAAAGAGAGATCGGGAGTACCGATTTGGTTTTAGAGACTAATAGCAAGATCGATTTGATTCGGGAACATTTGAAGAAGGCTCAAGATAGGCAAAAGTCGTATGCCGATAGACGTAGGAGATTGATTGAGTTCCAAGAAGGCGATATAGTGATGTTTAAGGTCTCGCCATGGAAGGGTATTATTCGATTTCGAAAACAGGGAAAGTTAGCTCCTCGGTTTATTGGACCGTTCAAGGTTTTAGCTCGTGTTGGTGAAGTTGCATATCGATTAGAATTACCCGAAGAGCTTGCGAGGATCCATAATACATTTCATGTTTTCCACCTCCGTAAGTGTCTTGCGGATGATTCTTCATGGATGCCATTAGACGAAATCGAGCTAAACAACAAGTTAGAGTATGTCGAGGAATCGATTGCTATCCTTGACGAGAAGGTGAAAATGTTGAGGAATAAAGAGGTGAGAACTTTCAAGGTTCAATGGCGACGAAGTAAAGGTTCCGAGTTCACTTGGGAACCCGAAGAGTTCGTGTTGGTTTATCTTCCCCCGTGTCATGCGGCTTGGATTGCGAGGACGCAATCCGAATAAGTGGGGGAGAGTTGTAAGACCCGAGTATTCATAGTGTACATATGTGTATATGGGTTACTCAAGTTTGGGTTTTTATTGCACATAATTAAAAAGACAAAAGATGCTGAACTGGGAGGGTCGCGCGCCGCGCGGCTAGGTGGCGCGCCGCGCCATCTGTCTGCGACATATTCCTTTCTTCTTTTTAAAATAGATATTTTGAGGGCAATTGTGTAATTTCACTTTGGGGCCGAATTAAATACCCTAGATCAGTTTTGGGGAGCTCATTTACTACTCCCACAACAACCTCATCTTCTCCAATTAAACTCTAGAGAGAGAGTTCAATCCTTGAGAGAGAAAGCTCCATTAAAGGGTGAAAGAGGTTGAATCGGGTCTCGGTGCAAGTTATAAAGTCGTTCATCTAGTCGATAGCTACGTGGTGATTGTGTTGGTAAGTTATAAAGCCCAATTTCTTACTTTAATTGCTTTAAGGGTTAGGGTGTGGGCTAGTGATGAACCAAAGACCCATTTTGTTAGTATTTTGGGGATTTTGGGTGAATATGGGTTATGAAGGCTCATTGATGACTAACCTAGGGTTTGAATGTGTTAATTGGACTTTTGAGTCTTAAATTTGGTTAGTTAGTTGCTAGAACACTTTAATAATATGTAAATGAGTGTTATTGGGTATGGATGACCCAAATGGGTGTGTTGACCTTGAAATGGGTCAAATGAGTCTTTAATGACCTAAGTGGCCTAGCAAGTATGAAAACGAGTTAGCCTTGTGACCTAAATGTGTTTTAAACCCATCTTGACGAATGATTAGGGTTTTGGTGTGTGTTGACCCAAATTAGGGTTAAGGGTGCAAATGGGTTGAAATTGCACCTTGGGTCAAAATGGCTTAGAATGGTGAAAGGGTTTGGTTGACCGACTTGCGTTTGCGTTTGATGATGTGTATAATATGATAGGTACGTTACTTTGAGGTCTTTTAAGCTCGAGTATCTTTTCACAAGACTTTGAGGTGAGTGGAATAATTATATGCGGATGTATATAATATATCTATTTGTTGTAGCGTGAAATGTGTAGTGTCGAGGTGCTAAGACACCATGTTTCACGTGAAGAGTGTAGCATCGAGGTGTTAAGATGCCACTCGGGTGTAGCATCGAGGTGTTAAGATGCCACCTAGGAGTGTAGTGTCGAGGTGTTAAGACACCACTCCGTAAATTAATGAGTGATGCATCGAGGTGTTAAGATGCCACTCGGGGTGATGTGCCGAGGTGTTAAGGTGCCACCCTAGGGGTTAGTGGTGTGAGGTGTTAAGTGCCCTAACGGATGTTGTGAACACCGATGGCGTTTTCGCGAGCGCCGTTCCCTTGTACTATTGGTTAACCATGGTTATTTGTGTTGTAAGCATAGTATATTATTCGAGTTATATTCATATGTGGTTGTTATGCTAGCTTGTGGTATTGGAGATTTATAGCTTGTTATTGTGACGATAAGCTAAATGTGTATGCTAGCGTAATTGCGGTTTGGTGTGTAAGTGTATGCAAGTAGGTATAATTATATATGTATTCGTATAATTATTGCATTCACTAAGCTTTGCTTACCCTCTCGTTGTTTACCATTTTATAGGTTCGGTTTTGGACAAGGGTAAGGGCATCGTTTTGGACTAGAGATCCCGCTTGATGCTAGGGGACGCTTTTGGCTTTAGTAGCTCTTGGAGTTTGACCGATAGTTGGGTAGTTTAATCCCAAACGCCATGCTCATTGTGTAGTTTGGAACTTAAACTTGTTGGTGGTCGAAACTCTTAACTTGTATTAAACTTGTAATTTGGGTCGTGTGGGCCCCACGTGTAAGACATTGATTTTATGTTTGAAACAGGTTAGTGTTACATATTTGGATGTATGGTAAAAAGTGTTTCATAAAAGTGTCGGGAACTAGTCGATCTTTTTCGCAATTAAAGACTTTTGGGACAGACCACTTCGGCACGCCGCGCGGCCTTCCTGGCGCGCCGCGCGGCCTTCCTGGCGCGCCGCGCCAGTTGCTGGACAGTTAATTTTTTTTTTTATTTTGCATTTCACGCGGTTTAGTCGTGGGTTGGTTTGGGTTGTTACAATATTCTAGCTAACTTATATTGTATTATACATGTATTCTAATATATTATTTAATCTTGGGATACCATAGACACGTATGCAAATGTTTTGACATATCATATCGACCCATCTATATATATTATTTGGAACAACCATAGACACTCTATATGCAGTAATGTTGGAGTTAGCTATACAGGGTTGAGGTTGATTTCAAAAATATATATAGTCTGAGTTGTGATCTAACCTGAGACGTGTATACACTGGGTCGTGGATTGATTCAAGATAATATATATCGATTTATTTCTGTACATCTAATTATGGACAACTAGTTGTAGGTTACTAACGAGGACAGCTGACTTAATACACTCAAATCTTTAAAACATAATAAAAATGGTTGTAATTATATTTTGATCATACTTTGATATATATGTACATATTTGTATAGGTTCGTGAATCGATCCGTGGCCAAGTCTTATTTCCGAGGAAGGAAATATCTGTGAAAGTGAGTTATAGTCCCACTTTTAAAATCTAATATTTTTAGGATGAGAATACGTGCAGGTTTTATAAATGATTTACAAAATAGACACAAGTACGTGAAACTACATTCTATGGTTGAATTATCAAAATCGAATATGCCCATTTTTATTAAGTTTGGTAATCTAAGAATTAGGGAACAGACACCCTAATTGACGCGAATCCTAAAGATAGATCTATTGGACCTAACAAACCCCATCCAAAGTACCGGATGCTTTAGTACTTCGAAATTTATATCATATCCGAAGGGTGTCCCGAAATGATGGGGATATTCTTATGTATGCATCTTGTTAATGTCGGTTACCAGGTGTTCACCATATGAATGATTTTTATCTCTATGTATGGGATGTGTATTGAAATATGAAATCTTGTGGTCTATTGTTACGATTTGATATATATAGGTTAAACCTATAACTCACCAACATTTTTGTTGACGTTTAAAGCATGTTTATTCTTAGGTGAATACTAAGAGCTTCCGCTGTTGCATACTAAAATAAGGACAAGATTTGGAGTCCATGTTTGTATGATATTGTGTAAAAACTGCATTCAAGAAACATATGTCGATGTAATATATTTCTATTGTAAACCATTATGTAATGGTCGTGTGTAAACAGTATATTTTAGATTATCATTATTTGATAATCTACGTAATGTTTTTAAAACCTTTATTGATAAAATAAAGGTTATGGTTGTTTTAAAAATGAATGCAGTCTTTGAAAAACGTCTCATATAGAGGTCAAAACCTCGCAACGAAATCAATTAATATGGAACGTTTATAATCAATATGAACGGGACATTTCATACACCCACAACCATCACCTTCAACCCTATCAACTTACGGCTATATTTTTTCTTTGTTACCTTTCATCACCACCACAAGTGCCGTTATTATCTTATTTTGGTTAAGTTTTTTCGAACTTTCACAACCCACAATCATGCATATACAATCGCCACCATTCTTTACCACCATGAACCGCCGTCTGCCGCCATGACCTGGTGCACCGTTATTCCGTTCGTAAAAATAAACCGCCACCCTTTAATGAAAAACGCTTTCTGTTTCCTCGAAACCACAACCAAGATCATCATTGTGTTTCTCGTTCACTTTTGCTTCCTACTGCTATACGTGATTCCTATGTCTGCCATCTATTTACTCATGGTACGAGTACAATACATTTATAAAAGATTAAAATAATTGATGGTGCTACTTTCGGTTGTGGGACAAGGATCTCATAAATAAACATCCACTTGAGGTTAAAGGTAGGAATATTATAAATAAATAAAAGATCGATAGCTTTTGCCTTTATTTCTCTTCCTATTCCAAACATTCGCCCTATATATATATTTTTGTTTAGGGTGTGTACTTGGAGATTAGACGAGATTCATTTGTGTTTATCCAGTTGGGCCGTTAGAGTATTACATGGATGGACCGCATACACATTAAAGATTGTTGGGCCATACATCCGTAGGTATTAATGTACCGAGACCCAGCTGAATTGGTAATGAAGATGATTATGATACAACCGTGATACATACTCGATGATAATGTAACAATAGTGATGATGATATCGGGAAGATGATAAATGGAGATGATATTGCTATGATGACGATGGACGAACGATTAATGATGATGTTGGTAATATGATAAAGATGATTAGGTTTATAATGGTACGTGATTATGATGATGATGATGATGATGATGATGATAAGTGAAAAAAGGATGATGAAAGGGAAGATGAACGGTAAAGTAGATGATCGTGATGATGATAAAGGAAATGTAGGAGAAGATGATTATAATGATGCCGTGAGATGAAGATTCATTGTTGTTGCATATGTTACCAGACGAACCCAAACAGAACCCTTTTATTGTATTACTCAAGCCTTTTAAATGAATTGAAATCATGGGCCATGGATTAATTTGTTGGGCTGTTAATTTGGGCTTTGGTCGATTTAACTGAAGAAGAAGAATCAGTTAATAAAAAGCGGATATATAGATTTAAATATGTAATAATAACAGAAACGAATAAGTGGAGTAGTGGTTAAATGTGTTAAGAGTAATTGAGAGGTCTCAGGTTCAATCCCTGCTGTAGCATTTTTTTTAGAGAAAGAAACAGAAATATGTTGGGCTTGTGCTTGCTGTTGGGCCGTGAGATTTAGTTATTGGGCTTATAAGTCGAATTAAGGGATTTAAAGAACTAGTTGTGATATAAAACAGAAAAACAGAATTGGAGTAGATGGTTAGGAGTGTTGATGGGTTAGCAGGAGGTCGTGGGTTCGAGCCCGAGCAAGGGAACTTATTTTTGGAACTTATTCTTTGAGGTAGTTTTTTATTATTATTATTATTATTATTATTATTATTATTATTATTATTATTATTATTATTATTATTATTATTATTATTATTATTATTATTATTATTATTATTATTATTATTATTATTATTATTATTATTATTATCATCATCATCATCATCATTATTATTACTACTAATATAAGTATGATAATTATAAGTATTAATATTGTTATGATTATTATTATAATTATGATTAAATGTTATCAAAATGTTAAGATTACGTGGATTAGTGTTAAGCTTATGATTTAAAGATATTCAGGACATGAAAATAATATAGATTATGATTAAGATAATATAAGATTTGGTTATGACTATAATTATAATTAAGACATGACTAAATGAATTATCATTATTATTAGAATTGTCTTTAAAAGTATCATTTTCAATACTATCATTATTATTATTAGTATTAGAATTACCATTATTTTTATCATTATTAATTTATTATCACTACTATTATTAGTTTTAACATTAATATTATTATTTTTACATTATTATTATTTATTATTATTAGTATCATTATTATTTTTATAAAAATCATATCATTATTATTATTATTATCAATACTACTACTAATATTATTATCATCACTACAATTAAAATTTATCATATAAAAATATACTTAACAAAACTATATTAAAAATTTTAGTTATTTAAAGTATACAAAATAACACATTTAAGTGCGTTATTAATGAAACACATAATTAAGATAACAATTAAATCACTAAATCACTAAATCACTTATAATACATAAATTTGTTCTATTTCCATATTATGTGTTAATATATATATATACATGATATAGGTTCGTGAACCCGGGGCCAACCCTACACTTGTTCAATGTAGTCATATGTATTTTTACTACAAAATACATTAGGTGAGTTTCATTTTCCTTTTTACCCTTTATATTTTTGGGCTAAGAATACATGCGCATTTTTTGTAAATGTTTTACGAAATAGACACAAGTAATTGAAACTACATTATATGGTTGAATGATCGAAGCCGAATATGCCCCTTTTTGCTTGGTAGCCTAAGAATTAGGGAACATCACTAATTTTGAGAATTAGTGCACGCCTAATTGACGCGAATCCTAAAGATAGATCTATTGGGCCTAACGAACCCCATCCGTTGTAGCGGATGCTTTAGTACTTCGATGTTGTTTTATCATGTCCGATGGATGTCCCGGAATGATAGGGGATATTCTTATATGCATCTTGTTAATGTCGGTTACCAGGTGTTCAATCCATATGAATGATTTTTGTCTCTATGCATGGGACGTATATTTATGAGAACTGGAAATGAAATTCTTGTGGTCTATTAAAATGATGGAAATGAATGATTATGATAAACTAATGAACTCACCAACCTTTTGGTTGACACTTTATAGCATGTTTATTCTCAGGTATTAAAGAAATCTTCCGCTGTGCATTAGCTCATTTTAAAGATATTACTTGGAATCATTCATGTCATATTTCCAAAGACGTTGCATTCAAGTCGTTGAGTTCAGTAAAGATTATGATTAAGTGAATGACAGATTAGATCATTTATAGATAGATATTATGAAATGATATGCATGCCTGTCAACTTTCGATGTAAAATGAAAGTTTGTCTTTTAAAACGAATGCAATGTTTGTAAAATGTATCATAGAGAGGTCAAATACCTCGCGATGTAATCATATGTTATTGTATTCATTCTTATGGATTAGGTCGGGTCTTTACAAATGTAAATGCTAAAAACATTTATTTTAATGACCCGTTCGACTAAAAAACTTGTCGTTTTTACAAATATATAAAGACGTGTATTTTCGCATACATATGTAACGTAATTAATATCGTAAAGAGAATTCATATTTAAATTTTAAATATTAATAATATAATAATTATAATAAAGATAAATAATAATAATAAAGTTTGTTCAAAGTTGAGTATTTATATTTTTAATAATAATAATAATAATTATTAGTAATAATAAATGTCTTTTGAAATTTTTTTAGAAAACTAAAATACAATTATTATATAGAGGTTGTACAGTATGTTTTAAATTTTGTAAATTTGTTCATTGGGTGTTCTGTAAAAGATTATACAATTTAGAAGATATTAGTATTTTCTTTTATAAAAAATTTCGTATTATTTTATAATTAAATTAATATAATGATATCATCAAAGATGTTTTAAAAATTTTCTTTTTTAAAAATGTTTATTTATGAAATTATCATTTTAGAGATTTAATAGATATATTTAATTTAATATATATAAGTAGATTTAATTTAATTGTAAAATAATTCTATTTATGACATCACCTACATGTCCTCATAATTTTTCTTTTTTCTTTTTGATTTTTTTTATAGAAGGGAAAAGGGTAATTATTGCATCATTTTAGGATTTTAATAGAACTTATAGATAGATTGTGATGTATGTATCAAAATAATTTAGTTAGTTCCAAACAACATAGGTGCTACCAATGGATTGTAATTACAATGATGATAGATACTCTAAAAATTACACCTTTAGGATCAAAGGAACTCTATAGTTGCAGAACTAATAAAAGTCATTAAAACCAGGAGTCATTTCAACATTAACCATGAGAATTTCAGCCTAAAAACGATGAATAGGTTCTTATTTTATATCCCAAATAGAAAGCAATTTGAGTAGCACGGAATTAGTAGAGCACTATCTTCAATAGCCAAAGGTTGTCGAAACGGGTTCAGCTGAACCTGGGGCAAAAGCAAACCATCAATGAAAGTACAGAACCAACAACAATGCACTTTATCAAAATAAAGTTGCAAGTACATTCTATTTAAAATACTATTTCCTCCATCCCAATTTTATTGTTCCCAAACAACAAACACGTAGTTTAAAAACATGTCATTATTACATTGTATTTTTGTGTACTTTACAAGCTTACCCCTAACATTTTACCTATATTTTTGTATTACATGCATACATTAAGGGTACAAAAGAACTTTATCTCCTCACTCTAATATATTTATAAAAATGGACAATTAATTTGGTACAGAAATACTAGACAACAGAATAGTAATACTTTTCTACCACAAAGATAAATTTGGTAAAAGAGTTTCATGATCTATAGTATCTTGCATACCCTCCAATATTAATGATATATTGAAACTCATGGTTGAAAATCACAATCACAAAGATTATTAACGAGGATAAAGAACCGCGCTTCGCTGCGGGATGGTTTTGATCGGTTAACGGTCGTTGAACTTAACGTTTTAAAAACGGTTATCGGTCGTTTGGGAGGTTTTTTTTTTTTTTTTTTTTTTTTTTTTTTTTTTTTTTTTAAAGAAGGTTAAAAACATGTTTAACAAAATACCCCCAAAGTTGGGGTTATTTACCGTTGTGCGATGGTGAATAGTGTAAGTCTCACCACTATTAGTATTAGTTGTAATATAATATAATTATTATAATTATAATAATGCAAATTTCATGACCATTTTGAATACAACTTTATGTTTGTATTAAAAAAAAAAAAAAAAAACCCTCAAAGTGAAGAACTTACAGGAAGTGTGAGTGGACTACCAGTCACAGAGGTTAGACAGTTGGCTGCAAGATGGCAAGCTTCCTCACAGTAATCAGAGAAAATGGCAGGGATTTCGATTTCTCTTATCAGCTCCTGAAAGTGCAATATGACCTTTGAACTACAACACTAGCATATAAAAGTGTCAAAATGGGCAAGTTAGCTAGCAGGTTGAAACAGATCGGGTTGAGACGAAACACTTTTCGGTACAAAACTTGCAATAACTAAGATTAAGGGGGGTTTTGCCTACTGAACATATACTTGTGAGCTGAGCTGACTTTCAACCCGTTCGACTTATTCACCCAACTCCAATTACGTCCCTTGACAAACGTAACTATAGATTGAATTTCTAGAGGCTAGTTGATAGCATGTGCAAGAAAAAGATATATGAAAAATAAAAAAAAATAAAAATATAACATACAATAGTTGCTGACCAGCTTTTGTAAGCAGCTATACCAGCATTTGGAGCTATGATCAAGTCTGGAAGAAATTCCTAACAGTAAAAAAAAATACATCGCTAATGAAGATTTTAATAAATAATCCATCAAGTAAAACTACTAGATAAACCATGTATATATAAATTATACTGTATAAACCTTAGTGATATCTCGGTAGCGATCATGATAATAGCCTGAGTGAAGACTTGATGTAATTGCTGAAGAGTTATCAGTAGTTGTGTATGAACTGAATTCACCGTTCCCAGATTTACAGCTGCAATTAGCCTAGATGCAAGACGCATAATTACAAAGATTTATCGTCTCGCCATCCCTATTTATATGAATCTTTTTACATTTAACTTTTTTTTTTCTCTTAAACAAAAAAAATTCCTTAGCAACATAACATGACGACCTGTCGTGTGAAACTGCAGGCCCAATAAAATCTATATGTACTTGCACTCCAGGAAAAAGAGCGTGCAGCTCCCCAAAGACGGAAAGTTGATAAAGTTCCCTTTCTGGCCCTTCAAAAAGGCAATTCATATATAAATGAATAATAGATACCATAGTTTCATGCATTCATATAAAACATATCATTCCCTTATGTTAAAAACTTTCAAATACACAAGCGTAAAAAGCAATAAACCAAATTTAGTTCTGAAAGGTACAACTGGATAAGACATACCTAGGTAATGTATGCAAAGCTCATCCATAGTTTCGGAAATCAATTGTCTAGCAGAAGCAAGTTGAACGGCCTGATATATGGTCAATGGCTGGATTACAATCAAAGTTGTAGTTGCTGTTAAAGCTTTAGAGTTCTAAATAAGATATGATTATGTACAAAATTCACCTACATTTATTTATATATATAGTTTTATAACACTCATTAGATAAGTATAAATTACCCAGTGAAGAAGCAGAGTCGCAGGAGAATCTAAGGGGATGCCTCTCCACTCATAATAGTCTTTCCAACAACTTAACTACTTTTTTAGTACGCACAAGGACCCTGCTAATGAAGATTCTATATTTTAGATTTAAGAAACAGTTGCAATCGATAATAATAAAGTATATCATATGAATAATTACAATTGTCACTATTGAGGTGGAATTTAGACATTTTAATTAGCATTAATAACAAATAACTATAATCAAAATCAAAATCAAAATCAATTAAATCTAGTAATAACCTCACTATCACTATTGCATTTATTTTGAGACAAAATAAGTACTCCCTCCGTCCCAAAAAAAGTGTCCATATTACTATTTACATATGTTCCAAATTAAATGTCTCTTACTCAAAAATAACACTAAAAAGTCAATGAAACTCCAATTTTACCCCTTTTATATATGGAAGTTAGAAAAACATTTACTCATAATTTCTTCTCTCACTTACTTTGTTAAGGAAACTAATTAAATCGGAGAACATATTAAATGATGGACAAAATGGACATTTTAACAATATATCTCAAATTGAACTTTTTTTTTTTTGTTGGGAGACACTTTTTTGGAGACGGTAATAAGAGAGCTACCTCAAAATATCCAACGATGCAAGTGAATCCATGTTGGAAACTAAACTTGATTTTGGGCTATGTGTTTTAGATTTGGGCTTGCAAGTATACAAATATTTTGGATCAAGATTATAGCCCATTATGTAGAAGCTTCTTGTAATATGTAGTAGTGAAAGTGTGTAGAATGTGTGTAGAATAATCTTGTAAAATATCTAGGTCTAAAAATACTAGGAAATATCTAGATAGTAGTAGATGATGGAGTGATCTAGACTACTCCATTGAGTAGTATAAATAGAGGGCTTCACCCCTCATTTGTAATCAAGCAAAGAAAGCAATAAGCAATAAAAGAAAAGCTTTCAAGATCAATCTAACTTCTAAAAATCATCAATCCACTCTTCCACAAATAATATACATAACCTCCTATTTCTAACAAATTGGTATCAAGAGCTTGGTTCGACAAGATGATGGCCAACAATGTCATCACGTTTCCTCGCCTCACAAAGGATAATTATGATCGATGGAGCATTCAAATGAAGACCTTCCTAGGTGGACAAGACTTATGGGAGATTGTGGAGGAAGGCTATGAGGAACCTGCAGAAAAAGGTCCTCTCGGCAAGGAGAAAAAATTAATGAAGACGAACGATCAAAAGGCTCTTTCCATCATCCAACAAAGTGTAGATGATGGAGCTTTTGAGAAAATTGCAAGTGCAACCACCGCCAAGAAAGCATGGGAGATCTTGGAGAATTCTTATAAGGGAGTTGATAAGGTGAAAAAGGTTCGACTACAAACACTACGAGGTGAGTTCGAATCCTTAAATAAGAAAGACTCAGAATCAATTTCTGATTATTTTACAAGAGTCTTGGCGGTTGTCAATCAATTAAAGAGGAATGGCGAAACTTTAAGTGATGTGAGGGTCATTGAGAAAATTCTTAGATCATTAGATTCAAAATTCGACTATATAGTCGTAGCCATTGAAGAATCTAAAGATCTAGAATCAATGACTATCGATGAACTCATGGGTTCACTACAAGCCCATGAAGAGAGGTTCAATAAGAAAAATAAGGAGCCTTTGGAGCAAGCTTTACAAGCAAAACTCTCTTTCAAAGAAGAGAACAGTGAAAAGACTCATCAAACGAGTCAACGAGGTCGTGGTCAAGTACGTGGCCGAGGACGAGGGCAAGGATATATCAAACGTGGAGGTTATAGTTCTTACAAAAATGAAGAAAGAAGTCAAGATTTTCACCCGACAAGAGGTCGCGGGAGAGGCTACACAAGTAGAAAGCCAAGGTATGACAATTCTCAAACCAAATGCTATAATTGTCATAAATTTGGCCACTATGCTTCGGAATGCGAGAAGTCAAACAATTACGTGCAAGAAAGAGCAAATTTTGCACAAGAAGATACTGAAGCCGTGGAAAACACTTTGTTACTAGCATGCAAAGGTGAAGATAACGGAGAATCAAATTTGTGGTATCTCGACACAGGTGCAAGCAACCATATGTGCGGTGACAAAAACATGTTTGTGGAGTTAGACGAGGTAATAAGTGGAAATATCACCTTTGGAGATTCCTCAAAAGTCCCGGTTAAAGGCAAAGGTAAGATCCTCATCCGCTTGAAAAATGGAAGGCATCAATTTATCTCTAACGTGTATTATGTGCCTAATATGAAGACAAATATACTGAGTATTGGACAACTCTTAGAGAAAGGCTATGATATTCACATGATAAATCGTAGTCTTTATCTGAGAGACCAAAAAAGAGGTTTGATTGCTAAGGTGCCAATGTCAACGAATAGGATGTTCTTGCTAAATATTCAACATGACATTCCACGATGTTTAAAAGCATGTTTCAAAGATAATTCTTGGCTTTGGCACATGAGATATGGGCACTTAAATTTTGGAGGCTTAAAATTATTATCAAGTAAAGGAATGGTGAAGGGTTTGCCTCTAATTAATCACCCGGATCAAATTTGTGAGGGATGTCTTCTAGGAAAGCACTTCCGAAACAGTTTTCCAATAGAGGCTTCTAGTAGAGCGAAGAAACCTCTAGAACTTATTCACACGGATGTGTGTGGACCCATAAGCCCACCGTCTTTTAGTAAAAATAGATATTTTCTTCTATTCATTGATGATTTTAGTCGAAAGACATGGGTCTATTTTCTAAAAGAAAAGTCGGAAGCTTTTGGAATGTTCAAGAAGTTTAAAGCGTTTGTGGAGAATCAAAGTGGTCTCACCATAAAGGCGATGAGATCCGATCGTGGAGGAGAGTTTACATCCAAGGAATTCAAGGAATTTTGCGACAACAATGGCTTACGACGTCCTCTAACTCTTCCATATTCACCTCAACAAAATGGTGTTGCGGAAAGAAAAAATAGGACCATTCTTGATATGGCTCGGAGTATGTTAAAGAGAAAAAGGATGCCTAAGGAGTTTTGGGCTGAGGCAGTGGACTGTGCGATCTATCTAGCAAATCGTTCGCCCACTAGAAGCGTCAAGAACAAAACGCCCATTGAAGCTTGGAGTGGAAGGAAGCCCGGCATCTCACACCTTCGAGTGTTCGGAAGTGTGGCATATGCTCATGTGCCAGATCAGAAGAGGACGAAGCTCGATGATAAAAGCGAGAAACTCATATTCGTGGGCTATGACTCAAGTTCGAAGGGTTACAAGTTATACAATCCCAAGACCGGTAAAGTAATCTCAAGTCGAGATGTGGTGTTCGATGAAGAAGAAACATGGGATTGGAATGTTCCCGAAGAGGAGAACTACGACTTTCTCCCTTATCCATTCGAAAGTACTGCAAGGAACGAAGAATATCTAGAAGTTCAAGAACCTTCTAGTACACCATCTTCGCACTCTCCACGTACTCCAACCACTACACCTAATGAAGTGACACCAACATCAGGAGGAGAATCAAGTAGGCTACAACATCACACAAGGAGCATTAGGGAGTTGTACGAGGTAACCCAGCCTATGGAGGATCTATCATTGTTCTGCCTTCTTGCCGATTGTGAGCCAATAAGTTACGAAGACGCAGCAAAAAGCCAAAAGTGGAAACGTGCCATGGACGAGGAGATTCAAGCAATCGAGAAGAATGATACGTGGGATCTTGCTACACTACCAAAAGGGCATAAGGCTATTGGTGTAAAGTGGGTGTACAAGGCCAAGAAGAATTCCAAAGGTGAAGTTGAAAGATACAAGGCAAGGTTGGTGGCGAAGGGATATAGTCAACGAGCTGGCATAGACTATGAAGAAGTATTTGCTCCCGTCGCTCGTCTAGAAACTATAAGATTAATAATCTCACTTGCGGCTCAGCATAATTGGAAGATTTATCAAATGGATGTCAAATTCGCGTTCCTTAATGGCCACTTAGAAGAAGAAGTCTATATAGAACAACCTTTGGGATACATCGTGAAAGGCCAAGAGAATAAGGTGCTGAAATTGAAAAGGGCCTTATATGGGTTGAAGCAAGCGCCTCGAGCATGGAATAGCAGGATAGACAAGTATTTCCAACAGAATGGCTTTACAAAATGCCCACATGAGCATGCTCTCTATACCAAAGTAAGCAAGGAAGGAGATGTTATGATTGTGTGCCTATATGTGGATGACTTAATATTCACTGGCAGTAATCCCAAAATGTTTGATGAGTTCAAGAAAGCAATGGTTCGGGAGTTCGAGATGACCGACATTGGACTTATGGCTTACTATCTTGGGATTGAGGTAAAACAAAAGAAAGAAGGAATATTCATATCCCAAGAAGGTTATGCGAATGAGGTGCTCAAGAAGTTTAAGATGAATGACTGCAAGTCAATAAACACACCGGTGGATTGCAATCTCAAATTGTCAAAAGATGATGAAGGACACTTGGTGGACCCAACACAATACAAGAGTTTGGTTGGAAGTCTGAGGTACCTAACCTGCACGAGACCAGATATTCTCTACGGAGTTGGACTAGTAAGTCGATATATGGAAGCACTTACAATAAATCACTTGAAGGCGGCCAAGAGGATACTTCGCTACATCAAAGGTACGATTGACTATGGCCTGTTTTATTCGCCTTCTGAGCACTTCAAGCTAGTTGGATACAGTGATAGTGATTGGGCTGGAGACATAGATGATCGTAAGAGTACGAGTGGTTTCGTGTTCTATATGGGAGATACGGCGTTCACATGGAGCTCGAAGAAGCAACCCATTGTGACTCTGTCAACGTGTGAAGCCGAGTTTGTTGCAGCAACATCGTGCACCTGTCATGCAATATGGCTCAGGAAGTTACTAAATGAGCTTAAGTTTTTTCAAAAGGAACCTACAGAGATATATGTGGATAACAAGTCTGTGATTGCTCTAGCAAAGAATCCAGTCTTCCATGATCGAAGCAAACACATCGATACAAAATACCATTACATAAGGGAGTGTGTTACAAATAAAGAGGTGCAGATAAAGTACGCGAAGTCACTTGACCAAGTTGCTGATATTTTCACAAAGCCCCTAAAACACGAGACATTTCAGAGATTACGGAATATGCTCGGAGTGACGAAATCAAGTTTAAGGGGGGCTGTTGGAAACTAAACTTGATTTTGGGCTATGTGTTTTAGATTTGGGCTTGCAAGTATACAAATATTTTGGATCAAGATTATAGCCCATTATGTAGAAGCTTCTTGTAATATGTAGTAGTGAAAGTGTGTAGAATGTGTGTAGAATAATCTTGTAAAATATCTAGGTCTAAAAATACTAGGAAATATCTAGATAGTAGTAGATGATGGAGTGATCTAGACTACTCCATTGAGTAGTATAAATAGAGGGCTTCACCCCTCATTTGTAATCAAGCAAAGCAAGCAATAAGCAATAAAAGAAAAGCTTTCAAGATCAATCTAACTTCTAAAAATCATCAATCCACTCTTCCACAAATAATATACATAACCTCCTATTTCTAACAATCCACACAACTACATTCACATAACCATATTCCTACGCGGTGGATCCCAAACGTATCTAAGAATGAACACCTAGTCTCCACCTTTTCATACAACTGCATCAATTCAATCAACTTGAACCCATTTATACAACATAACAGTAAGACCATTTAATTTTTAGTTACTGTGAATCGTATAAGTTGACATGTCTAACATAGGTTATAAAATTATATATTCCTATTGAAGTGTTCAATGATATTTAGAAGCATTGAAGTGAAAATATTCATAACGTTTGAATTGTGCATTAAATTTTTTTAAACATATGAACATCTTCTTTTAGGTGATTTTTTCTGCTTAGCAGCAACTTACCTTATCAGTAGCCACTTGACAAAAAGTAAATGGAAAATCATTTAACAGCTCCACACAAAACAATTGTTTTTTCAGCCTTCCACATTCTTCTTTATGAACACTCCAATGTGATATCTTAAAACAAAATAATTATAACACACAATTAGCTGCGAGAATGAAATTAAGCTAACCATAACAAAACTAATTACTGATGAATTGATCATTATACATCAGTCAAATAGATTAATTTCATTATAAGTAGCATGCACGAAACTAGGGTTTTTTAAATTCAGGACGTATAGAGATTGTATATAGTATGAATATGTTGTGAGGTCACAGAGAAAAATAGAAAACCTGATGAGAATTGGAGCAATAGTAAACGGCACCGCAACTGTCGCACGGGCGGTTTGCTGTACCGGAGCACTGCCGCCGAATTCCTTTCGCGGCACACTCCATTTTTACTGATTTTGATCGTCAACTGTCAACGATAGTATGCCAGGAATAGGGCAAGGCTCTGAAATCGAGTATGAGAGTTAGAATTTGATCAGGCTAATTTTCAAACTCAATACGAGTTTCAGTTCGAACTCAAATAATAATTTTTTTATATTCAAAATCGAGTTCAATATATGTTTATATTTTTTTTAAAAACTAGTTGACATAATTTTTTGTTTAAGCTTAATGCTCGTATACATATTCAAACTCAAGTTCGATTAAACGATATTAAATAGATCCGAAGATCAAAAAGGTAGAAGTAAGAGGTATTGCGATTGCACCGTATCTTCGTCGAGGGGTTTTGTACAGTTTGGTATCAAATAAATGGATAATGCAAGAATCCTTAAGACGAAGTTGAAGTCAAGACTTCAAATAGATAGAAGAGTGAGAAGATCGCATCGTGCTCTTATAATTTGCACGGCAATGCTGGTGATATCGGGTATGGAGACGCGGTTCAAAAGTTGCTTCGATGATGACAAAGTCGGGGATGTTGGTGGTTGTTAACCATTAATTTAAAAATAAACCACAGTATCAAAAAGTTATTGATACTACATACACATGTAAAATACAAAATACATTGAACTCACATAATTGTAAATACAACCACCATCTTTCTTAGGCTGTGTTTGATAAAATGACTGATTTAGCATTGAATGATTCAGTGTTATGAATGGTTCAGAAGCTCTGATTCAATATGGTTCTGAATGAAAATCACTGTTTGATAAGCATTCTGAATGAATACTCTGAATGATATAAAATTATCATTTTAACCGTATGTATCATTTTTTTTTTCTTTTTTTCTTTTTTTTTTAACCTTATGTATCATAAAACCTTATGTGACGTATGAGCTATTCAAGCATATGTATACAATTTGACGAACTCATTTTAAGGATACATTTTGGATACAACTAGCTAAGCAAAACCATGATGATTAGATGACACAAACCATGAACGATAATATTAATACCACATGAGATTCAATAAACCTTATGTCCTTTCACCATCGTAGTATTTGGTTTCTTGTACAAATAATTCGTAGTATTTGGTTTCTAGTACAATATTCATCAAAAAGATGGGAGCAATACCCTAGATTAGGTGACTCAGAAGGCTTAATCGATGCTAACAGTCATATAAATTAAGAAAATAACAATTATATTAAAGATGAAAAATTAGGGTATTAAAGATGAAAAACAGAAATACCTGAAGTTCTTGTAAATGAGTGCGTGAAGAGATGAGAAAAGAGGATGACAAGTAAAGGGCATCAGGGGAAATCTGTACATCTGAACCATTTAGAGTCAATTTGGAAGGTGAACCATTCAGTGGGTTTTTACCCTAGTTTCAGCACTATGTCTCATCCAGTGATGTAAATCAAACACGCTGAATGCTGACCGATCCAGCATTAAGCTCTAAATGGTCCCATTCAGCACCAAACAACACACCCTAGTCGTTGGAAACCCTCACAAGATGACGTAGTAGTTGGTAATCATCACAAAACTTGCAAAATATCAGAAGAGGTCTCATATTTAAACATCATTAGCTTCGAAACGGTATTAATTACTGCATTTTCCAGGTTCGAATCTTGTTAACGTCCAATATCGAATTAAAATGAGCTCTTGATGGGAGGGGCGCCAATCTGCGCAATTCACATGGTTACGAGTCTTGTCGCTCGGGGGCTCGTCACTCAAAGGTTTTACTCGCTAGTGGAGACCAATGTGGTTGTCGTTAGGAAAGTTTCATCTACGAGCAAAAAAAAAGACAAAAAAAATTCAAAATGGGAAAACAATTTTAAGATGGAGAAAGTATAATACAAATTCCAATATATTTTTTACTGGTATCCAACACACAGAAGCTAGACGGTTATTAAACAATCAACAAATGCTGTCACAAATCACAGATCTTGCATTATTTTATTTATATTTTGGTTATAATTGGTTGTAGTTTCCATATATGTTGATGTATTCATTTAATTTTGAAATGTTTTGTTTAGATTTTAATCGCTGCTCTTAGATTGCTGCTTTGATGGAGTTTTTGGTTAGTATCACTGGCTTGTTTCCTCTTTTTTGGTTCTTGTGATTTGGTTTTTTATAAAATATTTATGGGTTATTCATTTCTTTTTTATGGTCGATAATTTTTTTTAACAATAAAATTGAGATGAATTTATTATCTTTAAGACTACTCTTAACCATGACAGCCTGTCATACAACCACATTGTGTCACATCAGCGCCACCTCAGTAACTTTTTCCTATCACTTAACCCGTCACACTCCCTAGTATTCATGACACCTGTCATACAACCACATTGACCCATTTCAAATATCATTATCGTTGTCGTCGTCGTCGTCGTGGTTATTGTTATTATCATCTTTATTTATTTAAAAGTATTTATTTTTGATTCAAACGGCTAGTTTTTTCAGACCGATTTATTTATTATATTTTCTTTGTTTGAAAAACGCTCCTAAAAACGGCTAGTTTTTCCATTAATACTCCCACATAACTCAAATCATAACACACTGTAACACCCCAAATCCGGTTTACAAAAACAATAACGCATTTTTTTTTTAAACTAAGTTAAATACATCAAAAGGCAACCGTTTAACACTAGTTTTCAATGTGCCCAATATACAACAAAACGCATGTTTAACATATGACTAAGTCCAAAACATTCATTTCGACACCTTTCGACCCGCTACACAACAAGTGGGTAATTACGACCCATTTACGCTACAAACCGAGTTAAGACTCAAAAATTCCAACCCGATACCAAGAGCATAATCCCGGAGATTTACCAAATCCCTTATCCACAACCGAATATCCAAAAGCTATCCCCTCATGAGCTCGATCACCCTAAAGCAACTAGTCTAGCAACTAGAAGTATTCTCCTTACAAAACAGTATCTATAAAAAGGTAACAACAACGAGGGGTAAGCTTACGCTTAGTGAATGCAATAATTATACATATACATATATAATCTACTTACTTGCAAACACTTACACAAATACCGCATACGAGCTAGCAATTCAACAACTATGCAATCACAATGCATAAACTAAATATCCGCAATTCACAATAAGCTAGCATCGCGAATAGCATATAGTTCACAATTTAATATGCTAATACAAAATCACACAATCATGGTTAACCATAAGCACAAGGGAATGGCGAGAAAGACCATCGGTGTGCACAATATCCATTAGTGTACTTAACACCGCGTATCAATAGCCCATGGGTGGTGTCTTAACACCGCGACTAACCCACCCATCACAACAAATGTGGTGTCTTAACACCCCGACTAACCCACACGTCACTTCCCAAGTTAGAATTTTGCGATTATGTGCGAATTGATCAAAACACCGAAGAAAATCCAGGCGACTGAACCGATCTGTTTGACATTTGCGGCTCCTGCCAAAATGTCAGAATACGCTAGGAGAGACAAGTCGAAATTTTGTAAATTCCATGATGATTACGGACATGAAATTGATCGTTGAAAATACTTTATCGAAAAGGTGATCGAGTGTCTAAGGAAAGGTGAGCTTAATCACCAAAATCCAGTGAAAAAGCAAGGAGCTGCGTCACAAAGCAACCAGTCAGAGAAACCAAAAGAAAGGTAACGACAAAAACTCTGATAAAACTATAAACATGGTGCATGCATGGCATTCTGGTCAGAGGCGCAAGGCCGAGCAATTGGAGGAGTGGGAAGCAGAAGCTATCACCTTCCCTCCGATGCAAACAATTAATCCTTCACATGCTTCGATAATCATTAAAGGTCGCATCACCGATTGCGGGTACAATGTGAGATGATTAAACATCGATACAAGCAGTAATGTCGATGTGATGTATGAGCGTTGCTTCAAGCAACTCTCAGTGACAATTAAGTCCAAGATGCGTGTGCCACGACTGTTTTGTCGGGGTTTTCCGGTGAATCAGCATGGCCTTTAGGGTGCATCGAACTTGAACTAGAATTGGTTGACGATGATGACTCAACCCACACACGCGCTTTCCTTGTTGAATTCTGTGTGGTACGCTCTTATTCATGTTACAACGCACTTTTAGGGCGACTAACTTTGCAGAAATTTGGCGCGGTACCTATACTGTTCACGGCATGATCAAGTTTCCTACCAGGCAAGGTATTGCCACCATCCGTACAGAGTCTGGAAGAGCGTTATGCGCTTCGGTAACGCCACCTAAACCATTGCCTACGATTGAAGAACATGTACAAAGTAGTTCTATCCTTGTTAATTCAAAGTACCCCGACAAGCGTATTCAAGTTGGTGAGAATCTCTCAGATAAAATCAAGATTCAGTTGTGCGACATACTGGTAGCCAATATGGATATCTTTGCATGGTGCGAGGACGTTATGACTGGGGTTCCACTTAATATCGTTGAGCATAAGCTGAATGCAAATCCAAACCTAACTCCACTGCGCCAGAAGAACCACCCAATGGCACCCGAAAGAAGTGAGTGGTTAACGTTTGATGTGTGAAATCAGGTTATAATATTTATAAACTAGAATTTACCGATTAAAAGATTACTACACAACTACGGGCAGTGTACCCGAGTGTACCCGATCGTGCAATAGTATAGTTTGGTAAAATTCAGGTATCGTTCCAAGGACAGTATGGATGCAATTCAAGATTGTAACTAAATTGTAATTAATTAACAAGACTAATTAAGAAAGCAAATAACGAGCAAATAAGTAAAAACGCTGAGGTTTTCTGTTTAATGACCGAAATGTCAAAAGCAATAATAATAACTAAAAAGATTAAATAAAAAAAGTAGCGAGCAAACAAATACCAAAATGAGACAAATATGTTTACCTAGACTCTATTCACTTGTACGTTGGATTATTAAGATTAAGACCTAGTTAATTTGTGGCTTAAGACTTAATAGATAATTTAATGTGGTTAATTAAATATAGATTATAGTGACTAGCTATAACCCTTACCATTATCTCAATCTGATTTTAATATCAATTATACTTATTAATGTGGTTAATTAAATAAACTCAATTGATAAATACGTTTTAATAACAAGAGATAATTCTAGTGATGTGCTATTCAACTCTCATTAATTCATTAATTATAAATCTAATCGATCAAATGGTGGTAAATAATTAAGCTCAAGACCGTAACAGTTATTCAGAGATTCTATCAAACTAACCAATACAAATTTAATCCGACAGTACGAGTATTTAGCCTAAGCAAACATAATAAAATTTAGCTCATTACCATAATATGAATTGAACACAAACACAAATAATTATTGCATAAATAATTCATCATTCACATAGACATGAATAAATTAATTAACTAGCAATAATAAATTTGATTCATAAACAATAATTATTATTCGCTCACATGCCTCTTTCTTTGTATTGTATTTCTTCATCGATCCGATGAAGGTTTTTTATATATAATTATTATTCGCCGAAAAAAAATCAAAACAACGTGGACTATGAGTTAACAACTAGACAAAATCAATAAATTGGGAAATAACTCCCCTCTCTTTTGTCTGTGAATGCTGATATCACCACAAGAGTTAGGGTTCACCCTTTGCTTTGCACCAATTAAAAAAGCACTTTAATTTCCTTTGCTTGTCTTTTGCTGTGCTTGTCGTGACCTTAAGAACTCCAAGAACGGTCCACTTAATTTGCTTCTAAATACACAAACACAAACTAATCCGTATCCAAATGACCCACCTAAAAAAAAATTAGTTGACTTTGACTGGTTAGAGTTTGAGAGCTTGGCTCTGTTTGATGTTTATGTATTCATCACTTGATCATAGATGCATGTAAGTTAAGTGATACTGTTTGTAATTTTGATTTTTCACTGTTTTGTGAAAAATCTAAGTAATTTAATTCCTATTTTTTGCCAAAAAAAAGAAAAGAAAAAAAACTAGTCCGTATTAATTTTAAAGTGCTTCTTCTTCTGTTACTTGCGTCGACCAACAGAGACAAAACCCCAAGTGGGGTCCACCTGCGGCTCCAATACCCCAAAAACAACCTCTGTATTTAACTTTTGTTCCGACTCTTTTTATAATGCTAGACTAGGTTTCTTAACTTTTTCTCCAAGTTGGTTCAAGAGTAGCACAAAGTGACAAGTCCACATGACCATTTAAATGTCCATCTTAAATAAATCTTGCAGCCCATATAATTTATTTGACCCAAACACTACTCAAGTGGACTTCTTTTTTACAAAAATCCATCTTTAATTTCTTTTTCTGTCCACTAACTCAACTTCTTTTCAGCATCCAATTATCTCGACTTTTTAACTTTATTCTCTATTTAACTCCAAAAAGTAATATGATACTCCAAAATAATCTAAAATCAATTATAATTCCTTAAATTATCAAAAGTTCATAATATTGACTAAAATCATATAAATTATGCTTAATAACGTTAAAATACATTTTTCTTGATTTTATCCATTTTTGTAGGTTAAGATCAAGCATATTTTCACTAGGTCAAGGTGAACCTACGCTTGAGTGCATAAAAGGGTTTAAGGATTAACAATATTCGAACCTCCGACCTTAGTCGTGGATAACCCACATCTTTATCGTTTTGATTCCGATAGGGTGGTCGATTTGAGAGTCCGCCAACAACCTAGCATACGAGGTTGCGTGGCCCAAAGACATGTAGGTTTTATAGTTTGTAACATACCTGAAAGTCTTTTCGTGAATGATCGTATGAAGCTTGTTCGTACGATGATGAGTATGCTATGTTACGTATTAGTAACGAATGTGTTTTTAGGGTTTGAGAGCTTATGTATTTATAAGCTCACGAATTAGGGTTTCGATAGGATCTCATCGCTAATTAAATGTGATCTCATCCCAACTAACTTTCGTTATTTAAGGAAAAGAATCCGAATTAATTATACCGTACATTCTTCTGGAATGTACTGGACCCTTATGCAAGTATACGAAACTCACATCATTTGGTATAGGCGCATAGAGTGCGGCTATACCCATGTGTCACGACCCTACTTTTTTCGTTATCTCTTACCGTTTATTATTTAACGTTCGTTAATTGTTATTCGTGCCACATCATTTCTATGACCTATATTATTATTTTAGTAATAATATATTAATTATGATGTGTTTTGTGAATATTCGTATTCATATTTTAAATTGTACATTTCTACGTGTCGTGGATTTCTATCCGGCGAATCTTTTCGGTTTTCAAACCAACGGTCGAACTTTCGGGATTTTTAAATTCAAATTATTTTCAATATGATATTTTAATGTCATATGATTATATATAGAGTTTATATATATATTTTTCGTCGCGTATTTGTTATCTCTCCGAATTTTTAATCGCGTAGTCGCGTTTTCGCATTTCGGGTTTCGTTCGGGCATTCGGGCCACAAGCAATCCATCAAATAACAAAATTGGGCCATGGGGCCCATCCCATGACCCCCATTCGGCCGAACATCACCAATAGAGGGGGGGTGTTTATTTTGTTTTCCCATTTTTCATTTTTACACATTTCATTTTCATTTCCCTTAAACCTAATTCTATTTTCTCCCAACTTCTCCCTCTCTTCTCCCTTTGGCTATCACCAACATCATCACCATCATCATCATCCTTAATCAAATTAAAGCTTGGATCATCTAATCATTTACACAACCGGATTCCTCTCTTCGATCTCTACACGTTCATACTAATCAATTCTTGATTAGGGTATAAAACCTAACCCTAGCTTTTGATTTTTCATTTATTTTTCTGTATTTATATGTTATTTTGATAGTATGATGATTTTATGTTATTGTATTGTTGATTGTATGCGTAGATTCACTCGATAATTCATGTTTTTGGTTTGATTGTTTTGGGACAGCAGCTTGTTTGATCATTTCAGTAAACTTAACTGATGTTTTTGTTAAATTAAAGTGTCTAGATGTGTTCCTCTCATCAAGACATTGATTTTAGACTCCGGATTCATGTTATTTCGATTCCCGGAGCTTAAGATATGATTAAAATGGTGTTTTCATGGAATTAAAATGTAAAACGATTTGATCCAGGTTTGGTCTGACTTTGTGAACATTTTTAGAGTCTTTAGGGTGTACTAGTGTGTTAGGATTGATGATTGGATGAACATTCTTGTTCGGTCATCGTAATCCGAGCCACGGATCACCAGTTATGACTAAAGCATGTTTTTGAACGGATTAAAGCTCCAAGTTGATTAATGGCTGTTGGTCACGACTTGGTGGCTGTTCTTGGGGTGATCTTGAGTACACTAATGTGTCGGGTGGGTTGGTTAGGCGAAGATATGTATAAGACTCGCCAAAAACTGATTCCCGGGGCTCAAGTTATGACCCGATAAACTTTTAATTAAAACTTATGGTTATAAAATGGAACTTATGCTAAATAATGATTTTTCATTATTAATAATTTACTTATGATATAAAAAGTAATTATTCTAATTTAAGACTTATGATATACATATTTATTATATCATTTATTAATTAATTATGATTTAATTAAACTTATGATTAATAATACTTTTATTATTAATGAAAAATATTTATGATAAGTATTAAACTTATGTTATGAGATTATTATAATAAGACTTATAATAAAGATTAATTAATTATTTAATTATTATAAGGCTTAGTTATTATTTAATTATAATTTTTTTATTAAATACTTATGATTTAATGATTATAATTAGAAACTTATGATATGATTAATAATTCATTATTAATTAATAATACTTATGATAAGATTAAAATTTATTATTAATTAATAATACTTATATTATGATTAGTATTTAATTAATTAATTAAATACTTATGTTATATTAATTATATCATTTAAACTTATGTTAACTTTAATAATTCAATTTAATTTAATTAAACTTATGTTATGACATAATTATACATATATGACTTTAAATAACATTATAACTTATATTATTAATAAAACTTATACTTTAAAATTCAATGTTGACTATGTTTGACCAAGGTTGACTTTCGAGTTGACTTTCGCTTGACTTTGACTTTCAGTTGACTTTTGTTGACTTTCTAATTAAGGAAACTTTTCTAAATTATAAACTTTCCAAAAATAGCAACTTTCTAAATATGGAAACTTTCCAAAAGTAGAAACTTTCCTAAAATATAAACTTTCCTAAAATATAAACTTTCCTAAAATAGAAACTTTCCAAAAATGGAAACCTGCTAAAAATAGAAACATTCTAAAAATAGAAAGTACGTGTCCTTACGCTGTTCTGATCAAACCGAAGCATGTTGAGTGTTGTTCTATGTTTACTTGCGAGTACTATAGCTATCATACTAAGACTTGACCTAAGTTAGTTATTTATATCTACATGCTTTATTTATAGGTCGGCGTTGTGATCATTCTTGATCACTTTACTTCGTTTGCTGTTCGCTTTTTTTTTGGTTACTTCATTTGCTTTAAGGTGAGTTATAGTCCCGTTTTTCATGCTTTTTAAAGTATTTTTAGGATGTGATTACATGCATTTTGTTTTACGTTTAGACACAAGTGGCAATTAAATTTAAATTATTCATTATGAGTTGAACAAAAATATTCCCTAGTCTGGTAACTGTAATCACTGGTTTCTGCTGGTGAACGCGAATCCTATGGATAGATCTATAGGGCATGACAGCCCCATTTCGAGCTAGTCGCGCTAGCAATTTATAATCGAAATGTGTTAGTACTTCGTATTTATTTGAAGATACACTTGTTCAGTGTATATATATTGTGTTTGGCAAGGGTAAATAAATGGTTAAGTGGTTACCAGGTGGTTCATAGATAATGGAATAATGTTTTATGTTTTCTAACATTTTAAATCTTGTGGTATAAAGTTTATTCGTTTATTTCAACCTATAATTCACTCAACATTTTTATTGACAGTTTACGCGCATGTTTTCACAGGTACTTAATTTGTTTGGTGCTTCCGCTGTGTTAGAAGTGTCTGCATGCATTTGGGCAGCTTTTATTAAACACTTTATGAAACATCAAACTTGCATTCTCTTTTTGGATATTTAAACTTGTGGGTATTTGGTTGGCTATGTTTTATGTCAACTTTGGATATTTAATATGTTGGGTTGTTTAAACTGCATATTTTGGTAAATTTCCTTTTTGGGAAACTTTTGAAATAAAAGAATGCAATGTTGTTTATTAAATTTATTTAAAGTTCGATCAAGCTGTGGGACCAAGTGAAAGAGCCGTTAATTGTATTGACGGGGCCATCACACCATGCCACATATGGCAATTAATGTGCGGCTCAGGACTTTGGATGCGTAATCCGTAAGGTCATGCAGATGTGCGTATCATTAAGTCCCCCAGTTCGATGTTATATACGATGAAAATTAGTGTATGACTTAGAACTAGTAAGAAAAACTTATACACATAATGAACCCAAGTCCTTAAACTAAACAAACATGCTTTATATTCGTGTTGCCTAGTTGGATTCCACGTGTAACCTGATAGTGCATAAGATTATTTAAATATATATGCGTAACCGGGTACTGTTGTAGCATTAAATGCAATGTATGCGTGCAATCACTAAACTATCTTTTCGGCTGTATTTCCTGCACCCAAGGTGACAACTGTCACTGTTTACCGAAAAGGTAATGATTGTAATTATGCAACTGCCTGGTAATGCTAACGTGCACCTAGTATCTTCACAAGGTGTTTATCTTAAGATTAACACACGTGTACGGTTGTGATTCTTTCTCGGTTATTTTTAACCTACGTATTTTATCTATAAATACCCTTTTGGCTTATTTTGTTTCCTAAGCTCTTCCGTTTATAGCTATTTGCAACCGTATCATCTTCTCTACCAAAAAACCCTTTTTCAAGGTATGTGAGAGT
The DNA here is from genome assembly GCF_046630445.1 of Rutidosis leptorrhynchoides. Lineage (NCBI taxonomy): Eukaryota > Viridiplantae > Streptophyta > Magnoliopsida > Asterales > Asteraceae > Rutidosis > Rutidosis leptorrhynchoides. The sequence goes on from NC_092335.1 coordinate 383,482,137, forward strand.
AAAAAGTTTATTTACCCTTCCCTCATACTTTTTGATGCATTCCACAACGTAACCTTAGTTACACACTAACTTCATATTGTATTTTGTAGATGAAGATGGAATCGTATGCATCTGCTCCTGTTACCAATTCTGGTAACCTCCCAAACGTTCCGGCTACACAATCGGAAACCACAGCGTTGCTTTTTAAAACTGATGAAGTTAGGAGCTTATTTAGTCATAAAAGACTATTTGATGAAGGTATTTATGTGACCATCGGACTTGTTCTGAAACTTGGTTGTAAATTCTCACAAAACTTTCTTGTTATTTTCAGGTCCTAGTGGTGTGGCACACGATACTCCATGTTTAAAACGTGCATGTCTGAATCCTTCTGATCCATCTCCCTCGATTCCGAAAGTCAACGAGTATATGAAATTTCCACCCACAGTTTTCGCCGAACAATTTTCTTACCTACAATCTTGCGCACCCTTACATTTGGTGCAGAAGTTTGCTAGCTTATCTCCTACGAAAGAGCTGTATGTTGATGCTGAATCCACATTGTTCAATTTGGCCAAAGATGTTAACCGCCTTCACCAAAAATCTGTTGCACTTGCTAATCCACCGGCGACATCATCGACAGATGCAGCTAAGATAAGTTTTCTTGAAGAGGATAATTCCAGGCTTTCTGCCCAACTTGCGGTTGCGATAACCGCGCATGTACAGAAGAGCGCATCAATGTTCTGATGCTGAAGAGACAACATGATCAAGACCAACATAATGCTAAAAAGAAGTTCATGGAGTCCGAAATTTTATGTTTGTCTGCGAAGTTGAAGGAGGCAGAAAATCATGTTGCTTTTCTTAATGACAGTTTCAGTGATTGGATTGCAGCCCAGGAATCATGGGGCGCAAAACATGATGCGATGAAGGCAGAGTATGATATCCTTCAAAAGGGTTTACCGACAATTGTGCAGCACGCTCTTGATTGTAACGCTGTCGAGCAGAGGTTTGGTGCAGCAATGGTAGCTGCGCGTGCTTATGAGCGCACCTTGTTCTGGGATGTTATTTGTCAGGAGATATATGTACCCCTTCCATTCCTTCGAAAGTTTCTTAGCTTCTCTCTGATGGCACAAAAGAAAGATGCGACCAGGCTTGTGCCTTGCTGGAGCGGATACCCATTCCCCGTTTGGAACATTTGGTGAATGATACCAACGTCTCTGCCCAGCAGATTGTTAATGACAAGTTCAACTGAACTTGTTAGGCTACCTGAAATGGATGTTGTTTGTCCATGTTGGGTAGCAATTTTTTGTCAGTGAGGGATAGGCCTTGAAATCTTGGAGGTTTCGCATCCCTATATTATATTTTTCTTTTTCATTTACAGAGGGGTATGAGTCTGATTGCTGCTTGTGAGGATTGAATACTCTCCTTAGTGTAGGGCAACGTTCCAGTCAAGCCACCCTTTTATATTTTTTAAATTAGCATATACTAGTTTATATTTTGTACAAGTCACGCTATTATGCTAAGCGTTTAGACTTTATATTTTTTGCCCCAACTGTAATTGGTAAGTTTAAGTATTATAATCGAATATATCTATTGGTTATCTGCAATTATATTATTGTATTTTATGAAATCATTATGGCGGATATAACGATTCATTACAATTTCTATGCATGTCATAACTCTATTTTAGAATAAATGCCATGACTTCATGACAGGAGCGACCCCTCAATCGTTTCATGATCTTTTTATTCTTGCGCTAACAATCCAATGTTATACGCAAAAGAAGCAAACCAATGCTTGTACGTTTATACTCAAGACTTTTATAAAAAAATTTATAAGTGTTTACACATATACAATTCAATGTAATTTATCCGTATTATAGACAAACCAATGTCTATATTCAAGAGTCTTCCGGCCACGCCAATGTCCGGGTATTTTTAAACAAGTAAACCAAACTTGTATTTTATAGTCTAGACTGTGCAAGTCTCCGTCTTGCGCGGTGTATAAGTGTTTGAAACAATCCAATGTTTTACTACCGTCACCATTAAAAATAGTATTAGTAACCAAACTAAACTATGCTACTTGAGACTCGGAGTGTGTCCCTGTTCAGCTTAGGGGCATGCAATCAACGAATGTAAAAATATACAAGTTATTGGCTTAAACTGAATGATTCAATTTATTTCAAACATTTTTTGATCAACACTTAGTTGTCATGTTTACAATGGAAAATGGAAAATTAGATAATAAAAAATTTCAAACAGATGCTTTGGGGTGATCAATCCCTCTGTTGTTTTTTATATGTAGCACCGTTTAAGTGTTTGTGCATGCCAGGTGCGCTTTATTACTCTTCCATCTAAACTCACTAAACGATACGCCCCTGTATCGCTTACACCAATAACCTTGTATGGTCCTTCCTATTCAGGTCCAAGTTTACCCGTGGGCTTCCGCTCTGCTTGCTTCATTTTTTTGCCATACCAAATCATCCAATTGGAAAGATAATGGTTGTACGCGCTTGTTATAATAGCTTGCGATTCTTTGCTTGTTGGTTGCTTCTTTTATTACCGCCATTTCCCTGCGCTCTTCAACCAAATTTAGATTTTCACGTAGTTCTTTGCTATTGCCACTTTCATCGAAGGAAGCTATGCGCATGGTTGGTACATTTATCTCCGCGGGTATTACAGCCTCGGACCCGTACACCAAACTGAAAGGTGTTTCATTAGTTGCGCCCTTTGGGGTCGTGCGGTGTGCCCACAACATGTTTGGTAGTTCATCTATCCAACCCCTTCGGCACAACCTAAGTCTTGCTTTGATTCCTAACACGATATCTCGATTTGTTACTTCACACTGGCCGTTTACCTAGGGATGTGCAACTGATGTGAATGTTTGATTTATATTTAGTTCTTCGCACCAATCACTGAATGGGTTCCCTTTAAATTGTGTACCATTGTCACTTACTATTTCATTTGGTATTCCAAACTGACAAACGATGTTTTCCCATACAAAATTGCGGACTTGTTTGCCCGAAATTGTTTTGAGCGGTTTGGCCTCTACCCATTTTGTAAAGTAATCTATGGCCACAACCAAAAACTTTACCCCTCCTGGTCCTAGGGGTAATGGTCCTACTATATCAATTGCCCATTTGCAGAATGGCCATGGAGACGCAACTGGTATCATTGGATGTCGCGGAGCTTTGCTTACCGGTGCATCTAGCTGACATGACCGACATTTGCGTATTACTTCCGTGGCATCTCTGTACATTAACGGATAATAGTATCCAAGCCGCATTATCTTGGATGCGACCGTTTTGTGTCCTGAATGCAAAGCGCACATCCCTTCATGCACTTCCCGTATAATTGATTTTGCTTGAGTTGGATTAAGACACCGCAAATGAGGTCCCAATAAAGATTTTCTATATAGGATGCCTTTGTCTAGCAAATACATTGGTGCTTTCATTTTAATTTTCCTTGCCTCTGTTGAATCTAATGGCAATGTTCCGGTGTTCAAAAATTCCACTATTGGTGTCATCCAACTTAGCTCGTCTTATTCGACTGCGGCAGATAAGCCGTCTGTGTCAATGGATTTGACTTTCACTTCCTCCACTCAAATTTCTTTTTTGAAATGACTGAAGGTTAAGGCATCCAACTTACTGAACGCGTCTGCATTTTTATTCAACGTTCTTGAAACCTGCATTATCTGGAATATATCGAAGTCTACCGCAAGTTCTTGCACAAGTTTCAGATATTTTTGCATTGACTCATCATGTGCTTCAAATATCCCATTGAATTGATTTTCAACTAACTATGAATCAACATATACTGATAACTCTTTTACTTCCAAGTATTTTGCTACTCGCATTCAAGATAGTAATGCTTCATACTCAGCTTTATTATTTGTTACAGGGAAGCTAAAACATAGCGCGGAGGTATACTCCTCTCCTTCTGAACTTTTCAGGACTATTCCCGCCCCTACACCTTCTGGACCACAGGCCCCATCTGGGTGCATTTCCCACAGCTGTTTGGGCTGAGGTGGTATTTCTTTTGATTCATGCGAGATTTCAATATCTCCGGCTGTTTCAGCCAGATAATCTGCTAGGACTTGCCCTTTTACCGCACTTCTTGGTGAGAAACTTACCTCGTGCTAACCTAATTCAATAGCCCATTTGGCCATGTGACCAGAATTTTTTGGTTTGTATAGCACCTGCTCAACAATTAGCAGCGAATGTAAATTTACAAGAATTTTTTTCAAAAAGTTTTAGGCTTTTGTTAATATTTTATTTTTTTGTTATACCTGCTTTATTGGTTGGTCCGTTTAGACCATTATTGGATGCGCTTGGAAATATCTCCTTAAGCATATGGCCGTATGCACAAGCGCATAAACTAGTTTTTTGATGGCAGAGTAATTTAATTCGCTTCCTGTTAAGGCTTTACTAACAAAATATATAGGCATTTGTACCTGTTCGCACAGCATAATACATATAATTTTAAATGTCTATTGAATAAGAAATAACTAAGTTTTAGTTTGAAGTGCGTACCTGCCCCCTGTTTGCTATCAATACTGAACTTATTGCTTCTTTTGATGCCGCTAAGTAAAGTATTAACGTCTCTCCTGCAATCGGCGGAGTCATCGTTGGCAATTCCTTTAACAACCTTTTCATCTCCTGAAATGCAACTTCCGCTTCCTCTGTCCATTTGAAATCCGTTTTCTTTAAGCAATTTTTCAACATCTCGAAAAAGGGCAACGATCGTTCTGCGGATTTTGACAAGAATCTCGTTAACGCGGCTAATTTACCCGTCAAACTTTGCACCTCCTTTTTATTTTTAGGCGATGGCATACTTTCGATGGCTTCTATTTTCTTTGGATTTGCGCGTATCCCGCGCTCAGTGATTATATGACCAAGAAACTTCCTTTCTTCTTCTCCAAAGCTACACTTCGACGGATTGAGCTTCATTTTTATCTTTCTTAATGAAGCAACGTTTCTAATACATCATCCAACAAACTTTGCTCTGTTGTGCTTTTTATCACCAAATCGTCAACATATGCTTCTAAATTTCTGCCAATTTGACTTTTAAAAGCCTCGTCTATTACACGTTGGTATGTTGCTCCCGCATTATTTAAACTAAACGGCATCTTTGTATAATAATAAATGCCTTGGCTGGTGTGAAAGGCAGTTTTATCCTCATCGTCTGCTGCCATCTGTATCTGATGGTACCCTTTGTACGCATCCAGAAAACATTTATACCAGAAGCCAGCTAGCGATTCGACTTTCCAGTCTATTTCTGGTAAATGATAATTATCTTTAGGACAGGCCTTATTAATATCTGTGAAATCGACGCACATGCGCAAGACCAATCGGGCTTTTTTACCAGTACCGGGTTTGCTACCCACGTTTGGTACTGTACTTCTCTCAATATGTTTGCTTTAATCAATTTGTCTACCTCTGCCTTTAACCATTCGCTTCTCTCTGGTGCCATACCGCGTTTCTTTTGGCGTACGGGCATCAGACTTGGGTTTGCATTAAGCTTATGCTCAGCTATTTCCCTTGGCACACCGATCATATCTGCTTCTTCCATGCAAAGACATCTGTGTTAGAAGCTAATATGTTACAAAGTTTAAGCTTTGTTCCATCAGACAATCCTCCGCCGATCTTATTTTTTGATCCGGATATCGCGGATTTGCGATTATCATGCAGCTTCGCAGCTGCTCCTCTTCACTTGGCTGTTTTTCAGCTTGTTCTACACCCGCAACACTTGCGTCTCGTGTTTCTGACCTTATCGTCGCGATTCCTAATGGAGTTGGGAATTTTATAAGACCATGCACCGTGGAAGGAATGGCTGCCAATTTTTGTAATGTTGTACGTGAAATGTCCCGTTCATATTGATTATAAACGTTCCATATTAATTGATTTCGTTGCGAGGTTTTGACCTCTATATGAGACGTTTTTCAAAGACTGTATTCATTTTTAAAACAACCATAACCTTTATTTTATGAATAAAGGTTTCAAAAGCATTACGTAGATTATCAAATAATGATAATCAAAAATATACTGTTTACACACGACCATTACATAATGGTTTACAATAGAAATATATTACATCGACATATGTTTCTTGAATGTAGTTTTTACACAATATCATACAATCATGGACTCCAAATCTTGTCCTTATTTTAGTATGCAACAGCGGAAGCTCTTAGTATTCATCTGAGAATAAACATGCTTTAAACGTCAACAAAAATGTTGGTGAGTTATAGGTTTAACCTATATATATATCAAATCGTAACAATAGACCACAAGATTTCATATTTCAATATGCATCCCATACATAGAGATAAAAATCATTCATATGGTGAACACCTGGTAACCGACATTAACAAGATGCATATATAAGAATATCCCTATCATTCCAGGACACCCTTCGGATATGATATAAATTTCGAAGTACTAAAGCATCCGGTACTTTGGATGGGGTTTGTTAGGCCCAATAGATCTATCTTTAGGATTCGCGTCATTAGGGTGTCTGTTCCCTAATTCTTAGATTACCAGACTTAATAAAAAGGGGCATATTCGATTTCGATAATTCAACCATAGAATGTAGTTTCACGTACTTGTGTCTATTTTGTAAATCATTTATAAAACCTGCATGTATTCTCATCCCAAAAATATTAGATTTTAAAAGTGGGACTATAACTCACTTTCACAGATTTTTACTTCGTCGAGAAGTAAGACTTGGCCACTGGTCGATTCACGAACCTATAACAAATATGTACATATATATCAAAGTATATTCAAAATATATTTACAACACTTTTAATACATTTTGATGTTTTAAGTTTATTAAGTCAGCTGTCCTCGTTAGTAACCTACAACTAGTTGTCCAACGTTAGATGTACAGAAAAAAAATTGATATATATTATCTTGAATCAATCCACGACCCAGTGTATACACGTCTCAGGCTAGATCACAACTCAAAGTATATATATTTTTGGAATCAACCTCAACCCTGTATAGCTAACTCCCTCATTACTGCATATAGAGTGTCTATGGTTGTTCCAAATAATATATACACATGGGTCGATATGATATGTCAAAACATTTGCATACGTGTCTATGGTATCCCAAGATTACATAATATATTAGAATACATGTAAAATACATTATAAGTTAGCTAGGATATGAATAATATAGATTTGTTACCAATTTTCACGTTGCTACAACAAGAAAAATTATCTAATCTTGTTTTACCCATAACTTCTTCATTTTAAATCCGTTTTGAGTGAATCAAATTGCTATGGTTTCATATTGAACTCTATTTTATGAATCTAAACAGAAAAAGTATAGGTTTATAGTCAGAAATATAAGTTACAAGTCATTTTTTTAAAGGTAGTCATTTTAGTCGAAAGAACGACGTCTAGATGACCATTTTAGAAAACATACTTCCACTTTGAGTTTAACCATGATTTTTGGATATAGTTTCATGTTCATAAGAAAAATCATTTTCTCAGAAAAACAACTTTTAAATCAAATTTTATCATAGTTTTTAATTAACTAACCCAAAACAGCCCGCGGTGTTACTACGACGGCGTATGTCCGGTTTTACAGTGTTCTTCGCGTTTCCAGGTTTTAAATCATTAAGTTAGCATATCATATAGATATAGAACATGTGTTTAGTTGATTTTAAAAGTCAAGTTAGAAGGATTAACTTTTGTTTGCGAACAAGTTTAGAATTAACTAAACTATGTTCTAGTGATTACAAGTTTAAACCTTCGAATAAGATAGCTTTATATGTATGAATCGAATGATGTTATGAACATAATTACTGCCTCAAGTTTTCTGGATAAAGTTACTGGAAATAAGAAAAATGGATCTAGCTTCAAAGGATCCTTGGATGGCCTGAAAGTTCTTGAAGCAGAATCATGACACGAAAAACAAGTTCAAGTAAGATTTCCACTCGAAATAACATTGTTATAGTTATAGAAATTGAATCAAAGTTTGAATATGAGTATTACCTTGTATTAGAAAGATATCTTACTATAAATAAGAAAGATTTCTTGAGGTTGGATGATCACTCTACAAGATTGGAAGTAAGCTAGCAAACTTGGAAGTATTCTTGATTTTATGAAACTAGAACTTGTAGAATTTATGAAGAACACTTAGAACTTGAAGATAGAACTTGAGAGAGATCAATTAGATGAAGAAAATTGAAGAATGAAAGTGTTTGTAGGTGTTTTTGGTCGTTGGTGTATGGATTAGATATTAAGGATATGTAATTTTGTTTTCATGTAAATAAGTCATGAATGATTACTCATATTTTTGTAATTTTATGAGATATTTCATGCTAGTTGCCAAATGATGGTTCCCACATGTGTTAGGTGACTCACATGGGCTACTAAGAGCTGATCATTGGAGTGTATATACCAATAGTACATACATCTAAAAGCTGTGTATTGTACGAGTACGAATACGTGTGCATACGAGTAGTATTGTTGATGAAACTGAACGAGGATGTAATTGTAGCATTTTTGTTAAGTAGAAGTATTTTGATAAGTGTCTTGAAGTCTTTCAAAAGTGTATGAATACATATTAAAACACTACATGTATATACATTTTAACTGAGTCGTTAAGTCATCGTTAGTCGTTACATGTAAGTGTTGTTTTGAAACCTTTAGGTTAACGATCTTATTAAATATTGTTAACCCAATGTTTATAATAACAAATGAAATTTTAAATTATTATATTATCATGATAATATGATGTATGAATATCTCTTAATATGATATATATACATTAAATTTCGTTACAACGATAATCGTTACATATATGTCTCGTTTCAAAATCATTAAGTTAGTAGTCTTGCTTTTACATATGTAGTTCATTGTTAATATACTTAATGATATGTTTACTTATCATAATATCATGTTAACTATATATATATATCCATATATATGTCATCATATAGTTTTTATAAGTTTTAACGTTCGTGAATCACCGGTCAACTTGGGTGGTCAATTGTCTATATGAAACCTATTTCAATTAATCAAGTCTTAACAAGTTTGATTGCTTAACATGTTGGAAACACTTAATCATGTAAATAACAATTTCATTTAATATATTGTAACATCCTGAATTTTATACATCAGAAGTGCCATCAGAAAGTGTCAGTAAATGTGTGCATCAGAAAGCGCCACTAAAAGTGAACCTAACACTTATGCATTTTCAGAATTTACATCAGAATCAGAATTTGTCAATTTCAGTCCCTGAACTTCTAAAAGCTGGTAACATCGCGTTTTGAGTGTGTTTATCGCGTCCCAGCACGTCGCGGAACGCGACAGGTATGTTTGAAACGCGACAACATGAAAACCCCATGACCTGAGCTATCCGTCGCGTATTAGGTGTATGTGTCGCGTACTGGGCATCGCGAAACATGACAGGAGGTCGCGAAACGCGACATTTACGCAGAACTGACCAAATTGACCCGTTTTTAAGGGTATCTTTTGGGGTGTTTTAGTCTTTTCACATTGTGGACGGTTTGAGGCCTTAAGAACTGATCCAAAGCTCAACCTTATCTCATTTCTCACTCTCTCTACTATACACATTCAATTTAGAGAGAGAAAGAGAGTTCTAGAGAGAGAGAGCTTGGTTTGAGGAAGAAGAAGGGTGAATCGGGTCAAGTCGCGAGCATTAAAGTTGTTCATCTCATTCTTGGCTACGTTTTGGTAGTATTGGTAAGCTCTAACTCCGAATTTCATTATTTGATTTTGATATTCAAATTAGGGTTTGAGCTTGATTTTGTTAGAAACCCTTTAATGGTTGTGAAATGGGTTTGTTGTGGTTAGTAGATGGGTTTTGACCCGTTATTGGTGGGTTAGGGTTTGGTGACGAATTTGGTCATGATTTTGGGTGTAATCACTAGATTATAAATGTGTTTGTGTATAGATGTTCATAAGAACATGTTAGTTGGTCAAAAATGGGTGTTGACTTTGGTTTAGTGTCAAACTAAGATTTGAGTCAAGTTTTGGTAAATCAAGTAGGTAAATGCTTGATTTAAGTGTTAGTGGTTGTCTTGGAAATATAATCACTAGTCGTTAGTGATTTTGGGCCGTTTTATGACTTTGATCAAAATGAGCAATTTGAATTGGGTCAAAATTGAGGATGATACTAATTTGGATTAATTGGATGTTAAACGCATTTGTTAAGTGTTAAATGATGCTTTTGATGTAATTACTCGCGAGAAGTGATTTTCGGTTAAAATTTGGTGTTTTAGCAATAAAGTCAAACTTGGTCATCCATGGAATGGGTTTTGTGTAAAATACGAGCTAGTATGCGTTTAGAGGTTAAAGTTGACATATTTGGGTATTTCGGGAACGCGGGAACTAGTCTCGTTAGTTTTGGACCTTCGGGTAGCGTTAAAAGTGCAAAAGGGTGTATTTTGCACTTGTTGTTCATTTGGGCGGGTCAAGAGTCCAAATGGGGTTGTATGTTGATTATGTGGATACCTATATGCGTATTATAGGTAAAATCTTGCTCGGTTGCGTGTGGTGAAGATTTCGCGCTTGGTTTGTAATGCTCGAGTTCACGAGGTGAGTGGAATGATTATATATGTGTGTATATAATGTATCTATTTGTAGGGTGGGAGAGGGGCCGGGTATGTGTTGTCTATACCACCAAGGGTTAGTGATATATTTCGTTGTACACTAACGATGGATATTTCGTTGTCCAATTTGCCCGAGAGTTAGTGATATATTTCGTTGTACACTAACGATGGACATTTTGTTGTCCAAACCGACCAAGAGTTAGTGATATATTTCGTTGTACACTAATGATTGCTTCGAGCGGATATTTCGTTGTCCGAATAGCCTAGGGGTTAGTGATATATTTCGTTGTACACTAAAGGTTGTTATGAACACCGGTGGGAAATTCGAAGTACCATTCCCTTGTGTTATTGGTTAACCATGGTTATGTGTTGTAGTGTAGCATATTATATTGTTCGAGTTATATATGCTATTGTTTATGCTAGCTTATGGTCTTGGAGATTTAGCGTTATACTTTGCGATGGTATGCCATGTAAATTGCTAGCGTGTATGAGGTATTTGTGCAAGTGTTTGCCAGTAGGTATATTATATATGTATATGTATAATTATTGCATTCACTAAGCTTTATGCTTACCCCTCTCGTTGTTTACCTTTTTACAGGTATTGTGATTATGAAGCTAGCTAGTTGTAGACTAGATGCTTAGGAGCGCTTGGGCTCGACGGGGTAACTTTTAGATATTTGGATGTGGATGGGGGATTTGGTAGTCCCCGGGATTATGCTCTTGGTATTGGGTTGGGTTATTGAGTCTTAACCCGTATTTCTCGTGATCGGGTCATTATTACAAATGATTTTGTAAAGTGTAATTTATGTGCCAAGGGTCATGATAGATTGTTAAACGTATCATTACGATGTTATGTTTCGATTAAAATAGAATTGAAAATGTATTGTATTAATGGGACCTAACTAATAAAAAAAAATGTACTCCGTTTTTGGTTAAACGGATTGGGGTTGTTACAAATATATATAAACATGGAAAAGTTCGGGTCACTACAGTACCTACCCGTTAAATAAATTTCGTCCCGAAATTTTAAGCAGTTGGAGGTGTTGACGTATCTTCTGGAAATAAATGCGGGTATTTCTTCTTCATCTGATCTTCACGCTCCCAGGTGAACTCGAGTCCTCTACGAGCATTTCATCGAACCTTGACGATTGGTATCTTATTTTGCTTGAGTATTTTAACCTCACGATCCATTATTTCGACGGGTTCTTCGATGAATTGAAGTTTTTCATTGATTTGAATTTCGTCTAGCGAAATAGTGAGATCTTCTTTAGCAAAACATTTCTTCAAATTCGAGACGTGGAAAGTGTTATGTACATTCGCAAGTTGTTAAGGTAACTCAAGTCGGTAAGCTACTGGTCCGACACGATCAATAATCTTGAATGGTCCAATATACCTTGGATTTAATTTCCCTCGTTTACCAAATCGAACAACACCTTTCCAAGGTGCAACCTTAAGCATGACCATCTCTCCAATTTCAAATTCTATGTCTTTTCTTATAATGTAGGCGTAGCTCTTTTGTCGACTTTGGGCGGTTTTCAACCGTTGTTGAATTTGGATGATCTTCTCGGTAGTTTCTTGTATTATCTCCGGACCCGTAATCTGTCTATCCCCCACTTCACTCCAACAAATCGGAGACCTGCACTTTCTACCATAAATTGCTTCAAACGGCGCCATCTCAATGCTTGAATGATAGCTGTTGTTGTAGAAAAATTCTGCTAACAGTAGATGTCGATCCCAACTGTTTTCATAATCAATAACACATGCTCGTAGCATGTCTTCAAGCGTTTGTATCGTCCTTTCGCTCTGCCCATCAGTTTGTGGATGATAGGCAGTACTCATGTCTAGACGAGTTCCTAATGCTTGCTGTAATGTCTGCCAGAATCTTGAAATAAATCTGCCATCCCTATCAGAGATAATAGAGATTGGTATTCCATGTCTGGAGATAACTTCCTTCAAATACAGTCGTGCTAACTTCTCCATCTTGTCATCTTCTCTTATTGGCAGGAAGTGTGCTGACTTGGTGAGACGATCAACTATTACCCAAATAGTATCATAACCACTTGCAGTCTTTGCAATTTAGTAATGAAATCCATGGTAATGTTTTCCCATTTCCATTCCGGGATTTCAGGTTGTTGTAGTAGACCTGATGGTTTCTGATGTTCAGCTTTGACCTTAGAACACGTCAAACATTCTCCTACATATTTAGTAATATCGGCTTTCATACCTGGCCACCAAAAATGTTTCTTAAGATCCTTGTACATCTTCCCCGTTCCAGGATGTATTGAGTATCTGGTTTTATGAGATTCTCTAAGTACCATTTCTCTCATATCTCCAAATTTTGGTACCCAAATTCTTTCAGCCCTATACCGGGTTCCATCTTCCCGAATATTAAGATGATTCTCCGATCCTTTGGGTATTTCATCCTTTAAATTTCCCTCTTTTAAAACTCCTTGTTGCGCCTCCTTTATTTGAGTAGTAAGGTTAGTGTGAATCATTATATTCATAGATTTTACTCAAATGGGTTCTCTGTCCTTTCTGCTCAAGGCGTCGGCTACCACATTTGCCTTCCCCGGGTGGTAACGAATCTCAAAGTCGTAATCATTCAACAATTCAATCCACCTACGCTGCCTCATATTCAGTTGTTTCTAATTAAATATATGTTGAAGACTTTTGTGGTCGGTATATATAATAATTTTGACCCCATATAAGTAGTGCCTCCAAGTCTTTAATGCAAAAACAACCGCGCCTAATTCCAAATCATGCGTCGTATAATTTTACTCGTGAATCTTCAATTGTCTAGACGCATAAGCAATCACCTTCGTTCGTTGCATTAATACACAACTGAGACCTTGCTTTGATGCGTCACAATAAATCACAAAATCATCATTCCCTTCAGGAAATGACAATATAGGTGCCATAGTTAGCTTTTTCTTCAATAATTGAAACTCCTTCTCTTGTTCATCCTTCCATTCAAATTTCTTCCCTTTATGCATTAATGCAGTCAAGAGTTTTGCTATTTTGGAGAAATCTTGGATGAATCTTCTGTAGTAACCAGCCAATCCTAAAAATTGACGTATATGCTTCGGAGTTTTTGGGGTTTCCCACTTTTCAACGGTTTCGATCTTTGCCGAGTCCACCTGGATACCTTCTTTGTTCACTATGTGACCGAGGAATTGAACTTCTTCCAACCAAAATGCACACTTTGAAAATTTAGCGTACAGTTTTTCTTTCCTCAATACTTCTAGCACTTTTCTCAAATGTTCTTCGTGCTCTTGATCATTCTTTGAGTAAATAAGTATGTCATCGATGAAAATAATGACAAACTTGTCAAGATATGGCCCACATACTCGGTTCATAAGGTCCATGAACACAGCTGGTGCGTTAGTCAATCCAAACGGCATAACTATAAACTCGTAATGACCATAACGCGTCCTAAAAGCAGTTTTTGGAATATCATCCTCCTTTACTCGCATTTGATGATATCCAGAATGTAAATCGATCTTCGAGTAAACCGACGAGCCTTGTAGTTGATCAAATAAGTCGTCAATTCTCGGCAGTGGATAACGGTTTTTGATGGTAAATTTGTTAAACTCTCTGTAGTCAATACACAACCTAAATGTACTATCCTTCTTCTTGACAAACAAAACAGGAGCTCCCCATGGTGATGTGCTTGGTTGAATGAAACCACGTTCTAATAGTTCTTGCAGTTAGCTTTGCAGTTCTTTCATCTCACTGGGTGCGAGTCTATAAGGAGCACGAGCTATTGGTGCAGCTCCTGGTACAAGATCTATTTGAAATTCAACAGATCGATGTGGAGGTAGTCCCGGTAATTCTTTCAGAAATACATCGGGAAATTCTTTTGCGATGGGAACATCATTGATGCTCTTTTCTTCAGTTTGTACTTTCTCGACGTGTGCTAGAACAGTATAGCAACCTTTTCTTATTAGTTTTTGTGCCTTCAAATTACTAATAAGATGTAGCTTCGTGTTGCCCTTTTCTCCGTACACCATTAAGGGTTCTCCTTCTTCTCGTACAATGCGAATTGCATTTTTATAACATACGATCTCTTCTTTCACCTTCTTCAGCCAGTCCATGCCAACTATTACATCAAAACTCCCTAATTCTACTGGTATCAAATCAATCTTAAATATTTCGCTACCCAGTTTAATTTCTCGATTCTGGCATATATAATCTGCTGAAATTAATTTACCGTTTGCTAATTCGAGTAAAAATTTACTATCTAACGGCGTCAATGGACAACTTAATTTAGCACAAAAATCTCTACTCATATAGCTTCTATCCGCACGCGAATCAAATAAAACGTAAGCAGATTTATTGTCAATAAGAAACGTACCCGTAACAAGCTCCGGGTCTTCCTGTGCCTCTGCCGCATTAATATTGAAAACTCTTCCGCGGCCTTGTCCATTCGTGTTCTCCTGGTTTGGGCAATTTCTAATAATGTGGCCCGGTTTTCCACATTTATAACAAACTACATTGGCATAACTTGCTCCGACACTACTTGCTCCGCCATTACTCATTCCAACATCATTTGTTCCTTTCATTCTGTTAACCCCTGGTCTGCAGACCTCACACTTCGCCGTGCTATGACCATTTCTTTTACACTTGTTGCAAAATTTGGTGCAGAACCCCGAGTGATACTTTTCACACCTTTGGTATAGCTGCTTCTGATTGTTGTTGTTGTTGTTGTTGCGGTTGTTATTGTTGTTGGGATGATTGTTGTAGTTGCTGTTGTTGTTGTTGTTGGGCCATTTGTTGTAGTTGCGATTAATGTTGCGATTGTTGGGATAGTTGTTGCGATTATTGTTGTAATTGCTGTTGTTGTTGTATCGGTGATTCTTATCACCGTTTTCCTCCCACTTTCTTTTGACTTGCTTCACATTAGCCTCTTCAGCTGCCTGTTCTTTAATTCTTTCCTCAATCTGGTTCACTAGTTTGTGAGCCATTCTACATGCCTGTTGTATAGAGGCGGGCTCGTGTGAACTTATATCTTCTTGGATTCTTTCCGGTAATCCTTTCACAAATGCGTCGATCTTCTCTTCCTCATCTTCGAACGCTCTCGGACACAATAGGCACAATTCTGTGAATCGTCTTTCGTATGTGGTAATATCAAATCCTTGGGTTCGTAACCCTCTAAGTTATGTCTTGAGCTTATTGACCTCGGTTCTGGGACGGTACTTCTTGTTCATCAAGTACTTGAATGCTGACCACGGTAGTTCATAAGCATCATCTTGTCCCACTTGCTCTAGATAGGTATTCCACCATGTTAACGCAGTACCTGTGAAGGTATGCGTAGCGTACTTCACTTTGTCCTCTTCAGTACACTTACTTATGGCAAACTCCGATTCGACCTTCTCGGTCCACCGTTTCAATCCGATCGGTCCTTCGGTTCCATCAAATTCCAAAGGTTCGCAGGCAGTGAATTCTTTGTAGGTGCATCCTACACGATTTCTTGCGCCGTTAGCTGCATTGCTAGATTCGGAGTTATTGTTGGTATGTAGCGCAGCCTGTACTGCGGCTATGTTTGCAGCAAGAAAGGTATGAAATTCCTCTTTCGCTCATATTCATGATTTGTCGAGTAGTCGGTGCCATTTCCTTCAAATAGTCAAATGAAACAAGTTAATCATACAGAATATTAAGAGTAGTCAATAGTATCTCGTAGCATAATATGAACTCATTTATAAAAGCTTTTTCTTCATATTAGCGTTTTATAAGTTTAAATTCGGGTAGTACCTACCCGTTAAGTTCATACTTAGTAGCTAATATACAATTCAACTACTATAATTCTATATGAAAACCTGATTATAATAATATTTCGCATTCAAACTTTTTCACAATATTTTACAAACTTACAATACCACTTATTTTACATATAACATGAAATATAACACACAATAACTTTGATACAAGATAGTTGTGAAGATAATTCTAGCTAGTACACAAGTCGTTCAGCAAAGGCAATAAAGACACGTAATTCATACGTCCAGAAACAAGTCATGCATTCTGGTTTTACTAGGACTACTTCCCATCCTTGGTCTTGTGGAACATAACCGTTATGGCCGTTGATAAGACAGCGTGTTGTAACGTCGTTAAATGGACGAGGGTTACGTAATGTCCAACAGTCCCGTAACAATCTAAAAACCTTGTTTCTCACCCCAACTACTGAGTCCGTCACTTGTGGGAACGTTTTGTTTAATAGTTGTAGCCCGATGTTCTTGTTCTCACTTTGGTGAGAAGCGAACATTACTAACCCGTAAGCATAACATGCTTATTTATGTTGCATGTTAGCCACTTTTTCTAAATCACGAAGTCCTATATTCAGATATATTGAGTCAAAATAATTTCTTAACCCGTTGCGTAAAATAGCATTTGGGTTCCCCGCAATATATGCGTCAAAGTAAACACATCGTAACTTATGGATTTCCCAATGTGATATCTCCCATCTTTCGAACGAAAGCCTTTTATAAACCAAGGCATTCTTGAAACGTTTTTCGAATGTCTTACAAACTGATCTCGCCTTAAATAGTTGTGCCGAGGAATTCTGACCGACTCTAGACAAGATTTCATCAATCATGTCTCCGGGTAGGTCTCTTAAAATATTGGGTTGTCTATCCATTTTGTGTTTTTATACTGTAAAATAGACAAGAGTTAGATTCATAAAAAAATACTTATTAATAAAAGCAATTTTTACATATATCATAAAGCATAAGCACACTATATTACATATATTACACCACACGAATACAACTATCTTATTCCGACTCGCTCGTTTCTTCTTCTTCGGTTTTGGTTCGTTTTGCCAAGTTTCTAGGGATATATGATGTTCCCCTAATACGAGCCGTCGTTTTCCACATTGGTTTAGAAAAATCTGGTGGTTTAGAGGTTCCAGGGTTATTGTCACAACTTAAGAAATACGGGTGTTGACGATACATATAAAGTTCATCGGGTTTGGAATCAAATTTCTCTATTTTTATGCCCTTTCCCTTATTGTTCTCTTTTTCCTTATTAAATTGTGTTGGGGTAATTTCTATAACATCATCGGAATCCTTGTCGGGATCTGATTCATCGGAGAATTGGTAATCCTCCCAATACTTTGCTTCCTTGGCGGAAACACCATTGACCATAATTAACTTTGGTCGGTTGGTTGAGGATTTTCTTCTACTTAACCGTTTTATTATTTCCCCCACTGGTTCTATTTCTTCTTCCGGTTCCAATTCTTCTTCCAGTTCCGATTCTTCTTCCGGTTCCAACTCTTCTTCCGGTTCCTCTTCGGGAACTTGTGAATCAGTCCACGAATCATTCCAATTTACATTTGACTCTTCATTATTATTAGGTGAGTCAATGGGCCTTGTTCTAGAGGTAGACATCTATCACATAATATCAAAACACGTTAAGAGATTAATATATCACATAATATTCACATGTTAAAAATATATAGTTTCCAACAAAATTTGTTAAGCAATCATTTTTCAATTAAACACGGTCGAAGTCCAGACTCACTAATGCATCCTAACAAACTCGATAAGACACACTAATGCAAAATTATGGTTCTCTAAGACCAACGCTCGGATACCAACTGAAATGTCCCGTTCATATTGATTATAAACGTTCCATATTAATTGATTTCGTTGCGAGGTTTTGACCTCTATATGAGACGTTTTTCAAAGACTGCATTCATTTTTAAAACTACCATAACCTTTATTTTATCAATAAAGGTTTCAAAAGAATTACGTAGATCATCAAATAATGATAATCTAAAATATACTGTTTACACACGACCATTACATAATGGTTTACAATAGAAATATATTACATCGACATATGTTTCTTGAATGCAGTTTTTACACAATATCATACAATCATGGACTCCAAATCTTGTCCTTATTTTAGTATGCAACAGCGGAAGCTCTTAGTATTCACCTGAGAATAAACATGTTTTAAACGTCAACAAAAATGTTGGTGAGTTATAGGTTTAACCTATATATATATATATATATATATATATATATATATATATATATATATATATATATCAAATCATAACAATAGACCACAAGATTTCATATTTCAATACGCATCCCATACATAGAGATAAAAATCATTCATATGGTGAACACCTGGTAACCGACATTAACAAGATGCATATATAAGAATATCCCCATCATTCCGGAACACCTTTCGGATATGATATAAATTTCGAAGTACTAAAGCATCCGGTACTTTAGATGGGGTTTGTTAGGCCCAATAGATCTATCTTTAGGATTCGCGTCAATTAGGGTGTCTGTTCCCTAATTCTTAGATTACCAGACTTAATAAAAAGGGGCATATTCGATTTCGATAATTCAACCATAGAATGTAGTTTCACGTACGTGTGTCTATTTTGTAAATCATTTATAAAACCTGCATGTATTCTCATCCCAAAAATATTAGATTTTAAAAGTGGGACTATAACTCACTTTCACAGATTTTTACTTCGTCGAGAAGTAAGACTTGGCCACTGGTCGATTCACGAACCTATAACAAATATGTACATATATATCAAAGTATATTCAAAATATATTTACAACACTTTTAATACATTTTGACGTTTTAAGTTTATTAAGTCAGCTGTCCTCGTTAGTAACCTACAACTAGTTGTCCAACGTTAGATGTACAGAAAAAAATTGATATATATTATCTTGAATTAATCCACGACCCAGTGTATACACGTCTCAGGCTAGATCACAACTCAAAGTATATATATTTTTGGAATCAACCTCAACCCTGTATAGCTAACTCCCTCATTACTGCATATAGAGTGTCTATGGTTGTTCCAAATAATATATACACATGGGTCGATATGATATGTCAAAACATTTGCATACGTGTCTATGGTATCCCAAGATTACATAATATATTAGAATACATGTATAATACAATATAAGTTAGCTAGGATATGATTAATATAGATTTGTTACCAATTTTCACGTTGCTACAACAAGAAAAATTATCCAATCTTGTTTTATCCATAACTTTTTCATTTTAAATCCGTTTTCAGTGAATCAAATTGCTATGGTTTCATATTGAACTCTATTTTATGAATATAAATAGAAAAAGTATAGGTTTATAGTCGGAAATATAAGTTACAAGTCATTTTTGTAAAGGTAGTCATTTTAGTCGAAAGAACGACGTCTAGATGACCATTTTAGAAAATATACTTCCACTTTGAGTTTAACCATGATTATTGGATATAGTTTCATGTTCATAAGAAAAATCATTTTTCCAGAAGAACAACTTTTAAATCAAAGTTTATCATAGTTTTTAATTAACTAACCCAAAACAGCCCGCGGTGTTACTACGACGGCGTATGTCCGGTTTTACAGTGTTCTTCGTGTTTCCAGGTTTTAAATTATTAAGTTAGCATATCATATAGATATAGAACATGTGTTTAGTTGATTTTAAAAGTCAAGTTAGAAGGATTAACTTTTGTTTGCGAACAAGTTTAGAATTAACTAAACTATGTTCTAGTGATTACAAGTTTAAACCTTCGAATAAGATAGCTTTATATGTATGAATCGAATGATGTTATGAACATCATTACTACCTCAAGTTTTCTGGATAAAGTTACTGGAAATGAGAAAAATGGATCTAGCTTCAAAGGATCCTTGGATGGCTTGAAAGTTCTTGAAGCAGAATCATGACACGAAAAACAAGTTCAAGTAAGATTTCCACTCGAAATAAGATTGTTATAGTTATAGAAATTGAATCAAAGTTTGAATATGAGTATTACCTTGTATTAGAAAGATATCTTACTGTAAATAAGAAAGATTTCTTGAGGTCGGATGATATATATATATATATATATATATATATATATATATATATATATATATATATATATATATATATATATATATATATATATATATAACTCTACAAGATTGGAAGTAAGCTAGCAAACTTGGAAGTATTCTTGATTTTATGAAACTAGAACTTGTAGAATTTATGAAGAACACTTAGAACTTGAAGATAGAACTTGAGAGAGATTAATTAGATGAAGAAAATTGAAGAATGAAAGTGTTTGTAGGTGTTTTTGGTTGTTGGTGTATGGATTAGATATAAAGGATATGTAATTTTGTTTTCATGTAAATAAGTCATGAATGATTACTCATATTTTTGTAATTTTATGAGATATTTCATGCTAGTTGCCAAATGATGGTTCCCACATGTGTTAGGTGACTTACATGGGCTGCTAAGAGCTGATCATTAGAGTGTATATACCAATAGTACATACATCTAAAAGCTGTGTATTGTACGAGTACGAATACGGGTGCATACGAGTAGAATTGTTGATGAAACTGAACGAGGATGTAATTGTAAGCATTTTTGTTAAGTAGAAGTATTTTGATAAGTGTCTTGAAGTCTTTCAAAAGTGTATTAATACATATTAAAACATACATGTATATACATTTTAACTGAGTCGTTAAGTCATCGTTAGTCGTTACATGTAAGTGTTGTTTTGAAACCTTTAGGTTAACGATCTTGTTAAATGTTGTTAACCCAATGTTTATAATATCAAATGAGATTTTAAATTATTATATTATCATGATAATATGATTTATGAATATCTCTTAATATGATATATATACATTAAATGTCGTTACAACGATAATCGTTACATATATGTCTCGTTTCAAAATCATTAAGTTAGTAGTCTTGCTTTTACATATGTAGTTCATTGTTAATATACTTAATGATATGTTTACTTATCATAATATCATGTTAACTATATATATATCCATATATATGTCATCATATAGTTTTTACAAGTTTTAACGTTCGTGAATCACCGGTCAATTTGGGTGGTCAATTGTCTATATGAAACCTATTTCAATTAATCAAGTCTTAACAAGTTTGATTGCTTAACATGTTGGAAACACTTAATCATGTAAATAACAATTTCATTTAATATATATATAAACATGGAAAAGTTCGGGTCACTACAGTACGTCCTAAGAGCGCATTGTATTTTGAGTAAGATCTTACTACAACAAATTCTACTGTTGTACTTCTTACTAACTCCTTATTATCATCATCTACCAGCTCTAATTCCAACTCAATGATCCCAATTGGCCATGCGGACTCCCCAGAAAAAGCTGATAATGTGGTGCTGGGAGCTATTAATTTTGCCCATACTATTCCAGGCAGCAACCGGAAATAGTGTTCGTACATTATATCGATGCCGTAACCAGTGTCTATGTGCAATCGTTTGATGATGTATTCGCAGCCTTTAACGCTCCCTTTAACTGTGATGGGCGCATCTGATGGTTCTTGCGCTATCGCCGGAAATAAGATGGGAGCGTTTTCCCATTTTTCTGACAATTCTATTTTGCGGCGCTGATTTACCATGGATACTCTTTTTCTCCTTTTGGCTTCTCACTTGATGTTTTTCCACCCTTCTTCAAGTGTTGCAATATTCCTCTTTTGAGTTTAGCAACTACCTTTTCGATTAGATGCCGACATTTATTGGTTTCATGACCGTAATCATCATGAAAATCGCAAAATTTACTTTTGTCTCTATTCCCATATTTTGACAAAGGTATCTGGGGATCAAAGCTTTTGCATGCTGCCTCTGTAGCCAATATTTCTTTTTTTGTTTTTGTGAGGTCTTTTATCAATGTAACATTATCAGCGTGGTTATTTTTATACCTTTGGCTTCCTCCCCCTTGTTATCGTTAAACTTGCGATATATGTCGTTATTGAATTACTGCCTGGGGTTGGCCCATTACTACTATATCGCTTGCCAAATTCTGACCCTCTTCCTTATGCCCGATAATAATCGTCATCAATATCCATGTTTGAAGAGGTATTTCCACAATTTTGTTTATGTCTTCTTGCGCACGCATGTAAGCGAAAGTTTCCGGCACTCTTCTGCGCAACCGCTGCCATAAAGATAGATGTCTTTCTGTGTCTATACAATGTATAAAGCCGGACACCTTCTGACTTTCTGGGAGGTCTTGTATTTTGGACACTTCCTTGGTGTACCTATCTATGACTTCCCCCAAACTTTCTTTTGGTTTTTGCTTGATGTCGTGGCATTCAACGTGCGTTCTTTTGCGGATGCGCAGATTGTGGAAATTTAATAGGAATCTTGAGCGCAAATCCGCAAAGTCTGTAATGCTTTGGCCTGGCAAGTTGTTGAACCATTCCCTTGCTACCCCCTGCAGCACTATTGGTAGCATATGGCATGCTACTGCGTCACCCCAGCTGTGTGTTCTTGCGGTTCCTTTTGAATTTTTGTAAAAAATCATCTGGATCTGACAATCCATCGTAACTTCCCAATGTTAAAGGTAACACAGGCGATACTATAAAAAGATGATTTGCGATATGTGGCACAAATTTTTCTGTTACAGGAGCTAGCTCAAGACTTTGTTTAGCTTTTTGTCCTTGCATTACCGCGAACCAGTTGTTCATAAATTCTTGTACTCGTGCTGGTTCGTTGAAAGCTGGTGCCAAATGTGGTGGCACAACTTGCTGCAACTGAGATATAAAGTTATTGGATTGAGTCGGGACTTATTACGTCCTACTGTATTGATTGCTTGCAACATTAGGAATTTGTTGCGAAGACGCATATGCCGTTGACCCTTTTTGCGGCGTCGGCATAATATATGAACCATCTGGGTTTCTCAGGCCCATCTGTCTGATTCTTTCCTGAGCATTCTCTGTGGTAACCCTCTCGATAGGAGTTTCGGGTTCAACCGAAGTGATGATTGGTATGGTGCCCACACAGGTAGTTTTAACTTTGAAACCCGGTGGAATGGTTTCGCTTGGAGAACCAAAGATCAAGTTTTTTGGAGGCAGATCCTCAAATGGTTTGAAGCTAGCTCCCGTTTATAACACACTTCCATCGGGAGAATTCCACCAACTCTTAGATGGTTCTTTTAGGACTGTTTCTGATGCAGATTGTGACGACTTGGAAATTTCTGACCAAATTTAAACTTAATCTTTATAAGATTTAATGTTTCTGACACGATAAGCAAAGTCTGTAATCTTGAAGTCTCAAAAACTTGTGAACTGTGTTCATGTATTTATTTACCCTTCGATTGTTCTTGACGATTCACGAACAATTATATTTAACTTGATGTGCATATATATATATATATATATATATATATATATATATATATATATATATATATATATATATATATATATATATATATATATATATATATGAATACTAATTGGAAACATTAACAAAGTATTACGTGCATGATATCGAACATTAAACTTATTGGTTTCCATATCTATTTGATATATTAAACTATCCAAGTTAAAAGATAATATCAAATGATTGAATTATCAGATACATTGTAATATGATTATGAGTCTCTGTTAAGAGGTCCACGTTGATTTGAGAAATCTTTTCATTTTAACAATATTCAGAAAATGGTAAAGTGATTTACAAGTAAGAACAAATGTGTCATATAACGGTAACTAGATAAAGGTTAGTGGAGATTTCTGTTTGATTTCCAGTACATGCTTTACAATAATTTACTCGTGACTTTTGATAAGGAAACTATTTAACTTTCATATTATTTAATGAAAAGGTGAAATTATGAAATGTAGAAAACTTAGAAGATGAATATCGACATGTTAAGTAAATCGATGTGTTATATAATTTCGTGCACTTAACTATCCATTGGACCTTACCTGACAATTCACGAACGATTGTTTGTAAATAAATATGTATATGTATATATATATATATATATATATATATATATATATATATATATATAATAATTTGAAATTATAAAATATAATTTAAACATTAAAATTAAATATGTGAATTAAGAATTAAAATAATTAAGTGTAATATAAAAAGAATCTATATATAAATATATATGATTTCTATGCATAATTATTATATGTATATTATAATATATATATAATTTATAAATAACAAATAATTAATAAAAGTTATTATATAACATTATATGATTATTATTAAAAGTTACATAATTAATAATATACTATTAACAAGTTAAAATATAATTGTTATAGTAATATTATTATTACTTTCATTATTATTATTAATACTAATATTAATATCAATAAATAATAACAGTATTAGTTATATTATTATGGATAATATATAGATATAAAATTTAATGTATTTAGTTTGTTATCTTTACTAATATTATTATTATTATTACTCTCATTACTATTATTAGAGTAAATATTTAATATTAATATCAGTGTTATTATTATTATTAACTAAAATACATAAATATGAAATTTGATACATTGATTTGTTATATTATTATTATTATTATTATTATTATTATTATTATTATTATTATTATTATTATTATTATTATTATTATTATTAGTATTATTATTATCATTATTCATATCATAATTAGTAGTAAGATTACAATTTTAGTTATTATTAATGATTATTCATTATTATTATTATCTTTATCAATATTATTATTATTAATATCATTATTATTATTATAGTTATTATTAAAAATTAATACAATTTATTATTATTATCAGTAATAATATAATTATTATAATGATCATTATTATTTATTATTATTAATATAATTATTATTAATAATAATAGATTTAGTAATTATTTGTATTTATTATATAAACTATAAAAATCAAACAAATTTAGTACGATTCAGTTACAAGTATCTATCAAGTTGTCCTAAATTTGTTTCCCTGTCTCTAATCTTTATTAATATCGATATCAGATTGCTAAAACAAACAAAGAATTGAATTTCAATTATTATTTCTTTTTCTTATTTTTTTGTCTGATTGAAGAAATTCATGACTATAATGTCTGATTCCTGTTACCAGTCAACTTCATAAATCAATTCAGATACAGTGTAACTGTTAAATCATGTACTCTATAACATTATATAAGTTATCTCACTGCAATTCAATAATTAAAATCAAAAACTCATGAAAATAAAACTCAGTCCCCTGTTCGTGTAACTTTTTATTCAAAACTCTTGAATTTGAACGAATTTTTAAAATCCTTTAATGCAGTTCTGTTATAAATCTTTCACTTAAACTATCTGGAAAATCTCAGGTCTCAATTTTATCTATCGAATTCGAATTTCCGAGTCAAAGTTCAATCTTTAAAAAGTCAAACTATGTGTTCATCGAGAAATTTGAATTTGTTTTGAGGTTTCTGGTAAAATTGATAATTCATAAAGTTTCCATGAATGATTTATAACCTAATTCATGTTATAATCATAAGCTAAAAACATCTGGAATTCGAATTCAAAGATTGAGTTGTTCTTCGCATTTTCTTCAGCTACTTCTGTTTAAATTATTTTCATTTTCTTTTCTGTTAACTCCAACAATCAAAACAGTACATTTCTGTTTCAATTTAGCAAAATAATTCAAACTTATATTAGCTGTTATTATTTTAATTTGGTCGATGGAGTTTATGGTGAAGAAGAAATTGGAAACAGTTAGATATAGTATAGATATATTTTTTTCGGGGTAATAATCAGATAAGCAGAAATGGAAGGATGGTTATGGGTGTTAGTGGGTTAGCCGGTGAAATGTCCCGTTCATATTGATTATAAACGTTCCATATTAATTGATTTCGTTGCGAGGTTTTAACCTCTATATGAGACATTTTACAAAGACTGCATTCGATTTTAAAACAAACCATAACCTTTAAAATATTACGCCGATTATCAAATATTGATAATCTAAAATATAGCATTTTCACACAACCATTACATAATGGTTTACAATAAATTTACACAACAATATATGTCTTCGAATGCAGTTTTTTTAAACAATATTATACAAGCATGCTGACTCCAACTCTTGTCCATAAATTAGCATGCAATAACGGAAGCTCTTAATAATCACCTGAGAATAAACATGCTTTAAATATCAACAAAAATGTTGGTGAGTTATAGGTTTAACCTATATATTTATCAAATCGTAATAATAGACCACAAGATTTTCATTTCCATTTCTCAATAACATGCAATCTGCATAAAAATCATTCATATGATGAACACCTGGTAACCGACCTTAACAGGATGCATATAGAATATTCCCATCATTCCGTGACTCTCATCGGACATGATAAATCGAAGTACTAAAGCATCCGTAACTCAGATGAGGCTTGTTGGGCCAAATAGATCTATCTTTAGGATTCGCGTCAATTGGTGGCAATAATAATAAACACCAATTCTTAGGCTACCAAGCTAAAAAGGAGCATATTCGGTTCAATAATTCAATATAGAATGTAATTTTGATCACTTGTGTCTATTTTGTAAAACATTTATAAAACTGCATGTATTCTCATCCCAAAATAATAGATTTTAAAAGTGGGACTATAACTCACTTTCACAGATTTTTACTTTGCCGGAAATAAGACTTGACGACTGGTTGATTCACGAACCTATAACAAATGTATACATATATATCAAAGTATGATCGAAATATATTCACAACATTTTTTATTACGTTTTAACGATTTAAGTTTGTTAAGTTAGCAGTCCAACATTAGTAATCTACAACTAGTTGTCCACAGTTAGATGTACAGAAATAAATCAATATATATTATCTCGAATCAATCCACGACCCAGTGTATACAAGTCTCAGGCTAGATCACAACTCAAAGTATATATATTATTTTGGAATCAACCTCAACCCTGTATAGCTAACTCAAGAATTACTGCATGTAGAGTGTCTATGGTTGTTCCCAAATAATATATATAGATCGGTCGATATGATATGTCAAAATATTGTATATGTGTCTATGGTATCCCAAGATTACATAATATATGTTAGAATACATGTATAACACAATGTAAGTTAGTTAAGTTATGATTTGTATAGATTTGTTACAGATTTCACGTAGCTACAACAAGCAAAATTATCCAATCTTGTTTTACACATAACTTCTTCGTTTTAAATCAGTTTTGAGTGATTTAAGTTGCTATGGTTTCATAATGAACTGAAATTTATGAAACTAAACAAAAAAAAAAGTATAAGTTTATAGTCAGAAATACAGGTTACAATTCAATATTGTAAGAGGTAGTCATTTCAGTCGAAAGAACAACGTCTTGATGACCATTTTGAAAAACATAATTCCACTTTGAGTTTAACCATGATTTTTGGATATAGTGTCATGTTCATAAGAAAAATCATTTTCCCAGAAGAACAGCTTTTAAATCAAATTTTATCATTGTTTTTAATTAACTAACCCAAAACAGCCCGCGGTGTTACTACGACGGCGTATGTCCAATTTTACGGTGTTCATCGTGTTTCCAGGTTTTAAATCATTAAGTTAGCATATCATATAGATATAAAACATGTGTTTAGTTGATTTTAAAAGTCAAGTTAGAAGGATTAACTTTGTTTGCGAACAAGTTTAGAATTAACTAAACTATGTTCTAGTGATTACAAGTTTAAATCTTCGAATAAGATAGTTATATATATATGAATCGAATGATGTTATGAACATCATTACTACCTCATGTTTAGTAGGTAAACCTACTAGAAGTGACAAAATTTGATCTAGCTTCAAAGGATTCTTGGATGGCTTGAAAGTTCTTGGAGTAGAATCATGACACGAAAACAATTTTAAGTAAGATTATTACTCGAATTAAGATAGTTTATAGTTATAGAAATCGAATCAAAGTTTGAATATGAGTATTACCTTGATTCAGAAAGATAACCTACTGTAAATAACAAAGATTTCTTGAGATTGGATGATCACTTGAAATGGATTTGCAAGATTGGAAGTAAGATAGTAAACTTGAAAGTGTTCTTGATGTGTTCTTGAGTTGTTGTTTTGTATGTTGATCTAGGTTAGGATTTATGAGCTAGATTGAGCTAGATTATGAAGAAAATGATGAAGAACACTTAGAACAATATGAGAGAACTTGTGAGAGAGTAGTTTGATGCATGTAAGTTGCAAAATGAAAGTGTTATTGGTGATGGTTGAAAACGTGAATGGAGGCTTGACATATAGCCTCCATTAGTTTGTAATTTTGTGAGATATTTCATGTTAGTTACCAAATAATTGGTTCCAAATGTTTGTTGACTATCTATGGCTGTTAAGAGGTAAATTATTATGTGTATATACCAATAGTATATACGTCTAGGAGCTGGGTATTGTACGAGTACGAATACGGTTGCATACGAGTAGAATTGTTGATGAAAATGAATGAGAATGCAATTGTAAGCATTTTTGTTAAGTAGAAGTACTTTGATATGTGTCTTGAAGTCTTTCAAAAGTGTACTAATACTTCTTAATATACTACACGTATATACATTTTAACTGAGTCGTTAAGTCATCGTTAGTCGTTACATGTAAGTGTTGTTTTGAAACCTTTAAGTTAACGATCTCATTTAATGTAGTTAATTCATTGTTATTATACTTAAATGAGATGTTAAATTGTTATGTTGTCATGATAACATGGTATATAAATATATCTTAACATCATATATATATATATATATATATATATATATATATATATATATATATATATATATATATATATATATATATATATATATATATATATATATATATATATATATATATATGTTAAAATACTATTACAACGATAATCGTTACATATATATATTGTTTCGAAACTCTTAAGTTAGTAGTCTTGTTTTACATATGTAGTTTGTTGTTAACACCCTTAATGATATATTTAACTATCATTTTATCATGTTAAACATAGTGTATCAATATCTTAATGTGATTCATATGTTTTTAGTAAGACTTTGTTATAACGATAATCATTATATTTATCGTTTCGAGTTTCTTAATTCAATAATCTCATTTTTAGGTATATCACTCATTGTTAATATACATAGTGAGATACTTACTTATCATAATATCATGTTAACTATATATATATATATATATATATATATATATATATATATATATATATATATATATATATATATATATATATATACATACATATATATCATCTTGTAGTTTTTACAAGTTTTTAACGTTCGAGAATCGCCGGTCAACTTGGGTGGTCAATTGTCTATATGAAACTCATTTCAAATAATCAAGTTTTAACAAGTTTGATTGCTTAACATGTTGGAAACATTTAATCATGCAAATATAGTTTTCATTTAATATATATAATCATGGAAAATTTCGGGTCACTACAGCGGGAGGTCTCGGGTTCGAGCCCGGACGATGCCAGTTTTTTTCTAAGAAGGCTTATTTTAAAGGTAGTCATTTTTTTACTACTTCTATTATATTATATTATTATTATTATTATTATTATTATTATTATTATTATTATTATTATTATTATTATTATTATTATTATTATTATTATTATTATTATTATTATTATTATTATTATTATTATTATTATTATTATTATTATTATTGTTATTTTATTATTATTATTAATTGTTATATTATTATTATTATTATTGTAAATGTTAATGATAATATTATGATATTGAAATAAACATGAGATTAGTATAATAAGTAATATTAACTTGTAAAATGAAAATGAATTTATAATATGAATATGATTTAAATAAAAGATAAGTATAAAGAATTGATTATGAATATATGTATGTACATATGATAAGTAATATGATTAGTATATAAAGTTTATAATATAGTATGAAATATTATGATAAGATAGCTTGAAGATTAAAATTGCGTGATATATATATATATATATATATAGATGTATAGAAAACTCATAAAGGTTTAAACTTTAATATAAGTATTAATATGAACCTACTTTTAATATACAATGACTATTATAAGTTTAAGGTGTAAATGTTAATTACATAAAAATTATGCATATATTAAAATACAAAATATATTATGACTATAAATGAGAATTATGTGTAAAATATATACATAGCTTAATATGGATTAATGAAACATTAGTAAAATGGTAAATATAATTATAAGACATGAGTTATAAATATAACTAATGTATATATATATATATATATATATATATATATATATATATATATATATATATATATATATATATATATATATATATATATATATATATATGTGTGTGTGTGTGTGTGTGTGTGTATGTATATATATATATATATACACACACACACACATACATATATATATATATATATATATATATATATATATATATATATATATATATATATATATATATATATAAACATATTTATATATAACATACATAATTTATGGATAAAACCTATGCTATTATAATTAACAAGTAATTATAATATAACATTTTGTATAGATACACTGGAACTATATAATGCATTAATAAGTATTTAACAAATTAATATTAATAATTTTTTTAATTTAATAATGAATATTAAATATTAATATAGAATAAATATATTTAATTTATCTAGAATTTATTTACTAAAATAACAAGTATATTATTAAAAATAATATATATAAACTTATTCGATTACGATTATATGTTTTAATATATATACTGGATATAGGTTCGTGAATCCGAGGCCAACCCTACACTTGTTCAATGCCGTCATATGTATTTTTACTACAAAATACAGTATCGTGAGTTTCATTTGCTCCCTTTTTAAATGCTTTGGCAATATATAATTTTGGGACTGAGAATACATGCGCTTTTATAAATGTTTGACGAAATAGACACAAGTAATCGAAACTACATTCTATGGTTGAATGATCGAAATCGAATATGCCCCTTTTAGTCTGGCAATCTAAGAATTAGGGAACTGGCCCTTAATTGACGCGAATCCTAAAGATAGATCTATCGGGCCCAACAAGCCCCATCCAAAGTACCGGATGCTTTAGTACTTCGAATTTATCATGTCCGAAGGGAGTTCCGGAATGATGAGGATATTCTATATGCATCTTGTTAAGGTCGATTACCAGGTGTTCACCATATGAATGATTTTTATCTCTATGTATGAGATGTATATTTATGAGAAATGGAAATGAAAATCTTGTGGTCTATTAAAATGATGGAAATTATTGATTACGATAAACTAAGGAACTCACCAACCTTTTGGTTGACACTTTTAAGCATGTTTATTCTCAGGTATTAAAGAAATCTTCCGCTGTGCATTTGCTCATTTTAAAGATATTACTTGGAGTCATTCATGGCATATTTCAAAAGACGTTGCATTCAAGTCGTTGAGTTCAATAAAGATTATTATTAAGTAAATGACAAATTAGGTCATTTATAGTTTGGATATTATGAAATGGTATGCATGCCTGTCAACTTGTAACATCCCGCATTTTTCCGTTAAGTTATTTTAACGCCCGTCTTTTTATTTTGATAATATCTTCGCTATCTAAATTCGTATCCTCCGTTAGCTAACGTTCTTAATATATTTGTCATTTAATTATAACATCTCTCGTTTGCTCTAGTGTTTTTTTAAAATGTTCGTTCGGTTAATTCACGCACCCGCAATTAAACTTGAGGGACCAAAGTTACCAAGTGACCAAAAAGATGACTAGGTCAACTAGTCAACTCCTTTCCTCCTCCATTCATTTCATCACCTCCCAACTTAATACTTCCACCTCCTTTTGCTCTCAAACCCTCAAACACAAATTCATCATCTAAATCCAATTTAGCAAGCGTTCTTTAAAACAAATTACATATTCGGAATCCTTGCATCTTCCTCTTCAAATCCATACCAACTTCATCTTGTTTGGGTAACTTTCTATAAATACTAGATCTTATGTTCTTGATGTTTTTACCTTATAAAAGTGTTAGTTAGTGTCTATGGCTGGAGTCTAACGTGAATATATGAATTGTATGCTCGATCCTGTTGTTTTAGTGTAACTAGCTTGAACTTGAAAAGTGTGTGTTTAATCTTGAGTTTTGGATGATTAAATGTTGTTGTAATGTTAAAGTTCATGTATTAAATGTGTTACTAGCATTACTAGCTTCATTTTGATGTGTAGGTTGATTAAGAAAACTTCACTAACATGATTATTGATTTTGCGATTTTGGTTAGGGTTTGTTAGACTTAAATATGAACCTTTGATGCATTGAATGCCATGAAATGTTATTGGTAAGTGTTTAGTTGTATTGTATGCGTAATTACCTACAAAACGGCGTATTATATGTAGGTAGTTAGTTCATGAATCGTCAAATTGCATTTATGATATTGGATGTATAAATGATGAACATTTAATGTGGTTTTGGTTGTTGTAAATGTCAGATTAATTGATGAAACGTGTTTAGTTGTTTTCCTCGTCAAAATACCTTTCCGATGATATAAGATACATGTTTTGATCGTTTGCGGATCATAAATTGTGATTGTTTGAAGTTTAGTTCGTGCACTTGTGAGTTTTCAGCAAGCAGGATCTGGATGCCATTTTGGACGTCGTCCAAATCATTGGACTCCGTCCAGTCCTTCAATACTGGACACCCTCCAGGACATTTGGACGCCGTCCAACTGAACTGTTAGGGACTGTCCAACTTGGTCATTTTTTGTTTAATTCCAACTATGCTACGCACCTCCGATTAACATGTAACTTGTTCTAACATGCTCATATATGACTATATAAATCAGAAAAATTGTCCGAGACCCGACCCGAACGTGTTGACTTTTTTGTTGACTTTGACTTGACCAAAGTTGACTTTTATTCAAACTTAACCGAATACTTATGCAATCGTTCTAACATGCTTTTATATTTGTATCTTGCATGAAACCTGACGATGTGATTCACATGCTATATATATAATCGAGTCGTAACGAGCCATAGGACTAATTGAACACTTTGACCGACCGTGTTTACCGATATTGATACAACCTATTTGTTTAGGTCAAGACTAGCATTTGTTCTTTGCACACGTTTACCTTGTGAAGTACCTATTTACCCGTGCACTCAAGGTGAGATCATAGTCCCATTTTTACTCTTTTAAACTTACATTTGGGATGAGAAAACATAAACATTTCATTTTATAAAGTGAACACAAGTACGAAAACAAACATTCTACGTACGAGTTAGAACAAAAATCCTCAATTCGATTATCATTAGTTACACTTGCCGGGTGTAAGCGAGAACTTATGTTGTATGGCTATATGGGTTTGACAAACCCTCATTCAGACGGTTCACTACCGTTATGCGGATGAAATATATTTTCGAGAATAAGTGTATGTTCTAACACTATGTGATGGGGTAACGTTAGTTAAGCCTTGATAACTGGGTGCTCGTGATAACAATTTTTAGAATGATCTTACTATTACTCCAACATAATAAATCTTGTGGTTCAACTTACTTACTTACTTACGTACTCACTTACTATACCTATGATTTCACCAACGTTTTTGTTGACAGATTTTCTATGTTTTTCTCAGGTCCTTGAACGATATGTGTTACATGCTTCCGCACTATATTTTGATACTTGCTTGGATGTCGAGTATACTTACATACATGGAGCGTCTTTTGACTTTACATTAAATCGTGTCGCATAAGTTTCATTTGTACTTAAAAACGTTGTATCATATTAGTCGTTGAACTACTTTGTAAACTTTGAAACATCTTTACATATGAAATGAATGCGACATATTTTGGTCAAACGTTGTTTTAAAGACTTATGACCACGTAACGGGACCTAAGTAGACGGCGCCGTCAATGACGATTTTGTCGGGTCGCTACACAAATTTCGATGAAATGAAAGTTTGTCTTTTAAAACGAATGCAATGTTTGTAAAATGTATCATATAGAGGTCAAATACCTCACAATGTAACCATATGTTATTGTATTCGTCCTTATGGATTAGGACGGATCGTCTCACAGATGGTCCTGTTTTGACATTTAATGTCGATGGAGGCTTCGATGTGCCTTTGACTGGAGCGGGTGGCGTCGGTGGTGTATTCATAACAGTCGTTGTAGGTGTTTGAAAACCTGTACTTACTAGAGAATCCGATCGCCCCTGATTTTTGGCATTCTTGTTTCCTCCACCCATACTTGCTGACAATTTTGAAAACTTGAAAGTGACCAATTAATTAAACAAAAAAGTTTTACGAAAAGAAGATATATATAATAAATTATATACAACACAAATTCAAATCTTATTTGTTCACACAACCGGTCCCACGGATGGCGCCAAATGATTAAGCATATTTTCACGATGTCAAGGTGAACCTACGCTTGAGTGCATAAAAGGGTATAAGGATTAACAATATTCGAACCTCCGACCTTAGTCGTGGATAACCCACATCGGTATCATTTTGATTCCGATAGGGTGGCCGATTTGAGAGTCCACCAACAATCTAGCATACGAGGTTGAGTGGCCCAAAGACATGAAGGTTTCATAGTTTGTAACATACCTGAAAGTCTTTTCATGAATGATCGTATGAAGCTTGTTCGTACGATGATGAGTATGCTATGTTACGTATTAGTAACGGATGTATTTTTAGGGTGTGGGAGCTTATGTATTTATAGGCTCACGAATTAGGGTTTCGATAGGATCTCATCCATAATTAAATGTGATCTTATCCCAACTAACTTTCGTTATTTAAGGAAAAGAATTCGAATTAATTATACCGTACATTCTTCTAGAATGTACTGGACCCTTATGCAAGTATACAAAACTCACATCATTTGGTATAGGCGCATAGAGTGCGGCTATACCCATGCCACATATGGCAATTAGTGTACGGCTCAGGACTTTGGATGCGTAATCCGTATGGTCATGCAGATGTGCGTATCATTAGTTAAAGTACTTAAAATGATCTTAACATGTCAAGATAACTCCTAAAAATGTGTCTAAAAATATGTATAATTTAGAAGTTATCAAAGGGTATGAAAAACTCGCTTTTACAAGAGATGATAAAATTTAAATCCTAATAATATATCTCACCAACCTTTATAAATGCTTTCATTATTATCAGGTTTTCACTAAGTCAAGAGATATCATTTCATTATATACTTGTGATAGAGGCAAATAATTACTAAAATTAACCAAGTAGAAAAGGAGAATTGACTTTTGGGTTGACATCTGTGTTGGGTTAATTGGGTAGGTCATGACACAAGATATAAAATAGGTGTAAAAGCGGAAGCAAAATGTAAAGTCAAAAACATGTCTAATCATTAAAGTTTAGTTATTATTATAAGAACTAGTCTGAACCAGACCAAAGAGTACAAGTGGTCCTAATGTTCATTAAACCAGATTTATACAACAGTTAGTCATCATTGGACTCTTTTATTTTCTAACTAGAACTTTTAAAAGTGTGTGGTTCTCATTGGAACTCTTTTCTCTCGCTCTCATCACTCTTATTGGCCTTCATTAGGTTCTTTTACTTTTCATTTCTTTTGCTTTCATGCTTTGCAAATAGCTTAACATTTGGCAATTTTTATAAGTTGGCCCTCATTGGGACTTTTTTGATGCCTCAGTGGTCCATGCTTATTATGCCATATGGGAGTGGCTATAAGTTTGCAATCGTTTCACAATATTTGGCATTTACTTCATATCTTAAACAAGTAGTCCGATCTCAGAGTTGAGAGTAGTTCTATTAACTTTAAGATTAGATTACTGAAAAGACATAAGTTTGACTAAGAATTTATACTTCCAAAATTAGGGTTAGGAATGGGAATTTGGTTTATTAGGTAATACTAAAAAGGTTAAGGTTTCTACGGGAACTATTTGTATCTAGCACGCATAATGGGTGCTAACGAAATGGGTAAACTGGCTGACAATTGGTTTTAAAATAAAAAGACAAAGACACATTCTAAAGTTCCCCTTGTTTACTTAAATCAATCCCATTACAGTTAAAAATTTAAAAACTACACAAGTTCTTAACTTAATGATTACTCAGTACACTCATAGTTAACAAGGAACCTAACAGTGAATTATGAAATAACAAGATAAGTTTTAGCTTAAGTGAAGAATTCATGTGTCCCTCTTCACACTTAAAATCATGCATTGTCCTCACTTGCATGAATTTATACTACGACGATAAAATAAAGCAAGACAAAAATGTAAACGTAAAAGGGAGCAAAAACATCACCGGGTTTTATGTGCTGTAAGTGAATAGGTGGAAGGATGAGCGCGAAGATCAGCATGTGTTGGTCAACTTCGAACACTACTCATAGATGGCAACATATGAAACATAACCCGAAAACATTCTTATTGATTAATGAGTCATAAGCTTGACTCAACCCCATGTAAATTTTTCCTTAGTGTGGTTTAACTTCCCCACACTTATCGGGCGACATGTAAAATTGGTATAAAATGTTTCACGAATGAGTAATGTTAACCAATCATTAACACATCGGGTTGTAAAGATAAATTTAATTTGTTGTTTGTTCAAAATTTTGAAATTAACCCGAGTGTCAATAAATAGTTTTCCATTAATTAACCCGAGTGTCAATAAATAGTTTTCCATTGTGTAGGTCTTGCAGCAATAAGTTTGTTTTCGTCGTGGGTTCTTGCCAAAATCGGTCTTCAAATACCATATCCCATCTGCTGATTTGTTTAAGATACTCAAATTCCAACAGAGTTGTGACTGGTTCTTCTAGCACAAGCTTATCCTCATTAATAGTTCCCATTAGTTCAACCTCGGATTCGTCCTTGGTGTCGACTTTCATAAACTCTTCAAACTCGACATCGAGGTCGATTTCTTCATCATTAATAGCCATCGAGGTAAAATCCCCTATGTCAACTTCCATTAATTCCCGAAAGTTTTCCTCGAGAGATTAATCAATATCATCTAACCTAAATTCAGTTGGTTGTTCAAACCAGTCAACATCTACCACTGTCCATCTTTTAAGTTCAGGAAAATAATCGAATTTTAGCATTTTGAAACCTAACTGCGATCACACCACAGAAAAACAAAAACAAACAAAATAAAAGAAAAAAAATAAAACAAGTAACTTTCGTGAAAATAAATTCTCACGAAAGGTTCCGATAAACTAAACAACTAAATAATTACTAAACACAAATAATAAATATAACGTAATCACAAATTAGTAAACAAACTTAAATCAATAAAACTGTCCCCGGTAGCGGCGGAAAAAACTTGATGTGTGAAATCAGGTTATAATATTTATAAACTAGAATTTACCGATTAAAAGATTACCACACAACTACGGGCAGTGTACCCGATCGTGCAATAGTATAGTTTGGTAAAATTCAGGTATCGATCTAAGGACAGTATGGATGCAATTCAAGATTGTAACTAAAATGTAATTAATTAACAAGACTAATTAAGAAAGAAAATAACGAGCAAATAAGTAAAAAAGCTGAGGTTTTCTGTTTAATGACCGAAATGTCAAAAGCAATAATAATAACGAAAAAGATTAAAATAAAAAAAGTAGCGAGCAAACAAATACCAAAATGAGACAAATATGTTTACCTAGACTCTATTCACTTGTACGTTGGATTATTAAGATTAAGACCTAGTTAATTTGTGTCTTAACACTTAATAGATAGTTTAATGTGGTTAATTAAATATAGATTATAGTGACTAGCTATAACCCTCACCATTATCTCAATCTGATTGTAATATCAATTAAACTTATTAATGTGGTTAATTAAATAAGCTCAATTGATAAATACGTTTTAATAACAAGAGATAATTCTAGTGATGTGCTATTCAACTCTCATTAATTCATTAATTGTAAATCTAATCGATCAAATGGTGGTAAATAATTAAGCTCAAGACCGTAACAGTTATTCAGAGATTCTGTCAAACTAACCAATACAAATTTAATCCGACAGTACGAGTATTTAGCCTAATCAAACATAATAAAATTTAGATCATTACCATAATATGAATTGAACACAAACACAAATAATTATTGCATAAATAATTCATCATTAACATAGACATGAATAAATTAATTAACTAGCAATAATGAATTTGATTCATAAACAATAATTATTATTCGCTCACATGCCTCTTTCTTTGTATTGTATTTCTTCATCGATCCGATGAAGGTTTTTTATATATATTTATTATTCGCCGAAAAAAATAATAATCAAAACAGCGTGGATTATGAGTTAACAACTAGACAAAATCAATAAATTGGGAAATAACTCCCCTCTCTTTTGTCTGTGAATGCCGATATCACCACAAGAGTTAGGGTTCACCCTTTGCTTTGCACCAATCAAAAACCCACTTTAATTTCCTTTGCTTTTCTTTTGCTGTGCTTGTCGTGACCTTAAGAACTCCAAGAACGGTCTACTTAATTTGCTTCTAAATACACAAACACAGACTAATCCGTATCCAAATGACCCACCTAAAAAAAAATTTAGTTGACTTTGACTGGTTAGAGTTTGAGAGCTTGGCTCTGTTTGATGTTTATGTATTCATCACTTGATCATAGATGCATGTAAGTTAAGTGATACTGTTTGTAATTTTGATTTTTCACTGTTTTGTGAAAAATCTAAGTAATTTAATTCATGTATTTTGCCACAAAAAAAAAAAAAAAAAAAAAAAAAACTAGTCCGTATTAATTTTAAAGTGCTTCTTGCTTCTTCTTCTGTTACTTGCGTCAACCAACAGAGACAAAACCCCAAGTGGGGTCCACCTGCGGCTCCAATACCCCAAAAACAACCTCTGTATTTAATTTTTGTTCCGTCTCTTTTTATAATGCTAGACTAGGTTTCTTAACTTTTTCTCCAAGTTGGTTCAAGAGTAGCATAAAGTGACAAGTCCACATGACCATTTAAATGTCCATCTTAAATAAATCTTGCAGCCCATATAATTTATTTGACCCAAACACTACTCAAGTGGACTTTTTTTTTTCAAAAACCATCTTTAATTTCTTTTTCTGTCCACTAACTCAACTTCTTTTCAGCATCCAATTATCTTGACTTTTTAACTTTATTCTCTATTTAACTCCAAAAAGTAATATGATACTCCAAAATAATCTGAAATCAATTATAATTCATTAAAGTTTCAAAAGTTCATAATATTGACTAAAATCATATAAATTATGCTTAATAACGTTAAAATACATTTTTCTTGATTTTATCCATTTTTGTAGGTTAAAGTACTTAAAATGATCTTAAAATGTCAAGATAACTCCTAAAAATGTGTCTAAAAATATGTATAATTTAGGAGCTATCAAGGTTGGAGGTAGATAAGTTGGTTCATGCGAACATTCTTCGGGAGGTACGGTATCAAACTTGGGTCGCAAACCCTGTTTTGCTTAAAAAAGGAGATGACTCATGGCGCATGTGCGTTGATTTTAAGGATATTAATAAGGCATGCCCCAAGGACAACTATCCTTTGCCTGAGATCGACTGGAAAGTTAAATTTCTTTCTGGTTTCAGGTTCAAATGTTTTTTTGGATGCGTATAAAGGGTATCACAAGATTCAGATGGTAGAAGCGGATGAGGACAAAATCGGATTCCACATAGATCAGGGTATTTATTGCTATAAGAAAATGTCCTTCGGGTTGAAAAATGCGGGGGCAACATACCAGAGGGTAGTGGATTTGGCGTTCAAGGATCAAATCGGTAGAAATCTTGAGGCTTATGTAGATGATTTGGTCATCAAAAGCAATACAGAGGTACAATCGTTGGCCGATATCCTGGAGATGTTCAACTCTTTGTGAAAAATCAATATGAAGCTTAATACTACGAAATGCAGCTTTGGGGAAGAAGAAGAAGGCAAGTTCTTGGGGTATATAGTTATGCCAAGAGGAATCAAGGCTAATCCTATAAAAATTGAAGCTGTAGAACGAATGAACTCCCCAAAATCGAGAAAAGAAGTTCAAAGTTTGACAGGCAAGTTGGCTGCGCTAACGAGATTCCTGTCAAAAGCCGCGGAGCGGTCATTACCATTTTTCCAGACTCTCAAAAATTCATTGAAAAAGTCGGACTTCAGGTGGACCGAGGAGGCCGAAAAAGCTTTCATCGAGATGAAGACGCTCCTAAGGGAGCTGCCTACTTTGATTGCGCCTATAGCGGGAGAGACGTTGATGCTGTATCTTGCGACTTCAAAGGAGGCCACCAGTTCCGTTCTTGTCGCAGATAGGGGCAGGTACGTCTCATATTGGGACTTGAAATAGGTACTGAATGTAATGTTTATTGTGTATTTCCCACTATTTTGGCGCAGGTACAAATGCATGTGTATTTTGTCAGCAAAGCACTTAGCGGCAGCTAAGTTAACTATCCACCTATTGAACAACTTGTGTATGCGCTAGTACACACACCTCGACGGCTGTGAATGTACTTCCAGGCGCACCCAATAGTGGTGTTAACCGACCAACCAATAAGACAAGTATAAGTCGCGATACGCGCATTCCATTCTCTTATTTACACAATTTTGTAAGACGCCAAATATGCGCTTGAATTAATTGCGATTTGCTGATAACATGTGATGACACGTGTTGTACAAGCCTGAGGTTTTAGGTATATTGGCTAAGTGGGCTATCAAATTGGGAGAGCATGAAATCAATTACTCCCCGCACACGGCGGTAAAAGGCCGATTACTTGGCTGAAATAACAGGAGAAGTAGAGGCACTCGCGAAAAGCATCACAATTGGTTATGATGAAAATTAGGTCTGGGAATTATATACATATGGAGCTTGTTGAAAGGACCCGTTCATACCGATTATAAACGATTCACAATAGTTAATTACAATGCGAGGTTCTGACCTCTATATGATATATTTTACAAACATTGCATTCGTTTTTAAAAGACAAACTTTCATTTCATCGAAAGTTGACAGGCATGCATACCATTTCATAATATATCCAATCTATAAATGACTTAATATGTCATTTACTTAATAATAATCTCTATTGAATTCAACGACTTGAATGCAACGTCTTTTGAAATATGCCATGAATGACTCCAAGTAATATCTTTAAAATGAGCTAATGCACAGCGGAAGATTTCTTTCATAACTGAGAATAAACATGCTTTAAAGTGTCAACAAAAAGGTTGGTGAGTTCATTAGTTTATCGTAATCCATCATTTCCATAATTTTAATAGACCACAAGATTTCATTTATTCAATAATCATTCACTCATAAGTGTTTAAAAATCATTCATATAGTTTGAACACCTGGTAACCGACATTAACAAAATGCATCTAGAATATCCCCAAACATACAAACATCGAAGTACTAAAGTAGTTCAAATTCTCTGACTAGAGCGTGTCAAAGCCCATAGATCTATCTTTAGGATTCCAATTGGTGGCAATTATAATAAACACCAATTCTTAGGCTACCAAGTTCAACAAGGGCGATATCCGGTATAACAATTCAACCATAGAATGTAGTTTCAATTACTTGTGTCTATTTCGTCAAACATTTATAAAAGCGCATGTATTCTCAGTCCCAAAAATATATATTACAAAAGCAGTTAAAAAGGGAGCAAATGAAAACTCACAATACAATATTTTGTAGTAAAAATATTCATACGACGATATTGAACAATGCAGGGTTGGCCTCAGATTCACGAACCTATATCATTTGTATATTTATTAATATACATAATTGAAATCGAACAAATATATATATAAATTTATTAGTCATATCCTTTTTACATTAATAGTGTATATATGTTTCATATATTCGTTTTGTATATAAAAATATTAATTTTTGTTATGTTATATGTATTTAAATATATCATTTGTATATTAATAACAGTAGTGATAATAATACCAAATAATATTAATAGTGGTAAAAATATTTATAATACTTAATATTATTAATAAGATAATAATGTTAATAATTCTATTAATAATAATAATAATAATGATATTAATGATAGTAAATGTAAAAATATTAATTTTATTGTTAATGCTAATTATGATAATGATTTTAGTAACTACATAATAATACCCATAATAACATAAATAATAATACTTATAACAATAATAATCATGATAATGACTATGGTACTTATAATGATAATTATAATACTGATAATAATTATAATACTAGTAGTAATAATAATAATACTACTATTAATTATAACATAATACAAGTACTAATTTTAATGAATCTAATAATAATACTTATAGTAATATTAGTGGTAATAATAACAATCTTAATAGTAATATTTATGGTGATAATAATAATTATAATTATGATAATAACATTTATTTAAATGATAATTATGAAATGTCCCGTTCTTATTGATTAAAAACGTTCCATATTAATTGATTTCGTTGCGAGGTTTTGACCTCTATATGAGACGTTTTTCAAAGACTGCATTCATTTTTAAAACAAACCATAACCTTTATTTCATAAATAAAGGTTTAAAAAGCTTTACGTAGATTATCAAATAATGATAATCTAAAATATCCTGTTTACACACGACCATTACATAATGGTTTACAATACAAATATGTTACATCGAAATCAGTTTCTTGAATGCAGTTTTTACACAATATCATACAAACATGGACTCCAAATCTTTTCCTTATTGTAGTATGCAACAGCGGAAGCTCTTAGTATTCACCTGAGAATAAACATGCTTTAAACGTCAATAAAAATGTTGGTGAGTTATAGGTTTAACCTATATATATCAAATCGTAACAATAGACCACAAGATTTCATATTTCAATACACATCCCATACATAGAGATAAAAATCATTCATATGGTGAACACCTGGTAACCGACATTAACAAGATGCATATATAAGAATATCCCCATCATTCCGGGACACCCTTCGGATATGATATAAATTTCGAAGTACTAAAGCATCCGGTACTTTGGATGGGGTTTGTTAGGCCCAATAGATCTATCTTTAGGATTCGCGTCAATTAGGGTGTCTGTTCCCTAATTCTTAGATTACCAGACTTAATAAAAAGGGGCATATTCGATTTCGATAATTCAACCATAGAATGTAGTTTCACGTACTTGTGTCTATTTTGTAAATCATTTATAAAACCTGTATGTATTCTCATCCCAAAAATATTAGATTTTAAAAGTGGGACTATAACTCACTTTCACAGATTTTTACTTCTTCGGGAAGTAAGACTTGGCCACTGTTGATTCACGAACCTATAACAATATATACATATATATCAAAGTATGTTCAAAATATATTTACAACACTTTTAATATATTTTGAAGTTTTAAGTTTATTAAGTCAGCTGTCCTCGTTAGTAACCTATAACTAGTTATCCACAGTTAGATGTACAGAAATAAATCGATAAATATTATCTTCCACGACCCAGTGTATA
This sequence comes from Rutidosis leptorrhynchoides, assembly GCF_046630445.1. Lineage (NCBI taxonomy): Eukaryota > Viridiplantae > Streptophyta > Magnoliopsida > Asterales > Asteraceae > Rutidosis > Rutidosis leptorrhynchoides. Next base: position 383,525,869 of record NC_092335.1, read on the forward strand.
CGTATCTCAGTATTGATCACAACTCAAACTATATATATTTTGGAATCAACCTCAACCCTGTATAGCTAACTCCAACATTCACATATAGAGTGTCTATGGTTGTTCCGAAATATATATAGATGTGTCGACATGATAGGTCAAAACATTGTATACGTGTCTATGGTATCTCAAGATTACATAATGTACAATACAAGTTGATTAAGTTATGGTTGGAATAGATTTGTTACCAATTTTCACGTAGCTAAAATGAGAAAAATTATCCAATCTTGTTTTACCCATAACTTCTTCATTTTAAATCCGTTTTGAGTGAATCAAATTGCTATGGTTTCATATTGAACTCTATTTTATGAATCTAAATAGAAAATGTATAGGTTTATAGTCAGAAAAATAAGTTACAAGTCGTTTTTGTAAAGGTAGTCATTTCAGTCGAAAGAACGACGTCTAGATGACCATTTTAGAAAACATACTTCCATTTTGAGTTTAACCATAATTTTTGGATATAGTTTCATGTTCATAATAAAAATAATTTTCTCAGAATAACAACTTTTAAATCAAAGTTTATCATAGTTTTTAATTAACTAACCCAAAACAGCCCGCGGTGTTACTACGACGGCGTAAATCCGGTTTTACGGTGTTTTTCGTGTTTCCAGGTTTTAAATCATTAAGTTAGCATATCATATAGATATAGAACATGTGTTTAGTTGATTTTAAAAGTCAAGTTACAAGGATTAACTTTTATTTGCGAACAAGTTTAGAATTAACTAAACTATGTTCTAGTGATTACAAGTTTAAACCTTCGAATAAGATAGCTTTATATGTATGAATCGAATGATGTTATGAACATCATTACTACCTTAAGTTCCTTGGATAAACCTACTGGAAAAGAGAAAAATGGATCTAGCTTCAACGGATCCTTGGATGGCTCGAAGTTCTTGAAGCAGAATCATGACACGAAAACAAGTTCAAGTAAGATCATCACTTGAAATAAGATTGTTATAGTTATAGAAATTGAACCAAAGTTTGAATATGATTATTACCTTGTATTAGAATTATAACCTACTGTAAGAAACAAAGATTTCTTGAGGTTGGATGATCACCTTACAAGATTGGAAGTGAGCTAGCAAACTTGAAAGTATTCTTGATTTTATGTAACTAGAACTTGTAGAATTTATGAAGAACACTTAGAACTTGAAGATAGAACTTGAGAGAGATCAATTAGATGAAGAAAATTGAAGAATGAAAGTGTTTGTAGGTGTTTTTGGTCGTTGGTGTATGGATTAGATATAAAGGATATGTAATTTTGTTTTTATGTAAATAAGTCATGAATGATTACTCATATTTTTGTAATTTTATGAGATATTTCCTGCTAGTTTCCAAATGATGGTTCCCACATGTGTTAGGTGACTCACATGGGCTGCTAAGAGCTGATCATTGGAGTGTATATACCAATAGTACATACATCTAAAAGCTGTGTATTGTACGAGTACGAATACGGGTGCATACGAGTAGAATTGTTGATGAAACTGAAGGAGGATGTAATTGTAAGCATTTTTGTTAAGTAGAAGTATTTTGATAAGTGTATTGAAGTCTTTAAAAGTGTATAAATACATATTAAAACACTACATGTATATACATTTTAACTGAGTCGTTAAGTCATCGTTAGTCGTTACATGTAAGTGTTGTTTTGAAACCTTTAGGTTAACGATCTTGTTAAATGTTGTTAACCCAATGTTTATAATATCAAATGAGATTTTAAATTATTATATTATCATGATATTATCATGTATGAATATCTCTTAATATGATATATATACATTAAATGTCTTTACAACGATAATCGTTACATATATGTCTCGTTTAAAAATCATTAAGTTAGTAGTCTTGTTTTTACATATGTAGTTCATTGTTAATATACTTAATGATATGTTTACTTATCATAGTATCATGTTAACTATATATATATCCATATATATGTCACCATATAGTTTTTACAAGTTTTAACGTTCGTGAATCACCGGTCAACTTGGGTGGTCAATTGTCTATATGAAACATATTACAATTAATCAAGTCATATCAAGTTTGATTGCTTAACATGTTGGAAACATTTAATCATATAAATATCAATCTCAATTAATATATATAAACATGGAAAAGTTCGGGTCACTACAGTACCTACCCGTTAAATAAATTTCGTCCCGAAATTTTATGCTGTTGAAGGTGTTGACGAATCTTCTAGAAATAGATGCGGGTATTTCTTCTTCATCTGATCTTCACGCTCCCAGGTGAACTCGGGTCCTCTACGAGCATTCCATCGAACCTTAACAATTTGTATCTTGTTTTGCTTAAGTCTTTTAACCTCACGATCCATTATTTCGACAGGTTCTTCGATGAATTGGAGTTTTTCGTTGATTTGGATTTCATCTAACGGAATAGTGAGATCTTCTTTAGCAAAACATTTTTTCAAATTCGAGACGTGGAAAGTGTTATGTACAGTTGCGAGTTGTTGAGGTAACTCAAGTCGGTAAGCTACTGGTCCGACACGATCAATAATCTTGAATGGTCCAATATACCTTGGATTTAATTTCCCTCGTTTACCAAATCGAACAACGCCTTTCCAAGGTGTAACTTTACGCATGACCATCTCTCCAATTTCAAATTCTATATCTTTTCTTTTAATGTCAGCGTAGCTCTTTTGTCGACTTTGGGCGGTTTTCAACCGTTGTTGAATTTGGATGATCTTCTCGGTAGTTTCTTGTATAATCTCTGGACTCGTAATCTGTCTATCCCCCACTTCACTCCAACAAATCGGAGACCTGCACTATCTACCATAAAGTGCTTCAAACGATGCCATCTCAATGCTTGAATGGTAGCTGTTGTTGTAGGAAAATTCTGCTAACGGTAGATGTCGATCCCAACTGTTTCCGAAATCAATAACACATGCTCGTAGCATGTCTTCAAGCGTTTGTATCATCCTTTCGCTCTGCCCATCAGTTTGTGGATGATAGGCAGTACTCATGTCTAGACGAGTTCCTAATGCTTGCTGTAATGTCTGCCAGAATCTTGAAATAAATCTGCCATCCCTATCAGAGATAATAGAGATTGGTATTCCATGTCCGGAGATGACTTCCTTCAAATACAGTTGTGCTAACTTCTCCATCTTGTCATCTTCTCTTATTGGCAGGAAGTGTGCTGATTTAGTGAGACGATCAACTATTACCCAAATAGTATCAAAACCACTTGCAGTCCTTGGCAATTTAGTGATGAAATCCATTTTAATGTTTTCCCATTTCCATTCTGGGATTTCGGGTTGTTGAAGTAGACCTGATGGTTTCTGATGCTCAGCTTTGACCTTAGAACACGTCAAACATTCTCCTACGTATTTAGCAACATCGGCTTTCATACCCGGCCACCAAAAATGTTTCTTGAGGTCCTTGTACATCTTCCCCGTTCCAGGATGTATTGAGTATCTGGTTTTATGAGCTTCTCTAAGTACCATTTCTCTCATATCTCCAAATTTTGGTACCCAAATCCTTTCAGCCCTATACCGGGTTCCGTCTTCCCGAATATTAAGATGCTGCTCCGATCCTTTGGGTATTTCATCCTTTAAATTTCCCTCTTTTAAAACTCCTTGTTGCGCCTCCTTTATTTGAGTAGTAAGGTTATTATGAATCATTATATTCATAGATTTTACTCGAATGGATTCTCTGTCCTTCCTGCTTAAGGCATCGGCTACCACATTTGCCTTCCCCGGGTGGTAACGAATCTCAAAGTCGTAATCATTCAACAATTCAATCCACCTACGCTGCCTCATATTCAGTTGTTTCTGATTAAATATGTGTTGAAGACTTTTGTGGTCGGTATATATAATACTTTTGACCCCATATAAGTAGTGCCTCCAAGTCTTTAATGCAAAAACAACCGCGCCTAATTCCAAATCATGCGTCGTATAATTTTGCTCGTGACTCTTCAATTGTCTAGACGCATAAGCAATCACCTTCGTTCGTTGCATTAATACACAACCGAGACCTTGCTTTGATGAGTCACAATAAATCACAAAATCATCATTCCCTTCAGGCAATGACAATATAGGTGCCGTAGTTAGCTTTTTCTTCAATAACTGAAACGCTTTCTCTTGTTCATCCTTCCATTCAAATTTCTTCCCTTTATGCGTTAATGCAGTCAAGGGTTTTGCTATTCTGGAAAAGTCTTGGATGAACCTTCTGTAGTAACCAGCTAGTCCTAAAAACTGGCGTATGTGTTTCAGAGTTTTCGGGGTTTCCCACTTTTCAACAGTTTCTATCTTTGCCGGATCCACCTTAATACCTTCTTTGTTCACTATGTGACCGAGGAATTGAACTTCTTCCAGCCAAAATGCACACTTTGAAAACTTAGCGTACAATTCTTCCTTCCTCAATACTTCTAACACCTTTCTCAAATGTTCACCGTGTTCTTGGTCATTCTTTGAGTAAATAAGTATGTCATCAATGAAAACAATGACAAACTTGTCAAGGTATGGTCCACACACTCGGTTCATAAGGTCCATGAACACAGCTGGTGCATTAGTTAAACCAAACGGCATGACCATAAACTCGTAATGACCGTAACGTGTTCTGAAAGCAGTCTTTGGAATATCATCTTCTTTCACCCGCATTTGATGATACCCGAAACGTAAGTCAATCTTTGAATAAACAGACGAGCCTTGTAGTTGATCAAATAAGTCGTCGATTCTCGGTAGTGGGTAGCGGTTCTTGATGGTAAGTTTGTTCAACTCTCGGTAGTCGATACACAACCTGAATGTACCATCTTTCTTCTTGACAAACAAAACAGGAGCTCCCCACGGTGATGTGCTTGGTCGAATGAAACCACGCTCTAAAAGTTCTTGTAATTGGCTTTGCAGTTCTTTCATCTCGCTGGGTGCGAGTCTGTAAGGAGCACGAGCTATTGGTGCAGCTCCTGGTACAAGATCTATTTGAAATTCAACGGATCGATGTGGGGGTAATCCCGGTAATTCTTTCGAAAATACATCGGGAAATTCTTTTGCAATGGGAACATCATTGATGCTCTTTTATTCAGTTTGTACTTTCTCGACGTGTGTTAGAACAGCATAGCAACCTTTTCTTATTAGTTTTTGTGCCTTCAAATTACTAATAAGATGTAGCTTCGTGTTGCCCTTTTCTCCGTACACCATTAAGGGTTTTCCTTTTTCTCGTATAATGCGAATTGTATTTTTGTAACAAACGATCTCTGCTTTCACTTCTTTCAACCAGTCCATACCGATTATCACATCAAAACTCCCTAAATCTACTGGTATCAAATCAATATTAAATGTTTCGCTAACCAGTTTAATTTCTCGATTCCGACATATATTATCTGCTGAAATTAATTTACCATTTGCTAATTCGAGTAAAAATTTACTATCCAAAGGCGTCAATGGACAACTTAATTTAGCACAAAAATCTCTACTCATATAGCTTCTATCCGCACCCGAATCAAATAAAACGTATGCAGATTTATTGTCAATAAGAAACGTACCCGTAACAAGCTCCGGGTCTTCCTGTGCCTCTGCCGCATTAATATTGAAAACTCTTCCGCGGCCTTGTCCATTCGTGTTCTCCTGGTTCGGGCAATTTCTAATAATGTGGCCCGGTTTTCCACATTTATAACAAACTACATTGGCATAACTTGCTCCGACACTACTTGCTCCGCCATTACTCGTTCCGACACCATTTGTTCCTTTCGTTCTATTAACCCCTGATCCGTAGACCTCACACTTCGCCGCGCTATGACCATTTCTTTTACACTTGTTGCAAAATTTGGTGCAGAACCCCGAGTGATACTTTTCACACCTTTGGCATAGCTACTTCTAATTGTGGTTGTTGTTGCAGTTTTTATTGTTGTTGGGATGATTGTTGTAGTTGCTGTTGTTGTTGTTGTTGTTGTTGTTGTTGTTGTTGTTGTTGTTGTTGTTGTTGTTGTTGTTGGGCCGTTTGTTGTAGTTGCGATTGATGTTGCGATTGTTGGGATAATTGTTGCGATTATTGTTGTAATTGCTGTTGTTGTTGTATTGGTGATTCTTATCACCGTTTTCCTCCCACTTTCTTTTGACTTGCTTCACATTGGCCTCTTCAGCAGTCTGTTCTTTAATTCTTTCTTCAATCTGGTTCACTAGTTTGTGAGCCATTCTACATGCCTGTTGTATGGAGGCGGGCTCATGTGAACTTATATCTTCTTGGATTCTTTTCGGTAATCCTTTCACAAACGCGTCGATCTTCTCTTCCTCATCTTCGAATGCTCCCGGACATAATAGGCACAATTCTGTGAATCGTCTTTCGTACGTGGTAATATCAAATCCTTGGGTTCGTAACCCTCTAAGTTCTGTCTTGAGCTTATTAACCTCGGTTCTGGTACGGTACTTCTCGTTCATCAAGTGCTTGAATGCTGACCACAGTAGTGCATACGCATCGTCTTGTCCCACTTGCTCTAGATAGGTATTCCACCATGTTAACGCAGAACTTGTGAAGGTATACGTAGCGTACTTCACTTTGTCCTCTTCAGTACACTTACTTATGGCAAACACCGATTCGACCTTCTCGGTCCACCGTTTCAATCCGATCGGTCCTTCGGTTCCATCAAATTCCAAAGGTTTGCAGGCAGTGAATTCTTTGTAGGTGCATCCTACATGATTTCCTGTACTGCTAGATCCAAGGTTATTGTTGGTATGTAGCGCAGCCTGTACTGTGGCTATGTTTGAAGCTAGAAAAGTACGGAATTCCTCTTCATTCATATTCACGGTGTGTCGAGTAGTCGGTGCCATTTCCTTTAAAATAGTCAAATGGAACAAGTTAATCATACAGAATATTAAGAGTAGTTAATAGTATTTCGTAGCATAATATGAACTCATTTATAAAAGTTTTTTTCTTCATATTAGCGTTTTATAAGTTTAAATTCGGGTAGTACCTACCCGTTAAGTTCATACTTAGTAGCTAATATACAATTCAACTACTACAATTCTATATGAAAAACTGATTATAATAATATTTCGCGTTCAAACTTTTATACAATATTTTACAAACTTACAATACCGCTTATTTTACATAAAGCATGAAATATAGCACACAATAACTTTGATACAAGATAGTTGTGAAGATAATTCTAGCTAATACACAAGTCGTTCAGCAAAGGCAATAAAGACACGTAATTCATCCGTCCAGAAACAAGTCATGCATTCTGGTTTTACTAGGACTACTTCCCATCCTTGGTCTTGTGGAACATAACCGTTATGGCCGTTGATAAGACAGCGTGTTGTAACATCGTTAAAGGGACGAGGGTTACGTAATGTCCAACAGTCCCATAACAATCTAAAAACCTCATTTCTTACCCCAATTACCGACTCCGTCACTTGTGGGAATGTTTTGTTTAATAGTTGTAGCCCGATGTTCTTGTTCTCACTTTGGTGAGAAGCGAACATTACTAATCCGTAAGCATAACATGCTTCTTTATGTTGCATGTTAGCCGATTTTTCTAAATCACGAAGTCCAATATTCGGATATATTGAGTCAAAATAATTTCTTAACCCATTGTGTAAAATAGCATTTGGGTTCCCCGCAATATATGCGTCAAAGTAAACACATCGTAACTTATGGATTTCCCAATGTGATATCCCCCATCTTTCGAACGAAAGCCTTTTATAAACCAAGGCATTCTTGGAACGTTCTTCGAATGTCTTACAAACTGATCTCGCCTTAAATAGTTGTGCTGAAGAATTCTGACCGACTCTAGACAAGATTTCATCAATCATGTCTCCGGGTAGGTCTCTTAAAATATTGGGTTGTCTATCCATTTTGTGTTTTTATACTGTAAAATAGACAAGAGTTAGATTCATAAAAAAAAATACTTATTAATACAAGCAATTTTTACACATATCATAAAGCATAAGCACACTATATTACATATATTACACCACATGAATACAACTATCTTATTCCGACTCGCTTGTTTCTTCTTCTTCAGTTTTGGTTCGTTTTGCCAAGTTTCTAGGGATATATGATGTTCCCCTAATACGAGCCGCCGTTTTCCACATTGGTTTAGAAAAGCCTGGTGGTTTAGAGGTTCCCGAGTCATTGTTACAACATAAGGACTTCCGGGGTTGACGATACATATAAAGTTCATCGGGGTTGGAATTAGATTTCTCTATTTTTATGTCCTTTCCTTTATTATTTTCTTTTGCCTTTTTAAATTCAGTTGGGGTAATTTCTATAACATCATCGGAATTCTCGTCGGAATCCGATTCATCGGAGAATTGGTAATCCTCCCAATATTTTGCTTCCTTGGCGAAAACACCATTGACCATAATTAATATTGGTCGGTTGGTTGAGGATTTTATTTTACTTAACCGTTTTATTATTTCCCCCACCGGTTCCGATTCTTCTTCCGGTTCCGATTCTTCTTCCGGTTCCGACTCTTCTTCCGGTTCCTCTTCGGGAACTTGTAAATCAGTCCACGAATCATTCCAATTTACATTTGACTCTTCATTATTATTAGGTGAGTCAATGGGACTTGTTCTAGAAGTAGACATCTATCACATAATATCAAACGCGTTAAGAGATTAATATATCACATAATATTCACATGTTAAAAATATATAGTTTCCAACAAAATTTGTTAAGCAATCATTTTTCAAGTGAACACGGTCGAAGTCCAGACTCACTAATGCATCCTAACAAACTCGATAAGACACACTAATGCAAAATTCTGGTTCTCAAAGACCAACGCTCTGATACCAACTGAAATGTCCCGTTCTTATTGATAACTTTCCATATTAATTGATTTCGTTGCGAGGTTTTGACCTCTATATGAGACATTTTTCAAAGACTGCATACATTTTTAAAACAAACCATAACCTTTATTTCATAAATAAAGGTTTAAAAAGCTTTACGTAGATTATCAAATAATGATAATCTAAAATATCCTGTTTACACACGACCATTACATAATGGTTTACAATACAAATATGTTACATCGAAATCAGTTTCTTGAATGCAGTTTTTACACAATATCATACAAACATGGACTCCAAATCTTGTCCTTATTTTAGTATGCAACAGCGGAAGCTCTTAGTATTCACCTGAGAATAAACATGCTTTAAACGTCAATAAAAATGTTGGTGAGTTATAGGTTTAACCTATATATATCAAATCGTAACAATAGACCACAAGATTTCATATTTCAATACACATCCCATACATAGAGATAAAAATCATTCATATGGTGAACACCTGGTAACCGACATTAACAAGATGCATATATAAGAATATCCCCATCATTCCGGGACACCCTTCGGATATGATATAAATTTCGAAGTACTAAAGCATCCGGTACTTTGGATGGGGTTTGTTAGGCCCAATAGATCTATCTTTAGGATTCGCGTCAATTAGGGTGTCTGTTCCCTAATTCTTAGATTACCAGACTTAATAAAAAGGGGCATATTCGATTTCGATAATTCAACCATAGAATGTAGTTTCACGTACTTGTGTCTATTTTGTAAATCATTTATAAAACCTGTATGTATTCTCATCCCAAAAATATTAGATTTTAAAAGTGGGACTATAACTCACTTTCACAGATTTTTACTTCTTCGGGAAGTAAGACTTGGCCACTGTTGATTCACGAACCTATAACAATATATACATATATATCAAAGTATGTTCAAAATATATTTACAACACTTTTAATATATTTTGATGTTTTAAGTTTATTAAGTCAGCTGTCCTCGTTAGTAACCTACAACTAGTTGTCCACAGTTAGATGTACAGAAATAAATCGATAAATATTATCTTCCATGACCCAGTGTATACGTATCTCAGTATTGATCACAACTCAAACTATATATATTTTGGAATCAACCTCAACCCTGTATAGCTAACTCCAACATTCACATATAGAGTGTCTATGGTTGTTCCGAAATATATATAGATGTGTCGACATGATAGGTCAAAACATTGTATACGTGTCTATGGTATCTCAAGATTACATAATGTACAATACAAGTTGATTAAGTTATGGTTGGAATAGATTTGTTACCAATTTTCACGTAGCTAAAATGAGAAAAATTATCCAATCTTGTTTTACCCATAACTTCTTCATTTTAAATCCGTTTTGAGTGAATCAAATTGATATGGTTTCATATTGAACTCTATTTTATGAATCTAAATAGAAAATGTATAGGTTTATAGTCAGAAAAATAAGTTACAAGTCATTTTTGTAAAGGTAGTCATTTCAGTCGAAAGAACGACGTCTAGATGACCATTTTAGAAAACATACTTCCATTTTGAGTTTAACCATAATTTTTGGATATAGTTTCATGTTCATAATAAAAATAATTTTCTCAGAATAACAACTTTTAAATCAAAGTTTATCATAGTTTTTAATTAACTAACCCAAAACAGCCCGCGGTGTTACTACGACGGCGTAAATCCGGTTTTACGGTGTTTTTCGTGTTTCCAGGTTTTAAATCATTAAGTTAGCATATCATATAGATATAGAACATGTGTTTAGTTGATTTTAAAAGTCAAGTTAGAAGGATTAACTTTTATTTGCGAACAAGTTTAGAATTAACTAAACTATGTTCTAGTGATTACAAGTTTAAACCTTCGAATAAGATAGCTTTATATATATGAATCGAATGATGTTATGAACATCATTACTACCTTAAGTTCCTTGGATAAACCTACTGGAAAAGAGAAAAATGGATCTAGCTTCAACGGATCCTTGGATGGCTCGAAGTTCTTGAAGCAGAATCATGACACGAAAACAAGTTCAAGTAAGATCATCACTTGAAATAAGATTGTTATAGTTATAGAAATTGAACCAAAGTTTGAATATGATTATTACCTTGTATTAGAATTATAACCTACTGTAAGAAACAAAGATTTCTTGAGGTTGGATGATCACCTTACAAGATTGGAAGTGAGCTAGCAAACTTGAAAGTATTCTTGATTTTATGTAACTAGAACTTGTAGAATTTATGAAGAACACTTAGAACTTGAAGATAGAACTTGAGAGAGATCAATTAGATGAAGAAAATTGAAGAATGAAAGTGTTTGTAGGTGTTTTTGGTCATTGGTGTATGGATTAGATATAAAGGATATGTAATTTTGTTTTTATGTAAATAAGTCATGAATGATTACTCATATTTTTGTAATTTTATGAGATATTTCCTGCTAGTTGCCAAATGATGGTTCCCACATGTGTTAGGTGATTCACATGGGCTGCTAAGAGCTGATCATTGGAGTGTATATACCAATAGTACATACATCTAAAAGCTGTGTATTGTACGAGTACGAATACGGGTGCATACGAGTAGAATTGTTGATGAAACTGAAGGAGGATGTAATTGTAAGCATTTTTGTTAAGTAGAAGTATTTTGATAAGTGTATTGAAGTCTTTCAAAAGTGTATAAATACATATTAAAACACTACATGTATATACATTTTAACTGAGTCGTTAAGTCATCGTTAGTCGTTACATGTAAGTGTTGTTTTGAAACCTTTAGGTTAACGATCTTGTTAAATGTTGTTAACCCAATGTTTATAATATCAAATGAGATTTTAAATTATTATATTATCATGATATTATCATGTATGAATATCTCTTAATATGATATATATATATATACATTAAATGTCTTTACAACGATAATCGTTACATATATGTCTCGTTTAAAAATCATTAAGTTAGTAGTCTTGTTTTTACATATGTAGTTCATTGTTAATATACTTAATGATATGTTTACTTATCATAGTATCATGTTAACTATATATATATCCATATATATGTCACCATATAGTTTTTACAAGTTTTAACGTTCGTGAATCACCGGTCAACTTGGGTGGTCAATTGTCTATATGAAACATATTTCAATTAATCAAGTCATAACAAGTTTGATTGCTTAATATGTTGGAAACATTTAATCATGTAAATATCAATCTCAATTAATATATATAAACATGGAAAAGTTCGGGTCACTACAAATTATTGATAATACTAATAATAATACTTATAATCTTAATATTAATATTAATGATGATGATAATTACAATAATAATACTTATGATAATAATATTATTGATAATTATAATACTTAGTTTAATGATAATCATCTAAACGATATTAACGATAATAATAGAAATCATGATAATAATACTAACATAACAATAATAATAATAATAATAATAATAATAATAATAATAATAATAATAATAATAATAATAATAATAATAATAATAATAATAATAATAAGTGACTACCTTCAAAAGCTCCTCTAAAAACAAATACCCCGGCCTAGACTCGAACACGCGACCTCTTGTAATCCAACACGACATCCTAACCGTTCCTCTGATCCGTTTCATCTGTCTAAACTCATACCCGAATTAATTTAAACATACTCTTCTATTTTTACCTTTTCCCTTCTTCTTCATAATTAAATCAACCAGAATCCCATTAATCATCATAGCTCGTTTTAAGGTTTGAATTAAAATGTAAATAAAGATAAATGGAGACGATTGGTTACATTTTGAATTGATTAATCGGCAATATTTATATATATATATATATATATATATATATATATATATATATATATATATATATATATATATATATATATATATATATATATATATATATATATATATATATATATATATATATATATATATATATATAAATTCAGTAGTAGACCTTTTCAAAACATTTATGAGCTCCAAATCCAATTCGAATTTTTGGACGTTTTTAGATCATGATTCCTAAATGGAATATGTCCTAAATCGATCCTATAAACTTCCTGGATAACCAATTTAATCTAAAACATCAACACAAGATCGAATTTCTCCATAAACAAATTCTTTGACTTTTTTGGAATTAAAGTTTGACCTCAAAATTCTTACTCGATATAATGAATTGAAATTGGAAAATTTACAGAGAGTTTGAGTACGAGTTTCCTAACAACACTTCATTTATACATTTTGAAATATGATACAAAATTGTGAATTGGCCAAAAATTTGAAGAACAGGGTAACGTTTGACTGTTTAAAAAAAAATTGAGGACTTTAACTGATTTAGAATAATCTGGTTGTCGAAATTGATTTTGGTAATGAAGGGGTATTCGAAGGTGTACATTACTACTTTAATTGATTGACCTTTATAGTGAATTCATTCATCAATAATTTCAGCAGACATGATTATTAGAAAAATAAAAATTGAAACAGATTGATAACAGAATTTGTTTTGTAGTTGAAAGTAATTCGATAATTAACGGATATAGTACCAATCATGAACAGAAATTAAACTAAATTGATTGTGATGGTTGAATATTACGTGCTATAACAGTATCATATATATATATATATATATACATATATATATATATATACATATATATATATATATATATATATATATATATATATATATATATATATATATATATATATATATATATATATATATATATATATATGTTTATAACTGTATTTAGATATCTGCTATATATAGTTATACGTATCTGTTATTTATATCTATTATAACTGTAATTATTATTTATTTATCTGTTATACAAATCTGTAATTGTTTATATCTGTGTTTCTAAAGTATATAATCAATATCATATATAAGTAATAATAAAAATCTTAATTTAATAAAAATTGTATTTATAATATTTATTATTAATTATAGAAATAGAATACTAATTATAGTAACTATAGAAATACTTATAATACTAATAAAAGTAAATATAATAACAATATAATGACATTAGTAATAACAATAAGGATAATTTTAATGATAATAATAACATTATTAATAACACTAATAATAATACTAATTTTAATAATATATATGATAATAATAATATTAACAATAATAATCTAATAATATATACATATTTTGTTTCATATTTATATCATGCAATTATTAATACTGGTATTAATATTATTATGTTTATTTTTATATTAATACTAAGAGTAATAAAATTATAACAACTATATGTTAACTTGTAGAGGGAGGGACGATCTTATCTAGTCGCGGGTTCTATACCCGCGGGTGGAGTAGTGACTTCCTTCTAATCTAGGGTACGAGGAATGATTGTCTACACACCACCTCCCCCATACCCTACATTCGTGGGATTGGGTATTGTTGTTGTTGTTGTTGTTGTTGTTGTTGTTGTTGTTGTTGTTGTTGTTGTTGTTGTTGTTGTTAACTTGTACTTAATATTATACATTATTGTTTATGTTATATTTACTAATTATATAATATATTCATTTTATTAATAATTTAATTATTTTATTCATTACTTTAAATTTTCAATTCAATTTGAATGATTTATTTGTATTATTTTAATTTAATTTAATCTATACACTTATAATTATATTTATATATACACACATTTATTTACAACAACTGTTCGTAAATCGTTAGAAATAGTCACAGGATTAAATGAATTTATGTAAACGGTTCAAAAATTTTGAGTCTCAACATTACAGACCTTGCTTATTGTGTTGAAATCATATAAAGATTAATTTTAAATTTTATCGGAATTTTCGGGTCGTCACACTTGTGAACCCGAAGGCGCCGGCGCTGGACTGGTCTGATGGAGAGGAGCATACTTATGCACTTCGATCGACGTTTGCAGCGACCAACAACGAGTCTGATTATGAAGCATTGCTATCTGGGATGCGTATAGCGCAACAAATCAGAATAAAGCACTTGAATACGTACGTGGACTCACAGTTGGTCGCTAACCAGGTCAATGGATCGTTTGGGGCACATGAAGCCTCTATGCCGTGATACATGGAGCTGGTGCACGAATTGGCAAAGGAATTCGATATTTTTAGGTTAACGCAGGTACCTAGGGGACAAAACAAGAAAGCAGACGCGATGAGCAAGTTGGCTCCTATGGCCTTCGATCATTTGCGCAAAAACGTGTGGGTTGAAGTGCTTAAAGAAAAATCTATTAATGAGAAATCAACGTTGCGCCCATCGAGGAGGAAAACCCAAATTGGATGACACCATTAGTGAAATTCTTAACTGAGGGCGAACTTCCAGTAGATGAAAAAGAAGCGCGAAAGATTCGCATCAAAGCCCCCATGTACGCGTTAATCGAAGGTGTTTTATATAAGAAGTCTTATTAAGGGCCAAGCCTGTTGTGCATTGGACCTAATCAGGCTAAAGATGTGCTCCGAGAAGTTCACGAGGGTTCTTGTGCCTTGCACTCAGGATACAGAACTATCGCTGCAAAAGTGATACGCATAGGGTATTACTGGCCCACCATTCACAGCGATGCAGCGGAAATTGTAAGGACGTGCCAATCGTGTCAACAACATACGCCGATATGTCAAGTACCGCGACAACCTATGATACCAATAACGGCAGCATGGCCATTCAGGAAATGGGCAATCGACATTGTCGGCGCCATCACTGCGTGCTCATGTACGCACAAAATAATACATTTATGTAATACTTTGCAATATACGCACTTTAACAGTATTTACATTATCATTGCTTGCTTAGGAGGAATAAAATTCTTGGTGGTAGCAATTTATTATTTCACCAAATGGGTGGAGGCAAAGGCATTGGCAACAATTACTAGCAGGCGCATTCGTAACTTCTTTTGGGAAGATATTGTGTGCAGGCTTGTCATTCCCAATGAAATTTTTAGCGACAACGGTACTCAGTTAGAAGGCGAGCCTTTCAGGAGCTGGTGTCAAGAGCTAAATATCAAGCAGTCATTTACTTCGGTCGCTCACCCACAGGCTAATGTCCAATGTGAATTAACAAACCGAGATATCGTAAAGGGAATAAAGGCGTGCCTTGGCTTGTTTGGAAATGAGTGGGTAGATGAGCTCCCGAGTGTTTTGTGGGCGCATCGCACTACTCATAAAAATAGCATAGGAGAAACACCGTTCAGCTTGGTTTATCGGACGGAAGCAGTAATCCCTGCCGAATAATGGTTCCAACGAAGCGCATACGTAGCTTTGATGAGTCAAGTAATGATGAAGGCTTGCGCGCTAACCTAAACATGCTACAAGAGCGCCGAGAAATATCTGCCATACGTGAAGCTGTCAACAAGCAAAAAATCTCCAAGTATTACGATAAGCGTGCCAAGCCTATGTCGTTCAGAATTGGGGATTACGTATGACGCAACAATGAGGCAAGTCGAGCATAAAATATTGGAAAGCTGGGGCCAATTGGGAAGGCCCTTATGAATTCATTGGCATAAGTGCAACAGGATCTTATATCCTGGCAGGAATAAATGGAGAACGAGTACCTCGTACTTGGCATGCAACCAATTTGAAAAGATGTTACATATAATTGTCAGGCTGCAGCACTAGAGATTGATCACCCTACCTTTTAAGCACTTGCATATTTTGGTTTACTTCAAATGTTGCTTTATTTACTTGTAAGATAATTCGTATTTCTTTCATGGTTTCAATAAGTTGTCATTTGGATATGACTTGAGAATTTGATTTATTTGGTAATAAATAAATTTAATTTTTTGAATAGAAGTGTTTGGTTACATTTCGAAGTACAATATGATAGCAATTACGTGCATCCTTCCTCCTTAAGGGATGATCTCTAGCTCCCGCGTGGCAGAAGCCTGTTTGGTTACAAGGCTAGATTTTAGGGTGGGAAACAGGCATTGGTTTGCCTAGACCAACACACTCTCGCAGACTAGAAGACTGCAAGTCATGACTATAAACGACAAGCATGGGGTTGCTTGCCCACTAACCTAAGTGTTGGTTCACTTGGAAGACTCTGGATATTTTACTTGGTAATGCATGAAAAGCGTCGACTATGTGCACAATAGTATGTCGTCGGTTAGCATTATTAAATTTGGAGTATAAACGAGTATACATTGGTTTGTATGCAAATAAAAATTTAAGGTTTTAAGAACTTAATACGCCTACTGACGCAAACAATATAATAAGAAAAGAAATTGAGTTACTTTACTTATTAAAACAAAAGAAACAATGCATAGCATTTACTACATTACAATATTACAAAAAAATGCTTAAAGCACAAAAGTTAAACTGGCATAGAGGCCATTACGATTACAATGAAATTGAAATCTAAACTACGTGGCTTATCAGGAATAGTGCCCTACACTAATGGTAAAAATCCTTCGAACCCTCGCCCGCAGCGATCAGGTGGATTGCCCCATGAAAATAGAAAATGAAAAAACTAAACTAAGGGAGGGGGCACACCCATGGTGTTAAAAGCGCCTTATGAAGCACGCTAATAACAAGTGCATCCCCTAGGGGCAGCGAGCGCAAGGGGCCAAAAGCAAAGTATGCTCATGGCGCACCCAATACCCCATGCTCCATACAAAAAACGTTACAGGGTGCCATACCAAGCACACCCTACAACCCCCCACCGCGAGCGCTAGCTCACAAACTTAAAACTTTATTGTCACAAGATCCTGCTCTGAGATGGCCGGATCAGAAGCGGAATCTACAAGGGTTTGAATAGAAATACTTTTTAGCACTTTGCTGGACTCAAGAACTCTTTCATAAGCATTATCTTCAAGCTGGTCAATGATGATTTAAGGAATAACAGCAGGAACTTCAATATTTTTTGAGATTAAATCCCAGAACCGCACCCGTTCGAGCACCTTGGTAGCCTAAGAGCTTCTGTGTAGAGCTCTGTTACAATAGAGGCGCCAAGCGCATGGGTGGCGATGGTTGGAAGTGCGGCACGTAGATCTGCATAAGTCCATCGCATGACATCATGGCTCGCAGCAGCTTCATTAACCTGGGTAGTGAGATCATTTTTCTCAAAAGTCAACAAATCAAGATTAGAGGTAGCAACAGCAAGCTCCTCCTTCAGTACCCTGTTTACCTCCTCTTAATCAACATGCGAAGATAGCAACTCAACTTTTTCTTTCTTCAAAGACTCAACGGTGGCCTCAACTGTTTTTAGAGCGTCATTGGCCACTTTCAACTGCATTTCAAGAAGCTGAACTCTTTTCTATAACTGCCCAGATAAATGAAGATCAGCACGATGAGTGCGCTCGGTACTCAACCTATCACAATCCCTCGCCCATGTCAAGAATGACAACTGCGTGTCAAAGTTCAGCTTTTGGTTTGGTGTCATCTTCTCCAACTCTTGCCTTAGGACACCAGGAGCGCACCCCTACATGTGGAGATTTTGCTCGAGCGTGGCACGCTTAGAAACATTTAACATGGTAGACAAGTTATCCACTTGGATGTTCACATATAGGTTGTCATTTATAATTGGAAGGGGTAGCGCTGGCTCGACTGGCAGTAAGAGTAGAGGAGGATGGAGCAATAATGGCAAGAGGAACCGGCGTGATTTGTCAAACATTAGCAGTTGGGGGCGTAGGAATTACATGGGCGCGTGTGCAATAGATGGAGTTGCAGCAGAAACAGGAGGCTCCACATCTTCATCGATATGAACAACTGGAAGCAAAATACCACAATCAGACATGCACAATGTAAAAGTATCAACTTTAGAAAAATAAATTAAGTTGTATTATACCTTCAGATCAACTCGCATCTTTGTTCTTCTTAGTGGGAGGATTGAGGTGCACAGAAGAGCGACGCTTTGAAGTAGCCTCATCTGCTACCTCCACACTATTCATGGCTTTAACATCCCTGATGCTAGCATCCTGGTTGATAGTTTCTTTCTTGATGGTGTAACCCTTGAAATCATCATCCATAAGAATATCGCGAGCATACATCACTGCAAAAGTAGAGCACAAAGGTTAGCATGCACTAAAGTAAATAATTAATTAAGTGATTTAGGCAAATAAAGAATATACCCTTCCCCCTAAGAATGATGAACGGGTTGGTGCCAACATACGGCCAATATTATGAAACTTTGGTAAGAAACAAAACTTCGTGTGGATAGATGCGAAGTTAAACTTTTTGCCGGAGCACAGGTCAAACAATTCCTGCTCAGCCTGGTCCATGGGAGGGGGTCTATTCAAAGAAGTGTTCAAACTGGTGTGCCATTGAAGAATGTTGGCAAACTCAAGAGGGACAAACTTGTTGTTAACAAAGTAAAAGGAATCTTTCCAAGAGTTTTGTAGATCCTTCTTTTGACCAGCAGTGAATGAAACTCAATCAAAGAAACTGTACCAATCATGCTCACTTAATTGATAACGAAAGATGTTTTGGAAAACTACCAAAGAAGGCTCGCGATTGTTAGCCCTACACCACATCTCAAATAAAGATAAACGAGTGGCACTGTATGGGTGCAGTTGGCCTAACCCTATATTTTAGACTGACAGAACTCTCATGAAAAAGTTGGTTGAGGGAATGCGAATGTTTTCTATCGTAAACGACAACCATATTTGGGGGTGGTTTATGGGCTCGTTCATTCGACTTTGCAAGTGTAGGGTTAAAATCGGCGATTGGTGGATGCCATTCTGTGATACATTTGATGGACTCTTGGTCAAGGGTTGAAGCAATCGAATGGACATGAAAAATAGTCGTGCTAGTGAAAGAGGACATGATTATGAGATTAAGGTGAAGAGTAAACTGACCTGAGCGATTGATTGTGTGTTTGCCGAAACTTGATCAGAAAATTTGGGAGCGAAGGTTAAAAAGAAATTAATTTGAATCGTTTACCCTAAATGGAAAGGAATGGGTCCTATTTATAATGAGAACGATTAGGTCTCCAAAAACGAGTAATTCAATATGCACCGTACACGTGTCACAATCTGAACAAGTGAAAAAACGAATGAACGGTTAACGATAAGAATATCGCGTGGTAAGTTTTGGTATGGTGCAGGTTAGCAAATTCTGGTGTTTATGCAAGCTGTGATTTGACAGCCTGTCATAATTATCTGCACTGCAGCCGTTTCCAATACTGTAATTAGCAGATGATTAATTGACAACGGCTGTCTAGTAATTAATGCAGCATAATGGTGAATCTTGTTTAAATGATTTGGTTACCTATAGTTTCTTTTATTTTTTAATCAAGATATTTTGTGAGGCTTAAACATATTTTTTGGTTTTAAAGGTTCCTAAGTAGCAGTTTAACATGATGCGCCATGGTAATCGCGCATCATATTAAACTAGGGGGACTTAATGATACGCGTACCTACACGCATGGCGCTCGTGCGTATTACGTGAAGCACGCATGTCTTTAACAATACTAAACCATATGATTAGGAGACGGGCATACGAGTATTGCTTAGCACGCATGAAAGCAATCTGATGTAATCTTATCCATAATTAAGCATGATCCTTTTCCAACTATAATTCCGTTATTTATGGTTATTATTCAGGAAGGATCTAGAAGCGAATTAAAGAGGTAATCTAGGGTTAGGGTTAGAGGTAACCTCATTCACTCGACACAAAGTTTTTCTGTATTACTCGAATATACGATTGCATTCAGAAAACAATTCTTACGGTAACAGGTATGTTCTTCGAACATATACCCTATGCAACCACCTTTAGTGGCAATTATTACGGCATTTGCCATTAATGGTGGATGTAGCTTTGATCACCCTTTTGTAGATCTTCATCTATATAACGGTTACTCACGGTAAACCGAACCGTAGATCAAAGCTGTAAATGTTCTTAAACACTCTATCATGCACTCAACATTAACTTTGCTCTTGGAGCAGATTTATGTTCGATCATCGTTCCTATTTCAGCAAATCAGGGTCTCACAACTCTCCCCCACTTAGAATGGATCACATCCCCGTGATCTTCGTCATTTACTAAGATGTAAGTGCTCCAAAGCCTTCACACTTAAGCACAACTAGGAACCACGCCCCACAATTTTATGAACACGACCAATCCTGACGCCCATAACATCTTCCGTTAATCCGAAGATCTCACCACGCCTAATAATCACTAGCGTGCATTACCGCAACATGCAGTATCTTTTACACTCAACGTCCAAAAATGCCCACTCAGGAATTACGGAAAACACCATATATCCCTTCAAGTTCTCACGGGCTACAACCCGTAACAAGCTATGTCTATAACTATATCACCAAATGCGATCTACTAGGTTCACTACTCCGTGAATCAAGTCTTGCAATAATTCAAATCGAAAAGGATTCATGTCGTGTTAAAACTCCGTACTTCATCGGTTCATAAACACACCACTCATCCAGTCAATCATGAATGTTCTCTAATTCAGGAACCAACTTCCCCCGTCACCACAACCGGGCTACTCCTTCAACGAAGAAATTTCAGTATCACCAAAAAATCACGCTAGGGACACAAACTTCCCATCAATCGATCCGCACACGACCATCCATCACTAAATTAATCCAGGACAACAACAGTACACCACGTGCTAGTCAATGCATCAACACTTGATACGGGGTTTCTCCTCTAATCCCTATAACACAACCACACCAGACGGCTTCCTAGTACTAGCATGGAAACTATTCGCATACTAGAATCCCGTCAACAGTGAATTATCATCACAACAAATCTGCAATCCGCCACACAACCCACAGAATATTCACCAATGCCGGGTGAATCCTCTTACCTAGACCGTCCGTTAAGGATGGTCTCGACATTTCAATGCAACCAAAGGGTCGTATCACTAGGGAACACACCCTTGCAAACAAACAAAATCCGCGTGTCTCTATGTGAGACAATCGGGACCGGCACTCCACGCCTCACAATCGTCCATAAAGAGGAATAATCCACGACGATTTCCACGACCACGTTTCCCGACTGGGAAAATACAATATCCATCACAATATCGAACTCGTACCCACCCAATAGTACTACTCGAGTCTCATAGCAACCCAGATTTACATTACAAGAGCACTCGCAATGATAGCTTCATTCTCTCACTCCGGGATCTCAAACTTCACATTTGTTCTCATACCGCACTTTGGTACTACATGACCATCTTACATAAGAAGACTTACACTTCAATCGATCCCATCATCTCAAACTCCACGCATAACATTCTGGAATCGTAACTCACAATCGTAACGCACAATCTCGAGTCGACATCAACAACCCGTCTCTTTTCATTGTTAGGAACTCCGAATCCCTATTGAGGCCTAGCACGGTACACTTCGACACATCCATAGACTTAACACCACCGGAGCTTCCTCGGGTGGCAGTAAAAACTCCCCCACTTAGGATTCAACTCCACATTCTCACAGCCAAGATGATAACATCTCGCGAAATTGTCATTCCACAAAACACATGACCATTCTCATCGTTGGTCATATACACCAAATCACCTCGAGTTCACTTCAGGCTCTCAGAGCCAACATACACAATCACTTGAGATGTCATACATGCGACGACATCGCACATTCCTACCACAATTACAAATAACAACTCTTCGCCATTCACAAGGCGAACTCCAGTAAACTCCTACATACACCTCTAAGAATAGGCATATGCCACTCCGCTTCATCAGTCGCGCTTTTCTGTTAAGATCACCTGACCTTCAATTCAACTAACAATTATCAAAAATTGCTCACTCTCATGGTGAAGAGTGACCAATCCAACACAAATATTGCATCGACCGCATTGTCAACACTGCATCATAACCCTCGACCTAACTGACCATTAAGTCCAGCACTGGCTCACCCAGTCATCTTTACCCGTCTATCACTTAAGAGCAACAAGATTTTCCCATCCCGTAAGCTCATCGAACACCCAAAATTCATTCTGCTTCGGATTGCGCATAACAATAATGACGAAAGATCATTCATCATCCTTCACTTCATAAGAAGTATTTATCTCAATGCTCTTAAACTTCGACTTTCGCAACCGTCGAATTACTATCACTCGTTGATCACTATTCTAATCTCCGCTGCTTTCAAAGGTATCACACGGGCACCCTAAGCACAAAGTGATCACACCATCACCTGAGTTGAACATAAAAATAGCAGGTATAAGAAGGCACCTGACGCAGTGTCATGTAGACTCCCACCACAATCTACCGATATTTTAGAAACTCGATCTATGGATTCCATACACCCGATTTCACCCATCTCTCCACAACAATGACCCGAAGTCATACCTACTCGAAAAACCATACAATTTATTATCTTAACAAAGTTCCTAGCCATCACACATTACCCGCAATCCCACAAGGCCAATCGGTATAGCCTACGAAACCTTTCATCGTTGGAAACACCAAGTCTTAAACCCTTCCACCCATCGACACAACCACTACTACAAGGGATATTCCGTTAGGAATGTTACCCTATAATCCACAACACACTATCACACTAATGCAATCATCATCATACGGGTCCCACTCCCATGAGTTTAACGATCCGAAGACTCCTCGATTCGCCAATTCCAAGGAGGCTCACAACTAGAATCCTTACACGACTCTCTAACCACACACTCTACCGAGTGTAACCCAATACTACAAACATTAGACTTGTTACATCCCGTTTCGGAATTCAAGTCCTCGACGCACTCACCCACACACATTAATCGGTCAACCTAGTTACGATGGGTAACTAAAACCAACGACAACCTCAATAGTGTACCCACTACTTAGGGTGACTAAGCACCACCTTAGCTAACCGAATCCACCTTAACACTTCCCGACTCACAATGAACCCGATGTGACAACAAGCACATCACCGGAGACAACTATATCCTAGGAACCAATAAAAAATTCCTTATTTGTCCCGAATCTACCCAACCATGTCACATTTCCTCCGTTCGGTACTCGTCATGTCATGCTTGGTGTCAAGATACACGTTCATAATAATGGTGATCATTCAATATTATAATTGCGTACCTTACCATTTTCACATGATCACACAAAGTACTTTACCCGGAGTAGCGCAACATTCACACAATACAACGTATATTCACCTCTAAACAAATGAACTCCCGTCGTATCCAAAACCCCCAAGTACCCTGATAACTCCAAAATTATACAGGTTTTTAATAACATTATAAGGAGTTATCTTGGTATTTTAAAGACAAAATGAATACTTAAACACACAAAAATGGGTAAAAATGGGAAAAATGTATTTTTAATGTTTTGTTTGAGATATGTATTAAACTGGATCAAATACAGATAAAAGTTGCAAAAAAGGCAATGAAGTCACTGGCATGAAACAATGTAAGCCGTCGGCTTGGTGTTAAAGTACATAGTTCGAGAATATTCCAGAAAAAGCCAAAAATCAAAGAACTTGGAGAAAAAGTAAGAGCATAAAGAGCCGCCAGCTTAAGAAATGAATCCGCCGGCTAGATCAACATAAGCCGCCGGCTATCCCATCCCAAGCCACCGGCTATGGAGCCGTTTATGGGACCAACTTGGCGACCAAGTAACTTGGAAAAAGCTGCAAATTCAGTATTTTGGCCATAACTTACTCATACGATCTTCGATTAAGGCGTTCCAGGTGTCCGGACATCCGTATGACATAGCTCTACAACTTTCATTTTATAAGTTTTGTTTAATTCGGCTCGGTTCGGAAGCTAGAAGGCAATAAATGGCTGCTGAATTTTATATACGGGATTTACATGTTTTTTATTAAGTTTTTGTCCCACATTGCTAGAAAACAAATGTAAAAGGCTCCTCCTTCCCTTATAAAAGGAGGCCCTTCACCCTCATAGTTCCATGTACCATTTTGTATTCTTTTCTCTCTTTTGAGAATTGAATCCTCCTCCCCATATGAGGTTTATGGAGTTAAGGTGTACATTAGTTTAATATTTTATGTTTTGACGTCGAGGTTCTGCCCGAACGTTTTCTTTCTATTTTGTTAGTGTTTCTCATTTTAATTTAATTATTTCCTTTCTTTTATTTATTGTCTTTTATTTTATATCTTTTATTTATTGTCTTTTATTTTATGTCTTTGTTTATGTTTAATTGCTTTTGTTCGTCTACCACTATGAACTAAGCGTTCGTAGTGATTACATGGACGAAAAGTAACTTTGTTTGGGAATCAGATGACGCCGCGGGCTTCACCAGTCCAAGCCGCCGGCTTGATTGGAACAAAGCCGTCGGCTTCTTGCTTATATTTGTGTAGTTTCTGGGTTTTCCAGATCTGTATAACTTGAGTTTATGTGATGATTATTTAAACTGTTTTGAATCTACTTTTTTTTAATATGCTTGTTTTCCATGCTTAATGATTAGATAATTTGATTTTAGGATTGATTTGCACTTAATCCAACAATCTATTATTTGATTCATGCTACTTGTTTAGATCTAGTCAATCAAACTTGTTAAATTGGATTGCATGCAATTAAGTTAAACAACATTAGTAGTGATAAATCTGTTGAATTTGAATTACACTTATATAATAAAGTTTAATATTGTTAGGCTTAGTCGAAGAACCTCTGTTTTGATGTGTTTGGTTAATGATTACATGAGAACCAAGTAATAATTAACTTTCAGCTAGTAACTTGAGTTGATCTACTTAATGTTTTATAGTTTATATAATTTGTCAGTAAATTTGCATTTTGATCCTCATCATAAGATTGATATGTATCATGTAGTTGAATTTAACACTAAGAATTGAGATGTTAGCCATGCATATCACGTGTCTAGCATATGCTTTAAGTCTTGCCTATTGAATGATATGCAACACTTGTCTGAACCTGTTTAGGGGTAATAATTGGTCTATGATTATTATTTTGATTTGTGTTAATGTAAGTTATGAAACTTGCCTAATATGATTCCCGTAGAAGTTATTCGTTCATGTAGCTACTTTTTATTATTTATTTGTTTCTTTATCTTTCATTTATTAAGCATTTATTATTTTGTTCATTAAAATGTATCCTCAATCATTTCTTTCCTAAGAGATAATCAACAACCAAAAACATAATATTTCTAATTCTTTAATAAGAATTAGACTAAAGAATAAAACAACAACTCTTATCTGCTTCCACGCTCTCTTGGGATGACAACCTAAAATACTACATCTGGCCGGGTCTTGTTGCACGTTAGGGTGTTAAAAGTAAAATAAAGGTTTTAAAAATTTTAAAGTTGAAAGGCAAATTAAGCACAACTACACACACTTTTGACACATCATACCCGAGCCCTACCATCAGACTCATCACTAACACACCGTACACTATATATAGTATAATAATATGTACACACATGTACACCGCAACAACAAGTCAACCTACAACCTAAGTGACTATTATTCCATCCGATATCCGAGTCAGCCTACTTACATTAGGCACTATCTATCTAAGGCACAAGCGCAAACACCAATTAAGGCCCCACATATCCACATGTCCTAGTTAGTGTACCTACGCTAAAGCACTAACTATTATCATCCCGACTCGTATTTCTACAAGTCCGCATACACCACATCGTCAAGTCTAATTCTAGGCACCTATCACAAAGTTACCTAGATCCCTTAGACCATGCTATGATACCAACTTGTAACACCCCAAATCTGGTTTACCAAAAACAATAACGCATGTTTTTTTTTACACAAAGTTAAATATATCAAAAGGCACAAACCGTTTAACACTAGTTTTTTATGTGCCCAATATACAACAAAACGCACGTTTAACATATGACCAAGTCCAAAACATTCATTTCGACACCTTTCGACCTGCTACACAACAAGTGGGTAATTACGACTCATTTACGCTACAAACCGAGTTAAGACTCAAAAACCCCAACCCGATACTAAGAGCATAATCACGGTGATTTACCAAGTCCCCTATCTGCGACCGAATATCCAAAAGCTATCAGCTCATGAGCTCGATCACCCAAAAGCAACTAGTCTAGCAACTAGAAGTCTTCTCCTTACAAATGGTACCTATAAAAAGGTAACAACAACGAGGGGTAAGCTTAAGCTTAGTGAATGCAATAATTTACATATACATATATAATCTACTTACTTACAAACACTTACACAAATACCGCATACGAGCTAGCAATTCAACAACCATGCAATCACAATGCATAAACTAAATATCCGCAATTCACAATAAGCTAGCATCGCCAGTAGCATATAGTTCACAATTTAATATGCTAATACAAAATCACACAACGATGGTTAACTATAAGCACAAAGGAATGGTACTCGCGAAAGACCATCGGTGTTCACAACATCCATTAGTGTACTTGACACCACGTATCACTAACCCCTAGGTGGTGTCTTAACACCGCGACTAACCCACCTATCACGAAAAATGTGGTGTCTTAACACCGCGACTATCCCACACGTCATTAACCCCAGGGTGGTGTCTTAACATAGCGACTAACCCACCCGTCACCTAAAATGTGGTGTCTTAACACCGCGACTAAACCCACATTTCACGCCACACAAGTAAATACATCATATACATACACGTATAATTATTCCCCTCACCTTGGAATGCCCACATAAGTCATGTATAACATAATCTCCATCCTCATATCTGAGCAAGCAACCACCTATATCACACATAGGCATAAAGTATACATAAATATATATTCTCTAAAAGAAAATCTGACACAATCATACCTTAGCCGAGGGATCATACCTTGCTCGTCAAAACCTGCCCATTTAACACCTAATGGACACAATCCAATTACCACTTCGAGTGTAATTTAAACCTACTCAACAAAGTGTAAAGACCCGTCCTAATCCATAAGGACGAATACAATAACATTTGGATACAATGTGAGGTATTCGACCTCTATATGATACATTTTACAAACATTGCATTCGTTTTCAAAAGACAACCTTCCATTACAATGAAAGTTGACAGGCATGCATAACATTTCATAATATCCAAACTGTAAATGACCTAATCTGGCATTTACTTAATAATAATATTTATTGAACTCAACGACTTGAATGCAATGTCTTTTGAAATATGCCATGAATGACTCCAAGTAATATCTTTAAAATGAGCAAATGCACAGTGGAAGTTTTCTTTAATACCTGAGAATAAACATGCTTTCAAGTGTCAACCAAAAGGTTGGTGAGTTCATTAGTTTATCATAATCAATCATTCCATAATTTTAATAGACCACAAGATTTTCATTTCCATTTCTCATAAACATAATCTCATATCAGGCATTTCGCACGGCATAGAGAGAAAAATCATTCATATGGTGAACGCTTGATAACCGAACTAACAGGATGCATATAGAATATCCCCATCATTCCCGGACTCTCATCGGACATGATAATTGAAGTACTAAAGCATTCGTAACCCGAATGGGACATGTCAAGGTCGATAGATCTATCTTTTGGATTCGCGTCAATTATATATATATATATATATATATATATATATATATATATATATATATATATATATATATATATATATATATATATATATATATATATATATATATATAGTTTTGTTAATATCATTTTTATAATAAAAATATAGTGATATGTAATATTAATATTATTGCAGTGTATCTTTATATAAAAATATTTACTTGTAAAAATGTTAAAAATGATAAGAGTGGTAGTCATAATATTGATAGTAATATTATTAATAATAATATTAATTTTAATAATGATAATCTTAATAAAGATATTAACTTTAATAATAATATTAATTTTAGTAAGAATAATAGTTTTAATAAAAGTGACATATTCCCTTAATAATATAATGATAATAATAATAATAATAATAGCAGTGTTAATAATAATAATCAGATTTATCATATACTTCATATTTAGTTTCTAAAACCTATATCTATAGTTCCTATAATTTAAAATTATATTCATATTCATAATTTTTGCCATATCAACTTTTATTATAAATTTTATAATATAAATGTTATTAATATGTTCATAATCCTGTCAATAATAATAACAATACTAATAATGATAATGTTAGTAATGATAATACTAATAGTTTTTAAATAATAATACTAGTACTAATGGTAACACCAATAATAATGATAATAATCTTATTATTCACATTACTACGAATTATTATACTTATATTAATAATAATAATAATAATAATAATAATAATAATAATAATATTTATGATACTTATAACTATGATACTAATAATAATAATTTTAACACTAATAATAACAATAATAACAATAACAATGACAATAATAATAATAATAATAATAATAATAATAATAATAATAATAATAATAATAATAATAATAATAATAATAATAATAATAATAATAATAATAATAATAATAATAATAATAATAATAATAATAATAATAATAATAATAATAATAATAATAATAATAATGAAACTATAATAAAAAGGGTTACCTTAATTGAAAAGAGTTCAAAAAAAAAAAAACAGTCCATGCCGGGACTCGAACCCGTGACCACCCGCTCACACATCAAGCACTTAACCACTCGTCCATTCTGTTTTTCCTTATAATCCTCACAACTCATTTACATTTAAACTATTTTTCTTTTCTGTTTAAATCTTCCCTTCTTCTTCAACAGATTCATACATCGATTCTATAATCCTCATAATCTTAAAAGTAATTACAACTTGATTTTTGGCTTTAATAACCAACACGTAAACAATTATCTATGTCTATCCGAATTTAACAAAAAAAAAAGGCATCAAGTGCTGCTACTGTCGCGAGTTTAAAAAAAATATATATTGGTTTTTGAATTCGAGCACGTAATAGATCATGGTTGCAACATGAAAAATGTTGTAAATCGTTCACTGAAACTTTAAAAATTATCAATTTAATCAGAAACATCGATATGACTTCATATTTTTGGATGAACAAATAAGTTGACTTTTTAATCTTAAACTTTGACTCAAAAATTCGTACTCGATATTACGAATTGGATTTTGAAACTTTGCAGAAAGATTTCATAAAGGATTCCTAACAACTCTAAAATTCTAGATTTTTAAATAAAACTTGAATTCGAATTTTGGCTCAAAATAATGAAGAACAGAGGTATTCACTGTATTTTTTTATTTTTCTCTCTTTATTTTTGTTTAATTCGCGAATTGTAGTGATTGACATATATAATGGGAATGTATACGTATTTTAACAGATGTGTTTGATCATAATTGAATCAATTTGATTCGTGAAGTGGACGTTCAACTGTTTTCAGACAGGAATCTAGAAAGATAAACAACAAAGTTTGATCGTGATTGCTAACAAATCGTGATTTCTAGTGGATAATTCAGTCACTATATTTTGTATATATCT
Organism: Rutidosis leptorrhynchoides; assembly: GCF_046630445.1. Classification (NCBI taxonomy): domain Eukaryota; kingdom Viridiplantae; phylum Streptophyta; class Magnoliopsida; order Asterales; family Asteraceae; genus Rutidosis; species Rutidosis leptorrhynchoides. The sequence continues at coordinate 383,555,983 of NC_092335.1, forward strand.
TATTGGAATATATAACAGATTCGTGTGATTATATATATATATATATATATATCGATTTCATTTGATATAATTATAAATACAATTAATATTAATAATACTTTTAATATTATTCATAATAATAAAAATACTAGTAGTAATAATAATATAAATAATACTAATATCAAAATAATAATAAGAATAAGGATAAAAATAATAATGATAATGATAAAAAATGATAATTTTTGAATAATTATGTTAATAATGATAATAATAATAATAATAATAATAATAATAATAATAATAATAATAATAATAATAATAATAATAATAATAATAATATCAAGATAATACTGATTATAATAAAAGTAATAATAATAATATCAATAATTTTAAATAAAAGATAGTTTTTGCTTATTCGTAATAATAATAATCATGATAATAAATAAAATTATAATTTTACTACAAATTATAATGATAACAATAATATTATTAATGATGATACAAATAATGATTATTAATGATAAAGGTAATAATAATATCTAATGATAATACAAATAATATTTAAGATATAACAAGTTATATATATTAAATTTCATATATACATAATGTCTATAATATAACTAATACTGATTTTAGTTATTAATATTAGTAGTCATAATAATGAAGTAATAATATTACGCTAACAATTATAATTTAACTTATAGTTAACCTTAATATTACATATTATTAATTATATGATATATAATATCATACATTGAATATTCAATAATCAAACATTATAATATAGGAATCATATTTTAGTAACAACTTAATAATTTTACGTATTACATTAAATATTCAATTAAATTCAAATGATTAAATTGTATTTTATTATCTCAAATTATTATATATATACTATTATTTATATTTACCTATATATATATATATATATATATATATATATATATATATATATATATATATATATATATATATATATATATATTTATATATATATATATATATATATATATATATATACATATTTATTTATAGCAATTGTTCGTGAATCGTCGGGAATAGTCAAGGTCAAATGATTTCATTAAACAGTTCAAAAATTTTGAGATTCAATTAAATAGACTTTGCTTATCGTGTCAAAATCATATAAAGATTAAGTTTAAATTTGGTCGGAAATCTCCGGGTTGTTACAGTACCTACTAGTTAAAGAAATTTCGTCCCGAAATTTGATTGGAATGGTCATGGCTGACAATAAGTATGTTTTCAAGACGCATACGAGCTGAGAATTAGAGTTTTATCATTATCAATTGATGCGTGCGTAACAATACATCTTTTACCCCCTAAATTTATACAAGATTCAAACACTACAAATAAGCACACACAACTAACGAGCACTTAGAACCCGGTCAATATAGTACTTTAATGTAAGTATTCGTTTCAAGTTCGTCCCAAGAGAGCGGTGTAAGTCGGATAATTGAAACTATTAGTTGTCCTAGGGTTGGTTTGATTGGGGGGTTTTGATAGATTTCAACTAATAACTAAAACTTGTACAATTAAACAAACTTAAACTTAACAAGTAAACTAGTAGCAAGTAGCAAGTAACGAAATAAGAATAAATCAATATGATAGAGGGTGTTCACTTATCTAATCCTCTATATGCTTAGATGGCCCTTGTTTTCCCCAAATTGTTATCACTTAAGTTGTTTGAACTAGTAATGTTCTTAATCCAATTTTACTTTGCAAATTCACATAAGCTTAGTAACACAAGATCAAGCAATGTGTGAGTTGATTATTGAGATTATGCCCGGGTTAAAATCACTTAAAACCTTTAACCATCAAAATCACCTAAGATAGTCAAACACCACTATGATGAACAAAGGTCAATTGAAAACCAACTTAGCCTAGAAACACAATCACTTAAAATTCCTATTCTAGTTGTCTAGATCACCAAAGGTGTTGAAGCACAAATTGATTTACTACTAAAATCACTTAAAGAGCTACTCAATTTATGTAATCAAAGTAAAACCAATATCAAACATAGCAATGGACCTCATGGCTAACTCAATTGAAATGTCCCGTTCATATTGATTATAAACGTTCCATATTAATTGATTTCATCGCGAGGTTTTGACCTCTATATGAGACGTTTTTCAAAGACTGCATTCATTTTTAAAACAACCATAACCTTTATTTTATCTATAAAGGTTTAAAAAACATTACGTAGATTATCAAATAATGGTAATCTAAAATATACCGTTTACACACGACCATTACATAATGGTTTACAATAAGAATATATTACATCAAAAATAAGTTTCTTGAATGCAGTTTTTACATAATATCATACAAGCATGGACTCCAAATCTTGTCCTTATTTTAGTATGCTACAGCGGAAGCTCTTAATAATCACCTGAGAATAAACATGCTTAAAACATCAACAAAAATATTGGTGAGTTATAGGTTTAACGTATATATTATCAAATCATAATAATAGACCACAAGATTTCATATTTCAATATACATCCCATACATAGAGATAAAATTCATTCATATGGTGAACACCTGGTAACCGACATTAACAAGATGCATATAAGAATATCCCCTATCATTCCAGGAAATCCTTCGGACATGATAAAAACGAATTCGAAGTACTAAAGCATCCGGTACTTTGGATGGGGTTTGTTAGGCCCAATAGATCTATCTTTAGGATTCGCGTCAATTAGTAGATCGGTTTACTAATTCTTAGGTTACCAACCAAAAGGGGGCATATTCGGCTTTGATCATTCACCCATATAATGTAGTTTCATTTACTTGTGTCTATTTCGTAAAACATTTATAAAACTGCATGTATTCTCATCCCAAAATATTATATTTTAAAAGTGGGACTATAACTCACTTTCACAGATTTTTACTTCGTCGGGAAGTAAGACTTGGCCACTGGTCGATTCACGAACCTATAACAAATATGTACATATATATCAAAGTATGTTCAAAATATATTTACAACATTTTTTAATACGTTTTACTGTTTTAAGTTTATTAAGTCAGCTGTCCTCGTTAGTAACCTACAACTAGTTGTCCACAGTTAGATGTACAAAAATAAATTGATATATATTATCTTGAATCAATCCACGACCCAGTGTATACACGTCTCAGGCTAGATCACAACTCAAAGTATATATATTTTTGGAATCAACCTCAACCCTATATAGCTAACTCCAACATTACTGCATATAGAGTGTCTATGGTTGTTCCAAATAATATATATACATGGGTCGATATGATATGTCAAAACATTTGTATACGTGTCTATGGTATCCCAAGATTACATAATATATTAGAATACATGTATAATATAATATAAGTTAGCTAGGATATAATTTGTATAGATTTGTTAAACATTTTCCGTAGCTAAAATAATCAAAAAATATCCAATCTTGTTTTACCCATAACTTCTTCATTTTAAATCCGTTTTGAGTGAATCAAATTGCTATGGTTTCATATTGAACTCTAATTTAAGAATCTAAACAGAAAAATTATAGGTTTATAGTCGGAAATTTAAGTTACATGTCAATTACTAAAGAGGTAGTCATTTCTGTCGAAAAAACGACATCTTGATGACCATTTTGGAAAACATACTTTCACTTTGAGTTTAACCATGATTTTTGGATATAGTTTCATGTTCATAAGAAAAATCATTTTCCCAGAAGAACAAATTTTAAATCAAAGTTTATCATAGTTTTTAATTAACTAACCCAAAACAGCCCGCGGTGTTACTACGACGGCGTATGTCCGGTTTTACGGTGTTCTTCGTGTTTCCAGGTTTTAAATCATTAAGTTAGCATATCATATAGATATAGAACATGTGTTTAGTTGATTTTAAAAGTCAAGTTATAAGGATTAACTTTTGTTTATGAACAAGTTTAGAATTAACTAAACTATGTTCTAGTGATTACAAGTTTAAACCTTCGAATAAGATAGCTTTATATGTATGAATCGAATGATGTTATGAACATCATTACTACCTCAAATTTTCTGGATAAAGCTACTAGAAATGAGAAAAATGGATCTAGCTTCAAAGGATCCTTGAATGGCTTGAAAGTTCTTGAAGCAGAATCATGACACGAAAACAAGTTCAAGTAAGATTTCTACTCGAAATAAGATTGTTATAGTTATAGAAATTGAATCAAAGTTTGAATATGAATATTACCTTGAATTAGAAAGATAACCTACTATAAATAACAAAGGTTCCTTGATCTTAGATGATTACTTGAAATGGATTAGAAAGCTTGGAAGTAGACTTGCAAACTTGGAAGCGTTATTGATTTTATAAAACTATAACTTATAGAATTTAAGAAGAACACTTAGAACTTTAAGAGAAAACTTGAGAGAGATCACTTAGATGAAGAAAATTGAAGAATGAAAGTGTTTGTAGGTATTTTTGGTCGTTGGTATATGGATTAGATATAAAGGATGTGTAATTTTGTTTTCATGTAAATAAGTCATGAATGATTACTCATACTTTTGTAATTTTATGAGATATTTCATGCTAGTTGCCAAATTATGATTCTCACATGTGTTAGGTGACTCACATGGGCTGCTAAAAGCTGATCATTGGAGTGTATATACCAATAGTACATACATCTAAAAGCTGTGTATTGTACGAGTACGAATACGGGTGCATACGAGTAGAATTGTTGATGAAACTGAATGAGGATGTAATTGTAAGCATTTTTGTTAAGTAGAAGTATTTTGATAAGTGTCTTGAAGTCTTTCAAAAGTGTATGAATATATATTAAAACACTATATGTAAATACATTTTAACTGAGTCGTTAAGTCATCATTAGTCGTTACATGTATATGTTGTTTTGAAACATTTAGGTTAACGGTCTTGTTAAATGTTATTAACCCATTATTTATTATCTCTAAAGAGATGTTAAATTGCTACATTATCATGATATTATGATATATAATATATCTTAGTATGATATATATACAGTTAAATGTCGTTACAGCGATAATCGTTACATATATGTCTCGTTTCGAAATCATTAAGTTAGTAGTATTATTTTTACATATGTAGTTCATTGTTAATACACTTAATGATATATTTACTTATAATTTAACATAATTAACCAAGTGTAACAATATCTTAATATGATTCATATGTATTTAGTAAGACGTTGTTATAACGATAATCGTTATATATATCATTTTCGTGTTTCTTAACTTAATAGTCTCATTTTTATGTATATAACTCATTGTTAAAATACCTAATGAGATACTTAATTATCATAAAATCATGTTAACTATATATATAACCATATATATGTCATCATATAGTTTTTACAAGTTTTAACGTTCGTGAATCGCCGGTCGACTTGGGTGGTCAATTGTCTATATGAAACTCATTTCAATTAATCAAGTCTTAACAAGTTTGATTTCTTAACATGTTGGAAACACTTAATCATGTAAATAACAATTTCATTTAATATATATATATATAAACATGGAAAAGTTCGGGTCACTACAGGACCGACCCGTTAAATAAATTTCGTCCCGAAATTTTAAGCAGTTGGAGGTGTTGACGAATCTTCTGGAAATAGATGCGGGTATTTCTTCTTCATCTGATCTTCTCATTCTCAGGTGAACTCGGGTCCTCTATGAGCATTCCATCGAACCTTAACAATTGGTATCTTGTTTTGCTTAAGTCTTTTAACCTCAGGATTCATTATTTCGACGGGTTCTTCGATGAATTGAGGTTTTTCGTTGATTTGGATTTCATCTAACGGAATAGTGAGATCTTCTTTAGCAAAACATTTCTTCAAATTCGAGACGTGGAAAGTGTTATGTACAGCCACGAGTTGTTGAGGTAACTCAGGTCGGTAAGCTACTGGTCCGACACGATCAATAATCTTGAATGGTCCTATATACCTTGGATTTAATTTCCCTCGTTCTCCAAATCGAACAACGCCTTTCCAAGGTGTAACTTTAAGCATGACCATCTCTCCAATTTCAAATTCTATATCTTTTCTTTTAATGTCAGCATAGCTCTTTTGTCGACTTTGGGCGGTTTTCAACCGTTGTTGAATTTGGATGATCTTCTCGGTAGTTTCTTGTATTATCTCTGGACCCGTAATCTGTCTATCCCCCACTTCACTTCAACAAATCAGAGACCTGCACTTTCTACCATAAAGTGCTTCAAACGGCGCCATCTTAATGCTTGAATGGTAGCTGTTGTTGTAGGAAAATTCTGCTAACGGTAGATGTCGATCCCAACTGTTTCCGAAATCAATAACACATGCTCGTAGCATTTCTTCAAGCGTTTGTATTGTCCTTTCACTCTGCCCATCAGTTTGTGAATGATAGGCAGTACTCATGTCTAGACGAGTTCCTAATGCTTGCTGTAATGTCTGCCAGAATTTTGAAATAAATCTGCCATCCCTATCAGAGATAATAGAGATTCGTATTCCATGTCTGGAGACGACTTCCTTCAAATACAGTCATGCTAACTTCTCCATCTTGTCATCTTCTCTTATTGGCAGGAAGTGTGCTGATTTGGTGAGACGATCAACTATTAACCAAATAGTATCAAAACTACTTGCAGTCCTTGGCAATTTAGTGATGAAATCCATGGTAATGGTTTCCCATTTCCATTCCGGGATTTTGGGTTGTTGAAGTAGACCTGATGGTTTCTGAAGCTCTACTTTGACCTTATAACACGTCAAACATTCCCCTACGTATTTAGCAACATCGGCTTTCATACCTGGCCACTAAAAATGTTTCTTGAGATCCTTGTACATCTTCCCCGTTCCAGGATGTATTGAGTATCTGGTTTTATGAGCTTCTCTAAGTACCATTTCTCTCATATCTCCAAATTTTGGTACCCAAATTCTTTCAGCCCTATACAGGGTTCCGTCTTCCCGAATATTAAGATGCTTCTCCGATCCTTTGGGTATTTCATCCTTTAAATTTCCTTCTTTTAAAACTCCTTGTTGCGCCTCCTTTATTTGAGTAGTAAGGTTATTGTGAATCATTATATTCATAGATTTTACTCGAATTGGTTCTCTGTCCTTTCTGCTCAAGGCGTCGGCTACCATATTTGCCTTCCTCGGGTGGTAACGAATCTCAAAGTCATAATCATTCAACAATTAAATCCACCTACGCTGCCTCATGTTCAGTTGTTTCTGATTAAATATGTGTTGAAGACTTTTGTGGTCGGTATATATAATACTTTTGACCCCATATAAGTAGTGCCTCCAACTCTTTAATGCAAAAACAACCGCGCCTAATTCCAAATCATGCGTCGTATAATTTTGCTCATGAATCTTCAATTGTCTAGACGCATAAGCAATTACCTTCGTTCGTTGCATTAATACACAACCGAGACCTTGCTTTGAGGCGTCACAATATATCACAAAATCATCATTCCCTTTAGGTAATGACAATTTAGGTGCCGTAGTTAACTTTTTCTTCAACAATTGAAACGCTTTTTCTTGTTCATCCTTCCATTCAAATTTCCTCCCTTTATGCATTAATGCAGTCAAGGGTTTTGCTATTTTGAAAAAATCTTGGATGAATCTCCTGTAATAACCAGCTAGCCCTAAAAATTGGCGTATGTGTTTCTGAGTTTTCGGGGTTTCCCACTTTTCAACGGTTTCAATCTTTGCTGGATCCACCTGAATACCTTCTTTGTTCACTATGTGACCTAGGAATTGAACTTCTTCCAACTAAAATGCACACTTTGAAAACTTAGCGTACAGTTTTTCTTTCCTTAACGATTCTAGCACTTTCCTCAAGTGTTCTTCATGCTCTTGGTCATTCTTTGAGTAAATAAGTATGTCATCGATGAAAACAATGACAAACTTGTCAAGGTATGGTCCACACACTCGGTTCATGAGGTCCATGAACATAGCTGGTGCGTTAGTTAACCCAAACGGCATAACCATAAACTCGTACTGACCGTAACGCGTCCTAAAAGCAGTCTTTAGAATATCATCCTCCTTCACCCGCATTTGATGATACCCAGAACGTAAATCAATCTTCGAATAAACCGACGAGCCTTGTAGTTGATCAAATAAGTCGTCAATTCTCGGTAGTAGGTAGCGGTTCTTGATGGTAAGTTTATTCAACTCTCGGTAGTCGATACACAACCTAAATGTACCATCCTTCTTCTTGACAAACAAAATAGGAGCTCCCCACGGTGATGTGCTTGGTCGAATGAAACCACGCTCTAAAAGTTCTTATAATTGGCTCTGAAGTTCCTTCATTTCGCTAGGTGCGAGTCTGTATGGAGCACGAGCTATTGGTGCAGCTCCCGGTACAAGGTCTATTTGAAATTCAACGAATCAGTGTGGAGGTAGTCCCGACAATTCTTTCAGAAATACATCGGGAAATTCTTTTGCGACGGGAATATCATTGATGTTCTTTTCTTCGGAATTGACTTTCTCGACGTGTGCTAGCACAGCATAGCAACCTTTTCTTATTAGTTTTTGTGCCTTCAGGTTACTAATAAGATTTAACTTCGCGTTGCTCTTTTCTCCATACACCATTAAGGGTTTTTCTTTTTCTCGTATAATGCGAATTGCATTTTTATAAAAAAAGATCTCTGCTTTCACTTCTTTCAACCAGTCCATGCCGATTATCACATCAAAACTCCCTAACTCTACTGGTATCAAGTCAATCTTAAATGTTTCGCTAACCAGTTTAATTTCTCGATTCCGACATATATTATCTGCTGAAATTAATTTACCATTTCCTAATTCGAGTAAAAATTTACTATCCAAAGGCGTCAATGGGCAACTTAATTTAGCACAAAATTCTCTACTCATATAGCTTCTATCCGCACCCAAATCAAATAAAACATAAGCAGATTTATCGTCAATAAGAAACGTACCCGTAACAAGCTCCGGGTCTTCCTGTGCTTCTGTCGCATTAATATTGAAAACTCTTCCACGGCCCTGCCCATTAGTATTCCCCTGATTCGGGAAATTTCTAATAATGTGGCCCGGTTTTCCACATTTATAACAAACAGCGTTGGTATTACTTGCTCCGACACTATTCGTTTCGGCATTACTTGTTCCGACATTATTTGTTCCTTTAGTTCTGTTAAACTTTGGTCCGTAGACCTCACACTTTATCGCGCTATGACCATTTCTTTTACACCTATTGCAAAATGTCGTGCAAAACCCCTGATGATTTTCTTCACACCAATAACATGGCTGTTTTTGGTTTTTGTTGCCATTGTTGTTATTGAGGTTGTTGTTGGGATTGTTATTGTTATTGAAATGGTTGTTGTAGTTGTTGTTATTATTGGGATGTTTGTTGTAGTTATTGTTAGGATTGCGGTTATTGTTGCGATTGTTGTTGCGGTTGTTGGGATTGTTGTTGCGATTGTGGTTGTAATTGTTGTTGTTGTTGTACTGGTAACTCTTGTCACCGTTTTCCTCCCACTTCCTCTTGAGTTGTTTCGTGTTGGCTTCTTCAGCCGCCTGCTCTTTAATTCTTCCCTCAATCTAATATATGAGTTTATGAGCCATTCGACTTGCCTTCTATATAGAAGCGGGCTCGTGTGAACTCACATCTTCTTGAATCCTTACTGGTAACCCTTTTACAAACGCATCGATCTTCTCTTCTTCATCTTCGAATGCTCCCGGACACAATAGGCACAACTCTGTGAATCGTCGTTCATATATGGTAACGTCGAACCCTTGTGTTCATAACTCTCTAAGTTCTGCCTTGAGTTTATTGACTTCGTTTCTAGGACGGTACTGATCGTTCATCAATTGCTTGAATACTGACCACGGTAGTGCGTAAGCAGCATTTTTTCCTACCTATTCAAGATAGGTGTTCCACCACGTTAACGCAGTACCTGTGAAGGTATGCGTAGCGTACTTAACTTTGTCCTCTTCAGTACACTTACTTATGGCAAACACCGATTCGACTTTCTCGGTCCACCGTTTCAATCCAATTGGTCATTCGGTTCCATCAAATTCTAAAGGTTTGCAGGCAGTGAATTCTTTGTAGGAGCATCATACACAATTTCTTGCGCCGTTAGCTGCATTGCTAGATTCAGAGTTATGGTTGGTATGTAGCACAGCCTGTATTGCGGCTATGTTTGCAGCAAGAAAGGTACGAAATTCCTCTTCGCTCATATTCATAGTGTGTCGAGTAGTCGGTGCCATTTCCTTCAAAATAGCCAACTGAATTGAGTTAATCATACAAAATATTAAGAGTAGTCAATAGTATTTCGTAGCATAATATGAACTCATTTATAAAAGCTTTTTCTTCATATTAGCGTTTTATAAGTTTAAATTCGGGTACTACCTACCCGTTAAGTTCATACTTAGTAGCTAATATACAATTCAACTACTACAATTCCATATGAAAAACTGATTATAATAATATATCACATATAAATATTCTTCAAACTTACAACATCGCTATATTACATATAACATGAAATATAGTACACTTTGATACAGGACAGTTTTAAAGATAAATTTAATTAATACGCAAGTTGTTCAGCAAAGGAAATAAAGACACGTAATTCATAAGTCCAGAAACAAGTCATGCATTCTGGTTTTACTAAGACGACTTCCCATCCTTGGTCTTGTAGAAAATAACCGTTATGACCATTGGCTAGGCAGCATGTTGTAATGTTGTCAAAAGGATGAGGGTTTCGTAATGTCCAACGGCCCCGTAATAATCTAAAAACGTTGTTTCTCACCCCAATTACTGAATCCATCACTTGTGGGAAGGCTTTATTTAAAAGTTGCAATCCGATGTTCTTTTTCTCACTTTGGTAAGAAGCGAACATTACTAACCCGTAAGCATAACATGCTTCTTTATGTTGCATGTTAGAAGCTCTTTCTAATTCACGAAATCCTATGTTGGGATATGTTGGGTCAAAATAGGTTCTTAACCCGTAGCGTAAAATTGCATTTGGGTTCCCCGCATTTAACGCTTTAAAGAAAACACGGCGTAACTTATGGTCTCCCCAATGTGATATACCCCACCTATCAAAGGAAAGTCTTTTATAAACTAAGGCATTTCTGGAAAGTCTTTCAAATGTTTGACAAGTTAATTTCGCCATAACTAAATGTGCTGATGAATTCTGATCGATTCTAGACAAGATTTCCTCAATCATATCCTCTGGTAGGTCTTCTAAAATATTCGGTTGTCTACCCTTAACATCCATTTTGTTTTTATACTGTAAAATAGACAAGGATTAGATTCGTAAAAGATAATTAACAAACAATACAAGCAATTTTTACATAGAACATAAAAGTACAAGCACACTACAATACATATAATACACAACATGATTACAACCCTCTAATATGAATCACTGGTTTCTTCTTCTTCAGACTTGGTTCGTTTTCCTAATTTTTTAGGAATATATGGTGTTCCTCTAATACGAACCGTCGTTTTCCATAATGGTTTAGAAAAACCTGGTGGTTTAGAGGTTCCCGGGTCATTGTTACATTTTAGGAAATATGGATATTGTCGATACATATATAGTTCATCGGGGTTGGAATCGGGTTTCTCTATTTTTATACCTTTTCCCTTATTATTTTCTTTCGCTTTATTAAATTGGGTCGAGGTAATTTCTATAATATCATCGGAATCCTCATCGGGATCCGATTCATCGGAAAATTGGTAATCTTCCCAATATTTTGCTTCCTCAACGGAAACACCATTGACCATTATTAACTTTGGTCTGTTGGTTGAGGATTTTCTTTTATTTAATCGATTTACTATAGGTATCAATATTTTTTCCTCCAGAACCTCTTCTTCTGGTTCCTCCTCTTTCGATTCATCCTCTTCTGGTTTCTCTTCTTCCGGTTCCTCCTCTTCCGGTTCCTCTTCCGGTTCCTCTTCGGAAATTTGTGAATCTTCCCAAAATATATTCGACTCTTCATTATTATTAGGAGAATCAATGGGATTTGTACTAGAGGTAGACATCTATCACATAATATCAAACACGTTAAGAGATTAATATATCACATAATATTTACATGTTAATAATATATAGTTTCCAACAAAAGTGTTAAGCAATCGTTTTTAAAGAAAATACGGTCGAAGTCCAGACTTACTAATGTATCCTAACAAACTCGATAAGAAACGCTAATGCAAATTTCTGGTTCTCTAAGACCAATGCTCGAATACCAACTGAAATGTCCCATTCATATTGATTATAAACGTTCCATATTAATTGATTTCGTCGAGAGGTTTTGACCTCTATATGAGACGTTTTTCAAAGACTGGATTCATTTTTAAAACAACCATAACCTTTATTTTATCTATAAAGGTTTAAAAAACATTACGTAGATTATCAAATAATGATAATCTAAAATATACCGTTTACACACGACCATTACATAATGGTTTACAATAAGAATATATTACATCAAAAATAAGTTTCTTGAATGCAGTTTTTACATAATATCATACAAGCATGGACTCCAAATCTTGTCCTTATTTTAGTATGCAACAGCGGAAGCTCTTAATAATCACCTGAGAATAAACATTCTTAAAACGTCAACAAAAATGTTGGTGAGTTATAGGTTTAACGTATATATTATCAAATCATAATAATAGACCACAAGATTTCATATTTCAATATACATCCCATACATAGAGATAAAATTCATTCATATGGTGAACACCTGGTAACCGACATTAACAAGATGCATATAAGAATATCCCCTATCATTCCGGGAAATCCTTCGGACATGATAAAAACGAATTCGAAGTACTAAAGCATCCGGTACTTTGAATGGGGTTCGTTAGGCCCAATAGATCTATCTTTAGGATTCGCTTCAATTAGTAGATCGATTTACTAATTCTTAGGTTACCAACCAAAAGGGGGCATATTCGGCTTCGATCATTCACCCATATAATGTAGTTTCATTTACTTGTGTCTATTTCGTAAAACATTTATAAAACTGCATGTATTCTCATCCCAAAATATTAGATTTTAAAAGTGACACTATAACTCACTTTCACAGATTTTTACTTTGTCGGGAAGTAATACTTGGCCACTGGTCGATTCACGAACCTATAACAAATATGTACATATATATCAAAGTATGTTCAAAACATATTTACAACATTTTTTAATACGTTTTACTGTTTTAAGTTTATTAAGTCAGCTGTCCTCGTTAGTAACCTACAACTAGTTGTCCACAGTTAGATGTACAGAAATAAATCGATATATATTATCTTGAATCAATCCACGACCCAGTGTATGCACATCTCAGGCTAGATCACAACTCAAAGTATATATATTTTTGGAATCAACCTCAACCCTGTATAGCTAACTCCAACATTACTACATATAGTGTGTCTATGGTTGTTCCAAATAATATATATAGATGGGTCGATATGATATGTCAAAACATTTGTATACGTGTCTATGGTATCCCAAGATTACATAATATATTAGAATACATGTATAATATAATATAAGTTAGCTAGGATATGATTTGTATAGATTTGTTAAACATTTCCCGTAGCTAAAATAATCAAAAAATATCCAATCTTCTTTTACCCATAACTTCTTCATTTTAAATCCGTTTTGAGTGAATCAAATTGCTATGGTTTCATATTGAACTCTAATTTAAGAATATAAACAGAAAAAGTATAGGTTTATAGTCAGAAATTTAAGTTACATGTCAATTACTAAAGAGGTAGTCATTTCCGTCGAAAAAACGACATCTTGATGACCATTTTGGAAAACATACTTTCACTTTGAGTTTAACCATGATTTTTGGATATAGTTTCATTTTCATAAGAAAAATAATTTTCCCAGAAGAACAAATTTTAAATCAAAGTTTATCATAGTTTTTAATTAACTAACCCAAAACAGCCCGCGGTGTTACTACGACGGCGTATGTCCGGTTTTACAGTGTTCTTCGTGTTTCCAGATTTTAAATCATTAAGTTAGCATATCATATAGATATAGAACATGTGTTTAGTTGATTTTAAAAATCAAGTTAGAAGGATTAACTTTTGTTTGAGAACAAGTTTAGAATTAACTAAACTATGTTCTAGTGATTACAAGTTTAAACCTTCGAATAAGATAGCTTTATATGTATGAATCGAATGATGTTATGAACATTATTACTACCTCAAGTTTTCTAGATAAATCTACTAGAAATAATAAAAATGGATCTAGCTTCAAAGGATCCTTGGATGGCTTGAAAGTTCTTGAAGCAGAATCATGACACGAAAACAAGTTCAAGTAAGATTTCTACTCGAAATAAGATTGTTATAGTTATAGAAATTGAATCAAAGTTTGAATATGAATATTATCTTGAATTAGAAAGATAACCTACTGTAAATAACAAAGGTTCCTTGATCTTAGATGATTACTTGGACTGGATTAGAAAGCTTGGAAGTAGACTTGCAAACTTGGAAGCGTTCTTGATTTTATAAAACTATAACTTATAGAATTTATGAAGAACACTTAGAACTTTAAGATAGAACTTGAGAGAGATCACTTAGATGAATAAAATTTAAGGATGAAAGTGTTTGTAGGTATTTTTGGTCGTTGGTATATGGATTAGATATAAAGGATGTGTAATTTTGTTTTCATGTTAATAAGTCATGAATGATTACTCATATTTTTGTAATTTTATGAGATATTTCATGCTAGTTGCCAAATGATGGTTCCCACATGTGTTAGGTAACTCACATGGGCTGCTAAGAGCTAATCATTGGAGTGTATATACCAATAGTACATACATCTAAAAGCTATGTATTGTACGAGTACGAATACGGGTGCATACTAGTAGAATTGTTGATGAAACTGAACGAGGATGTAATTGTAAGCATTTTTGTTAAGTAGAAGTATTTTGATAAGTGTCTTGAAGTCTTTCAAAAGTGTATGAATACATATTAAAACACTACATGTAAATACATTTTAACTGAGTCGTTAAGTCATCGTTAGTCGTTACATGTATATGTTGTTTTGAAACCTTTAGGTTAACGGTCTTGTTAAATGTTATTAACCCATTGTTTATTATATCTAAAGAGATGTTAAATTGTTACATTATCATGATATTATGATATATAATATATCTTAGTATGATATATATACAGTTAAATGTCGTTACAACGATAATCGTTACATATATGTCTCGTTTCGAATTCATTAAGTTAGTAGTATTATTTTTACATATGTAGTTCATTGTTAATACACTTAATGATATATTTACTTATCATTTAACATAATTAACCAAGTGTAACAATATCTTAATATGATTCATATGTATTTAGTAAGACGTTGTTATAACTCATTTTTATGTATATAACTCATTGTTAAAATACCTAATGAGATACTTAATTATCATAAAATCATGTTAACTATATATATAACCATATATATGTCATCATATAGTTTTTACAAGTTTTAACATTCGTGAATCGCCGGTCGACTTGGGTGGTCAATTGTCTATATGAAACTCATTTCAATTAATCAAGTCTTAACAAGTTTGATTGCTTAACATGTTGGAAACACTTAATCATGTAAATAACAATTTCATTTAATATATATATATAAACCTGGAAAAGTTCGGGTCACTACATCAATAACACTAGCTCATGTATTTTCATTCAAAACAACTTTATTCAATAGATTAAGGGCACATCTTATGCATTAAAGATTCATAGATAAGCAAACACAAGAGATTTAGCTACTCATAGCAAAAATTACACTAGCAATAATCATAAAAGCATCAATAAACATCATCTTGAGTGATTACAAGCTAAGGTTCAAAGATAAATGAAGATAAGCAAAGATTACAAGTAAAGATTCAAAGCTAAGTGTAGAAAAACAAAGATTATAACTAATTAGTGCAAAATGAGTAAAGTAGAGTGGAGATTACAACCCAAAATGGAGAAGAAACACTAAAATGGAGAATGGATTATATGAATCTATCACTAATCTTCATGGAATTGGAGTTGGGAGTATGAAATTAGACTTCATCTTGATGGAATCATGATTGGAACCCTTTTAGGGCTCCAAAACGGCCTAAGGAACCAGCTCTCTAACTCAAAAACCCCAAATTTGCTTTTATAGGTAGGCTGAATTTTCTGGCTGAATCAGCACCAGAAGCGACGCTTTTGGAACAGGAGCGGCGCTTTTGATCCTGTAGGAGCGGCGCTTTTGGAATAGGAGCGACGCTTTTGGCTACTGATCTTTTTAACACACGTTTTAGCACATAGGAGCACCGCTTTTGACCTTAGGAGCGGCGCTTTTGATCCTGGAACTTCATTTTCACTCCAAAACTTCACTAGGTTCATTCCTTTGGCCCAAGTGTTGATTCCTTAGCATAAATATGAACTTTTAGACCGCTATTATCCCGAAACAACTAAATACCACAAACCGCTCACTAACCATCACAACCCGTATCGAAATGCCACGAAAGTAGGAAGATATTGCGAAGATAAATATGTATATTTTGAGCAATATCAAATCCCCCACACTTGAACATTGCTTATCCTCAAGCAATATAAGATAAAGCACTCTAATCTCAACCATCAATACCCAAACTAGTAGCCTCAAGCTCAAATGCAATAAAGATCAAACCAAACTTGCATTTCAAATAAATATGGCCAAAATGCAAAGTATTACCTCAAAGCACTTGCCATTCTTCAAATCATCACTTGAACTTGAGACTTGGGCAAACTCTTCAATCAACAATCAAAAACGATCTTCAATCTTCTCAAACTCAAACCTTCAAGCAATAACATCATCAACTTCAAACAATCTCTTCAACTAGAACATCTTCAAGTCTTCAATCCTCAAATACTAACACAATCACATTTCAAGCCTAAGTCTACCCGAATCAATCATTCCCCCGGCCAAAGTCAACTTCATCTACGAGAAGGTCATCAAACACCAATCAATAAGTATCAAATCTTTAAAACTCGACCTTGACCTCCTTGACCTTGACCAAATATGTAGGATTCACGGGATAGCCATAAACTAATCAAATAATTCAATCTCGATCTAGTATCAACATACTCAAACAAGCTCAAAGTGTATTCAAAATATGCAAAATGCACCCCGAAATGAACAAGGGCCATGAAATTCGTACACATCACCACTAATCATGAAATAATGCATCGTGTAAAGAATATGCTTCCGAAAAGAATGCTCACCTCATCAACCCGCGATGGCTATCCCTCTTCCACCTCCATGCCCTCAAAACACCTATTTTTCGTCAATTCCAAGAATGATCGTCAATTCCAATTGATAATCGTCAATTCCAAGTATAGGGTTAAGGTAGGTGTGCCAAAGGTAAGGGACTGGGTACCCCACCTTTATTTGGTTACCGGGGCACGGGGTAACCGGCACTCATCAAGCTTTCTATCACAACTCTATGGTTTCTCTCATAGTAGGGCGAAAGCATTGACGGAGGTTCATGGAATTAGGGCCCCACGTGGCTAAATAAGAGAGTCCGCCAATTCCAAATTTTTGAAGCACTAGGAAGACTTTAACTTCCTTTCAAATAATCGAGCTTAACTTGGGAGACTTTACTCCCAAGCTTGGAACAACATAACTTGGAAGACTTTACTTCCAAAATGAGATGATGCTTATCTACTTCTCACATAACAAGCTTTTATGCTTATTTTTAGAAAAGGTAGGAAGTAGTTACTACCTTTCCGTTAATTGCAAGCGCAAGGGTGCCATAGCTTTTGGCTATGGGTTATGTTGTCTAGCAACACTAGCACGAAGCCATTGCTCCTAAGCTCAAGGCTCCTCTTTCCACGACACTTAGCATAGCTAAATGTAAAATGGTGTAGATTAGGAAGTCTCCTACACCAAGTGAATTAACCATTCAAGTTTATTTTTGAGACATAAGAGGGTGGACTTTAACCACCGAATTTTTAAATCCGGGAAGACTTTACTTCCCCCACACTTGAATGGAACTTTAACCATTCAAGTTAAAACTTGGAACCAAAAATGAATGGAAATTTAACCATTCAAAACAAGGTAAGTTATGGCTTAATTTTGACCAAAACTTTTCAACAATTCGACAAAACACTTAGGAAAATTTTAAAATTAGGTCATAATTTTGTTTGAGAATAAGTCCACGAGAATTTATCTCTCCCCCCACACTTAAGATCATGTAATGCCCTCATTACATGGAATCAAAATAAAATAATAAATTCGAGAGGACTAAATGAAAAAGTGGAAGAGAAATAGAGATACCCGAGAACAAAAGTCATTTCCACAAGTATTTGTCAATTTGCATGAAATTCTCTTGACATATCCGCATTGCCAAACTTCCTTCTTGATTTTGATTAACTAGTCTTTATCTTGACTCGTCCCCGTCTTTTTAACATTCCTTATCGGGGTGGTTCTCCCCCACACTTTATCGGACGACATGTGAAATCGGTGAAAAAAGTTCCACGAATCAAGAGAGTGAGCCAATCATTAACCCCTCGGATGGTGTATAAGAAGAGAATAATCTTCTTCATTTGCATGAAGAAGATTGAACCAACCCAAGAGTCAACAATTGACTTTCTTCCAAACACGGTTTTGAATACAAGGTTTGCTTTCTTAATCGGCTCACACAAACACGAATCATCAACCTCGGGTTGAAAAACCTCCTTAAAATCATCAATACCATACCCGAGAGGATTGTTATACACTTTGAAAGTTTCGGGTATGATATTCTCAACCTCATCTCCTTCATCATCATCATCTTCATCATTATCCTTATCACAAACCTCTTCACCAACCCCGAGTGGATTATCATAAACTTTAAAAACATTGGGCGTTGGTAAAGCTTCAATCAATTCTTTGTCTTCCTCATCACATTCATCATCTTTATCAAATTCATCATCCTCACAATCTTTATCCTCTTCACCGTCTTCAAACTCATCTTCATCATTGGTTATCAAAGATTCGGGTACTTGTGCAATCTCTACTACGTCGGTCTTGGCATAAAAGCTTACATCATCATCGTCATCATAAAATATCCAATTATTTGACCGAGAAGTAGAAACTACGGGTGAGGTGGGTGGTGAATTGGTAGTGGATACAAAATCTTCAACTAAAGGGAGCATGGAACACACGGTTTTCTCTAAGCTTTGAAATGAAGCGTGTTGAATTTCTAACATTTCCCTCAAATATCTTCTTTCATGAATTAGAGCCTCCATACATTTAAGGTGGGTTCTCACAACGTTTAGGAATAATTCTAATAAATTCGGATAGATCTCCTCTTGTTGTTGATCTTGTAATTGAAATTGAGAAGAATCCAATGTCGAGTCATCTCCCTCATAACAATAGTCCATTGGTTGACCAAAAGAGTCAAAATTAGAAATGGGACTATAATCACAAGGTTGATCCACGGGGACAAAATCATTCATATAACCATTATCATAACCCCCGTCATCACAATAACCATCATACGCACCAAAATAACCATTCGGCTCACCATTAACTTGCCACGAATCCATACACCCATTATCATTCATACCCATGTAACCATCATTCATATACCCATAACCATCATTCATACCCATATAATCTTCATTGTTCATGCCCATGTACCCGTTATCATCATTCATTCACAAATAACCATTATACAAACCTATGTGACTTGAGTCTCCCATCAATTGTTGATCATAATTCGCGATTCTCGACATCAAGTAGTCACACAAAGCATCATACTCTGCCATCTAGCTTAATCACACCACAAACAAACAAGCATTTTCCGAATAGAAGCAAATATAAACAAAAAGTAACTTTTGCAAGAATGAAATTCTCACAAAAGGATCGAACAACTAAAAGTTTAAACCAACTACCCAACTTACCTAACCGCTCCCCGGCAGCGGCGCCAAGAAAGTGTTGATGCGTGCGTAACAATACATCTTTTACCCTCTAAATTTATACAAGATTCAAACACTACAAATAAGCACACACAACTAACGAGCAAATAGAACGCGGTCATTATAGTACTTTAATGTAAGTATTCGTTTCAAGTTCATCCCAAGAGAGCGGTGTAAGTCGGATAATTGAAACTATTAATTGTCCTAGGGTTTGTTTGATTGGGGGGTTTTGATAGATTTCAACTAATAACTAAAACTTGTTCAATTAAACAAACTTAAACTTAACAAGTAAACTAGTAGCAAGTAGCAAGTAACGAAATAAGAATAAATCAATATGATAGAGGGTGTTCACTTATCTAATCCTCTTTATGCTTAGATGGCCCTTGTTTTCCCCAAATTGTTATCACTTAAGTTGTTTGAACTAGTAAATGTTCTTAATCCAATTTTACTTTGCAAATTCACATAAGCTTAGTAACACAAGATCAAGCAATGTATGAGTTGATTATTGAGATTATGCCCGGGTTAAAATCACTTAAAACCCTTTAACCATCAAAGTCACCTAAGATAGTCAAACACCACTATGATGAACAAAGGTCAATTGAAAACCAACTTAGCCTAGAAACACAATCACTTAAAATTCCTATTCTAGTTGTCTAGATCACCAAAGGAGTTGAAGCACAAATTGATTCACTACTAAAATCACTTAAAGAGCTACTCAATTCATGTAATCAAAGCAAAACCAATATCAAACATAGCAATAGACCTCATGGCTAACTCAATAACACTAGCTCATATATTTTCATTGAAAACAACTTTATTCAATAGATTAAGGGCACATCTTATGCATTAAAGATTCATAGATAAGCAAACACAAGAGATTTAGCTACTAATAGTAAAAATTACACTAGTAATAATCATAAAAGCATCAATAAACATCATCTTGAGTGATTACAAGCTAAGGTTCAAAGATAAATGAAGATAAGCAAAGATTACAAGTAAAGATTCAAAGCTAAGTATAGATAAACAAAGATTACAACTAATTAGTGCAAAATGAGTAAAGTAGAGTGGAGATTACAACCCAAAATGGAGAAGAAACACTAAAATGGAGAATGGATGATATGAATCTATCACTAATCTTCATGATATTGGAGTTGGGAGTATGAAATTAGACTTCATCTTGATGGAGTCATGATTGGAACCCTTTTAGGGCTCCAAAACGGCCTAAGGAACCAGCTCTCTAACTCAAAAAACCCCAAATTTGCTTTTATAGGTCGGCTGAATTTTCTGGCTGAATCAGCACCAGGAGCGACGCTTTTGGAACAGGAGCGGCGCTTTTGATCCTGTAGGAGTGGCGCTTTTGGCATAGGAGCGACGCTTTTGGCTACTGATCTTTTTAACACACGTTTTAGCACATAGGAGCGCCGCTTTTGACCTTAGGAGCGGCGCTTTTGATCCTGGAACTTCATTTTCACTCCAAAACTTCACTAGGTTCATTCCTTTGGACCAAGTGTTGATTCCTTAGCATAAATATGAACTTTTAGACCGCTTTTGTCCCGAAACAACTAAATACTAAAAACTGCTCACTAATCATCACACCCCGTATCGAAATGCCACGAAAGTAGAAAGATATTGCGAAGATAAATATGTATATTTTGAGCAATATCATCAAGTAATATAGACAAAACAATTTGATTTGTAAAGAGTACGAGTGAAGTTATCGCAAAAGAGTGAAATGAGAAAATAAAATTTCGTCATATCTTTTGACGTAGATAGGATTGATTTCCAGAGTTTCAAGGGATTTTGAGAAAATCTTTGTAATAAGTTTTGATTCTTTGGTAATTAAGGAAATTAGAATCCTCTTTGGTTAAATGCGATAATCTGTTTCGATTACTTTGTCGAATATTTACTATAAATCCATTCCCTTCGTTTCCTTTATATTTTGGAGTTCCATACTTTTGTTTTCTTTTTCCCGACTTTAAGTCAAGCGAATAATGGTCCAAAATTCATAAGTATGGAGTTTCGAATAAACATTACTAATGTTCTAAGAAAGAATGATAATTGTACAATCTGACTTGTCAAATCACCAGATTTCAAGGAAGAATAGAACTATCAAGAAAATATGTTCTTGATATATTTATAGATTAGATAGAATGTAAGAGTCGTGTAACATGACACGTGATGATGTTATGATCTGTGAATCATCACGTTCCATTAGAAACTCAGCATGACTTACTGTAATATAATCACGTTGATCAAGTGTCTTTATATTATACTAACTCATGCATCAGTTCCCAACACTACTTCAAAAACATTCATAATTTAAACTTGAAGGTTTACAAAATATAGAAACTAAACAGTTTCCATTATGACATAACACTGATAGTGCGAAGGGATAAATGATTTCAGATAAGAATAGTTATGAAAATATCTTCAGAAATATCGAGGATATTTATAGTAAAAGATATGATGATATCTTAGAATTTTTAACGTCGATGGATGATGATGAAGATTTGCCCGTAAAGGTTCATAGTCATTAGTAACGTATTCGTTAATGACTTCAGCAGACACACTGAATCATTTGGATTCTTTGAAGGCAGGTTTTGTCTTTGTGATTTGTCCACGGCCTCCTTCATGATTTTTTCAATTCGTTTTCCAGTTCCAACTTTTCTGAGCTTTGCCATCATACTATTCTTTATTATTACTTCCGATAATTAAGGTCGTTTACAGTTGTCTACAGTTTCTTCTGCTTCATTCAGCTTTTTCAAAATTTGGAATATTGATTCGTAGACTGGGTGCTTTTCAGAGTTTCAGAATGAAAGATCATTATTCTAAGAGATAAAGGTTATATGTATACAAATAACTGTTTATGTAGACATGCTGCGAGATTTTAAAATACTGATTGCTGATTTCCGGTAATTGGTATGGCAATTCTTGTTACAAGATGCGGATGAGTATATGATAGGGTTTTAATGAACGAATATAATGGTTCTTCGAAGAGACTTAAGCCAATGAGTAATGAAGTTGCTGGTAAGTTTACTGCTAATGTTGAGGGATATAAAGAGTTCTCTGATAACGATGACGAAAGGCAAACTTATATATCGAGGTTATAATAAGGCTAATTCGAATGAAAGTCGAAGTTGATTTGTTGGAGCTGTGACAAATTTGGCTAATTTGGAAAAGAATTGAAATGTTATTTTCGATAATAACAATGCCAAAGGAGCTAGCACAGATACGTGTTAAACGTTTACCTAAGTTTCGAGTGTTTTCAGGTGCATATCTATATGCATCAATCTTTCCTTTTGTAGATGAAGTGCGGTTGGTTCATTCTCTCGATTGAGGTGTCTTCAAGAATCATAAAAGGTTTGAACGCAGATTGTAATCGTCCAGATACAAATGAGGTTTAAGATGAAATCAAGTGGCAAACTTGAAGAAATGTTTAGTTTCATATGTTATAATAAATATTTTAATTCATTTTAATTGTCCAATGTTATTAGTCCACAGTTAGTAGTCCACAATTAATAGTTCAACAATTCATATATAGTTTAATATATAATATTCGAATTAATTGATACGTGTCGTGACCCATTATATACATGTCTCAGACTCGATCACAACTCAAAGTATATATATTATTTAAGAATCAACCTCAACCCTGTATAGTGAACTCGAGCATTACAGCATATAGAGTATCTATGGTTATTCCAAATAATATATATATATATATGACGTCAATATGATATGTCAAAACTTTGTATACGTGTCCCGATAAAGTGCATAAAATAAATAACATAAATTAAATGACGATAAATAAAATTGCGAGAATTAAAATTGCGATAAATAAATTGCGATAAATAAATGTACAATAAGGAATTAACAGTTAGCTAGGAACAGTTAGCTAGGATTTTGTTAGCGTGGATTCTTAACAAAATTTCTCATAGTTAATTTGTTTGTTTCTAACAAATTTTATTTTATCCAATGTTTTCTTCATTATGCCACTCGTCAGATTCTGATAGGTCAAAATCCAAATATGAAATTGAATGAAAATGGTTATTCTGTGGTGAACAGATACGTGCATCGGTGGATGTAAGTAGGATAGTAAATGACTGTTGAATTAGATTTGAAAGAATGTACAGTGTAACTTATTAATGTGAAATCTAAATATTCCTCGGGTATTACCTACCCGTTAAAATATTTTCACCATTAACAGTTTGTACAAAAGAATTTTTGATTACAATCTTTATGAAAACATATATACATATATATTTTCTTCAGATATAATCGTGGATTTAATGAGTTAATATGATATTAATCTCATTTGATTTATCGTTAGAACTAGAACACATAATCTCTAAAACATCAGAAATTATATAATCGTCACGTAGAATGAAGATAATTGATGTAGAACGATTCGTAGAACGATAATTATACTCGAGGTACAGAATGAGATGTTGAGGCATGTGGTGTTAAAACTTGGTTTGTTGGTGGTACTGGTGTTGATGTTGCTGGTACTGTTGGTGCCGGTGATGTTGCTGAAGCTGGTATGTTTTGCACCATATTTTCCACGGCTATAACTCGGGCACGAATTTCGTTAACTTCTTCTATTACTCCGGGGTGATTGTCGGTTCGGACGAGCGAATAAATAAGATCTAGAATTTGGTATAGTATATAGTCGTGACGAGATACTCTGGAAATGAGAGAAAAAATGGTGTTTCGGACAGGTTCGCCGGTAAGTGCTTCAGGTTCTTTGCCAAGAGGGCAATGTGGTGGATGGAAAGGATCACCTTCTTCTTGTCTCCAATGATTAAGTAGACTACGAATGCATCACCAATTCATCCAGAATAGATGATGGCTGATTGGTTGATCCATTCCAGTCACACTGCTTTCGGAGCTTGAGTGGGATTCCATTTCGGAATCCGAGTGACTTGAACTAATGACGAATTCCATTTCGTACGATTGAATAAAGGATTTTTTGATATGAAATTATTTTCCGGCTATCGTGAGGTATTCTAATTACATAGAATATCTATATATATAGAGCAAAAGATTTTCGTAGATTACGGAGGAATTTACGAAATATGTCAGACAAAGTTTACAGTAATAGATACGCTAAGATATGTATTTTGTCTATACACTATTCATGCAATCAATGCAATAAGATGTGTCTAGACTAAGGATGATAAGCAGGTAATTTCTGACAAAAATAATAAGCAAAACTTTTGACATGCAGACACGGTCGAAGTCCAGACTCACTAATGCATCCTAACGACTATCAGTTAGACACACTAATGCAGACCTGGTTCACTAAGACTACCGCTCTGATACCACATGTAAAGACCCGTCCGAATCCATAAGGACGAATACAATAACATTTGGATACATTGCGAGGTATTTGATCTCTATATGATACATTTTACAAACATTGCATTCATTTTCAAAAGACAACCTTCCATTACAATGAAAGTTGACAGGCATGAATACTATTTCATAATATCCAAACTGTAAATGACCTAATCTGTCATTAACTTAATAATAATCTTTATTGAACTCAACGACTTGAATGCAACATCTTTTAAAATATGCCATGAATGACTCCAAGTAATATCTTTAAAATGAGCAAATGCACAGCGGAAGTTTTCTTTAATACCTGAGAATAAACATGCTTTCAAGTGTCAACCAATAGGTTGGTGAGTTCATTAGTTTATCGTAATCAATCATTTCCATAATTTAATAGACCACAAGATTTTTATTTCCATATCTCATAAACATAATCTCATATCAGGCATTTCGCACGGCATAGAGATAAAAATCATTCATATGGTGAACGCTTGATAACCGAACTAACATGATGCATGTAGAATATCCCCATCATTCCGGGACTCTCATCGGACATAATAATCGAAGTACTAAAGCATTCGTAACCCGAATGGGACATGTCAAGGTTCATAGATCTATCTTTAGGATTCACGTCAATTAGGGGCCATTTCCCTAATTCTTAGGCTACCAAGCTAAAAAGGGGCATATTCGATTTCGATAATCCAACCATAGAATGTAATTTTTGAATACTTGTGTCTATTTCGTCAAACATTTATAAAAATAGCGCATGTATTCTCAGTCCCAAAAATATATATTGCAAAAGAACTTAAAAAGGGAGCAAATGAAACTCACTATCCAATATTTTGTAGTAAAAATATTCATACGACGAAACTGAACAATGCAGGGTTGGCCTCAGATTCACGAACCTATATCAATTGTATATTTATTAATACATGTAATCGTAATCGAGCAAGTTTATATATATTATTATTAATAATATACTTGTTATATGTTATGTTATATAGATAGTTTGATATATTTAATTTATATATCTTTTATAACTATTATTTATCATTCTTTAATATGTTAATAATAAAATTTATATTAGGGTTTATATAAGATAACAATATATATTTATGTATTAATTGGTACATTTTATATATATACATATATATATATATATATATATATATATATATATATATATATATATATATATATATATATAGTTTAGTTAATATCATTTTTATAATAAAAATATAGTGATATGTAATATTAATATTATTGCAGTGTATCTTTATATAAAAATATTTACTTATAAAAATATTAAAAATGATAAGAGTGGTAGTCATAATATTGATAGTAATATTATTAATAATAATATTAATTTTAATAATGATAATCTTAATAAAGATATTAACTTTAATAATAATATTAATTTTAGTAAGAATAATAGTTTTAATAAAAGTGACATATTCCCTTAATAATATAATGATAATAATAATAATAATAATAATAATAATAATAATAATAATAATAATAATAATAATAATAATAATAATAATAATAATAATAATAATAATAATAATAGCAGTGTTAATAATAATAATCAGATTTATCATAAACTTCATATTTAGTTTCTAAACCTATATCTTTAGTTCCTATAACTTAAAATTATATCCATATTCATAATTTTTGCCATATCAACTTTTATTCTAAATTTTATAATATAAATGTTATTAATATGTTCATAATCTTGTCAATAATAATAACAATACTAATAATGATAATGTTAGTAATGATAATACTAATAGTTTTTATATAATAATACTAGTACTAATGGTAACACTAATAATAATGATAATAATCTTATTAATCACATTACTACGAATTATTATACTAATATTAATAATAATAATAATAATAATAATAATAGTATTTATGATACTTATAACTATGATACTAATAATAATAATTTTAACACTAATAATAACAATAATAACAATGACAATGACAATAATAATAATAATAATAATAATAATAATAATAATAATAATAATAATAATAATAATAATAATAATAATAATAATAATAATAATAATAATAATAATAATAATAATAATAATAATAATAATAATAATAATAATAATAATAATAATAACAATAATAATAATAATAATAATAATAATAATAATAATAATAATAATAATGAAACTATAATAAAAAGGGCTACCTTAATTGAAAAGAGTTCCAAAAAAAACAGTCCATGCTGGGACTCGAACCCGTGACCACCCGCTCACACATCAAGCACTTAACCACTCATCCATTCTGTTTTTCCTTATAATCCTCACAACTCATTTACATTTAAACTGTTTTTCTTTTCTGTTTAAATCTTCCCTTCTTCTTCAACAGATTCATACATCGATTCTATAATCCTCTTAATCTTAAAAGTAATTACAACTTGATTTTTGGCTTTAATAACCAACACGTAAACAATTTTCTATGACTATCTGAATTTAACAAAACAAAAAAAAAAGGCATCAAGTGTTGCTACTGTCGCGAGTTTTTTATTTATTTAAATATATTGATTTTTGAATTCGAGCACGTAATAGATCATGGTTGCAACATGAAAAAGGTTGTAAATCGTTCACTGAAACTTTAAAAATTATCAATTTAATCAAAAACATCGATATGACTTCAAATTTTTGGATGAACAAATAAGTTAACTTTTCAATCTTAAACTTTGACTCGAAAATTCGTAATCGATATTATGAATTGGATTTTGAAACTTTGCAGAAAGATTTCATAAAGGATTCCTAACAACTCTGAAATTCTAGATTTTTAAATAAAACTTGAATTCGAATTTTGGCTCAAAAGAATGAATAACAGAGGTATTCACTGTATTTTTTTTATTTTTCTCTCTTTATTTTTGTTTAATTCGCGAATTGTAGTGATTGACATATACAATGGGAATGTATACGCGTTTTAACAGATGTGTTTGATCATAATTGAATTGATTTGATTCGTGAAGTGGACATTCAACTGATTTCAGACAGGAATCTAGACAGGAACACAAATATAAAGGTAAACAACAAAGTTTAATCGTGATTGCTAACAAATCGTGATTTCTAGTGGATAATTCAGTCACTATATTTTGTATATATCTGATTGGAATATATAACAGATTCGTGTGATTATATATATATCGATTTCATTTGATATAATTATAAATACAATTAATATTAATAATACTTTTAATATTATTCATAATAATAAAAATACTAGTAGTAATAATAATAGAAATAATACTAATATCAAAATAATAATAAGAATAAGGATAAAAATAATAATGATAATGATAAAAAATGATAATTTTTGAATAATTATGTTAATAATAATAATAATAATAATAATAATAATAATAATAATAATAATAATAATAATAATAATAATAATAATATTAATGATAATAATAATATAAAGATAATACTGATTATAATAAAAGTAATAATAATAACATCAATAATTTTAAATAAAAGATAGTTTTTAGTTATTCGTAATAATAATAATCATGATAATAAATAAAATTATAATTTTACTACAAATTATAATGATAACAATAATATTATTAATGATGATACAAATAATGATTATTAATGATAAAGGTAATAATAATATCTAATGATAATACAAATAATATTTAAGATATAACAAGTTATATATATCAAATTTCATATCTACATAATATCTATAATATAACTAATACTAATTTTAGTTATTAATATTAGTAGTCATAATAATGAAGTAATAATATTACTCTAACAATTATAATTTAACTTATAGTTAACCTTAATATTACATATTATTAATTATATGATATATAGTATCATACATTGAATATTCAATAATCAAACATTATTGTGACGACTCGGAAATTTCCGACCAAATTTAAACTTAACCTTTATATGTTTCTGACACGATAAGCAGAATTTGTAATGTTGAATCTCAAAAAGTTTAGAACTACATTCATGTAATCAATTACCCTTTGACCGTGTTCGACGATTCACGAACAATTATGTGTATATAGATATGTATATATAATATATAATATTAACTGAAAACATTAACAAAGTATTAGATATATGATACTTTACATAAACATATTTGTTTCGATATATTTATCGACAGAATTAAGAGATAATATCAAATGATTATATTATCAGATACATTATGATATGATTACGGGCCTATGTTATGAGGTCCACTGTGATTTAAGAAATCAATTTTTTTTTACAACTCATTACTTAACCAGTATGATAAAGATAACGATATTTATATTTTATTTTATTAAATATATATATATATATAACGATTTAAATTAATGTTATATATATTTTTATACGCGTATTATACGTACATAGTTTTATACTTTTACTATACTTTAACTTTACCTTTACTTTACTTTTACTTTACTTTAACTTTAATAATTCATACTTTAATAATTCACTTTAATAATTCATACTTTAATAATTCACTTTAATAATTCATACTTTAATAATTCATACTTTAATAATTCACTTTAATAATTCATACTTTAATAATTCACTTTAATAATTCATACTTTAATAATTCACTTTAATAATTCATACTTTAATAATTCACTTTAATATTTCAAAAATCTATTATAAATAGAATTCAATAGGTTTCATTATTTCATAGAAACTTGAAAATATATTTCTCTAAACTCTCTCAATCGATTTATATATATATATATATTTGCTCTGTATTATTTCAAGATATTATTAGTATACATAAAATATTATGACGGAGTGATGTCCGAGTGATTTCAAAATAGTTTTTTGAATGAGTCGAAGCTAAGAAAATTATGGGTTATAGCTATGGAGGTGATGGGTATGGTTCATGGGTATGCTCGTGAGGTCAATCTAGTGTTTATCTTCTCCGTTACGTCTACGTACTTTCCTGCAATATTGAATTTCAATATTGATACGTAAGCACTCATAACTTAACTTTTATATATCAATAGTGTATCCCTGACTAGTGCTCGAGTATATAGGATTATGCATGCTTGTACATTCGATATTGTCCTTAGATAGGTTTGTTGAATCCTGAATTAGATACATATGCTACTGAGATAGGGTATATGATATGCATGTCATTGGAAAGCTAGTGAAAAATTAAGAACTTTTCATTTAGATATCGAATGGTTTCGATGAACGGATTAGAAGTTATAGTCAACTGAATTTTAGTATTATTGTTAAAATGATTATTATTACTATCGTCGTTATTATTTTAATAGAAATATCATTGTTATTATAAAATATCATTATTACTATTATGTTAGTATTATCATTTTATCATAATACCATTTTTAGTAAATATAAATATTGTTATAGAATAATAATAATTATTATTACAAAATAATACAACTTTTACTTATTATTATTATGATCAATATTATTTTATCAAATAAATAGGGGATACAAAGATATTTTTCACCACGCGTAATATAATTACATTAATAATACTTACCACTATAGTTTTACGATATTAAGTGAACTTTATAAATTTTACTACTTAAGATATATAAAAGTATATATTATATATAAACGTTAATATAAATTTTTATTAATAAATGACTTTTATTATTATAAAATCTAATAAATATATTTAAATATATAAAACGACTATAGTTAAGTTATATAATAAACACGTATAAATTTTAGAAGTCATTTTGGGTCAAGTTGACTTTTGTTGACTTTTGCATATTAGTCTCGAGCATTAGGATTGTGGTACACTATGACTTGACCAAAAATTGTTAGACAAATATTGACCAACATATAAATATATATAATTAATATAGGTTCGTGAATCCGAGGCCAACCTTGCACTTGTTAAATGACGTTATATGTATTTTTACTACGAAATACAGTATGGTGAGTTTCATTACTCCCTTTTTATATATATTTTTGGGCTGAGAATACATGCGCTGTTTTATAAATGTTTTACGAAATAGGCACAAGTACTAAAACTAATTCTATGTGGGTTTAAACCAGAAATATACCCTTAGCTTGGTAACATTAAACTACTTGTCTATGTACGGTAGGCGCAAATCCTAAAGATAGATCTATTGGGCCTGACAAACCCCATCCTTACTATGGGATGCTTTAGTACTTCGAGGTTATTTTAAACACACCTGATCTGGTGTACTTCAGAGGGTAAAACATGAATGTTAAGGCTTTTTACCGGGTGCCTACAACTTATAGAATACTTTTATACACTTGCGAGTGTACATATATTTATAAACGAAAATCTTGTGGTCTATTAATATATTGAAATGATTGTTATGATAAACCTATGAACTCACCAACCATTTGGTTGACACTTTAAAGCATGTTTATTCTCAGGTATTAAAGAAATCTTCCGCTGTGCATTAGCTCATTTTAAGGATATTACTTGGAGTCATTCAAGACATACTTTGAAAGATGTTGCATTCGAGTCGTTGAGTTCATCAAGATTAATATTAAGTCAATTATAGTTGGATGTAATATGAAATGGTATGCATGCCGTCAATTTTTGATGTAAAGAAAGTTTATCTTTTAAAAACGAATGCAATGTTTGTAAAACGTATCATATAGAGGTCAAATACCTCGCGATGTAATCAACTATTGTGAATCGTTTATAATGTATATGAACGGGTCCTTTCAATTATAATATAGGAATCATATTTTAGTAACAACTTAATAATTTTATCTATTACATTAAATATTCAATTAAATTCAAATGATTAAATTGTATTTTATTATCTCAAATTATTATATATATACTATTATATATATATATATATATATATATATATATATATATATATATATATATATATACATATTTATTTACAGCTATTGTTCGTGAATCGTCGGGAATAGTCAAGGTCAAATGATTTCATTAAACAGTTCAAAATTTTTGAGATTCAATTAAATATACTTCGCTTATCGTGTCGAAATCATACAAAGATTAAGTTTAAATTTGGTCAGAAATCTCCGGGTAGTCACATAAAGTACAATTTAACCCAAATTATACTTGACACCAATTTGACCAACCTAGGTCGGCACTAGATTACTACTTAGGTAGTGATCATTTCAATGTGTCACTTACACCAAAACTACAACACGTGCAATATTAGCCCATAACACACTTGACCACCGTTAACTTATGTCAAATTCAACCCAAATAACCCTTAAGTGCAAAAGTGACCCATTTGCACTTAACGACGCTAAAATAAGCCAACACGACCCATAATCACTAATGACTAGTGATTTTGTTCCAAAATCACTACTTAACACTAAATCCAATGTTTAAGTACACCACATCACCAAATCTTTTAATATACGCAATATTGACCCATATTGCCTTTGACCACACTTGACTTATGTCAAGTTTAACCCAAAATTACTAATGGCTAGTGATTAGGCCTTAATCCACCAACTAACAATATAAACCAAGTACTTACATACTTGATTTACCAAAACTTGACTCAAATCTAGTTTTGACAACAAATCAAAGTCA
The DNA here is from genome assembly GCF_046630445.1 of Rutidosis leptorrhynchoides. Taxonomy (NCBI): domain Eukaryota; kingdom Viridiplantae; phylum Streptophyta; class Magnoliopsida; order Asterales; family Asteraceae; genus Rutidosis; species Rutidosis leptorrhynchoides. The sequence continues at coordinate 383,588,707 of NC_092335.1, forward strand.
ACACCCAATTTTGAGTCACAACATGTTCATATGAACATCAAAATCACTAACACACTTGCAACCTAGTGATTTAACACCCAAACCATGACAAATACTTCCAAATTCGTTATCTAACCCTAAACCCACCAACAATGGTCAATAACACTAACAACTAGCTTCAAACACCCATTTGTGAGCTAGATGGGTTTTCTCAAAAATAAGCAAGTTCAAACCCTAACATCAAATTAAATAAAATTTGAAGTTAGGACTTACCACAACTATCAAAGTGTAGCTAGGAACGAGATGAACAACTTTAATGCTTGGACTTTGTTGAGAATCAAGCTCCTTCTCCCTCGATCTAAGCTCTCTCTCTCTCTCTCTCTCTCTCTCTCTAAGGTAGATAAGAGTGTTTGTGTGGATAAGAAATGAGATAAGAATGAGTTTAGGATCATATTACCAGATTATAACTCGTCCATAAGTGAAAAGACCAAAATACCCCTCATTAAAAAACCCCCAAAACGAGTCTAAAATTCCAGTCTGGCAACAGGAACGTCGTTCCAGACTTAGCAACGTCGTTCCTCTGAATGTGGCTCTGGGACGTCGTTCCACTTAAGAGAACTTCGTTCCTCAAACTGCTCTAAAATGTTCTGTTCCACTTCTTCCACTTTTCTTCATTACACAACGTCGTTCCTTACTTCTGGAACGTCGTTCTTACTTCTGGAACACCGTTCCTCTACTTGGAACGTCGTTCCTACTTCATAAAATCAGGGTCTCACACACACACTTCTCTTCTTAACTCAAAATGAAAACACACATTTCTCACTTGAGAATGTTGACCCTTCCGTTGATGATTGTTGCATTTGATGTATATTACGGAGTTGACTTCTGTAATGACATGAAAGTTTATGATTACAAGCGTGGTTCGAAACTGTCATTCGAAGGAATTGACATTCGCGATGTTGGTCTACAAGACCTTTTAGCCTTTTTGAAAGAAAAGGTTTCGTTCGAACTCACGTACCTCTTGTATTCTTAAGATGAATGTGATCCTGAATTATCCGCTAAATATCTCCTTATCGATGAACGGTGGTATGGTATAAAAGAAACCGTATTTTCGAAAATGAAGAGAGTGTGGCTTGGCGTTACGTCGGTGAAAATGTCGAAAATGAAAAGGATGAATCGATGGGGCATTTTTATGATACCGATGGTCGTTATTTTGGAGATTCGACTACTAAGTTGTTGCAGTTTTTAATATTGTGTTTTAGTTTATTTATGTTGTAGTTCAAGAAAATGTAACCGTATTTGTATTTTTTTTTTATAAAAGTGTTATTTGAAAAAATGATTATAGTAGTAATAGTAGTAGTAGTAGTAGTGGTGGTGGTGGTGGTGGTGGTGGTGGTGGTGGTGGTGGTGGTGGTGGTGGTGGTGGTGGTGGTGGTGGTAGTAGTAGTCCAACATACAATAAACATAAACTACTCTTCGTTGCATTTTTCATGTTCGCCGGCACGCTAGTATTGGTGGCACGGTTGGGCCACCGTTGAAATGTTCCGTTCTTATTGATTAAAAACGTTCCATATTAATTGATTTCGTTGCGAGGTTTTGACCTCTATATGAGACGTTTTTCAAAGACTGCATTCATTTTAAAACAAACCATAACCTTTATTTCATCAATAAAGGTTTAAAAAGCTTTACGTAGATTATCAAATAATGATAATCTAAAATATCCTGTTTACACATGACCATTACATAATGGTTTACAATACAAATATGTTACAACAAAATAAGTTTCTTGAATGCAGTTTTTACACAATATCATACAAACATGGACTCCAAATCTTGTCCTTATTTTAGTATGCAACAGCGGAAGCTCTTAATATTCACCTGAGAATAAACATGCTTTAAACGTCAACAAAAATGTTGGTGAGTTATAGGTTTAACCTATATATATCAAATCGTAACAATAGACCACAAGATTTCATATTTCAATACACATCCCATACATAGAGATAAAAATCATTCATATGGTGAACACCAGGTAACTGACATTAACAAGATGCATATATAAGAATATCCTCATCATTCCGGGACACCCTTCGGATATGATATAAATTTCGAAGTACTAAAGCATCCGGTACTTTGGATGGGGTTTGTTAGGCCCAATAGATCTATCTTTAGGATTCGCGTCAATTAGGGTGTCTGTTCCCTAATTCTTAGATTACCAGACTTAATAAAAAGGGGCATATTCGATTTCGATAATTCAACCATAGAATGTAGTTTCACGTACTTGTGTCTATTTTGTAAATCATTTATAAAACCTGCATGTATTCTCATCCCAAAAATATTAGATTTTAAAAGTGGGACTATAACTCACTTTCACAGATTTTTACTTCGTCGGGAAGTAAGACTTGGCCACTGGTTGATTCACGAACCTATAACAATATATACATATATATCAAAGTATGTTCAAAATATATTTACAACACTTTTAATATATTTTGATGTTTTAAGTTTATTAAGTCAGCTGTCCTCGTTAGTAACCTACAACTAGTTGTCCACAGTTAGATGTACAGAAATAAATCGATAAATATTATCTTGAATCAATCCACGACCCAGTGTATACGTATCTCAGTATTGATCACAACTCAAACTATATATATTTTGGAATCAACCTCAACCCTGTATAGCTAACTCCAACATTCACATATAGAGTGTCTATGGTTGTTCCGAAATATATATAGATGTGTCGACATGATAGGTCGAAACATTGTATACGTGTCTATGGTATCTCAATATTACATAATATACAATACAAGTTGATTAAGTTATGGTTGGAATAGATTTGTTACCAATTTTCACGTAGCTAAAATGAGAAAAATTATCCAATCTTGTTTTACCCATAACTTCTTCATTTTAAATCCGTTTTGAGTGAATCAAATTGCTATGGTTTCATATTGAACTCTATTTTATGAATCTAAACAGAAAAAGTATAGGTTTATAGTCGGAAAAATAAGTTACAAGTTGTTTTTGTAAAGGTAGTCATTTCAGTCGAAAGAACGACGTCTAGATGACCATTTTAGAAAACATACTTCCACTTTGAGTTTAACCATAATTTTTGGATATAGTTTCATGTTCATAATAAAAATCATTTTCTCATAATAACAACTTTTAAATCAAATTTTATCATAGTTTTTAATTAACTAACCCAAAACAGCCCGCGGTGTTACTACGACGGCGTAAATCCGATTTTACGGTGTTTTTCGTGTTTCCAAGTTTTAAATCATTAAGTTAGCATATCATATAGATATAGAACATGTGTTTAGTTAATTTTAAAAGTCAAGTTAGAAGGATTAACTTTTGTTTGCGAACAAGTTTAGAATTAACTAAACTATGTTCTAGTGATTACGAGTTTAAACCTTCGAATAAGATAGTTTTATATATATGAATCTAATGATGTTATGAACATCATTACTACCTCAAGTTTAGTAGGTAAACCTACTGGAAGTGACAAGAAATGATCTAGCTTCAAAGGATCTTGGATGGCTTGAAAGTTCTTGAAGTAGGATCATGACACAAAAACAAGTTCAAGTAAGATTTTTACTCGAATTAAGATAGTTTATAGTTATAGAAATTGAATCAAAGTTTGAATATGAATATTACCTTGAATAAGAAAGATAACCTACTGTATATAACAAAGGTTTCTTGATCTTAGATGATTACTTGGAATGGATTAGAAAGCTTGAAGGGATTTTTGAAGTGTTCTTGAAGTGTTCTTCCTATGATGATTATAGCTTGATTCTTGAAGTGATTTTTGATGAAGATGATGATTAACTACTGGAAAAATACGTTCATAATAGTGTGTGTGTGTGTGTTGAGAGAGAATTAGAAAGAGAATTGGAAGTGAAATGGAGTGAATGATGAGTGGTAATTGGTGAGTGGTGAGTGGGGTTAAAAGGAGTTCTAGTTAGTTGACTAGCTCATGGTAGAAGTTAAAATTGATTAGTCATACATGACATAATCAAGAGTGGAATCCCATGCTAGTTCCTATTGGTATATACCCATAGTAAGTACGTTTTGAAGCTGTGTATAATACGGGTAAGAATACGACTAGAATTCTTGATGAAAGAAAAGAATGGGAAAGTAACTGTAACCATTTTCGTTAAGTATGAGTGTTTTGATATATGTCTTGAAGTCTTCCAAAAGTATTTTAATACATCTAAATACACTACATGTATATACATTTTAACTGAGTCAAAGTCATCGTTAGTCGTTACATGTAAGTGTTGTTTTGAAACCTTTAAGTTAACGATCTCAATTAATGTTGTTAACCCATTGTTTATTATATCTAATGAGATGTTAAATTATTATATTATCATGATATTATGATATATTAATATATCTTAATATGATATATATACATTTAAATGTCGTTACAACGATAATCGTTACATATATGTCTCGTTTCGAAATCCTTAAGTTAGTAGTCTTGTTTATATGTATATAACTCATTGTTAATATACTTATGGAGATACTTACTTATCATAATCTCATGTTAACCATATGTATATCCATATATATATCGTCATGTTGTTTTTACAAGTTTTAACGTTCGTGAATCGCCGGTCAACTTGGGTGGTCAATTGTCTATATGAAACATATTTTAATTAATCAAGTCTTAACAAGTTTGATTGCTTAACATGTTGGAAACATTTAATCATGTAAATATCAATCTCAATTAATATATATAAACATGGAAAAGTTCGGGTCACTACAGTACCTACCCGTTAAATAAATTTCGTCCCGAAATTTTAAGCTGTTGAAGGTGTTGACGAATCTTCTGGAAATAGATGCGGGTATTTCTTCTTCATCTGATCTTCACGCTCCCAGGTGAACTCGGGTCCTCTACGAGCATTCCATCGAACCTTAATAATTGGTATCTTGTTTTGCTTAAGTCTTTTAACCTCACGATCCATTATTTCGACGGGTTCTTCGATGAATTGAAGTTTTTCGTTGATTTGAATTTCATCTAACGGAATAGTGAGATCTTCTTTAGCAAAACATTTCTTCAAATTCGAGACGTGGAAAGTGTTATGTACAGCCGCGAGTTGTTGAGGTAACTCTAGTCGGTAAGCTACTGGTCCGACACGATCAATAATCTTGAATGGTCCAATATACCTTGGATTTAATTTCCCTCGTTTACCAAATCGAACAACGCCTTTCCAAGGTGCAACTTTAAGCATGACCATCTCTCCAATTTCAAATTCTATATCTTTTCTTTTAATGTCAGCGTAGCTCTTTTGTCGACTTTGGGCGGTTTTCAACCGTTGTTGAATTTGGATGATCTTCTCGGTAGTTTCTTGTATAATCTCCGGACCCGTAATCTGTCTATCCCCCACTTCACTCCAACAAATCAGAGACCTGCACTTTCTACCATAAAGTGCTTCAAACGGCGCCATCTCAATGCTTGAATGGTAGCTGTTGTTGTAGAAAAATTCTGCTAACGGTAGATGTCGATCCCAACTGTTTCCGAAATCAATAACACATGCTCGTAGCATGTCTTCAAGCGTTTGTATTGTCCTTTCGCTCTGCCCATCAGTTTGTGGATGATAGGCAGTACTCATGTCTAGACGAGTTCCTAATGCTTGCTGTAATGTCTGCCAGAATCTTGAAATAAATCTGCCATCCCTATCAGAGATAATAGAGATTGGTATTCCATGTCTGGAGACGACTTCCTTCAAATACAGTCGTGCTAACTTCTCCATCTTGTCATCTTCTCTTATTGGCAGGAAGTGTGCTGATTTGGTGAGACGATCAACTATTACCCAAATAGTATCAAAACCACTTGCAGTCCTTGGCAATTTAGTGATGAAATCCATGGTAATGTTTTCCCATTTCCATTCCGGGATTTCGGGTTGTTGAAGTAGACCTGATGGTTTCTGATGCTCAGCTTTGACCTTAGAACACGTCAAACATTCTCCTACGTATTTAGCAACATCGGCTTTCATACCCGGCCACCAAAAATGTTTCTTGAGATCCTTGTACATCTTCCCCGTTCCAGGATGTATTGAGTATCTGGTTTTATGAGCTTCTCTAAGTACCATTTCTCTCATATCTCCAAATTTTGGTACCCAAATCCTTTCAGCCCTATACCGGGTTCCGTCTTCCCGAATATTAAGATGCTTCTCCGATCCTTTGGGTATTTCATCCTTTAAATTTCCCTCTTTTAAAACTCCTTGTTGCGCCTCCTTTATTTGAGTAGTAATGTTATTATGAATCATTATATTCATAGATTTTACTCGAATGGGTTCTCTGTCCTTCCTGCTCAAGGCATCGGCTACCACATTTGCCTTCCCCGGGTGGTAACGAATCTCAAATTCGTAATCATTCAATAATTCAATCCACCTACGCTGCCTCATATTCAGTTGTTTCTGATTAAATATGTGTTGAAGACTTTTGTGGTCAGTATATATAATACTTTTGACCCCATATAAGTAGTGCCTCCAAGTCTTTAATGCAAAAACAACCGCGCCTAATTCCAAATCATGCGTCGTATAATTTTGTTCGTGAATCTTCAATTGTCTAGACGCATAAGCAATCACCTTCGTTCGTTGCATTAATACACAACCGAGACCTTGCTTTGATGCATCACAATAAATCACAAAATCATCATTCCCTTCGGGCAATGACAATATAGGTGCCGTAGTTAGCTTTTTCTTCAATAACTGAAACGCTTTCTCTTGTTCATCATTCCATTCAAATTTCTTCCCTTTATGCGTTAATGCAGTCAAGGGTTTTGCTATTCTGGAAAAGTCTTGGATGAACCTTCTGTAGTAACCAGCTAGTCCTAAAAACTGGCGTATGTGTTTCGGAGTTTTCGGGGTTTCCCACTTTTCAACAGTTTCTATCTTTGCCGGATCCACCTTAATACCTTCTTTGTTCACTATGTGACCGAGGAATTGAACTTCTTCCAACCAAAATGCACACTTTGAAAACTTAGCGTACAATTCTTCCTTCCTCAATACTTCTAACACCTTTTTCAAATGTTCACCGTGTTCTTGGTCATTCTTTGAGTAAATAAGTATGTCATCAATGAAAACAATGACAAACTTGTCAAGGTATGGTCCACACACTCGGTTCATAAGGTCCATGAACACAGCTGGTGCATTAGTTAAACCAAACGGCATGACCATAAACTCGTAATGACCGTAACGTGTTCTAAAAGCAGTCTTTGGAATATCATCTTCTTTCACCCGCATTTGATGATACCCGGAACGTAAGTCAATCTTTGAATAAACAGACGAGCCTTGTAGTTGATCAAATAAGTCATCGATTCTCGGTAGTGGGTAGCGGTTCTTGATGGTAAGTTTGTTCAACTCTCGGTAGTCGATACACAACCTGAATGTACCATCTTTCTTCTTGACAAACAAAACAGGAGCTCCCCACGGTGATGTGCTTGGTCGAATGAAACCACGCTCTAAAAGTTCTTGTAATTGGCTTTGTAGTTCTTTCATCTCGCTGGGTGCGAGTCTGTAAGGAGCACGAGCTATTGGTGCAGCTCCTGGTACAAGATCTATTTGAAATTCAACGGATCGATGTGGGGGTAATCCCGGTAATTCTTTCGGAAATACATCGGGAAATTCTTTTGCAATGGGAACATCATTGATGCTCTTTTCTTCCGTTTGTACTTTCTCGACGTGTGCTAGAACAGCATAGCAACCTTTTCTTATTAGTTTTTGTGCCTTCAAATTACTAATAAGATGTAGCTTCGTGTTGCCCTTTTCTCCGTACACCATTAAGGGTTTTCCTTTTTCTCGTATAATGCGAATTGCATTTTTGTAACAAACGATCTCTGCTTTCACTTCTTTCAACCAGTCCATACCGATTATCACATCAAAACTCCCTAACTCTACTGGTATCAAATCAATCTTAAATGTTTCGCTAACCAGTTTAATTTCTCGATTCCGACATATATTATCTGCTGAAATTAATTTACCATTTGCTAATTCGAGTAAAAAATTACTATCCAAAGGCGTCAATGGACAACTTAATTTAGCACAAAAATCTCTACTCATATAGCTTCTATCCGCACCCGAATCAAATAAAACGTAAGCAGATTTATTGTCAATAAGAAACGTACCCGTAACAAGCTCCGGGTCTTCCTGTGCCTCTGCCGCATTAATATTGAAAACTCTTCCGCGGCCTTGTCCATTCGTGTTCTCCTGGTTCGGGCAATTTCTAATAATGTGGCCCGGTTTTCCACATTTATAACAAACTACATTGGCATAACTTGCTCCGACACTACTTGCTCCGCCATTACTCGTTCCGACACCATTTGTTCCTTTCGTTCTATTAACCCCTGGTCCGTAGACCTCACACTTCACCGCGCTATGACCATTTCTTTTACACTTGTTGCAAAATTTGGTGCAGAACCCCGAGTGATACTTTTCACACCTTTGGCATAGCTGCTTCTGATTGTTGTTGTTGTTGTTGTTGTTGTTTCGGTTATTATTGTTGTTGGGATGATTGTTGTAGTTGCTGTTGTTGTTGTTGTTGTTGTTGTTGTTGGGCCGTTTGTTGTAGTTGCGATTGATGTTGCGATTGTTAGGATAGTTGTTGCGATTATTGTTATAATTGCTGTTGTTGTTGTATTGGTGATTCTTATCACCGTTTTCCTCCCACTTTCTTTTGACTTGCTTCACATTGGCCTCTTCAGCAGTCTGTTCTTTAATTCTTTCTTCAATCTGGTTCACTAGTTTGTGAGCCATTCTACATGCCTGTTGTATGGAGGCGGGCTCGTGTGAACTTATATCTTCTTGGATTCTTTCCGGTAATCCTTTCACAAACGCGTCGATCTTCTCTTCCTCATCTTCGAATGCTCCCGGACACAATAGGCACAATTCTATGAATCGTCTTTCGTACGTGGTAATATCAAATCCTTGGGTTTGTAACCCTCTAAGTTCTGTCTTGAGCTTATTGACCTCAGTTCTGGGACGGTACTTCTCGTTCATTAAGTGCTTGAATGCTGACCACGGTAGTGCGTACGCATCGTCTTGTCCCACTTGCTCTAGATAGGTATTCCACCATGTTAATGCAGAACCTGTGAAGGTATGCGTAGCGTACTTCACTTTGTCCTCTTCAGTACACTTACTTATGGCAAACACTGATTCAACCTTCTCGGTCCATCGTTTCAATCCGATTGGTCCTTCGGTTCCATCAAATTCCAAAGGTTTGCAGGCAGTGAATTCTTTGTAGGTGCATCCTACACGATTTCCTGTACTGCTAGATCCAAGGTTATTGTTGGTATGTAGCGCAGCCTGTACTGCGGCTATGTTTGAAGCTAGAAAAGTACGGAATTCCTCTTCATTCATATTCACGGTGTGTCGAGTAGTCGGTGCCATTTCCTTCAAAATTATCAAATGGAACAAGTTAATCATACAGAATATTAAGAGTAGTTAATAGTATTTCGTAGCATAATATGAACTCATTTATAAAAGCTTTTTCTTCATATTAGCGTTTTATAAGTTTAAATTCGGGTAGTACCTACCCGTTAAGTTCATACTTAGTAGCTAATATACAATTCAACTACTACAATTCTATATGAAAAACTGATTATAATAATATTTCGCGTTCAAACTTTTATACAATATTTTACAAACTTACAATACCGCTTATTTTACATAAAGCATGAAATATAGCACACAATAACTTTGATACAAGATATAGTTGTGAATATAATTCTAGCTAATACACAAGTCGTTCAGCAAAGGCAATAAAGACACGTAATTCATACGTCCAGAAACAAGTCATGCATTCTGGTTTTACTAGGACTACTTCCCATCCTTGGTCTTGTGGAACATAACCGTTATGGCCGTTGATAAGACAGCGTGTTGTAACGTCGTCATAGGGACGAGGGTTACGTAATGTCCAACAGTCCCGTAACAATCTAAAAACCTCATTTCTTACCCCAATTACCGACTCCGTCACTTGTGGGAACGTTTTGTTTAATAGTTGTAGCCCGATGTTCTTGTTCTCACTTTGGTGAGAAGCGAACATTACTAATCCATAAGCATAACATGCTTCTTTATGCTGCATGTTAGCCGCTTTTTCTAAATCACGAAGTCCAATATTCGGATATATTGAGTCAAAATAATTTCTTAACCCATTGCGTAAAATAGCATTTGGGTTCCCCGCAATATATGCGTCAAAGTAAACACATCGTAACTTATGGATTTCCCAATGTGATATCCCCCATCTTTCGAACGAAAGCCTTTTATAAACCAAGGCATTCTTGGAACGTTCTTTGAATGTCTTACAAACTGATCTCGCCTTAAGTAGTTGTGCCGAAGAATTCTGACCGACTCTAGACAAGATTTCATCAATCATGTCTCCGGGGAGGTCTCTTAAAATATTGGGTTGTCTATCCATTTTGTGTTTTTATACTGTAAAATAGACAAGAGTTAGATTCATAAAAAAAAATACTTATTAATACAAGCAATTTTTACATATATCATAAAGCATAAGCACACTATATTACATATATTACACCACACGAATACAACTATCTTATTCCGACTCACTTGTTTCTTCTTCTTCGGTTTTGGTTCGTTTTGCCAAGTTTCTAGGGATATATGATGTTCCCCTAATAGGAGCCGTCGTGATCCACATTGGTTTAGAAAAACCTGGTGGTTTAGAGGTTCCCGGGTCATTGTTACAACTTAAGGACTTCGGGGGTTGACGATACATATAAAGTTCATCGGGGTTGGAATTAGATTTCTCTATTTTTATGCCCTTTCCCTTATTATTTTCTTTTGCCTTTTTAAATTCAGTTGGGGTAATTTCTATAACATCATCGGAATTCTCGTCGGAATCCGATTCATCGGAGAATTGGTAATCCTCCCAATATTTTGCTTCCTTGGCGGAAACACCATTGACCATAATTAACCTTGGTCGGTTGGTTGAGGATTTTCTTTTACTTAACCGTTTTATTATTTCCCCCACCGGTTCTATTTCTTCATCCGGTTCCGATTCTTCTTCCGGTTCCGATTCTTCTTCCGGTTCCGACTCTTCTTCCGGTTCCTCTTCGGGAACTTGTGAATCAGTCCACGAATCATTCCAATTTACATTTGACTCTTCATTATTATTAGGTGAGTCAATGGGACTTGTTCTAGAGGTAGACATCTATCACATAATATCAAACGCGTTAAGAGATTAATATATCACATAATATTCACATGTTAAAAATATATAGTTTCCAACAAAATTTGTTAAGCAATCATTTTTCAAGTAAACACGGTCGAAGTCCAGACTCACTAATGCATCCTAACAAACTCGATAAGACACACTAATGCAAAATTCTGGTTCTCTAAGACCAACGCTCGGATACCAACTGAAATGTCCCGTTCTTATTGATTAAAAACGTTCCATATTAATTGATTTCGTTGCGAGGTTTTGACCTCTATATGAGACGTTTTTCAAAGACTGCATTCATTTTTAAAACAAACCATAACCTTTATTTCATAGATAAAGGTTTTAAAAAGCTTTACGTAGATTATCAAATAATGATAATCTAAAATATCCTGTTTACACACGACCATTACATAATGGTTTACAATACAAATATGTTACAACAAAATAAGTTTCTTGAATGCAGTTTTTACACAATATCATACAAGCATGGACTCCAAATCTCGTCCTTATTTAAGTATGCGATAGCGGAAGCTCTTAATAATCACCTGAGAATAAACATGCTTAAAACGTCAACAAAAATGTTGGTGAGTTATAGGTTTAACCTATATATATCAAATCATAATAATAGACCACAAGATTTCCTATTTCAATACACATCCCATACATAGAGATAAAAATCATTCATATGGTGAACACCTGGTAACCGACATTAACAAGATGCATATATAAGAATATCCCCATCATTCCGGGACACCCTTCGGATATGATATAAATTTCGAAGTACTAAAGCATCCGGTACTTTGGATGGGGTTTGTTAGGCCCAATAGATCTATCTTTAGGATTCGCGTCAATTAGGGTGTCTGTTCCCTAATTCTTAGATTACCAGACTTAATAAAAAGGGGCATATTCGATTTCGATAATTCAACCATAGAATGTAGTTTCACGTACTTGTGTCTATTTTGTAAATCATTTATAAAACCTGCATGTATTCTCATCCCAAAAATATTAGATTTTAAAAGTGGGACTATAACTCACTTTCACAGATTTTTACTTCGTCGGGAAGTAAGACTTGGCCACTGATTGATTCACGAACCTATAACAATATATACATGTATATCAAAGTATGTTCAAAAAATATATTTACAACACTTTTAATATATTTTGATGTTTTAAGTTTATTAAGTCAGCTGTCCTCGTTAGTAACCTACAACTAGTTGTCCACAGTTAGATGTACAGAAATAAATCGATAAATATTATCTTGAATCAATCCACGACCCAGTGTATACGTATCTCAGTATTGATCACAACTCAAACTATATATATTTTGGAATCAACCTCAACCCTGTATAGCTAACTCCAACATTCACATATAGAGTGTCTATGGTTGTTCCGAAATATATATAGATGTGTCGACATGATAGGTCGAAACATTGTATACGTGTCTATGGTATCTCAATATTACATAATATACAATACAAGTTGATTAAGTTATGGTTGGAATAGATTTGTTACCAATTTTCACGTAGCTAAAATGAGAAAAATTATCCAATCTTGTTTTACCCATAACTTCTTCATTTTAAATCCGTTTTGAGTGAATCAAATTGCTATGGTTTCATATTGAACTCTATTTTATGAATCTAAACAGAAAAATTATAGGTTTATAGTCGGAAAAATAAGTTACAAGTCGTTTTTGTAAAGGTAGTCATTTCAGTCGAAAGAACGACGTCTAGATGACCATTTTAGAAAACATACTTCCACTTTGAGTTTAACCATAATTTTTGGATATAGTTTCATGTTCATAATAAAAATATTTTCTCATAATAACAACTTTTAAATTAAAGTTTATCATAGTTTTTAATTAACTAACCCAAAACAGCCCGCGGTGTTACTACGACGGCGTAAATCCGGTTTTACGGAGTTTTTCGTGTTTCCAAGTTTTAAATCATTAAGTTAGCATATCATATAGATATAGAACATATGTTTAGTTAATTTTAAAAGTCGAGTTAGAAGGATTAACTTTTGTTTGCGAACAAGTTTAGAATTAACTAAACTATGTTCTAGTGATTACAAGTTTAAACCTTCGAATAAGATAGCTTTATATGTATGAATCGAATGATGTTATGAACATCATTACTACCTTAAGTTCCTTGGATAAACCTACTGGAAAAGAGAAAAATGGATCTAGCTTCAATGGATCCTTGGATGGCTCGAAGTTCTTGAAGTAGAATCATGACACGAAAACAAGTTCAAGTAAGATCATCACTTGAAATAAGATTGTTATAGTTATAGAAATTGAACCAAAGTTTGAATATGATTATTACCTTGTATTAGAATGATAACCTACTGTAAGAAACAAAGATTTCTTGAGGTTGGATGATCACCTTACAGGATTGGAAGTGAGATAGCAAACTTGAAAGTATTCTTGATTTTATGAAACTAGAACTTTTGGAATTTATGAAGAACACTTAGAACTTGAAGATAGAACTTGAGAGAGATCAATTAGATGAAGAAAATTGAAGAATGAAAGTGTTTGTAGGTGTTTTTGGTCGTTGGTGTATGGATTAGATATAAAGGATATGTAATTTTGTTTTCATGTAAATAAGTCATGAATGATTACTCATATTTTTGTAATTTTATGAGATATTTCATGCTAGTTGCCAAATGATGGTTCCCACATGTGTTAGGTGACTCACATGGGCTGCTAAGAGCTGATCATTGGAGTGTATATACCAATAGTACATACATCTAAAAGCTGTGTATTGTACGAGTACGAATACGGGTGCATACGAGTAGAATTGTTTGATGAAACTGAATGAGGATGTAATTGTAAGCATTTTTGTTAAGTAGAAGTATTTTGATAAGTGTATTGAAGTCTTTCAAAAGTGTATAAATACATATTAAAACATTACATGTATATACATTTTAACTGAGTCGTTAAGTCATCGTTAGTCGTTACATGTAAGTGTTGTTTTGAAACCTTTAGGTTAACGATCTTGTTAAATGTTGTTAACCCAATGTTTATAATATCAAATGAGATTTTAAATTATTATATTATCATGATATTATCATGTATGAATATCTCTTAATATGATATATATATACATTAAATGTCTTTACAACGATAATCGTTACATATATGTCTCGTTTAAAAATCATTAAGTTAGTAGTCTTGTTTTTACATATGTAGTTCATTGATAATATACTTAATGATATGTTTACTTATCATAGTATCATGTTAACTATATATATATATATATCCATATATATGTCATCATATAGTTTTTACAAGTTTTAACGTTCGTGAATCACCGGTCAACTTGGGTGGTCAATTGTCTATATGAAACATATTTCAATTAATCAAGTCTTAACAAGTTTGATTGCTTAAGATGTTGGAAACATTTAATCATGTAAATATCAATCTCAATTAATAAATATAAACATGGAAAAGTTCGGGTCACTACACACAGCTGGTGCATTAGTTAAACCAAATGGCATGACCATAAACTCGTAATGACCGTAACGTGTTCTGAAAGCAGTCTTTGGAATATCATCTTCTTTCACCCGCATTTGATGATACCCGGAACGTAAGTCAATCTTTGAATAAACAGACGAGCCTTGTAGTTGATCAAATAAGTCATCGATTCTCGGTAGTGGGTAGCGGTTCTTGATGGTAAGTTTGTTCAACTCTCGGTAGTCGATACACAACCTGAATGTACCATCTTTCTTCTTGACGAACAAAACAGGAGCTCCCCACGGTGATGTGCTTGGTTGAATGAAACCACGCTCTAAAAGTTCTTGTAATTGGCTTTGCAGTTCTTTCATCTCGCTGGGTGCGAGTCTGTAAGGAGCACGAGCTATTGGTGCAGCTCCTGGTACAAGATCTATTTGAAATTCAACGGATCGATGTGGGGGTAATCCCGGTAATTCTTTCGGAAATA
Source organism: Rutidosis leptorrhynchoides (assembly GCF_046630445.1). Classification (NCBI taxonomy): domain Eukaryota; kingdom Viridiplantae; phylum Streptophyta; class Magnoliopsida; order Asterales; family Asteraceae; genus Rutidosis; species Rutidosis leptorrhynchoides. Next base: position 383,603,805 of record NC_092335.1, read on the forward strand.
CATCGGGAAATTCTTTTGCAATGGGAACATCATTGATGCTCTTTTCTTCAGTTTGTACTTTTTCGACGTGTGCTAGAACAGCATAGCAACCTTTTCTTATTAGTTTTTGTGCCTTCAAATTACTAATAAGATGTAGCTTCGTGTTGCCCTTTTCTCCGTACACCATTAAGGGTTTTCCTTTTTCTCGTATAATGCGAATTGCATTTTTGTAACAAACGATCTCTGCTTTCACTTCTTTCAACCAGTCCATACCGATTATCACATCAAAACTCCCTAAATCTACTGGTATCAAATCAATCTTAAATGTTTCGCTAACCAGTTTAATTTCTCGATTCCGACATATATTATCTGCTGAAATTAATTTACCATTTGCTAATTCGAGTAAAAATTTACTATCCAAAGGCGTCAATGGACAACTTAATTTAGCACAAAAATCTCTACTCATATAGCTTCTATCCGCACCCGAATCAAATAAAACGTAAGCAGATTTATTGTCAATAAGAAACGTACCCGTAACAAGCTCCGGTTCTTCCTGTGCCTCTGCCGCATTAATATTGAAAACTCTTCCGCGGCCTTGTCCATTCGTGTTCTCCTGGTTCGGGCAATTTCTAATAATGTGGCCCGGTTTTCCACATTTATAACAAACTACATTGGCATAACTGGCTCCGACACTACTTGCTCCGCCATTACTCGTTCCGACACCATTTGTTCCTTTCGTTCTATTAACCCCTGGTCCGTAGACCTCACACTTCGCCGCCCTATGACCATTTCTTTTACACTTGTTGCAAAATTTGGTGCAGAACCCCGAGTGATACTTTTCACACCTTTGGCATAGCTGCTTCTGATTGTTGTTTTTGTTGCGGTTATTATTGTTGTTGGGATGATTGTTGTAGTTGCTGTTGTTGTTGTTGTTGTTGTTGTTGTTGTTGTTGGGCCATTTGTTGTAGTTGCGATTGATGTTGCGATTGTTGGGATAATTGTTGCGATTATTGTTGTAATTGCTGTTGTTGTTGTATTGGTGATTCTTATCACCGTTCTCCTCCCACTTTCTTTTGACTTGCTTCACATTGGCCTCTTCAGCAGTCTGTTCTTTAATTCTTTCTTCAATCTGGCTCACTAGTTTGTGAGCCATTCTACATGCCTGTTGTATGGAGGCGGGCTCGTGTGAACTTATATCTTCTTGGATTCTTTCCGGTAATCCTTTCACAAACGCGTCGATCTTCTCTTCCTCATCTTCGAATGCTCCCGGACACAATAGGCACAATTCTGTGAATCGTCTTTCGTACGTGGTAATATCAAATCCTTGGGTTCGTAACCCTCTAAGTTCTGTCTTGAGCTTATTGACCTCGGTTCTGGGACGGTACTTCTCGTTCATCAAGTGCTTGAATGCTGACCATGGTAGTGCGTACGCATCGTCTTGTCCCACTTGCTCTAGATAGGTATTCCACCATGTTAACGCAGAACCTGTGAAGGTATGCGTAGCGTACTTCACTTTGTCCTCTTCAGTACACTTACTTATGGCAAACACCGATTTGACCTTCTCAGTCCACCGTTTCAATTCGATCGGTCCTTCGGTTCCATCAAATTCCAAAGGTTTGCAGGCAGTGAATTCTTTGTAGGTGCATCCTACACGATTTCCTGTACTGCTAGATCCAAGGTTATTGTTGGTATGTAGCGCAGCCTGTACTGCGGCTATGTTTGAAGCTAGAAAAGTACGGAATTCCTCTTCATTCATATTCACGGTGTGTCGAGTAGTCGGTGCCATTTCCTTCAAAATAGTCAAATGGAACAAGTTAATCATACAGAATATTAAGAGTAGTTAATAGTATTTCGTAGCATAATATGAACTCATTTATAAAAGCTTTTTCTTCATATTAGCGTTTTATAAGTTTAAATTCGGGTAGTACCTACCCGTTAAGTTCATACTTAGTAGCTAATATACAATTCAACTACTACAATTCTATATGAAAAACTGATTATAATAATATTTCGCGTTCAAACTTTTACACAATATTTTACAAACTTACAATACCGCTTATTTTACATATAGCATGAAATATAGCACACAATAAATTTGATACAAGATGGTTGTAAAGATAATTCTAGCTAGTACACAAGTCGTTCAGCAAAGGCAATAAAGACACGTAATTCATACGTCCAGAAACAAGTCATGCATTCTGGTTTTACTAGGATTACTTCCCATCCTTGGTCTTGTGGAACATAACCGTTATGGCCGTTGATAAGACAGCGTGTTGTAACGTCGTCAAAGGGACGAGGGTTACGTAATGTCCAACAGTCCCGTAACAATCTAAAAACCTCATTTCTTACCCCAATTACCGACTCCGTCACTTGTGAGAACGTTTTGTTTAATAGTTGTAGGCCGATGTTCTTGTTCTCACTTTGGTGAGAAGCGAACATTACTAATCCGTAAGCATAACATGCTTCTTTATGTTGCATGTTAGCCGCTTTTTCTAAATCACGATGTCCAATATTCGGATATATTGAGTCAAAATAATTTCTTAACCCATTGCGTAAAATAGCATTTAGGTTCCCAGCAATATATGCGTCAAAGTATACACATCGTAACTTATGGATTTCCCAATGTGATATCCCCCATCTTTCAAACGAAAGCCTTTTATAAACCAAGGCATTCTTGGAACGTTCTTCGAATGTCTTACAAACTGATCTCGCCTTAAATAGTTGTGCCGAAGAATTCTGACCGACTCTAGACACGATTTCATCAATCATGTCTCCGGATAGGTCTCTTAAAATATTGGGTTGTCTATCCATTTTGTGTTTTTATACTGTAAAATAGACAAGAGTTAGATTCATAAAAAAAATACTTATTAATACAAGCAATTTTTACATATATCATAAAGCATAAGCACACTATATTACTTATATTACACCACACGAATACAACTATCTTATTCCGACTCGCTTGTTTCTTCTTCTTCGGTTTTGGTTCGTTTTGCCAAGTTTCTAGGGATATATGATGTTCCCCTAATACGAGCCGTCGTTATCCACATTGGTTTAGAAAAACCTGGTGGTTTAGAGGTTCCCGGGTCATTGTTACAACTTAAGAACTTCGGGGGTTGACGATACATATAAAGTTCATCGGGGTTGGAATTAGATTTCTCTATTTTTATGCCCTTTCCCTTATTATTTTCTTTTGCCTTTTTAAATTCAGTTGGGGTAATTTCTATAACATCATCGGAATTCTCGTCAGAATCCGATTCATCGGAGAATTGGTAATCCTCCCAATATTTTGCTTCCTTAGCGGAAACACCATTGATCATAATTAACCTTGGTCGGTTGGTTGAGGATTTTCTTTTACTTAACCGTTTTATTATTTCCCCCACCGGTTCTATTTCTTCATCCGGTTCCGATTCTTCTTCCTGTTCCGATTCTTCTTCCGGTTCCGACTCTTCTTCCGGTTCCTCTTCGGGAACTTGTGAATCAGTCCACGAATCATTCCAATTTACATTTGACTCTTCATTATTATTAGGTGAGTCAATGGGACTTGTTCTAGAGGTAGACATCTATCACATAATATCAAACGCGTTAAGAGATTAATATATCACATAATATTCACATGTTAAAAATATATAGTTTCCAACAAAATTTGTTAAGCAATCATTTTTCAAGTAAACACGATCGAAGTCCAGACTCACTAATGCATCCTAACAAACTAGATAAGACACACTAATGCAAAATTCTGGTTCTCTAAGACCAACGCTCGGATACCAACTGAAATGTCCCGTTCTTATTGATTAAAAACGTTCCATATTAATTGATTTCGTTGCGAGGTTTTGACCTCTATATGAGACGTTTTTCAAAGACTGCATTCATTTTAAAACAAACCATAACCTTTATTTCATCAATAAAGGTTTAAAAAGCTTTACGTAGATTATCAAATAATGATAATCTAAAATATCCTGTTTACACACGATCATTACATAATGGTTTACAATACAAATATGTTACAACAAAATAAGTTTCTTGAATGCAGTTTTTACACAATATCATACAAACATGGACTCCAAATCTTGTCCTTATTTTAGTATGCAACAGCGGAAGCTCTTAATATTCACCTGAGAATAAACATGCTTTAAACGTCTACAAAAATGTTGGTGAGTTATAGGTTTAACCTATATATATCAAATCGTAACAATAGACCACAAGATTTCATATTTCAATACACATCCCATACATAGAGATAAAAATCATTCATATGGTGAACACCTGGTAACTGACATTAACAAGATGCATATATAAGAATATCCCCATCATTCCGGGACACCCTTCGGATATGATATAAATTTCGAAGTACTAAAGCATCCGGTACTTTGGATGGGGTTTGTTAGGCCCAATAGATCTATCTTTAGGATTCGCGTCAATTAGGGTGTCTGTTCCCTAATTCTTAGATTACCAGACTTAATAAAAAGGGGCATATTCGATTTCGATAATTCAACCATAGAATGTAGTTTCACATACTTGTGTCTATTTTGTAAATCATTTATAAAACCTGCATGTATTCTCATCCCAAAAATATTAGATTTTAAAAGTGGGACTATAACTCACTTTCACAGATTTTTACTTCGTCGGGAAGTAAGACTTGGCCACTGGTTGATTCACGAACCTATAACAATATATACATATATATCAAAGTATGTTCAAAATATATTTACAACACTTTTAATATATTTTGATGTTTTAAGTTTATTAAGTCAGCTGTCCTCGTTAGTAACCTACAACTAGTTGTCCACAGTTAGATGTACAGAAATAAATCGATAAATATTATCTTGAATCAATCCACGACCCAGTGTATACGTATCTCAGTATTGATCACAACTCAAACTATATATATTTTGGAATCAACCTCAACCCTGTATAGCTAACTCCAACATTCACATATAGAGTGTCTATGGTTGTTCCGAAATATATATAGATGTGTCGACATGATAGGTCGAAACATTGTATACGTGTCTATGGTATCTCAATATTACATAATATACAATACAAGTTGATTAAGTTATGGTTGGAATAGATTTGTTACCAATTTTCACGTAGCTAAAATGAGAAAAATTATCCAATCTTGTTTTACCCATAACTTCTTCATTTTAAATCCGTTTTGAGTGAATCAAATTGCTATGGTTTCATATTGAACTCTATTTTATGAATCTAAATAGAAAAATTATAGGTTTATAGTCAGAAAAATAAGTTACAAGTCGTTTTTGTAAAGGTAGTCATTTCAGTCGAAAGAACGACGTCTAGATGACCATTTTAGAAAACATACTTCCACTTTGAGTTTAACCATAATTTTTGGATATAGTTTCATGTTCATAATAAAAATATTTTCTCATAATAACAACTTTTAAATCAAAATTTATCATAGTTTTTAATTAACTAACCCAAAACAGCCCGCGGTGTTACTACGACGGCGTAAATCCGGTTTTACGGTGTTTTTCGTGTTTCCAAGTTTTAAATCATTAAGTTAGCATATCATATAGATATAGAACATATGTTTAGTTAATTTTAAAAGTCGAGTTAGAAGGATTAACTTTTGTTTGCGAACAAGTTTAGAATTAACTAAACTATGTTCTAGTGATTACGAGTTTAAACCTTCGAATAAGATAGTTTTATATATATGAATCTAATGATGTTATGAACATCATTACTACCTCAAGTTTAGTAGGTAAACCTACTGGAAGTGACAAGAAATGATCTAGCTTCAAAGGATCTTGGATGGCTTGAAAGTTCTTGAAGTAGGATCATGACACAAAAACAAGTTCAAGTAAGATTTTTACTCGAATTAAGATAGTTTATAGTTATAGAAATTGAATCAAAGTTTGAATATGAATATTACCTTGAATAAGAAAGATAACCTACTGTATATAACAAAGGTTTCTTGATCTTAGATGATTACTTGGAATGGATTAGAAAGCTTGGAAGTAAATTAGTAAACTTGAAGGGATTTTTGAAGTGTTCTTGAAGTGTTCTTCCTATGATGATTATAGCTTGATTCTTGAAGTGATTTTTGATGAAGATGATGATTAACTACTGGAAAAATACGTTCATAATAGTGTGTGTGTGTTGAGAGAGAATTAGAAAGAGAATTGGAAGTGAAATGGAGTGAATGATGAGTGGTAATTGGTGAGTGGTGAGTGGGGTTAAAAGGAGTTCTAGTTAGTTGACTAGCTCATGGTAGAAGTTAAAATTGATTAGTCATACATAACATAATCAAGAGTGGAATCCCATGCTAGTTCCTATTGATATATACCCATAGTAAGTACGTTTTGAAGCTGTGTATAATACGGGTAAGAATACGACTAGAATTCTTGATGAAAGAAAAGAATGGGAAAGTAACTGTAACCATTTTCGTTAAGTATGAGTGTTTTGATATATGTCTTGAAGTCTTCCAAAAGTATTTTAATACATCTAAATACACTACATGTATATACATTTTAACTGAGTCGTTAAGTCATCGTTAGTCGTTACATGTAAGTGTTGTTTTGAAACCTTTAAGTTAACGATCTCAATTAATGTTGTTAACCCATTGTTTATTATATCTAATGAGATGTTAAATTATTATATTATCATGATATTATGATATATTAATATATCTTAATATGATATATATACATTTAAATGTCGTTACAACGATAATCGTTACATATATGTCTCGTTTCGAAATCCTTAAGTTAGTAGTCTTGTTTATATGTATATAACTCATTGTTAATATACATATGGAGATACTTACTTATCATAATCTCATGTTAACCATATGTATATCCATATATATATCGTCATGTTGTTTTTACAAGTTTTAACGTTCGTGAATAGCCGGTCAACTTGGGTGGTCAATTGTCTATATGAAACATATTTCAATTAATCAAGTCTTAACAAGTTTGATTGCTTAACATGTTGGAAACATTTAATCATGTAAATATCAATCTCAATTAATATATATAAACATGGAAAAGTTCGGGTCACTACAACCGTTGCCACCGCCGTTGAACGGTGCCGATACTAGCGGTCGTCCTTACCTACGTCATTGAATTCCGCAGTTCCAAATGCCAAACATTGACACATTTGAAGTCGTGGGGGTGAGTTCACTGAGTAAAAAATGAATAATAAAAAAATAAATATATAATCGTTAACATTGCAACGGCTAGTTTTTCTTTTTACATTTTTTTAATTGCAATATATTAGCCTATCTATACTACTACTGCCCTTTTTCACACATTAATACTTCAAACTACCACTCAAACTCTTTTTAAAATAAATAGAAACGTTCGAGGATGGATCGAGATGATGAAATTTATGAATAGGCGTTAGCAATTGCAAATGCATATAATCCACTTCAAGCACTCGATGTTATCGATTTTTTTAGAAGAAGATGAAGCCGAAAATGAAGTTGTATCTATACCTAGAGCTCCTAGAAGACATTTTCCTAGCGATCGAGAAGGAAAAGCTAAACAATTGTTCGACGATTATTTTTCCGACACACCCACTTTCCCGCTTGATAAGTTCCGGAGACGTTTCCGTATGAGCAAGTCTTTGTTTATCCGTATATGTCGAGGTATAATTAATTTTAATCAACAACCTATTCGCGATTATATTACTTATTTTCATAAAAAACGGGATGTAACCGGTTTATATGGTTTTAATGTTTTTCAAAAATGTACGTCTACTATAAGACAATTAGTGTACGGTGTTACGCCTGATATATTTGATGAATATTTACATATGGGTGTAACAAAATCTTATAAATGTTTGGAAAATTTTTGCAAAAGTGTGTTACACTTATATTCGACCGAGTACATGAGAAGGCCAAATGCACATGATGTTTAACGTTTAATTTCAAAACATGAAGAAATACATGGTTTTTTTGGTATGCTAGGGAGTATCGATTTTATGCATTGGGGTTGGAGAAATTTTCCAGTTGCTTGGAAAGGGCAATATACACAAGGTGATCATGGTTACCCAACAATAATGTTAGAGGCAGTAGCCTCGTATGATACATGGATTTGGCATTTTTTTTTGTCCCGCAGGTTCAAACAATGACATAAACGTACTAAATCAGTCAGATTTATTTAACAATATGATTATTGAAGACAATAGGCGTGTATTTTGTGAGCTTGAAGAAGATTACCCGTCGGTTCGTCGTCCCGCAAAATTAAACATTCGAGAACGGGTTGAACTACATATGCGAATGGAGAAAGAACTACGAGATAGAAGCAATCATCATTTTCTTCGAGATAATCTTATCGAACATGTTTGGAATCTTCCACCAAATCATCGTGTTCGATATGATCCGACAGCGGGACCTTCAAACATTCCCGAACACGTGAATGATGAACACGATGATGAAGAAGATGATGAAGAGGATGGAGGGGGTGTTTGGATTAGCGTTTTAAAATTTGATTATGCATTTTACGTAATCATAATCAAATAATCAGCTGTATTAAAACATGGTTTTGGTGAATAGTGTTTGGATTTGATTATGCTATTTGATATCGCAATAATCAGATAATCAAATTTTTTAGTGTTTGAAAAAATTAGATTACTTCTTAAAATACATATAAAATTACCAAAAAGGTATAAAATATATATTATAAATAGATTCAAGATGTTATTCTACATTTTTTATAAATTGTACAAACTATTATCAATAATCTATATGCTAATTGTGATGAGCTGCTACTGTTCACGGGGTTAAAATGGTCATTTAACCTTTTAGTTTACTGTTCTAGGGACATTTTCATCCTTTTTTCTTCCAATACTTTATAATTACTATTTTTGCCACCACCACTAAACCTCTTAGCACCGCCAATATAATATACCTCTGCCACCACCATCAGCAACCTGCCACCGGCAACATCAACCACCATTCACCGCAAATTTTGGTAATACCCAACAACGACTTCCAACCACCACCAAAGCTGAACATAAAAATAAACAAAAATGGCCACCAACAACTTCCGGCCACCACAAGCCTCTCTCATCAACCAACATCCAACATCCACTCCTTTCAAGTACCGATTTTGAAGACAAAAAAAATCAAAAGATATAATAAAAAATACACAGATCTGACATACATAAAAATAAAAATGAACAAATAAAGTAAACAGATCTAACATCTATGTGCGACGATTCGACTAGAAAAGTCGGCAGCAAAAGCGGTTTAGCCACCTCCACCGTAAAACTCCGTCCGATGGCATCATGTTGATGATGGTGGTTTACAGCGGTAGGACGGGAATAAAGAGGGTTGCGGCGGTGTCAGAGAGAGACGAACTGAGCATCGGTTGATAGTCATCGGTGGGTCAGCGGTAGTTGAATGGTGGTGTTGGCAGCCGGATTTCTAACGACGGTGGTGTTGACGAATGTATTTGTGAGAATGAAAATGAACGGTTGTGTGAAAGTCAAATATTGATTACATGGTAAATAACATGCTAGTATGAACAACTCAGTATTAAGAAAACAATTACACACAACGTTTACACCAGCCCAATTGAAACCATCCTAGGGGAAAAAAAAGGGAAAGTGCGAAAATTGGATCTCAAGGCGACTCAAGGCGATCTCAAATCTTGCTTGATTCCTTCTCGTTTTCTTTGAATTTTCTGATTGGGCTTCGTCATGGCTAAATCGTCAAGTGGAGGAAAGAAGAAAAATCTCCAAAAAACCCAACCTAGGGTTTTAAGGAGCCGCACTATTGGTGGTGATGAGAAGTCTGATTCTAGTAGTGATGATTCTACATCAAAACCTGTCTCCCAAAGTAAAGATGTTATTGGTACTGGGGTTGAATTGGGGAACATTGGATCTAATAAGGTGTTTGAAGGTCCACATGATGAATCCATTGCGTCTTCAAACGTGCAGGGGATCAATTTGGGTAACCTTCACGATGATCAGCGTAGTGTTCATACTGACAGCGATGCATCAGATAGCGAAGAAGGTGTGATTGGAGGTAAAAAGTCTAATCTTAATTATGAATTTCCTCCACTTTTTTCTGGTCAGAAGGTTCATGCGGTTAGCAGTTCTGCTGCAAATAATGAAGATGATACTAATAAAGTCATGCCAAATAGCAATAACACTAGTACTCCTACTCTTAAGAATTATATGGCAGCTTTGCACGGTCCTGTTGAAAAACGTAGAGTGCAGTTCTACTTGTATGAATCATCTGATGTATTGGAAGATGGTATTGATGTTGAAATTCCTATTGAGTCTGTGCAGGAGGCGTCCAATCGTTATAGCCATACCTTATACGGATATTTTATTGGAAAAAGGGTGGCTTTCCCGGTTGTTCAAAGCTATGTTATGAATGTCTGGAAAAAGTTTGGGATTGAAAAGGTGATGATGAACTCGAAGGGGTTTTTCTTCTTCAAGTTTAATTCCGAAAAAGGTATGGGGGATGTTTTGGAGAGTGGGCCATGGATGGTGAGAACCATTCCGATTATATTGAACAAATGGTCTCCGGATGTTTCACTTACTAAAGAGAATGTCACTAAGGTACCGGTGTGGGTAAAGTTGCACGATATTCCACTTGCCGGATATACAGAAGTGGGGTTGAGTGCTATTGCTTCAAAAGTGGGTCGTCCAATAATGTTGGACTCGTACACAAGCACGATGTGTTTGGAATCTTGGGGCCGTCCGAATTATGCGAGAGCTATGATAGAAGTGTCGGCAGACAAAGACTTGAAAGAAACGCTATGTGTGGCGACTCGGAGCTTAATTAATAAAGATAAAGTCTTGGACACTGTTCTGGTAGAATTTGAATGGAAACCGCCCAGATGTTCGGATTGTAATGTGTTTGGACACGTTGATGCTCAATGTCCGCGTCGGGTTCCTGTGGTGGTTGAGAGTACTCGAATTGATGATGGTTTCATGGCTGTGAATAAAAAGAATGCTAAAAAAGTTGTTCATGAAAATGGTTTTAAGCATAAGGATGGATTTTTGATGGGGAGAAATAAGCAGAAGTTTATCTACCGGCCTGTCAATAAGGGTCTGGGTGATAACAATATCAATACTAATGCAAGTAAGAAATTGGATGATCCTGGCACAAGTAACAAGGTGGGTAATAAGAAGAATTCTTTTGCAGCTCTTGATGGGTTGGACACAGATGACTTGTTTCATGGACATCAGGGGGCAGATCACACATTGCACCTTCGTGACGAAAGTGATATTGAAGGCGAAGGAGACGCTACATCCGAGTTTATGGCGAGTAAATCTGAGGGGGCAAGCACTCCCGGTCGAAAGGTTCCTCATGATTAGTGTAGCCTCTTGGAACATACGGGGTCTTAATCGTGTCCCCAAACAAAACGAGGTGGTTGACGTGGTAAACGGTAATAATTTATGTGTGTGTGCTATCCTTGAATCACATGTGAATATGGCCAATTTAAATGGTATTTGTAGTAAAGTTTTTCCTCAGTGGCAATGGACGTCAAATTCTAACTTATGCCAGAGTGGTACACGAATTATTTTGGGGTGGAACCCGAATATAGTAAATTTGATGGTTATGTCTATGAGTGATCAGGCGCTTCACTGCATGGTCAAATCTTTGAGTAATGATGTGCAGTTTCATGTTTCATTTATTTACGCTCACAATTATTATATTTCTAGACGTGCTCTGTGGAGGGAGCTAGAGATGCATAAATGCCTCGTGGGTAACCATCCTTGGGTTATGCTTGGTGATTTTAACGCCTCTCTTAGTGTAAATGATTCGTCGTGTGGCTCGTCTTCCATGACCATTGCTATGTCTGAATTTAAAGATTGTGTGGAGCGTATTTGTATGTCGGATGTGAATCATATGGGGTTACATTTTACGTGGAATCAAAGGCCAAAGGCAAGTTCGGGTCTGTTGAAAAAGATTGATCGTGTCATGGCGAATGATGCGTTTATTTCTACTTTTGTGAATGCTTACGCGGTGTTTCACCCGTATAGGATTTCAGACCATAGTCCAGCTATTTTGAAGATCCCTACGCAAGGTACAAATCATCCAAAACCTTCCAAGTTCGCTAATTTTATTACTTTTCATGATGAATTCAGGGATACTGTTAGTGATGGGTGGAAGACAACGGTTCAGGGGTATAAAATGTTTCAAGTGGTAAAGAAATTAAGGGCGTTAAAAAAGCCTCTTCGTAAACTTGCATGGCGTAAAGGTAATCTGCACGACAGAGTTGTAAAGCTTCGTAATGCTCTTGATGAGGCGCAAACCAAACTAGACAAGTGGCCAGATTCCGCCTCTATTCGCGAGGAGGAAAGTTGTATTTTAAAAGAATATAATGAGGCTTGTTTAGAGGAGGAGCTATTCTTGAAGCAAAAAGCGAAAGTTGATTGGTTACGTGAAGGAGATTTTAATACTCGTTATTTTCACAATGTGGTCAAGGGCCGTAGACACAGAAACCGTATTCAAGCAATCATGGATGATGCGGGGCTGATTAGAGAAGGTAACGAGGTTCCAGACTTATTTGTTAAGCATTATGAAACGTTTATTGGTTCTGCTTCTCCAGTGGATACTATTAATCGGCCTGAGGAGTTGTTTGTCAAAACTATCCCGACTGTTAAAGCTGAATTTATGGTTCGAGAGGTGTCGATGCTAGAAGTTAAGGATGTGGTTTTTGAATGTGCCCTTAATAAGTCGCCGGGACCGGATGGTTTTACGGCTGAGTTTTTTAGAGCGGCGTGGGATATTATTGGTGATGATATAACTTCGGCAGTTCGTGGTTTTTTTCATAATGGAAAATTACTCAAGGAATTAAATCACACTATTATTTCTTTACTTCCAAAAGTGACCACTCCGAACAGAGTTACGGATTATCGCCCGATTTCGTGTTGCAACGTTTTATACAAATTTATTAGCAAGATCATCACAAATCGTATTAAGGGTTGTTTGGATGATATCGTGAGTTCTAATCAATCGGCTTTTATCCCGGGAAGACGTATATCTGATAATATTCTTCTTACGCAAGATCTGATGAAAAATTATCATCTTAGCTACGGGCCTCCACGATGTGCGTTCAAGATCGATATTCAGAAAGCTTACGACACGGTAGATTGGAATTTTTTGGAGAATATTTTAGTCCGTTTTGGTTTTCCGAAGGTGATGGTCGATTGGATTATGGTTTGCGTAAAGTCAACATCATTCTCTATTTGTATTAATGGCGAGCTTCATGGCTATTTTCGTGGTAAAAGGGGGCTTAGACAAGGAGACCCTTTGTCTCCCTTGTTATTCACTTTAGTCATGGAAGCTTTGACGTTGATGCTTAATCGGCGCGCTACTGAGTTAGAAGATTTTCGTTTCCATCCTAACTGTGACAAGCTCAACATTATTAATCTATGTTTTGCAGATGACCTGTTTATTTTTTCTTATGCTAACCCAGGATCGGTAACTGTTATTGCGGAAGCTTTGGATGAATTTAAACGTTGTTCGGGTCTAGTGCCTAGTTTAGCAAAGAGTACGGCTTTTTTTGCTAATGTTTCTAACGTGGTTAAGGCTGCGATTTTGGAGATTTTGCCTTTTGATGAAGGCACGCTTCCTGTTAAATACTTAGGCGTCCCTCTTGTGTCGTCAAGCTTATTTCATAGGGATTGCAAAATTCTTGTGGATCGAGTGAGAGATCGTATCGCAGATTGGAAGAACAAATTTCTTTCGTATGCAGGGAGAGTGCAATTGATTACTTCTGTTCTCACGACTATGCAACTTTATTGGCAATCTGCGTTCATTGTCCCGATTGCTATTATCAAGGAAATTGAAGGTCTTTTAAGGGGTTTTATATGGTGCCAAGGGGAAATGAAGCGGGGAAAGGCTAAGGTTAAATGGTCTCGTGTTTGTCTTCCAAAACAAGAAGGTGGCCTTGGTATTAAAAGATTGAAGGAGTGGAACGTTGCTTTAATGGCTTCTCATATTTGGCGTGTGCTGACAAACAAACAATCGTTGTGGGTTCAATGGGTGCACACATACCGCCTTAAGGGTAGAAGCTTTTGGGATGCTCCGGTTGTTGCTGGGGCAAGTGTTAGTTGGCGCAAGATTCTGAGTATTAGAGATTATATACGTGATCGTTTTGTTTATAATGTTGGAGATGGTGTTACTGTCTCAGCGTGGCATGATGCTTGGAGTGACTATGGGCCACTTGCTAACTTTATTTCTAACAGAGATATCTTGAATGCAGGATATTCTAGAGAAGCGAAAATTTGTGATATTGTTTCGCAAGATGGCTGGAATTGGCCGAATGAATGGTATTCTAAATACCCTGGGTTGCGCAATATTAATACGCCTGTCTTGTCTAATGATCCAGATTCAATTCGATGGAGAGATTATGCAGGTAACTTGGTACATTTCTCGGTAGGCATAGTGTGGAACACCATTCGTACTAGATCTGATCCGGTTAACTGGTTCCCAATTGTATGGTTTCCACAATGCATCCCTAGACATTCTTTCTTGGTTTGGCTCCTTTTTGGTGAAAACTTAAAGACTCAAGACAAATTAAAACCATGGGAGATTGGGGCAAGTGTTGTTCTTCTTTGCCCTTTTTGTCACGCTGAACCCGATTCGCACCTGCATCTTTTTTTTCGATGTCCATTTGCAGCGCAGGTTTGGAAATATGTTAAGAGTAGCGTGAGGGTTAATGTTGCAGGAAATGATTGGACTGACTTTGTTGACTCGATCAGAAGCTGCGCAGCAAGAAGAACTGTTTGTAGTATCGTTTCAAAGCTCTTGTTTGGTGCGGCTGTGTATATGATTTGGCAAGAGCGAAATAAAAGGTTATTCAAAAAGGATGCTAGATCGTATAGTAAGGTCGTCGCTGCTATCTTTTCTATGGTTCGGCTGAAAATTATGGCTCTTAAATGGAAGAATTCAAGGCAAGTGAAGTTAATGAAGGATGCATGGAAAGTCCCGTAAGGGTAGGCGTCTAGTTGTTTTAGTGTGAGCCTGCGTGCTCATGTGGCTTGGTTGTGACCATTTGGTCTGGTTTTCTGACTTTGGGCTCTACCCTTAGTGTTTTTTGAGCTTAACTGTGTAATCCTTTGATTTGAGTTTAATATATTTCACCGGGTAAATTTTACCCTTTACCCAAAAAAAAAAAAGAAAACAATTACACCTTAGTGTGAAGCAAGAGAAAAGCTTCTTATAGATTGGACTTGGCTTCATTATATACTTGTCTTGTCTTGGCTTTATTTCTATCTAGCCATTATGTCACAAACTTGACATAAAGTTCTTGACAAGAACATGCATTCGGAGGCATCGATCATTTCATTTGAATATAATTATACTTATTATAATCAAAATCACATTTATTAGAAGATAATATGGTAGGGATTCAAAACCTTTTCAGGTTATTTAATTTGGCGAAATTAGAGGGAATACAGTTTTTGATAGATGTAACCAAAATTTTGAAATTGAAAAAGCAATTAATTAATTTAAAGATCAAATCAAAGCGAATTAGTCTCTATAACAAAAAATTTACGATCACAAAAATATATTCCAACCCTATTTGATTTTTCCTAGTTTTAAAAGGGATAGGGTTACACCTGTTTTTATTTAATTAATTTCATTAACCGGTAATATCAAATTATTAAACATGATTTAACTCTTTTATTTTGCGAATAATTGTGGATTAAACACTTGAAATCTCCACTTGGCACAATTAACTATATTTAAGGTGTAATTACATGTCAGATTTTTAAACTCTTATATATATATATATATATATATATATATATATATATATATATATATATATATATATATATATATATATAAAGAAAACACAAGATATAGAAACCAATAAAGTACATATAATGACATCTACCTTATAATTTTTTGTTATGTTTAATTAACTGAACAAATTAACTGACTATTAATCGATCAAAATCATCCTTTTCAATTAACCGATCAAAACCACCCCGCAACAAAGCGCAGATTTTTCTCCTCGTTATCATAATTTGGCATATAAACAATATTATCTTTTTACCTAGTAAAAACTATTACCTACATATACTAATAGCCACCCAAGATCTTGTAGTTTCAATGTATTTGTAATGTAGTTTTGCGTTTGCGTTCACACTACATCCGGTCCCTCATCTTTACCTCAATTTACACAAGGACCCCTCAAACTTACTTTTTCTTGGGGGTAAAAAGTGTAAATATACAATTTTATTAAAATAAACAAAACTAACTCCACCCGAATTTTTAACGGGCCCTATCTTTTCGCTCGATGCGGGTTAAATTTTTCCGAGCCCACCGTTCAACTCAAAAAAATCCTACGAACACAACGGGACTAACTATACGCGAAACGGACACTAAAAAAAAACGTTCAATACCTCGGACTATATTCAATACATATACACACCTATAACACGCTCTGTTAACTATAAATACGCAACCCAAAGGCCCCGCGGCATCGCGCGGGTTCATTTTTCTAGTTAAGAACATTTAGCGTCTAAAGAGTACTGTTGTTTTTACGTAGTAAAACTATTAAATACTACGTACAGTTTAATATCTACAATTTTGGTAAGTGTTATAAAATATCTAGATTGTGTTATAAAATATCTAGATTGGATGTTAATTTTATTATTATTATATTTCTTGCATAGTAATATTTTATACTATAAATAGACATGTATGGTAACCATTTAAGGTGCACCATTTCTCTTGAAATATCAATATCAATATTTCTTCTCTCCTTCTTCTCTCTTTTTCTCTCTTTGTTCTTATAACCATTAAAGGTAGTTATAAGCCTACTGAATTATAACACGTTATCAGCACGAAAAGCTTAGTGTAATTAAAAGATATCTCAAACGATCACGAATCACTAATCAAGGTATGAAATTATTAATAATTTTCAGACTCGAATATATCAAATTTTGGACTACTAACATTTATATTTATGTTATTTAAGTTATATATGGTCGGTTATACTACCTGAATTATATTTCTGTAATCTAACTTTTACTAACTTCACTAACATTTATATTTATGTTATTTAAGTTATATATGGTCGGTTATACCACCTGAATTATATTTCTGTAATCTAACTTTTAATAACTTCACTAACATTTATATTTATGTTATTTAAGTTATATATGGTCGGTTATACCACCTGAATTATATTTTCTGTAATCTAACTCTTATTAACTTCACTAACATTTATATTTATGTTAATAAGACCTCATGATTGTACGCAACACGTCATTTGACAACACGGTACTTTATGTACGCAACACGTCATTTGACAACACGGTACCACGGGTCGAGATTAATTCCGATCAATACGAATACGACGGGGTCTTTATATGTTATCTAACATTTATGATTACTTATGCAATTAATCATTATTTATTTCATGCATACTAATGTTTATTCTTAAATTTATAATTTTAAAGTTAAAATAAAAAAATAGTTTGTATTTTTATTAAAAGTAAATCTTAAAAGTTAAAATAAGAAAAAGTAGTTTGTACTTTTATTAAAAGTAAATCTTAAAAGTTAAAATACAAAAAGTAGTTTGTATTAGTTAAAATACAAAAAGTAGTTTGTATTTTTATTAAAAGTAAATCTTAAAAGTTAAAATAAGAAAAAGTAGTTTGTATTTTTATTAAAAGTATATCTTAAAAGTTAAAATAAGAAAAAAAGGGATGGTAAAATGGAATAGTTTTTTTGTCAAAAATGAAGTATTGAAAATGAAGTGGTCTCCTTCTATAACTAAAAAAATAATATATACTTTTATCAAATGAATTTTTTTGTGGCCGACAATTTCAAACACGAGTCCGTGTTTAGTTTATCAAGAATATCTCTTGCTTTGGTGAAAGGTCACGATCACGATATCAGGTGTTGTGAAAGAATTAAAAAATTGGTCAAGTGGCCTTTTAAAAACTAGAAAAAAAAATTTAAACAAAAAGTTGTTTTTATATATTTATAATTTATGGGTAACGTAAAAAAAAGGAAGTTTTTTTTTTTAAAAAAAAAAACAAAGAAAGTGTTTAAATGAGTTTTACAGAAATGGGGAAAGCAAAGTAAAAAAAAAACTTTTTTCCAAACAAAGGTAAATGAAAGTAGGACTTAATACAAGAAAAAAGTAAACATCTCCTAGACGTGATAAAATCTATCAATGATAAGTATTAGACTTGATGAGCTAAATGTGACAAAAATGTTTCAACATGTCTTATGTTAATTTTCTAAAATAAGTTATTATTATTCCGAGTTTAACACATATACATATGTTAATTAAAAACAACCTTTTTGTTCTTATGTAGTGTTGGGTTGCAATTTTGGTTGTATGCCATAATTCCATCCAGTAGAGTGACAATAGAAAACTTTTGATGATAATCAATAAAAACTTTTTTCCAAACTTGTCAAATGTTTTGTTAAAAACGTGACCGTTGAAAAAAGGATGTTGAATAATAAAACTTAAAAAACAAATTATTTTTTTAAGAGTATGCATCAAAAAGGCCCGTTTAATAATGGGGAGTAAAAATATAGTCAAATTGTTTCAACGAACAAGGGTTCAATTGGATGTCTCTTAAAAAAAATCCGCGGGTACGGGTGATGGATCCAATGGATCCGCATCCACGACCCGCGGGTGCTATCCCTAATTGTGACAAGTACAAATCAATTAAAAGTCTAAAAAATAAATGCTCTTATAGGGACCAAATGTTCACAATAATTGCCTAAGCTAGATATGAAACAAATAGTTCATAAAAAAAAAAGGTCGTTGTGCGTTTTCGGGATGATAGCCGAAATACACTTACAAAAGTAGGTCAGCCGTCAATTCTTTATGGCCATATCAACGTAGATCAATAAAATTATTTATGGTTTTGATAAAAGATTAATTAAAAATTAATTATTTTTTAGTCTTGGATTCTCGGTAACAAAAGCAAAGGTTGTTTTTGGTTGCCACAACAAACAAGACAGAGGTTGTTGACTTTTGTTGTTAAACATGGCACAAGTGAACAATAACAATAGATTATTGTTTTTGAAAAGAATAATGATGCGTTAATTTTATTGTATAAAATAAAATTAAAGAAAATGGTTTTCATTGATGACTATGAACAAACGCAAACAAAGTGTTTGTGGTATTTGGTGATTTAAAAAAAAAGTGCATCTAAAGCTTCTACTGAAAATAATATGCATCTAAAGCTTCTACTGAAAATTAATGTGCAAGGTACAACGTATAACTATATGGTCAAATTCATTTGAGCCTTCGGAGTCACAAGTATATGATGTATATATATATTACTCAATTAACAAAATAGTAAATCTAAATTAATTCATATGAATAGTAAAATGAAATTAATTAATTTACTATTCACATAAAAAAGCGCATATGATAAAAAGCGCATCGCATATGATAAGCGCATATGATAAAAAGCGAATATGATGAAAAGCACAACGCATATGATGAAAATCGCATATGATTAAAAGCGCATATGGTGAAAAACACAGCGCATATGATTAAAAGCGTATATGGTGAAAAGGATATATGATAAAAAAAAAACACATATGGTGATTTATAAAAAAAAAAACACATATGGTGATTAATGGAAAGCACATATGGTGATTAATGAAAATTATATTGTGAAAAAGAATCACAAATGTTTCTTGAAAGAATTCAAGGTAAGATATATGAACCAATTCATCCATCATGTGAACCATTTTGATATTTCATGGTTCTAATAGACGCATCTATCGGATGGTCTCATATTTGTATGTTATCGAGCCGTAATATGACATTTGCAAAGTTTCTTGCACAAATTATTAAATTGAGAACGCATTATTCTGATTACACCATTAAAAGGATGAGACTTGATAATGCTGGTGAGTTAACATCTCAAGCATTTAATGATCATTATATATCTACAGGGATTGTTGTTGAACATCCAGTTGCTCATGTGCATACACAAAATTGATTTAGCTGAATCAATAGATAAACGCTTACAGCTAATAACTAGACAATTGATAATGAGTACAAATCTCTCAATATTTATAAGTGGACATGTAAATTTACATGCTGCGACATTAATTCGCATTATACCATGTGAAAGTCGTAAATATTTTCACTTAATACTTGATTTTGGCCAAGAGCCAAATATTTTCTACCTTAAAACATTGGTTGTGCAGTGTATGTTCCAATTGTATCACCACAACACAATAAAATGGTTCTTCAAAGAAAGATGATAATATATTTTGGATATAAAACATCTTCAATCATAAGATATATTGAACCCATGATGGGTGATGTTTTTACAGCACGTTTTGCTGATTGTCATTTTAATAAAACATTGTTCCCTAGATTAGGGGGAGAAATAAAAATAAAAAATAAAATGATGCTTCATGATGTGAACATCAATTAAGGTATATTGAACTCGCACAAAAGAATGTGAAACGAAAGTTCAAAAATAATGCATATGCAAGAACTTGCAAATTAATTACTTTATGCATTTACAGATATAAAAAAGTGACTAAATCATATATACCAGCGATAAATGCTCCAGCTCGAACTGAAATTCCAAAAGCTGGCAATAATGTCACTGTTGAGTCTTTGCCACGCATCAAACGTGGAAGATCAATTGGTTCCGAAGATAAAAATCCTCGAAAAAGAAAATCAGCTGATAATGAGGTAAGAGAAAGTGTTCAAGAAGAACCACAAATCAATATTCCTTCTGCAGAGGATATTGATAAATGTAAATACTAAAATTGCGATAAATTATGCAATATTATGGAACCGAAATGAAACTAAAATCTCTATGAGATATTTTCATATAATGTTACAATGACATCATGAATAAAGATGATGATCTGGAACTAAAATCTGTCATTGAATATACAAAATGGACATGATTGAGTTCAATGGAAAGGAGCAATAAGAGCTGAATTAGAATCGCTCGATAAAAGAAAAGTTTTCGGATCAATCGTTATCACTTTTAAAGATGTGAAACGTATGGGATACAAATGAATTTTTATCCGAAAAGAAATGTGCAAATGAAGTTACAAGGCAAAACTAGACTTGTAACTCAATATTTCCCACAAAGACCAGAAATGAATTAGGAGGAAAAATTATCCTCCTGTAATGGATACAATTACTTATTAGATACTTAATCAACCTGGTAGTTATTTAAATGCATCTCATGAATGTTGTTACTACTTATCTGTATGGATCACTTAATAGTGATATATATGAATATACCTAAAGGGTTAAGGTATCATAAGCATCTAATGTAAAACCCAAGGGAATATATTCCATTAAATCACAAAGATTTCTAAGTGGGTTTATACAAACGGGACGTATTTGGTATAACCTATTAAATGACTACTTGATAAAAAAAGGGTATAAATATAAACTTATTTTGCACGTATGTTTTATAAAAACAATGTTCGGATATGAGATCGTAGTTGTTTATGTCAATGTTCTTAACATCATATGAACAAATAAAGAGATCTATGAAATCATTCAACTTCTAAAGAATTATTTTGAAATGAAAGATCTTGAAAAAACCAAGTATTACCTTGGATTGCAAATTGAGCATATGCCTAATGGTTTACTTGTACATCAAACAACTTATACCGAAAAGATTTTAAAACATTTTTTTTAAAGACAAACTCATTGTTGTTAGATCACTCAATATTGACACTGATCTATTTCATCCCTGCGAAGATCATGAAAATTTTAACAGATCGGAAGTTCTATATTTTAGTGCAATTGAGGTTCTTATGTATCTTATAGATTATACAAGATCTGACATTTCTTTTGCAGTTAATTTGTTGACAAGGTTCAGCTCAGCCCCTACCAAAAGACATTGGAATGGGATCAAACAAATAG
Source organism: Rutidosis leptorrhynchoides (assembly GCF_046630445.1). Lineage (NCBI taxonomy): Eukaryota > Viridiplantae > Streptophyta > Magnoliopsida > Asterales > Asteraceae > Rutidosis > Rutidosis leptorrhynchoides. Next base: position 383,625,620 of record NC_092335.1, read on the forward strand.
TTTGATACCTTCGGGGAACTACTGATTTATAATTATTTTATTCTAACAACTCGAAACAAGATTTGTTTGGTTATACAGATGCAGATTATTTATCCGATCTACATAAAGCTAAATCTCAAACTGGATATGTATTCCTAAATGGAGGCACCGCAATATCATGACGTTCTCAAAACAAACACTTGTTGCAACATCATCAAATCATGCCGAAGTGATTGCATTACATGAAGCTACTCGGGAATGATTTTAGTTAAGATCAATGATACAAATCATTATTGATTCTTGTGGACTAGAACGCTATAAAAGCGTAACAACTATCTATGAAGATAATACATCTTACATAATACAAATGAAAGAAGAGTATCAAAAATGACAGAACAAAACATAAATGCTGACAAGGCGCTAAAGCTATAAATGGTCTTAACGGTCATAAGTTTGATGGAAAAGAATGGTATATTGGTAAGGCTCAGAAAAAGACTGAAAGGGAATAGGAACTGAAACAACGGTTTGAACAAACCATGAAGAAGACTGTAGACAAATCACGAGGGCCAAACTTGTACATAAAAGATTTAGATGATACAGTTTCAGATGAAAACCTCAGATTTTTCTCATATACTCAAGATATCGTAAAAGACAACCAGATTAAAATGAGATACGTTCAATCAACAACTCTGCTGATCTTTATACCAAAGCACTGCTAACTGCTATTTTCAGAACACACGTTCATAATATTGGCATGAGGCATGTTCAGAAGATGTAACAACTCAGGCGTTGCCTACTTGAGGGGGAGTCAACTTTATGCTGCACTCTTTTTCCCTTAGCTAAAGTTTTATCCCAATGAGTTTTCTTTAGCAAGGTTTTTAACGAGGCAGTACTAGTTATTCTTTAATAAAATTGTCATCCAAGGGGGAGTGTTATAAAATATCTAGATTGTGTTATAAAATATCTAGATTGGATGTTAATTTTATTATTATTATATTTCTTGCATAGTAATATTTTATACTATAAATAGACATGTATGGTAACCATTTAAGGTGCACCATTTCTCTTGAAATATCAATATCAATATTTCTTCTCTCCTTCTTCTCTCTTTTTCTCTCTTTGTTCTTATAACCATTAAAGGTAGTTATAAGCCTACTGAATTATAACAGTAAGGACATTGTAGTATTATTTTAATTTTAGTGTAAAAATCCTACAACCACCAACAAATTTTGACTGTAAATATCAAGCATTTACCCGAAAATTAGAAGACACCACCACTTCCATTCAACTGGAAATTAGCTTACGAACCTAACCAGCCTGGTCTTGCCGTCGTCGGAGCTCCCACGCGCCACCAGGAATAATCAGTCAGAGGTGCGTTTTCAATTGGGTTTTTCAGCCATTTTCCGGCAAGTGGGATACCACCTTCTACGAATCGGGCTAAGGAACGTTTTTCCTCACAAGAAACAACCATTTTTGTTCTCGCCGGCCTCACCGTTTCACGTCAATTGCCGCCGGCTGCTACCGAAAAATAACTTTTCCGGCCGGTTACCTCTTTCCACTCCCTTTATTTGTTTTGGTTAACTACTTCTGTCTGCTACCTGTTATTTATATATATATATATATATATATATATATATATATATATATATATATATATATATATATATATATATATATATATATATATATATATATATATATCTTATCTCTTATTCATATTTTTATTTCACTTATTCATATATTAACATATATTATATCATTTGAGCACATAAAATTATTAAAACTACTAAAATTACTGTCTACTTCTTTATAAAATTACCTAAAGGGCATTTTCATCTATTTACATTCATTTCTTTTTCACTTTTAAATATTTTAATTTTAACATATTCATTTTTTTAGCTAGTTTTGGGGTATAGGTTAATATAGACCCTACACACACTTATGGTTACTTGAGGTCATGTCATCCTACTTTAGGGGTGGGTAGGCCTGGAGGGGTTAGAAGCGGTAGTAGGGTAGCCACCTTTGGTAGGATTAGAGTGGGTAGTTGGAATATAGGAACCTTGACGGGTAAGAGGATCGAGCTTGTTGATACCTTTCTTAAGAGTAAGGTGGACATAGGGTGTGTTCAAGAGACTAGATGGAAGGGTGAAGGGGCGGTAGATGTTAAGGACTATAGGTTGTGGTACCCGGGTTATAGGATAGAACGGAACGGGGTAGGTATCTTTTTGGGAAAACTACATAAGGATAACGTCGTTGACGTGGGTAGGTTTAGCGATAGGATTATGTCGGTTAGTCTAATTATTAAGGAAGAGACTTTTACGGTCATTAGCGAATACGCACCTCATGCAGGTTTAAGTGATGCGGAAAAGAGGAGTTTTTGGGATTTGTTAGATGAGGTAGTGAGGGGGTTCCCAGCTGACCATCGACTGATTATAGGGGGTGATCTGAATGGACACTTAGGAGCGGAGGCAGAAGGTTACGAGGGAGCCCATGGGGGCTTTGGGTTTGGTCCTAGAAATGAAGAAGGGCACTCAATTCTTTAGTTTTCCATTGCCCACGAGTTGGTTGTAGCAAACTCTTTCTTCAAGAAGAGGGATGCTCAGTTAGCCACTTTTCATAGCGGGGGTCGTAGAACCCAGATTGACTTTTTGCTCCTTCATAAAGAGGAACTTAGGACATGTAGGGACTGTAAGGTCCTTCCATCCTTGACATGCTCCTCCCAGCATAGATTGCTGGTCATGGACCTAGTCACTCGGGGAAGAGTTGACAGGAGGGTCAGGGTTGTGCAACCTAGAATCCTTTGGAAGAACCTACATGGAGAGAATGCAGAGACTTTTAGAGCGACCGTTGTTGATAGATTGAGTGTAGAAGGGGATAACAAAGCCCTACTGACGTAGACCAGATATGGAACCGCATGGCGTCCACTATGAGAGATGTGGCAAAAGAGGTCTTAGGGGTGGCAATAGGGACATCGAGAGCCCATAAGAGTAGTAGAGAATCGTGGTGGCTTAGTGACGATGTCCAAATGAAAGTCGCGCTAAAGCAGACGAGTTTTAGGGAGATCATTAACTTTGGAGAAGGGACACCTGCAGAGAGAACTAGGGTAGAAGAAAGATATAAAGAATCTAAAAGAGAAGCAAAGAAGGCCGTAGCAATTGCAAAAGACAAAGCATACGAAGATTTATATAGGAAACTAGACTCTAAAGAGGGAGCTAATAACATATATAGGATAGCTAAAGCTAGGGAGCGAAGAAGCAGGGACTTAGTTAACGTCAAATATATCAAGGATGCAGCGGGTCAAAGTATAGTGAGCGAAGACCTTATTAGGAAAAGATGGGAAGAGTATTTTGCATCCCTTTTCCGTAGGAAAGACCCGAGCGGAATGGGGAACTCCAGGAGGGTCGCGAGTTTCAGAATAATTGTTTCTGCACAAGGATTAACCAGGAGGAAGTTAGATCGGCCCTACGAAAGATGGGGAGAAACAAAGCAGTAGGACCAGACCAAATTCTGATTGAGGCGTGGAGGTGCCTAGGAGGCGAAGGGTTTAGATGGTTAACAAAGATTTTCAACACGGCGTTTAGAAGCGCAAAGATGCCTATGGAATGGAGACTCAGTGAGGTTATTCCCAATTACAAGAACAAGGGAGATGCGTAAATATGTAGTAATTACAGAGGCATTAAGTTACTTAGTCATACTATGAAGCTTTGGGAGAGAGTGATTGAGACGAGGCTCCAACACGAGATAAAGGTTTCAGAGAACCAATTCAATTTCATGCCAGGACGCTCGTCGATGGAGGCGATTCACATCGTTAGAAGCCTTATGGAGAAGTATAGGGAAAAACAAAAGAACCTACACATGGCATTCTTAGACTTGGAAAAGGCTTATGACTGTGTCTCATGTGAGCTGATTTGGAAGACTCTTAATGTTAGGGGTGTCCCAAGTAGATATATAAGAACTATTAGAGATATGTACGAAGGGGCGAAGACCCGTGTACGTACGACGGTAGGAAACACTGAGTTTTTCCCTATAGAGGTAGGTTTACATCAGGGATCGGCCCTTAGCCCATATCTTTTCGCTTAAATCCTATACGAACTGACCCAAAGGATACAAGATAACATCCCATGGTGCCTAATATTCGCCGACGATATTGTATTAGTTTTGGATTCCCAAGATGAGCTTAACAGACGTCTAGAGCAATGGGGATCGCCCTAGAATCAAATGGCCTACGGATTAGCAGACTTAAATCGGAGTACCTTAAATGCGATTTCAAGGCGAGCGAAGAGGAAAAAGATGATATAGTGGATGTCCGAATCGAGGATCAGATTTTACCTCCACAAGAGTCTTTTAGATATTTAGGCTCGATGCTTCACAAATCGGGAAGGATAGATGAGGACGTGATGCATCGTATATGAGTATGATGGTTGAAGTGAAGGGCAGCGAAAGAGGTGTTGTGCGACAAGAAGGTACCCTTAAAATTGAAAGGAAAAATCTTTAAGGTGCCAATCAGACCAGCCATGTTGTACGAATCGGAGTGTTGGCCAATGAGGAAAGCCCAGGAGAGGAGGATGGAGGTGGCAGAAATGAGGATGCTTAGGTGGAGGTGTGGTAAGACCATGCTAGATATGATACCAAATGGAGTTTTTAGGGAGAACTTGGAAGTTGGGAACATAACCAACAAGCTGAGGGAAGGACGACTTAGATGGTTTGGGCATGTTATGAGGCGCCCACTTTTAGCCCCGGTTAGGAGAGTCGAGAACCTAGTTGTTGGGTTCGTAAAGAGAAGGGGTAGACCCAAACGTAGGTTGGATGATAGATTGAAGCTTGACATGAAAGAGCTTCTACTTACGGAGGACATGACTTCTGATAGGAGCCTGTGGAGGAGTAGAATTAGAATAATTGAGTAAGACTTTTTTTTTAGGCATATTAGAACTAGATTATAGGCGCGTGAGCCTTTTTTTTTCTTTCAAAATGTTGTATATATTTATTCTACAGCCATATATATATATATATATATATATATATATATATATATATATATATATATATATATATATATATATATATATATACACACACACATACACACATACAATTTCAAGGAATAAATACTGATATCTAAAAGCCCATTAATAGCCCAAGCGTATGTGGTTATATATAAATACGTCAAATTATAAATCTCTATATTTAATTAACGAGATATCATTTAGTTAATATAAAGCCCATTAATAGCCCATAGTCCAATTTCCACAAGTGTCGGTCTTTTGTTCAAACCCCAATTATGATCCAAAGTCCAATAACCCCGTCTTTAATATTTAGTCCAACATTACGATTACTTTGGCTCAAATAAGCATAATAATAACTTAGTTACGAGACATTAATTTAAAAAGGAAGAACATAGCTTACAATGATTATTAATCGCGCAGTGTTACACGGACAGAACTCCGACTTTAAAACCCGTAATTAACCGTTACATTACCCAAACTAACTAATATAAAACTAAACTATATTTATATATATATATATATATATATATATATATATATATATATATATATATATATATATATATATATATATAAAAGTAAATATATATATATATATAAATATATATATATATATATATATATATATATATATATATATATATATATATATACTATCTATATATCAGAGAGTGAGAGATTGAATTATGGTGTGTGTAAACTCGTCGAAACTTGTGGCTTTTATAGACCTGACCAGCATTTTTCTCCCATGCGATCGCATGCCTTTTGTTCTTCCTGGCCATGTGATCGCTTGGCCAGCCTATCCAGCATCCATTAATTTGTTTTCTAGTTTGCCGACGTTTTATTTAATAATATAATATAATATATATATAATTATATATATTATATTATATTCATGTGCATAGTTCACTTGTAATTTTAGGTTCGTTGACTCGCGCGTTGATGCACGGTTCATGTCTCGGTTCCAGATTTTCGAACGTCCTTTCATACGCTTTGAAATCTTGTACTTTGCGTTCCGTGACTTGTACACTTGAGCTTTTTAGACTTTTGCGTCTTCAAATCTTCACACTTATTTATTTAAACGAATATTACTTTGAAATAGAACAATTGCAACTAAAAACTTTGCATATTGGAAGGATATTGATACTAAATATATGTTCATTTGGAGCACTATCAAATATCCCCACACTTGAACGTTGCTTGTCCTCAAGCAATACAGAACTTGAAATTAAATCACACTTCACTCGAATCACTTTTTTTATTCTCACACTTTATACATCAGTTATTTTGATACGGTGGTATAAACAATGATAGTAACGATATGGTTTACAGTCCCACATGTCTATGAAAATTTAGATCCTTTAAGGAAATTGGATCTTTATGAAAACATTTGATCTTTTGAGAATTCATTTTAGCTTTTACCCTAGATAAGTTTTTCGGAATAACCCTTCACCGGTGTTTGCAAAAATGTTTTTGTGGGATTTGTGGGTTTCATATTTTAAAATTTTAGCTCAAAACTTATGGTTTTGTGTCACCCACTTGCTAACCTTGTATTAGGAAAGAACACGTCCAGTATACTTGTTCCGTATATTACCTTTCGGTAAACTACCATCCGGTTGTAATAGAAAGCGATGAACAAACAACTGTTAAGGCAATGTCTAATGACATGCAGATGTTCATGGTCCACAACGTGTCGGATGCAATTACTATCCTTTGTAGGAGCAATATCAAAGATCACCCTATAGTTTTTCGATCTGGCATAAGGTCTTGTCTTTGACCATGCTATGCAAACACCGTTCTTACGGTTGACACCCGATTTGGTTCAGGTGACCTAATGAATTCTGGTGAATTCTTAGGATTTTACGTCCAATGGTGATGAACGCATTGAAAATTGGTTTTCAGAAAACAAATCGTTTTTAATTTTGATCAAAATATTTTCTCGTTCAAGCTCGAGTTTAGATATCATCGAATTTCATGAGTTTGTAATTCTCAATCTTTAAGGTCAATCTCAAGGATTGAGTAATATCAGGTTTAAAAGCTGATTTTTAATCTTTAAGAAGATTATCCTTTCTAGGGGTCTGATTCATTAGTCTTATCAAAGCTAATTTGCACGGCGCCCTCCCCATTTTACGAGACAGATCCTCTCATGGTTAGGATAAGTTTGACCACTTGGCGACCCTATTTGATGCCGAGGTCCGTGGATTTCCTGCTGATTTTAGAAATGACTTTTCTAGATTTTTCGTCAACCTACAGCTAGTCTGGATGACAACTTCCTGACCTAAATCAAGAAGCGCGTGTCTTTTTCTGAAGACTTTACTTCATTTTAATGATGGAATTGATTCATCGTGTAGATCCATCTTTTCTTTCAAATGTATTACAATAAACCGGGTAAAACAGTTAATTTAGTCCAAAACAAAAGCACCTGCAATAAATTTACAGAAACATGTGATAGATAGTTTTTAATTGAATAACTTGGTACATTCTCCCCACACTTGGCTTTTATTTATTTATTTCTTTGCCTTTTTATTCTTCTCTTTTCCATTTTAAATGAATTCAAGCATTTTAGATTGTTTCTCAATTTATGTCCTTTCCGAGGTAACGATAATTTCAGTATTATCACCTAGTTTTATTGTTCATAAATATGTATAAACTTGATTTTGAATTTATTTAGTTGAAAATATTTCAAATTTTCACAAAATTTGACAAATAAACCAAGTGCAATCCTGAGAGAATTTATAACCCTTCCCCACACTTGAGATCATGCAATGCCCTCATTTGCATGAAATTAGACTATAATTATAAATTTATGAGGGTGATTAGTGTAGAAAAGTGATTAAAAATATCCAGTTTGTAATTACTAAGCTCGTCGAATGATAGATGGCGCGCCTCATCATTCATTACTTTTGTTGTTTTATCATACATGTTTTTCTTCAAAAACGGTTGCTTTTCTGAACTGTTTGCTAATTTTTGAAAATACGTCTTTTACCCTAATAGATCATGCATGTTCATTAACGAGTTATGCACAAACCGAACCCTGAATTTAACGTTAAGTGGGGTTAGACTTCCCCACACATAGCTGATGACAAGTGAAGTCAGTGGAATAAGTTCCACGAATAAAAATAGTGAGCCAGTTATTTACATCTCGGGTGGTGTATAATATATCAATGGGTTTAAAGTTTAGACTCACCCGATTGTCACTACTTAATTCTTTTTTAGGTGTAGCTTTCAGTAAATCGATATGTCTCTTTTCTGGTTCTTGGTCAAATGGATCGTTATACGCTGACATACATATTTCTTCAGGGTGGACAATTCCTAACATTTCCTTCCGTTCATTCTCGGGATCAAAGTTTTCACCTCTATTACCCAATTGGGTAAAATTTGAGGTGTCAATATCTATTACAGCTCATAGTTCTTCTTCGGTAGATGACTCATCTATTGAGAATATTGGGTTGGAAGGTTGTGGAATGGTGAATTTCGGGATCGAAGCAAATTCTTCTTCTTTAACGGTTCTTATCGGTCCCACCACTTTGGTCTCGGGGGTAAAATTTTCAACGTTATCGTTTTCCCAAGAGTACCAATTTGTCACCCTTACTTCTTCTTCATTCATTGATGGATCGATGATTTCGTCGGTAGAGGCTAATGTGTCGATATGTTGTGAAATTGGTAAAACTGAATAAAAAGTATCATCGGGATAATTGGTGATTTCGGAACTCTCGAATTCAACAAAATTCAATGATATGGGATTTTCTTGCACAATACTCCTCAGATTAACAGGTGTGTAATCTGATAGAGTTTCAACTTGCCTATTTGCGAACTCTCTCATTTGTTCATTTTGAGCGTCAAATTCTTCGAGTTTGATTTTCATATAATCTAAAAAAATTTCAGACACATAATTTTCCTCATCCTCTGGTTGTTGAGTTTGGATATATTCTTGAGAATAATCCCAATTTGAATTGTATTCCTCATAATCATTCCATTCAGGTTCCATGGGTGCATAATTTTCCATAGAAACGTAATAATAACATTCCCATGTTAGGTGATAATCTCCACAGATTTCACAACCAGTTATTGTTTCGTCATTCGTGATCCAAGTTTGACCGAATGAATTTTCATCAACACTCATTTTAGAGTATTGATTAAATTGATTTTGGATATCAGAAAGAGTTTTCAAAATATTCTCGAAATTTTCCATAATACACTTATTACCAAATTTTATCTACAATGTGGTGCATTTACTAATTATCCTATTAGTTATAAAACTAAAAATTATATAAGTTATCAACTTAATAGACTTTTCTGCTTTTGCCCACGTTTCGAATAGCCAATAGATGCATCAGGTAGCCAGGACCCTTTAAATCGGAAGCCCACAACTCGCCACTAACAAATCTAACTATTACTACGAACCAGAAAATTAGCGTCTATAAATTTAATCGCTTGAAATAATTTTTTGTCGAAATTTAAAGATTTTAAAAATTCTATGTCCTATGAACTAGAGCGTAGAAATGAAAAAGAAAAAGTGCGTCGAGAAACGTCGAAAAAATAAAAATAAGAAAGAAAAATGTCGAAACTTAAAAGTCTAAAAATTAAAAATTAAAAATTGCGTCTAAAGGTATTAAAGCTTAAAAGGAATTCTATATCCTAAACGGCAATAACTTAACTAGGCACTAAAATTTAAAAACTGCGTCGCAAAATTCTAAAGTGCTTAAATCTTAATCTAAAGAAAAAGTACTTAAGGGATTTTACGGCAAAGCTTTAAAAATCTAGAAATATAAAATAACTACGGCAAAAACTAATCTTAAAACTAATTACGAACGATAAATATACAAACTACGATATTAACGATAAAAATAATACAAAAAATGATAAAATTACTTATTTTTATAAAAATATTATTTTTATATTATTATTTTATAAAAGTATTAATCTATATATTTAATAATAATATTTAAACTTAATATAACAAAATTATATATTAAAACTAGAAATATAATATGTTTTAAATAAATAAACCCTAAATAATAATAATAAATAAATCTAAACCCTACCCGTATTAATTACGTACTAGGTTTGGTCAGTCCAACCCTCCCATGCGATCGTATGGGATTAAAGCTGTGGGCTCATGCGATCGCATGGGCCAAAAATACAGATTTGTTTCGGGCTTTTAAACAGATCGGCTCAATTACTTATTTTTTTTCTTCTAAATTTTAATTTACAAAATATTAGAAATTATTTATATAAATTAAAATAAACTTATAATTTAAAATCTAAAAATAAAAATACTCGTTAATTTTATATATAAAAGCTTAAAAATATTTTTTTTCATTTTATAATATTTTTAACACTTATTATAAATATAAAATATTTTTACGAAATAAGAAATAATATATTTTTACAAAAATATGTCGTTTTAATCAAATATAGCGTTTTTCACCGAGTCCCCGGCAGCGGCGCCAAAAACTTGATGTATCAGCAGAAGTGTACGAAATAGTATTATTTTTAATATGAAATACGGAGAAATATGGTACAAGTTTTATTTATTTATATAGATGGGATATACCTAAACCTTGCTACAACACTATAGGCAGTGTAGCTAATCGTAGAGTAGTGTAGTTTTTAGTGAGTCCGGTTCATTCCACAGGGAACTAGTGATTACGTACTATATTTTTAACAACTATATTTATATAAAATATATATAATTATATATAGTAATATTATTATTATTATAAAAGGGGGGTTTACCGTTTAATGACCGATTTGTCGATTTTATATGTTGAGCGAATCGTAAAGTAAATGACGATATTTAACTAACGATAAAATAAATAACAATAATTAAAATAGCAATAAATAAAAGTACAAGGAAATATGAAATAAAATATATTATGCTTATTTAAACTTCCGTACTCATGATGTTTGACGTTTTGATTTTAATTTATCACCCTGGGTTAATTGTTCTTTGTCCTGGATTATTTGATATGTCCATCTGGTTTTGTCCATAATAGTCCATCGATCATAATTATAAAGTGCGAGGGTCTTCGCCAAATTAATCTTATACCCGAAGTCAAATATTCCAACTAATTGGGGACTTAAACTGTAATAAGGTTTTAATACATTGTTAATGATTACACCAGGTTATCGATTGCGTGTAACCCAAGGTTTTAATACTTTATTAACAATTACATCAATTTCCCTTGAATGTAATCCACCCCTGTTTTAATAAGTCCATTGACTATTAATCCATCCCCGTGTCCGGCCAAATGAATAATTATTCGTATTTATAAATATCCCGCTCACCGTACCCAGTCAAGCGTATGTGGTTATATATAAATACGTCAAATTATAAATCTCTAAATTAAATTAACGAGATATCATTTAGTTAATATAAAGCCCATTAATAGCCCATAGTCCAATTTCCACAAGTGTCGGTCTTTTGTCCAAACCCCAATTATGGTCCAAAGTCCAATAACCCCGTCTTTAATATTTAATCCAACATTACGATTACTTCGGCTCAAATAAGCATAATAATAACTTAGTTACGAGACATTAATTTAAAAAGGAAGAATATAGCTTACAGTGATTATTAATCGCGCAGTGTTACACGGACAGAACTCCGACTTTAAAACCCGTAATTAACCATTACATTACCCAAACTAACTAATATAAAACTAAACTATATTATATATATATATATATATATATATATATATATATATATATATATATATATATATATATATATATATATATATATATATATATATATATATATATATATATATATATATATATATATAAATCAGAGAGTGAGAGATTGAATTATGGTGTGTGTAAACTCGTCGAAACTTGTGGCTTTTATAGACCTGACCAGCATTTTTCTCCCATGCGATCGCATGGCCAGCCTGTCCAGCATCCATCAATTTGTTTTCTAGTTTGCCGACGTTTTATTTAATAATATAATATAATATATATAATTATATATAATTATATATATTATTTTATATTCATGTGCATAGTTGACTTGTAATTTTAGGTCCGTTGACTCGCGCGTTGATGCTCGGTTCATGTCTCGATTCTGGATTTTCGAACGTCCTTTCGTACGCTTTGAAATCTTGTACTTTGCGTTCCACGACTTGTACACTTGAGCTTTTTAGACGTTTGCGTCTTCAAATCTTCACACTTATTTATTTAAACGAATATTACTTGGAAATAGAACAATTGCAACTAAAAACTTTACATATTGGAAGGATCTTGATACTAAATATATGTTCATTTGGAGCACTATCAAATATCCCCACACTTGAACGTTGCTTGTCCTCAAGCAATACAGAACTTGAAATTAAATCACACTTCACTCGAATCACTTTCTTTATTCTTCACACTTCGTACATCAGTGATTTCTATACGGCGGTATGAACAATGGTAGTAACGTTGTGATTTACAGTCCCACATGACTATGAAAATTTAGATCCTTAAGGAAATTGGATCTTTATGAAAACATGTGATCTTTTGAAAATTAAATCTAGCTTTTACCCTAGATAAGTTTTCCGGAATAACCCTTCACCGGTGTTTGTAAAATTATTTTTGTGGGTTTTGTGGTTTCAGATTTGAAAATTTTAGCTCAAAACTTATGGTTTTGTGTCACCCACTTGCTAACCTTGTATTGGGAAAGCAACACGTCCAGTATACTTGCTCCGCATATTACCTTTCGGTAAACTACCGTCCGGTTGTAAAGGAAAGCGTTGAACAAGCAACTGTTAAGGCAATGTCCCCTGACATGCTTTTAATTATGGTCTATAACATGTCGGATGCAATTACTATCCTTGGTAGGAGCAATAGTAAAGCTCACCCTATAGTTTTTCGGTCTGGAACAAGGTCCTGTCTTCGACCATGCTATGCAACCACCGTTCTTACGGTTGACACCCAATTTGGTTCAGGTGACCTAATGAATTCCAGATAAATTCCTAGGATTTTACGTTCAATGGTAATGAACGCATTAAAAATGGGTTTTCAGAAAACAAATCGGTTTGTAATTTTGATCAAAATATTTTCTCGTTCAAGCTCGAGTTTAGATATCATCGAATTCCATGAGTTTGAATTCTCAATCTTAAAAAGTTAATCTCAAGGATTGAGTAATATCAGTCTTAAAAGCTGATTTTTGATCTTTTAAGGAGATTATCCTTTCTGGGGATCTGATTCATTAGTCTTATCAAGCTAATTTGCACGGCGACCTCCCCATTTTACGAGACAGATCCTCTCATGGTTAGGATAAATCTGACCACTTAGCGACCCTGTTTGATGCTGAGGTCCGTGGATTTCCAGCTGATTTTCGAGAAAACTTTTCAAGATTTTTCGTAGACTCTACAACTGGTCTGGACGACAACTTCCTGACTTAAATCAAGAAGCGCGTGTCTTTTTCGGAAGACTTTACTTCCTTTTAATGATGGAATTGATTCATCGTGTAGATCCATCTTTCTTTCAAATATATTACAATTTTCCGGGTAAAATGGTTAATTTTGTCCAAAACAAAAGTATCTTTGTACAAAATATGTGATATATGTTTTAAAGAACTTGGTAAATTTTTCCCACATTTGGCTTTTATTTTCCTTTCTTTGCCTTTTTATTGTCCTCTATTCCATTTTAAATGAATTCTAACATTTTAGGTTGTTTCTCAATTTATGTCCTTTCCGAGGTAACAATATTTTTGGTGTTAACACCTAAATTTATCGTTCATAAATATGTATAAACATGATTTTGAATTCATTTATTTGAAAATTTTGAAAAATTTTACTAGAATTGGGTAGTTAGTATATAAGACTAGGGCTGTTCTTTATTATCAGAGAGCACTAGATTCTAATACAACTACTGCATTACTAGTATTTTTAATGGTAACCAAGTGTTTAGGTCAAAAAAATTTTTTCAAAAAATCCGAAAGAATTTAATCCCTTCCCACACTTAAGATCTTGCAATGCCCTCATTTGCAAGAAATCAGTAACAATTTAAATTATTGAGGGTAATTAGCGTAGAAAAATGATTAAATTTTACCAAAGTTTCCAAACATATTGGCGTTTGTTTGTTGAATGATAAATGGTGCACATCATTTGTTCATTCCTGCAGTTGTTATTTCACATAAATTTTGCATCTTGTCGTCAAAATTTGTTGCTTTTACTGAACTTAATGCCAGTCTTTGAAAATGCGTTGTTTTACCCTGTTTTGTACATGAGATAAACTACAAACATATATATACATATTTTTAAAGTTGGGTATATCACCCCACATTCAAAAATTATTAAAAATCTAATAAGAAAAGTTAGAAAATTATAAAAACTACTAAAGTATCAAGAGAAATATAAAAAAATATAAAATTACAAGTTACCAAATAAATAAAAATAAACATAAAAGAAAATCAGGGTTGATAAGGATGATGCCAGTAGGGATCCCATTCATAGCCGTATGTACTGTAGAATGCTTGAGCTGGGTCATATGTAGGGTACGGTGGTCGGGTCTGTATAGTCCAGGGAGGAAATACGGGCATTGGAGTAGCAATGTAGTTTGTATTTAAGTGTGCACGATGACTTATGATTTGGTTTTGATGATACTGCCAATCTTGAAATGCTCGTTGTCTAGCCATTTCATACTCATGATGAGCCATAAAAAGTTGCATTTCTGTCATCTCATTCCCCCTCCCGCGTTACCATACTGCTGATCTCTTTCGACCTGTGGATGTGGGCCATCATATGGTGCTGCAGCGTTATGTCGTTTCTTTAAAACCTTAGCACCATGATATACTTTTAAACCAATTGGATCACGGGGTTCTGGTGCTGCAATTATTAATCCCCCCCGATTTCTATCAATACCGATATACTCAGCAATTAAAGTAATAAAGATACCACCTCCTATTATACCATTAGGCCGTATACTCTTAACTATAGATGATAAATAATAACCCACACAATAAGGTATACTCATAGTGCTCTGTGGGTCTCGAATACACATGAGATAAAATAAATCATTCTCATTTACTTTCTCTTTGTTCTTACCTCGCTGTGTAATTGAGTTTGCTACGAACCTATGGATTACTCTTAGCTCAGCTCTATCAATATCATTATAAGAGTTATTCCCCCCACAAAATCGGTTATGCCTAGTCATTCTACTCCATATTTCATTCATATCAAAATTTTCATCAATCCTCCTACCATTAAGTATCAACCCTTGACAATCAGTAGATGCTAGTTCCTCAGGCGTATATATACACAAAGCCTGAGCCATGTCTAGTAGAGACATATGGTGCATCACACCTCCTAATAAAAATCTAATAAAACTACGATCGGTTAAGGTAGATACCCGATCATTTATTTCAACACTACATAATAATTCCGCACACCATTCTCTATATACACGCCTACGTATATTAAACAAATGTTCCCAATCAGTAAAAGTAGAATTATCATACCTTTGTGTAAGTAATTCTCTGATTGGACCGGCCAATCCAACTGTTTCTAGCGGTTCCCAATCTATTACTCTAGGTACTTCAACAACATTAGACTGAAGTGTGTGCAAGTTCCTCTAGTATTTTGGATAATCTATCCAATGTCGATCAAACCTTAAATTAGGATATAAAACTGCCAATTCTATATTTGAATATGAAATGAATTGATACGATAGATCTTGTCTATATTGGTCGTTAATCTCCTGTTCTTCTGCATTCTCAGGAGGAGCATTGTGAGCCTGAGATGCGGATGAAGATTCACCCCTTTCAGTCTGCAAAACACATTAAACACAATTTTTGTGCATCCAAATATGCATTAGTGTTAGCAAAATCATAAACCAAAACAATCATAATGACATGTTTAATCCATATTAAACTTTATACGCATTTTCATAACATTAACAATTCTACACTTTTACAAATGACCAAATATGAGAATGTATGCAATGTTCTTTAGCTTTTATCTCAAATAACATTCCAAAATGATCATTACTAGCAATTAAACAAGTTCCAAATGGCCTTCATATCAATTAAATTGAGTTCATGCAAATTTTTTTGTTCAAAAAGTCTACTTTAATACTTGAAAATCATGTTTAGGATCAAAGTTTTGATCATTTAGCAACCTAAACATGTTACACTACTCAATTTAGTATAAACTAACATCAAAATTTGGCCATAACCCGTTTATATCAAAAAGCCCCAATTTTGCTCAAGAACACAAACCCTAGATTACTCAAAATTTGAAGTTTAAGGCTTCTAATCATGTTAAATAGCATCAATCTAGGTTATACAAGCATAATATACAATCAATTTAAGCACAATTACACTAGAAATCATCAAAATCAAATTAGGTATATTTTTGTTCAAGAACACTAATAATCCGAATTAAAGGGTGTTTAGATGTAGAAATTACCGATTTCCTTGAGAAACTTCTTGGTAGCATCCTTCTCAACATGATTTTAGCAAAAATTTTAATGTTTAACGGTGAAAAATAGCGAATTTGAGAGTGGTTTGTGTGTGTTTTTCGCAGAAAAAATATGGGTGTAGGTGTTGGGGAAACTGGTCTGTCGACCAGTTTATCTGGTATGGGATTTCAGACCTCCGCGAGTGCGGATGTGGGTACCCACAAAGTACCGCGAGTGCGGTTTTTCCCAATTTTTTTTATATAATACCTTTATTAATAAAACAATTACTTGATTAATTTAAAATTTTGTTTTCCTTTTTATTTAGGACGAGGTTGTTTTTGTACGTTGACCTAGTCCGTCACTCGACAATTTTTTTTTAAAAATTCGTCATTTTAAAGCGTTGTTTTAAAAGCAAAGATTTTTGAGTTTTTTTAATGTTTTTGGCATACTTTAAATCAATAAGATTAAAAATAATGATAATAAAATTTCTCGTCCCTCCCTTGGGTAGAGCAATTTCGGTTCAACGACCTAGTTTTCAACTCACGATGAATTTTAAATATCAAATTTTTAACTTGACGAAATAAAGTAAATTTTTGTTTTTAAATTCACACCAAATTTAAAATGCATAAAATTGAAAATTCATATTATTAAAATAAAAAATTCACACCAAACTTATATTATATTTTTGTTTTTATACATACAAACATATATTAAAAATATTAATTTCAAATATTTACAAACTTAAATATATTGATTTTAAAAAGTTTTACAATATTAATTTAATATTTATATATTAATTTTAAAAACCTGGTAAAAAAAATTAAAATTAAAAATCTTTTTGGTCTTTTATCCCACTTTAATCAATCAAATATTGTCAAAAATATACGCCCCTCTTTTCGGTAAAGTAATTTCGGCTATATTACCTAGTTTTACTCCTGACGAATTTCTGAAATATTTTGGGTTGATTGATTAAAGATATTTATACCTTAAGAATAAACGGTAAATTTCGCAGTGATGTAATAAATTTTTGTATGATATCAATAATTTCGGTTACGCATACCTAATTTTATTGAATACCAATTTAATACTTTATAGCGAACGATTTAGCGTTTATTATCAAAAGGTTAAAAGCAATAAAATAAAAATAAAAAAAACTGTACATACTTACCTATGAGAAAGAATTCTCAGAGACCTGCTTTAGCCGACTCATAGGAGAGTCGTGTGATTTGGTTCTCCATACCTACGTAAGCATAACCTCGAATCTTCAATATCTTTTCTTCTAAACATATGAACGGTCCTTCTCTGCATAGAGTAACAAATTCGGTATTTGAATATGTTTGATTATTTGAACATTTACCTTCGTGTGACCATTTTCCGCATTTGTAACATCTTTCAAGGTGTCGTGCTCTTCTTTTTGTTGCTGATTTTGATTTTCCTTTACCAAAATGTATCTTATGATGATCTTTTCTGAGTTCTTTCCTTACTCCGTCCATTTTGCCTCTTATGAATGAAACCAGGTGACTCGAAAGTGTGTCATTATTACGTTTAGTAATCATAGCATGTAGCATTAGACCATGGTTCAGATCAAAGGAATTCTTCATCTCGTAAAACCTAAAAAAAATAAAAATTCAGAATGGGGGAAGAAGACTAGTTCTTTAGGGTCTGCTAGGGAAAGACCATTCGGATTCCATTCTCGGAAACTACACGAAAACAGAATATCTAACTCTAACAGAAATATATATTTTCCTTAAAATACTTGATTCTCCCCACACTTAGTTAGCAGTGGTGTCGAAATTGTGATTAACTTTATCTTCAACTTCCATTGGATTATCTATGTAATGTTTAACTCTGTAACCATTAACCTTAAATTCAATTCCATTTGAATTTATTAATTCTACTGTTCCGTACGGGAAAACTCTTTTGACTATGAATGGTCCAGACCATCTTGATTTCAATTTTTCAGGAAATAGCTTGAATCGTAAATTGAAAAGAAGAACTCTGTCTCCTTCTTTAAATTCTTTTGAACTTCTGATTCTTTTATCATGCCATTTCTTCGTTCTTTCTTTATAGATTAACGAATTTTTGTATGCTTCATGTCTTAATTCTTCTAATTCGTTTAGTTGACTTAATCGTAGACGTTCAGCTTCATGTAAATCAAGATTACATGTCTTCAAAGCCCAAAATGCTTTGTGTTCAATTTCTACTGGAAGATGACATGCTTTTTCGTAAACGAGTCTAAAAGGTGTGGTTCCAATTGGAGTTTTGTAGGCTGTTCTAAAAGCCCAGAGTGCATCCTCTAATTTCATGGACAATTCCTTCGGATTTAATCCTACGGTTTTCTCTAGAATACGTTTTAAAGCTCGGTTGGTATTTTCAACTTGTCCACTTGTTTGTGGATGATAAGAGGTTGAGATTTTATGAGTTACTCCATATCTTTTGAGAACTTTCTCAAGTTGATTGTTACAAAAATGAGTACCCCGATCACTTATTAAAGCTTTCGGTGTTCCGAACCTAGCAAAAAGACGTTTTAAAAAGTTGACCACATCTCGTGCATCGTTAGTCGGGAGAGCTTGTGCTTCCGCCCATTTAGATACATAATCAATGGCAACGAGAATGTAGAGATTATTATGAGATTTTGGAAATGGACCCATAAAGTCAATACCCCAAATGTCAAATACTTTACAAACTTGAATGATATTTTTTGGCATTTCATCACGTTGACTTATTTTTCCGGCCCTTTGACAGGCATCACAAGATTTGCAAAGAAGGTGTGCGTCTTTGAAAATTGTAGGCCAATAGAATCCAGCATCATAAACTTTTCTTGCTGTAAGTTGAGGCCCATAATGCCCTCCTGTTGGTCCTGTGTGACAATGGTTTAATATTTGACTAGCTTCATCTTCGAATACACATCGACGTATTATTCCATCGGGACAACTTTTAAACAAATGTGGATCTTCCCAGAAATAGTGTTTTATATCACTAAAGAATTTCTTTCGTTTTTGGTACGACAGCCCTTTTTCAAGGAATCCACATACTAAATAGTTTGCATAGTCTGCAAACCATGGAATTTCATTATAATCTATCTTCAATAGATATTCATCAAGAAAGTTATCTTGTATGGCCGATTCATTTAGAACTTCTAATTCGGGATTTTCAAGACGAGAAAGATGATCAGCGGCGAGATTTTCTGCTCCCTTTTTGTCTCGAATTTCAATATCGAACTCTTGTAAGAGTAAGATCCAACGGATTAATCATGGTTTAGCATCTTGTTTCGAAAATAAGTATCTAAGAGCAGAATGGTTGGTATAGAACACCGTTTTAGCTAGAACGAGATATGAACGAAATTTGTCAAAAGCAAAGACAATAGCAAGGAGTTCTTTTTCAGTAGTTGTGTAATTCGTTTGTGCTCCTTGTAATGTCTTACTAGCGTAATAAATAGGTTGAAATTGTTTTTCAATCCTTTGTCCTAAAACGGCTCCCATTGCAAAATCACTTGCATCGCACATGAGTTCAAATGGTAGATTCCAATTTGAAGTTATCATGATCGGTGCATTAGTGAGTTTTTCTTTAAGAATATTAAAAGATTTGATACATTCATCTAAAAAGATGAATGGAGCATCCTTTTCTAGGAGTTTATTCATAGGAGTGGCAATTTTAGAAAAATCTTTTATGAAACGTCGGTAAAAACCGGCATGCCCTAGAAAGCTCCTAACTCCTCTAACATTGGTGGGATGTGGAAGTTTAGCAATTATATCTACTTTAGCTCTATCCACTTTAATTAATTCCTTTGAGATTTTATGTCCAAGAACGATGCCTTCTTTAACCATGAAATGGCATTTTTCCCAATTAAGAACTAGATTTGATTGTTCGCATCTAATAAGCATTCGTTCAAGATTAACTAGACATGTTTCAAATGTATCACCGAAGACTGAAAAGTCATCCATGAAAACTTCCATGCATTCTTCTATCATGTCGTGAAAAATCACCATCATGCACCTTTGATAGGTTGCAGGGGCGTTGCAAAGTCCAAATGGCATGCGTTTGTAAGCAAAAGTACCATAAGGGCACGTGAATGTGGTTTTCTCTTAGTCCCCGGGTGCTATTGGAATTTGAAAATATCCGGAAAAACTATCAAGAAAACAATAGTAACTATTTCCGGCTAATCTTTCCAACATTTGATCAATGAAAGGTAAGGGAAAGTGATCTTTTCTGGTAGCGTCATTTAATTTTCTATAATCAATACAAACATGCCATCCTGTTACAGTCCTAGTATGAATAAGCTCATTTTTCTCATTTGTGATGACAGTCATGCCACCCTTCTTAGGTACGCATTGAACTGGGCTTACCCATGGACTATCAGAGATTGGATAAATTAAACCTGCATCAAGCAGTTTAATAATTTCTTTCTTAACAACATCTTGCATATTAGGATTTAGTCTTCGTTGGCATTGCACATACGTTTTATGACCTTCTTCCATAAGGATTTTATGTGTTCAATACGAAGGACTTATTCCTTTAATGTCATGAATTTTCCATGCAATAGCTGGTTTATGAGCTTTTAGCACAGTAATGAGTTGAGATTTTTCATTTTCAGTAAGAGAAGACGATATTATTACAGGTAATTCAGATTCACCATGTAAATAAGCATATTCTAAATGGTTTGGAAGTGGCTTTAATTCTAATGTCGGTGGTTCTTCTATCGATGATTTATATCGATATCTGTCTTCTTCTTTTAGCATTTGAATTTCTTCTGTTATTGGTTCATATCCATTAGCCATAAGTGTAGCTAACATTTCAGTTTCATCAATTGGTTCAGTTCCTTCTCCTAAAGAACATTCTCCTGTTCCTTGTAATTCTGGAAATTCTTCTAACAATTCTGCATGTGAATCTATAGTTTGAATATAATAACATATATCATCTACAGATTGCGGTTATTGCATGGCTCTATCAACAGAAAATGTAACACTCTCGTCCTCTATACTTAGGGTTAGTTTCTTACCAAACACGTCTATTATTGCTTTGGCCGTGTTTAAGAATGGTCTTCCTAATATGAGAGGAACTCGAGAATCTTCTTCGATGTCCAGAATAACAAAATCTACTGGAAATACTAAAGTACCAACTTTAACTAGCATGTTCTCC
Source organism: Rutidosis leptorrhynchoides (assembly GCF_046630445.1). Taxonomy (NCBI): domain Eukaryota; kingdom Viridiplantae; phylum Streptophyta; class Magnoliopsida; order Asterales; family Asteraceae; genus Rutidosis; species Rutidosis leptorrhynchoides. Next base: position 383,647,129 of record NC_092335.1, read on the forward strand.
ATTATCCCTCTAGGATATTTTACTGATCGATCGGCTAGTTGTATGCTTATTCGTGTTGGTTTTAATTCTTCAAGGTCTAATTTAGTGTATAGTGAATACGGCATTAGATTTATACTAGCACCTAAGTCTGCCAATGCTTCTATTGAACTAAGACTACCTAGAAAACATGGAATTGTGAAACTTCCTGTATCTGAAAGTTTTTATGGTATCTTATTCAATAGCACTGCAAAACAATTTAACATTCATTGTAACAGCCGAGAGTTCTTCCATTTTCTTTCTATTTGTGATTAGATCTTTCAAGAATTTAGCATATCTAGGCATTCCTGAAATCACATCAATGAAAAGAAGATTGACATTTATTTGTTTAAACATATCCAAGAATTTAGATTGCTCGGCTTCAAGTCTTTCTTTTCACATTTTACTCGGGTAAGGAAGTGGTGGTTGGTATGGTTTAACATAATGTTTAGCCTTAATTGTGTTATCTTCATTAACCTTTTCAACTACCGGTTCTTTTTCCTTATCTTGCTCAGGTTGTGGTTCTTGTGGAATAGGAATAGCTTCATCAGAGATTACAGGTATTTCAGGTGGTTTAAGTATAATACCACTTCTTGTGGTAATGGCTTTAGCTGTTTCATTCCGGGGGTTAGCATTTGTATCGCTAGGTAAACTTTCCGGTTTTCTTTCACCTATTAACCTTGCTAGGTTGCTCATTTCTTGTTCCAAATTTTGAATAGAAGCTTGTTGATTTCTAAATGCTTGAGCATTTTGTTCATTGGTTTGTTTCCGAGATGTGAAAAACTGCGTTTGAGATTCAACTAGCTTCGATATCATATCTTCTAAATTTGACTTTTTATCATCGGTTTGTGGTGGTTTGTTTTGAAAAATAGGTCTTTGCTGATTGTAAGTATTATTAGGTACTTGTTGATTACTAGGACCTTGTTGGTTGTTGTATGGAACATTTCGGTTATAATTCTGATTTTGATTGTAGATTGGTCTTGGCGGTTGATAATTATTCTGATAATTATTTCCAGGCCTTTGGTTTATGTATGAAACATTCTCTCTTTGTTCCATTGTTTGTTCAATAATGAGACAATTTTTTGTCAAATGTGGTCCTCCACACTGCTCACAACTAATTCGTATTGAGTGAATATCTTTAGTCATCTTTTCCATTAGTCTCTCAACAGCATCTATCTTTGCAGAAATGGAATCTAAGTCATGGCTAGAATCGGTTCTAGCTGCTTTAGATGATCTAACGATATCTTTTTCTTGGTGCCACTCATGTGAGTGGGAAGCAGTGTTATCAATAATTTTGTAAGCGTCCGTTGCAGTTTTCTTCATAATGGAACCACCAGCTGCTATATCTATGTCTTTTCTTGTAGTGATGTCGCATCCTTGGTAGAATATTTGTACTATTTGACAGGTGTCTAAACCATGTTGCGGACATCCTCTCAACAACTTTCCAAATCTTGTCCATGCCTCATATAGAGTTTCATTTGGCTTTTGTGTGAACGTAACAATTTTTCCTTGAAGTCTCATGGCTTTAGATGCCGGAAAGAATTGTTTAAGAAAATTTTCAACTAAAACGTCCCATGTATCAATCGCCCCTTCAGGTAAAGATTCTAACCAATCTTTGGCTTCTCCCTTTAAAGTCCAGGGAAATAACATGAGATATATCTGTTCATCCTCCACTTCTCTTATTTTAAATAAAGTACAGATCCTATTAAAAGTACGAAGATGTTCGTTTGGATCTTCCTTCGGTGCACCACTAAATTGGCATTGATTAGTTACCATGTGTAGAATTTGTCCTTTGATTTCATAATCTGGCGCATTAATGTCGGGTTGAGTAATTGCATGACCTTGGCCAGTACGTTTAGCTCGCATTCGGTCTTCCATACTTAGAGGTTCTAGATTTTCCATGATTGAATTTGTTGAATCTGAATCACTATAGGATTCTGATTTAATGGGTTGTTCCTCGACAATCTCTGTTTGAATGATTGGTGGTTCTGGAGGAAAGATTAGTGGTTCAGGATCTCTGAATTGTCCCTGAATATCCTCCGGATTCTCAATTGTGAGGTCGGGTTCAAAAAATGGATTATCGGAAATTTGACTTGGAGTACTTGGTTGACTGGATGACGATTCTAAAGAAAAATCAACGGTGACAATATTTGCTAGATGTCTTGATCGAGTTACAGGTGGTGAACGTATAAAAGGTGGTGAACGTTTTGCTCGGTGCATTCACTGAATATCCTATTAGTTATAAAAATAAAAATTATATAAGTTATCAAATTAATAGACTTTTCTGCTTTTGCCCACGTTTCGAATAGTCAATAGATGCAGCAGGGAGCCAGAACCCTTTAAATCGAAAGCTCACAACTCAGCCACTAACAAATCCAACTATTACTACGAACCAGAAAATTTTGGATGTCTATCAATTTAACCACCTAAAATAATTTTTTGTTGAAATTTAAAGAAAATAAAGAAAATTCTAGGTCCTAAAAACTAGAGCATCGAAATGAAAAAGAAAAAGCGCGTCGAAAAATAAGAAGTCGAAAAAAATAAGCGTCGAAAAATAAAAGTCGAAAAATAATAATAAAGTAGCGCATCGAAACTTAAGAGGTACTAAAATATAAACGGCGTCACAAAATTCTAAAGCGCCTAAATCTTAATTCTAAAGAAAAAGCACTTAAGGGATTTCACGGCAAAGTCTTAAAAGCTAAAAATCTACGACAAAAAGAAACTAAAATTATAATTACGAACTAAACAAAAAAAATACAAATAATAAAAAGATATATTTTAAAAAGATAAAAATAAAATTTTATATAAAAATATTATTTTTAAATTATTATATAAAAATATTTATCTATATAATTGATAAAAATAAAATAAACTTAAAATTACAAATTATATATTAAAACTAAAAACTAATTATTAATATTTAAATTAAACCCTAATAATAATAATTATAAAATCAAACCCTAATCCCGCATTAATTGCTTTGGTTGATCTGTCAGACAAGACTCCGCGAGTGCGGATGCCAACTGGCAAAAAGTACCGCGAGTGCGGATACCACAGATTCATATGAGATGCAGGTCGAATTTTTCAGGCTCAGTTTCTATATATATATATATATATATATATATATATATATATATATATATATATATATATATATATATATATATATATATATATATATATATATATATATATATATATATATATATATATATATATATATATATATATATATATATATATATATATATTACTTTTTATGTTTTGTCTTTTAATTTTCTGTTTTTATTTTATAGAAAATGTTTTATAATATAACTAAAACTTATATTTTAAATAAAAATCACTTATTAGTATTTTATAACTAAAAATACTTTTTTTTAATAGGGTCTCGCTTCAGCGTTAAGTGTTGTTCCCCGACAACGGCGCCAAAAATACTTGATGTGCGTAGAGGTGTATACGAAATAGTTATATATTTATTATGAAAAACTATTAAATACGATACAATTTTACACAAGTTATTTATTTATTTATAGAGTGGATATACCTAAACCTTGCTACAACACTTATAGGCAGTGTACCTAATCATACAGTAGTGTAGTTTTTAATAAGTCTGGTTCGTCCACAGGGAACTCGCCAAGTTTAACGCTATATTTTTAAAAAAAAAACTATATATAAATATAAATATAAATATAAGTAGTATTTGTGATGACCCGGGAATTTCTGACCAAATTTAAACTTGAATCTTATTTAATTTCGATACGATAAGCAAGTCTGTAATGTTGAGTCTCAAAAATTTTAAAACTATGTTCATATGTACAATTACCCTTTGACTGTTCCGGACGATTCACGAACAATTATTTGTAAATAAATATTTATAGATATATAAATGATGTATATACATAATAAATTGAAATTATAAAATAAATATTAGAATTAACTATGTAAATTAAGATACAAAATAATTATGTGTAATTTAAAATGAATTTATATATATATAATTCCACATGATTATTATTAATAATTATTATGTTATAATATATGTAAAAATATATATACATATATATATTTAGCTATTTAATAAGTGTTATCATATAATATATAATGTAATTATTAAATATTACATAATTAATAAAATATATTAAATGTAATTACAAATTGAAAATATAAGTACTATATTATTATTATTTTCATTACTACTACTAAGATTTATATTGATATTAATATTTGTATCATTAATATTATTATCTCTATTATTATTATTATGATTATCCTTATCAATATTATGATCATTATTATTACTAATATCATTAGTTATGTTAAAAAATAATATAAACGATTAATATTATCAATAATAATATAAATTATCATTTTTTTAATATGATTATTACTTAAATGTATTTTTTTAATAATATTAATTATATAGATAAACTTGATTATGGTATCAATTAGTTAGTTGTATCCATCAATCTGTAACCACTCCTGATCCTGTCTGAGATTCATTTGCAAGTCTTAGTCTAATACAGCAAACAAAATTCGATTTCCATCAGAAGAAGTTAAAATATGTTACACCTTTATTTATTTTATTTATTTATTTTGTTTCTGCTTTTAATGGATGTCGATAGACATCTGGTTATATAATTAATCAAAATACACACATATATGGGGGAAGTCTTTCAGTTTTACATCGCCATTATCAATTACAATTACCTTTATCAAATTTTCTGAGTTAATTAAATCAATATTTATCATCACAGCTCGTTTAAACTCTGTTTTGTGCTCAATAATTAAAAACCGTATTTTCGAACCAAATTGAGAAATCTGTAAATGCAAATATGTTTAAAATCCTATATCCAAACT